>NC_051251.2:1659155-2317655 GCF_015237465.2 Chelonia mydas
TGATACCAGTTTTCAAGTACATAAAAGGTTGTTACAAGGAGGAGGGAGAAAAATTGTTCTCGTTAACCTCTGAGGACAGGACAAGCAGCAACGGGCTTAAATTGCAGCCAGGGAGGTTTCGGTTGGACATTAGGAAAAGCTTCCTGTCAGGGTGGTTAAGCACTGGAATAAATTGCCCAGGGAGGTGGTGGAATCTCCATCACTGGAGACTGTTAAGAGCAGATTAGACACACCCCGTCAGGGACGGTCTAGGTAACGCATAGTCCTGCCACGAGTGCAGGGGACTGGACTAGACGACCTTGCGAGGTCCCTTCCAGTCCTGTGGTTCTGTTATTCTATGATTATCCCCAACTGCTGCTGCGGGCTTCTTCCACCTTCCTCTGCAGCATCTGATGCTGGGTGCTGCCCCAGGCAGGAGACTGAGGGAGCTGGGGGCTGACCCAGTCTGCCGGTGCTGGTGTCCCATTCCTCTCCACTGACTTGGTGCTGATGGGTCTGGCCCCGTGCCCCACCGGCAGATCAAAGCACCTGGTGGCAACGGTACATTGGGGGCGGGCTCCCTGCTCCGGGGAGTGGCACTGGCCTGGCTGGGGCAGCCGTGCTCGCTGTGCCAGGTTTCTAGCCTGTGGCTGTTGTTGGCTGCCACTCCGGAGGGGCCGGGACGTGGGCCCTCAGGGTGGGGCTGAGCGAGGGCTTTCCTGGCCCTGTCTTAGGCTCCCGTTGCTGCCCCTGCAGGTGCTGCTTCCGCTTTGCTGTGCCTGGATTGTCTGGGGAATCCTGAGCCACCTCCGCCTCCCCTGGGACCTGCTGGGCCCCGCCACGTGGCAGCTGCCCGCAGCCAACGGCTCCCTCCGCTCCCCTTGGCTCCAAGTCCCCTACCCAGGTAGGACGAGGGACAGGGCCAGCCCTGCCCATCCACCCTCTGGCTGCGGCCCCCGTTCGCCAGTGACTGTCTCTACCTCCCTCCCCTCTAGGTGAGCAGGAATGGCCGTCCCTCAGCGCCCGGGCTCTGGGCGTGGGCGTTGCCATGGGCATCACCTCCAGCATGAACTCCGTGGGCTGCTACCTGCTGTGCCCGCGAGCGCTGCGGGCCCCCGCCCTTCCTCGGCACGCCTGCAACCGCGGGCTCTGCACGGAAGGGCTGGGCAGCCTCCTTTCGGGGGCGCTGGGGGGCGTGAGCGGCACGGCTTCCAGCGTCCCCAACGCCTGCACCAACAGCCTCACCCAGGTACGGCCGGGTCTCGGGGGCGTGCCAGGCAGACCCAGAGCTGCCCCTGGGCTATGGAGCACCGGTCTGGCCAGCTCACGGGGCAGCGGGTGAAGGGGTTGGAGAGGGCACAACGGAGGCTGCCCAGCTATGGGCCGTGTCACCTCCTCCATGCAGGCGGGTCCTGTCCATGCCCAGGCTGGGCGTGTGTCTCCACAGGGGCCTTCCCGTGGCTCGTCTCTCGCCAGCGAAGGCCTGGCCGATCAGACAGCTCAGCGGGCGCGGATGCCCCCTGCGGCCCTACCGGCAGCTCGTTCGAAATGGTTCTTGTAGAGGGGCAGAGGGCAAGGCTCTCTCTGCGCGGGGGTACAGCGGGTCGGGAGGAAGGGCTCTGCCTGCCAGCGGTACCCCTGGCGCCCACGGGATGGCACTGGGGTACAAAGGAAGACCCTCCAAAGGGCAGCTGTTGGCACTGCAAGGCGACTCTCCTGCAGCCTGTGCCATGTGAGCAGGGTTGGTCTGGGAAGGCAGGGCGGGGTGCTGAGAAGTCAGGAGGCCTCAGAGCATTGGCGGAGGGATCACGTCACGACCCAGACGCCCAGGCTCTGCCCACCTGTGCTGGCAGCGTGTCGGGAACCCAGGGGCACAGCACGGAGCAGATCCCGGCTGCTCTGCTTTTCACAGAGGTGCAGCCCAGGGAGAAGATGGCCCTTGCATGCACTGCACGCTGGCCATGCGTAGAACACAGGGTGCTGGAAGCCGCGTTGTGGGACTGTCTGGGCTGACTGGGCCCCTGATCTGCCCTGAAATGGGGGTTGTCCAATGCATGGAGTGCTGAGGCAGACAGATGCCCCCTACCCCAAATGCCAGGCCCCGCCAGCTGTGAGGGAGCCGGGGTGCATGGCAGGCCAGCATGGGCAGAGGCAGTGGGGGGGCTGCGGGCTCGGGCAGTGTGCTACTGGGGCTCCCCCAGCCTGCCAAACCTCCCCGTTCTCGTCTCTTTGTGCCCAGGCCAGCTCGCGCCACTCCGTGCAAGTGAGTGCGTTGGCATGTGTGTTCCTGGGCCTGTCCCCCCGGCTGGCAGAGCTCCTCACCACCATCCCACTGGCGATTCACGGTAAATAACCCCTCCTGAGCTGGGGCTCCAGGGAGACCCCCTCCCTCGTGGAGGGCAGAGGGCTGGGGTCTGCACTCAGGGGGCCCACCACACCGTGTTCTGCGCTGACTGAAGTTTGGGCGGGGGGGGGGGGGGGGCAAGGCCAGCTGCTCCAGCAGAGCCAGCAGGGGGCGCTCACACACTTTCTGTGTAGGCCCTACATAAACAGTAGCATTACCCACGATTCCTCAGGGGTAGCACAGCAGGCTCCTTCCTATAAGTCAAACCGCCAGCTGGGGTGAAATCGTGGCCCTGCTGACATCTGCGGCAAAACTCCCACTGGAGTCGGGATGGCAGCCGAGAGTCAAACCCATCCCCCTGGGACCTGGGTCCTGTATCCCGCTGGGCCTGGCTCGTGCTGCTGGCGGCGCCGACCCTGAGTGTCCGGGACGGTTGGGGCCGAGTGGCTCATGAGGCCACGTTCAAACGCAGCTGCCAAAGCCTGGTGGGGAGCACGGTGCCCCCCTCCTGCAAACCAGGGGGTGACTGGCAGGCAGCAGCCACCAGAGCCCTGTGACGTGGCTGAGCTGGCGGACGAGTGGCAGCACAGGGCCCTGCCCAGGGGCAGGTGGCTGTTTGGAGTGCAGCCCCTGAACCCGGGCCTGACAGGCTGAGGCAAGGGGACCCAGCAGCAGAGCGGGTGTGCTCTGGAGGGAGCCATGTGCAGGCCTGACAGCTGGGAGGACAGATCAGCTTGTGAGTCGGGGTGGGAGAAGGGGAGAAATGAGGCCAGGCCCCCAGAAGCAAAGCAATAGCAGGCCTGTGTTGCTCACCTGGGATTCGCACACCTGTCCCACCCCACCCCCCATCAGGATTTGCACACCCATCTTGCCCTGTCTGCAGTAGGCACACATGCCTGCCCGCCCGGTCTGACCCCTCTGCTTGCTGCTGCAGGCGGGGTGCTCTGCGTGACATACACCGTTGCCGTTGGCACTGGGATTTCGTATTTCCAGTACGCGAACATCGACTCGGGGAGGAACATCTTTATCGTCGGCTTCACCATGTTCATGGCGCTGCTGGTGCCGCGGTGGCTCAGTGCGACCCCCAGATACGTAGCCACAGGTGCCGTATGAGCCGCCTGCTCTCGGGGACCCTGGGAATCACATTCCTTCTCGTGTTCCCCCCGGGACGCGGGACTCTGGGTCACCACGCGCTGTGAGTCCAGTCCCGGCGGCGGGCTGCTCCCCCTCCGTGCCATTCGGCTCCAGCCGCTGATCCCTGGCAGGGCTCTGTACCCTGCAGTGGGGTTCCGTACCCTCCTTGCTCTTCGGCACCTGCTTACGGCTGAGCCTCCCCTCGTAGCCCTTGGCTGGAACGTTTCCGTCTGACGGACGCCTGGGTGCAGGCCTGTGCTGCTCGGGGTCGGGGTAACTCTGCTGTTGTTCCCCCTAGGCTGGGTCTGCCTGGACCTTTTCCTCCTCTCTGTGCTGACAGTTCCAGTCTTTTTAACTGGCGTCTTGTCCTTCTTCTTGGAGAACACGGTCTCAGGTGAGAGGACGCCCCCCACCCATTGCCAGGTGCCCTCATTTAAATCTCTCTCTGCTGCAGGGGCAGCAAGTCTGGCTCCCAGCGAGTTGCTGCGGCTGGTTTCTGGTACTAGTTACTGAGGGACGTGGAATCCAGCCCTGTGCATCCGGCCAGCGGGCGCACGCGGGAGGGAGGCCCCTGTGGGACTGCGGTGAGGGAGAGTCATGGGGACTGTCACCGGGACAACAGCCCCGTGAGACTGACAGCTCCAGACCCCACAGTCCCTGCCTGGGATGGTGATTTCTGCAATCCCGACTGTGCTGGTGGCCAGTGACCGGGACGCCTGGGATCCTGGTGATATTTATTGTCACCGCGGTGGTAGCGGTAAAGCCAGTGCCTGGCGCCTTCTGCAGCACCTTCCACTGCCCTGGGGACCGGAGCGTAGCTTAGTGGCTAGGGAGGGCATAGCCGCGATGAGTACTTTTACCAGTGCCAACCTCCAGCTGCCAGCCGGATCTCAGAGGGTTCTCCTCCAGCTGCCTGTGGGCAGGTTCTCTGACCAGGTCCCTCCTCCTCGGTTCCAGGCACTCTGGAAGAGCGAGGGCTGCTCACTGAGCTGGCAGTGTGGAACCCAGGCCTGGGTGAGAATGCTCCTCAGAGGTGCGGGAGCGAAGCCAGCCAGGTGTACGGGCTCCCCCCGGCCCTGAGAAGGCTGCTCCCTCCCTCCAGGTGTAAAGCCTTTCCATTCTGCTTCCTCTGCCCGGGGAGGGAGGAGAGCCACGCTTTGGAAGAGGGGTCAGCTCCCCCGGGGGAAGCCACAGGCCTGCTGCTGAAACCCAGCACTGTGGAGGTGGAGCTGGACAAGACATGGAGAGAGACCGAGAGCCGCAAATGGGACAATGCTGTTTGATGCTGGGAGCCCAGCTCAGAGGGAGCAGGGCTGGGAAGCCTTCCCAAGGAACCTGCTCTGCATCCCTCCGAGGCAGGCACCGGAAGTGACGTGGGTTTCACCCGGTTATTTTCCTCCCTGCATTTCAAGCTTGTACCGACTGGAGGGTGCAATTTTGTCCCACGCGCCCAGCTCGGACCTTGTCCCTCCCCAGCTGAGCTGTATAAAACAAAGCGACCACCTCTGGACTTTTGGTTTCCTTTCCAGCCATCTCCACTGCAGCACGTTTGTGTTAGTAGAAGAGAGGGGAGAGCACGGCTCCTACTGGCTGCCTCTAGCAGAGCAAGTGCCCTGTGGTGCTGGAGCCCCGCGGGGCAAAAGTCTGCTCTGGACCGAGGCCAGATTCACTAGGGGCTGAGAATAGAGCCAACAGCCAGCTGGGCTGCGTCACCCTCTCTGCACTTCCCCCTTTGGGTCGCGCTGTCTGAGGCTGTCCAGAGAGAGACGTGCTCACGCAGAGCAGGCCTGGCAGGTCTCCGCTGGCCTCCTAAGGTTCCTGGTGGGCCAGCAGCCTTGGAACTGCAGCCAGTTTGTGCACTGATGCTAAAGGTACATCACAGCCATGCCGGGAAGTGTCTGGGACCCCGGCCTGCACCATGCTGGGCGGGGCATAGTTCCCATTTGTACTTGCTCCTGGCCATTGCTGCAGGCGGCTGTGACTCATTAGGGGGTGGGGACAGGGCAGTTGCAAGCCCTACCTGGGATGTCTGCTAACCCCTTGGCTTAATAAAAACTGCCTCTTCATCCTGGCATGCCTGGAGGTAGCTGCACCTAGGAGTCGTCCTCTCCTATGGAGACATACAAAGGGCTCGCCTCAGACTCCTCCGCCAGCTGGCAGAAGTCTCTGCAGGTGCCCTGAGCAGGGCCTCTCCGCTCCATATACACCAGCCCGTTGGGGGTTATTTATCCCCAGGATTTTGAGTCCCTCTGCTTTTCCCCACTCCCTCCCTTGCCAGGAGAGGGGACTGCAACATGACACTGCAGGGGGCATTGAAAACTAGCCTCTCTGTGCTCCCCTTGGACGGAACCCTAGTCTGTAATGTCTTACCCCAGCCGAGGGCAAGCCGTAGTGTCCCTGCAGGATGACCTCAACTCCAGCTGGGCCAGGAGCTGACGCAGCGTCCTGCCGTGTGCAGCGCTGGAGTTGTCCCGGTGCCGTCTCAGGGGGCAGGGACCCAAGGGAAGACCAGCCCCTGCCTGTCACAGAGGCTGGCAATTTTTAAATCATTATGTTTTTCTAAAAGCTCTGCTCTATGTTTGATGTTGGGGTGGGCCTCTGGCCTGGGCTGCACAGGAGCCAGATTAGGTGATCACAGTGGTTTCTTCCGGCCTTGGGGCCCCTGGGTCTAAGCGGGGCATTCTGGCCATGGCGGCCGTTTGCAGAGCTACCCAATGGAAAGGGGTTAGCATGGCAGCTATGGAAGGCTGGTCCCCAACTCCCTTTTCACTATTTCTGCTAGTTTGCTGGCATCAGCCAAGCCACGGAGAGGTCAGCCCTTTGCCTTCCGACTTGTAGAATAACGAGTCGCAGCTCATCACATTCGCCCAGCAGAGAGCACCAGCGTGACACGGCCTTCGGGCGGGGAGAGCTGGCTGGGGCATAACTGGCCTGGGTCCAGATTTCAGAGGCAACACCCAGCACTGTTGTGATAACTGGGCCTACACACGTACCCGAAGTGTGAGCGCCGCTGCAAAGAGAGGGTGAAAGTTCATGGTGTGTCACACGAACCGTCCTATTGCAACACATGTGGACTGGGAAAGGTGCAAAAGACTGAATTAGCTCAAACAATGAGGCTGTCTGATATAATTCAAGGCCTGTGTTAGGATCAGGCCTGGTAAACAAGACCAGTGTGAGACTGAAAAGCAATGAACCAAAAGGGGTGTGCCAGATACTAGGCCTAATTGGTGGACAAAATAATGCAGGGAGGGGCTATTGCGCCATCGCTCCCCTTTGGGGTCCTTATACCTGGGGAGAAAAACTGGCTGCTGGAGTGAGTTTCACCATGATGGCTGCCTTCACCACCATCTCCTGTGGCCCCGTCATCCTGATCCCGAGACATGGCCTGAGCAGACCCGGCCAGAGAGCGGGACCCAAATGACACCCCCTCCTCTCCCAGCTCCAGGTGAATCCCAAACACCATGTGGGCTGCGAGACGTCCCTCCCATGTGTCCTTTTCCTTCCCCACCTTATTTCTTCTCTTTTTCATCCCTCTCCTTTTGCCGCCTGTCCAGTAAGTGTCTGGTGTAGCTGGCCAAGGCTGCATATTTTGCAACACTGCCAGGAGCCTGTGACCCGAAAGAGGCCACTAAAAGCAATGCCTTAAACAGCCCGCTGCTGGCCCAAGTTTGCCAGGTCTCGGGGTGGCTGGTCAGACTGTGGGCTGCCCCTGTGTTTTTCCAGCAGGGAGGGTGGAAGTGAACATCAACGCCAGAGACAGAACGAAGCTGCATTTTCTCCCTTTGCTGTTCTCGTCTCTTCCCTCTTGTGTGTATTTGTCTTGTGTTGTCTTCTAGGAAAGGGGGTCAGACGTCACCAGCAACAATCACAGCTCAGCTAACTTCTCTCCCCCACCCCACCCAAATGACAGTTGCCACCATCCTCTCTCGCAAACCTGTGTGACCTGCTCAGCCACGAGGTGGCGCTGTGTGTAAACACCTTATTGAAGCTGACCTGAGCCACACCTGGCAGAGCAGTCAAGGAGCTGACCATGAACACAGCTGGGGTGTGTAGAACCACAGACCCACAGGGTTAGAGGGGACCGAACGGGCCATCCTGTCTAACCCCTGCCAAGATGCAGGACTTGTTGGGTCTCACCCATCCCAGACTGCTCCAGCCTCCTCTCGAAAACCTCCAGGGAAGGAGCTTCCACAACCTTCAGAGGCGTCTGTGCCATTGTCTGACTGCTCTTACGGGGAGGACGTTTCTCCTGAGATTTAATCGAAACCTGCTCTTTCTGTCGTTTGAACCCATCGCCTCTTGTCCTGCCCCCTGTGGCAAGAGACAAAAACTTTTCGCCATCTTATCTGTGGCAGCCTTTCAAGTATTTGAAGACAGCTATCATGCCCCCCCCGCAATCTCCTCTTTTCCAAACTGAACATACCCAGTTCCTTCAGCCTTTGCTCGTCCGACTTGCATTCCATCCCTGTGATCATCCCTGTCGATCGCCTCGGGATCCTTTCCAGTTTCTCTCCATCCTTTCTATACAGCAGGGACCAAAGCTGGGCCCAGGTCTCCAGCTGAGACCTGACCACTGCAGAGTCGTGCGGTCTATCACCTCCCGTGACTTGCATGCCCTGCCTCTCTTAAAGCAACCAAAAATTGCATTTGCTTTTTTTGCCAAAAGACCTCATAGCTCATACATATGGATCACCCAGCCAGCATTGAAATGCACACAGGAGTGCTACACAGCAATCTAGGGTAGGAAATTATGAACACTCCTAGTGTGCAAAGGGAAGTGCCAAAGGGATTTAATGAGGCAGAGTGGAAATGCATGAGTTGGAATTGGGCCAGGATCTGGGGGTAACATCCCCTGGGGCAGGTGCAGTCCCCTTTAGACTCTCACACTCCATGGGAGTGGGGTACACACTTCCCCAATGGGCTGCCACTCTTTTCAGTCCCAAAGCTACCTCCATTCCACACAGCCTTGGGGTTCCCCACTCACTTTTGTTGTTGGAAAACATTCAGGTCAGAAACAAAGCATCATGAAAGTGGCGTTACAGTCAGCCCCGGGGACACTGAAATGGTAGTTCTCCAACCGCGTCACGTACGGTCAGCTGGGGGTTCGCAGGGCACAGGCAGGTGGCATGTGGGCTGGCAGGATTGGAACGCCAGTGATCCCAGTGATGGTGGTGGGCTGCCAAGCGCTGCCGAGTCTTCGGTGCGATAGATCGGGCCTTGAAGGCTGGGAACTGCAGCACCAAGGAGCCGCACCTTGCACTGCACTTTCCCCGCAGGAATAGTCTTCGTTCCTCCGTCCGGTGGCACGTCCCCTATTTTGGGCCTCGGCAGGCTGAGCGTGTGCAGCGTGTGCACCCCAGCGGGGGAACGGTCACCAGTGGGGCAGGGCCCGATGGTTTGGGCTGGAGACCTAGGGTCAGTTGCTGCCCTGCCAGGCTCCCTGCAGGACCATAAGAACGGCCCCACTTGGGCAGGCTGGGGCCTCCAGCCCAGTGGCCTGCCTGTGACCATGGCTGGTGCCGGGCACTGCAGGGGAATGATGGGACCAGGGCCACTGGCGAGTGCCCCGCCCCCCAGCGCTCAGGGACCCCAGAGACGAGGGCCGTCCTGGCTCAGCCATCGCTGGACCCTGCTGCAGGAACCCTCCACGCGGCAGGGAGTTCCGCAAGTCCCGCGAGCAGGGCTGACCCCGCCCATTGCCGGCTCCGCCCCGCCCCTCCAGCAGCGCGCGCTGCGGCCTCCCCGGCCCCGCCCGCTGCCTGCTCCGCCCCGCCCCTACCAGCAGCGCGCGCGGCGGCCTGCCTGGCCCCGCCCACTGCCGGCTCCGCCCCGCCCCTCCAGCAGCGCGCGCCGCGGCCTGCCTGGCCCCGCCCGCTGCCTGCTCCGCCCCGCCCCTATCAGCCGCGCGCGCCGCGGCCTGCCTGGCCCCGCCCGCTGCCTGCTCCGCCCCGCCCCTATCAGCAGCGCGCGCCGCGGCCTGCCTGGCCCCGCCCGCTGCCTGCTCCGGCTCCGCCCCTATCAGCAGCGCGCGCCGCGGCCTGCCTGGCCCCGCCCGCTGCCTGCTCCGCCCCGCCCCTCCAGCAGCGCGCGCCGCGCCCTGCCTGGCCCCGCCCGCTGCCTGCTCCGCCCCGCCCCTCCAGCAGCGCGCGCCGCGGCCTGCCTGGCCCCGCCCGCTGCCTGCTCCGCCCCGCCGCTATCAGCAGCGCGCGCCGCGGCCTGCTTGGCCCCGCCCACTGCCGGCTCCGCCCCGCCCCTCCAGCAGCGCGCGCGCGCGCGGGGGGGAATCTCCTCCTCAGGGCGGGTGGCGCCTCACGCGGGAGCCGGGCGGCGCGCACGGTACGGGGGGGGGGCGGAGCGGGGCAGAGGAGGGTGCGACGGGTTGGGGCGAGGGGAAGAGGTTTTGGGGGGCTGAGGTGGGGGTGAGAGGAAGGGGTTTTTGGGGGGTTGGGGGTGGGGGAAGAGGAAGAGGTTTTGCGGGGCTGAGGGGAAGAGGTTTTGGAGGGCTGGGGGTGAGGGGAAGAGGTTTTGGGGGGCTGAGGTCGGGGTGGGGTGAGGGGAAGAGGTTTTGGGGGGCTGAGGTGGGGGTGAGGGGAAGAGGTTTTTGGGGGGTTGGGGGCGGGGGAAGAGGAAGAGGTTTTTGGGGGGCTGAGGTGGGGGAAGAGGTTTTGGGGGGCTGGGGGTGAGGGGAAGAGGTTTTGGGGGGCTGAGGTGAGGGGTTTGGGGGCACTGAACTCCCTTGTGCCTGTGGAGGCCCCCCTGCTGTCCCTCTTCCCACCCCCACGTGCGTCCATGGACGGGGTCTTTCCCCCGAAGTGTTTCTCGGGCACGTCGCAGCAGGAGGAAGGGGAAAGCGAGGGTAGAAGCAGTGCGAAGGGCGTTCCCTCGTGTGACGCCCGAGCGCTGCATGTCGTTCTGGTCCCCTCAGCAGAGATGAGAAAGACTGCTCCTCTTCGCCTTAGAAAAGAGATGGCTACGAACATGAGAGAGGCCAGACTGGGTCAGACCAATCACGGTCCACTTAGGCCAGTGTCCTGACTTCCTGCCACGGCCAGTGCCAGGTGCCTCCCAGGGAATGAACAGAACAGGGCAATTACCCAGTGATGCATCCCCTGCTGTCCAGTCCCCACTTCAGGCAATTGGAGGTTCAGGGATCCCTGCAGCATGGGGTTGGGTCCCGGGCCATACTGAGGGGATCTGAGAGAGGTCTACAAGACGATGACTGGTGTGGAGAGAGTGAACCGGGAGGTGTTATTTACCCCTTCATATAACACAAGAACCAGGGGTCACCCAGTGAAATTAATAGGCATCAGGTTTGAAACAAATACGAGGAAGGACTTCTTCACACAACACACAGTCAACTTATTTAACTCACTGCCAGGGGATGTTGTGAAGGCCAAAAGTATAACTGATTTCAATGCTCTGGAAGTCCCTAAACCTCCAACTGCCAGAACCTGGGGCTGGACAATAGGGAATGGATCATCCGATAATGGCCCAGTTCTTTTCATTCCCTCTAAAGTGCCTGGTCCTGGCCACTGTCAGGGACAGAATATTGGCACCTCTAGCCATTCCCAGAGCATCTCCTAGGAAAAAACCAGATGGGACTTGAATTTCTAGTGAAAAGCGATCCTCAGAACTATTTTTTTTAAGGAGTGGGGGTGTGGGACCCATCTCTTCTTGAGCCATCCCTGTCCTTTGTAAAGACACAGAAAAAGGCACAAGCCCATGCTTTTTCCTTTGCCAGTCATCTTTAATACTCAAAAGCAGGCTGTGGAGATTGTAGGTCCCAGCATGCAATGCTCCATGGTTGGACTGAAGAGAATTGTATGCTGGGAGTTGTAGCTGTTGTAGGACTCTCCTGGGACTTCTTACTATGAAACACAAATCCCTTCACCCATGTGATATTTTGATCCAGATTTGTTTGTCCAGCTGGGATGGAAGCTTGATTCCAGGGGTGCAAGGCCAGTGCACTAGCAGCGTCTCACTCTGGCAGCCTGTCCTCCTTCCCCCATCTTTCTGGTGATTGTGATGCCATAGAATTGGGTATGGCCATCAAGGGAGAGACCATTTCCTTCTTCAGTTTGTCCTTGCAGTGAGATTATAACTCACTGTTTGTGCTGCCAGGGTAGCCCTGTGATTGGGAATTCACAAACACTGGATTGTGATGTACCTATGGATCTGGCAGGAGGAGAAGCTGGGCCGAGTACAGAGGTTTCTAAGGTCGTCATTAGCGCTGCCCATCTTGTTTCTCTGATAACCAGCATTATTTATTTAAAAATGGAACAGCAACTGCAATGCAAAGTGGCCAAAGAATTGTCTCCCCTGGGCAGGCCATTCATTCACTCCTGTAGTGGTACATTTCTCCAGCCCACGGGGCCTGTTACCTGTTTTATGAGCTGCACATGGAAGGAGCTGAGGCCAGGCGTCACTATGAACATAAGAATGGCCACACCGGGTCAGACCAAAGGTCCATCCAGCCCAGCATCCTGTCTATCGACAGTGGCCAACGCCAGGTGCCCCAGAGGGAGCGAACCCAAGAGGCAATGATCAAGTGATCTCTCTCCTGCCGTCCATCTCCACCCTCTGACAAACAGAGGCTAGGGACACCATTCCTTACCCATCCTGGCTAATAGCCATGAATGGGCTTAACCTCCATGAATTTATCCAGTTCTCTTTTAAACCCTCCTATAGTCCTAGCCTTCACAACCTCCTCAGGCAAGGAGTTCCACAGGTTGACTGTGCGCTGAGTGAAGAAGAACTTCCTTTTATTTGTTTTAAGCCTGCTGCCCATTAATTTCATTTGGTGGCCCCTAGTTCTTATATTATGGGAACAAGTAAATAACTTTTCCTTATCCCCTTTCTCCACACCACTCATGGGTTTATAGACCTCTATCATCTCCCCCCTTAGTCTCCTCTTTTCCAAGCTGAAAAGTCCTAGCTTCTTTAATCTCTGCTCCTATGGGACCCGTTCCAAACCCCTAATCATTTTAGTTGCCCTTCTCTGAACCTTTTCTAATGCCAGCATATTTTTTCTGAGATGAGGGGACCACATCTGTACACACTATTCAAGATGTGGGCATACCATGGATTTATATAAGGGCAATAAGATATTCTCCGTCTTATTCTCTGTCCCTTTTTTAATGACTCCTAACATCCAGTTTGCTGTTTTGACTGCCGCTGCACACTGCGTGGACGTCTTCAGAGAACTATCCACGATGACGCCAAGATCTTTCTCCTGATTAGTTGTAGCTAAATTAGCCCCCATCATAATGTATGTATCGTTGGGTTATTTTTTCCAATGTGCATTACTTGACATTTCTCCACATTAAATTTCATTTGCCATTTTGTTGCCCAATCACTTAGTTTTGTGAGATCTTTTTGAAGTTCTTCACAGTCTGCTTTGGTCTTAACTATCTTGAGCAGTTTAGTATCATCTGTAAACTTTGCCACCTGACTGTTTACCCCTTCTCCAGATCATTTATGAATAGGTTGAATCAGATTGGTCCTAGGACTGACCCTTGGGGAACACCACTAGTTACCCCTCTCCATTCTGAAAATTTACCATTTATTCCTACCCTTTGTTTCCTGTCTTTTAACCAGTTCTCAATCCATGAAAGGATCTTCCCTCTTATCCCATGACCACTTAATTTACGTAAGAGCCTTTGGTGAGGGACCTTGTCAAAGGCTTTCTGGAATGATGTTTGTGTTCAGTGTTGGTTTGGTATCATCAGCTGCAGGCCTCAAGGCTAGTGTGAGCCAGTGGAGATGCAAAGGTGTCTCAGAGGCGCACATAAGCTTTCCTGGAGCTTGTTCTCTCCAGGGAGTGGGGTCTGGTGGAAGTTGTGCTCTTCCTTTGCTGGGAGTGCTGCTGTCTGAACCTGTTTGTTCTCTTGCAGGATGGAGGGCTCTGAAGATCTAGATAGCAGCCTCCTGACACAGCCTTGGGCTTCAGTTTGCTTTGGTGAATTCACTTTTATTGCCAAGGCTTGTTTCAAAGAAACCGGCTACGTCTTGCTGATCTCTGACCTCAGCAGTGTTTGGTACGAGCATGCAGACACGGATATCGTTGGGAAAAGGTCCAAGGTGAGTCTGGAATGAGGTTTGCAAAATCCACAAACCCCCTTTTATGCGTAAGCCAGCTAACATTCCAGTATGATCTTACAGGACACGCAGAGGGGGGATGACAGCTTCAATAGGACTAGGGTAGAAGGCCTTGATGTGGGAAGCCTATGCAGGTCTGCTGATTCCTCTCCATTCTGACCTATAGCATTCCCTGCTATGCTAGTCCTGGGCTCCTGCACTCAATCTCTGCTGATGCACCTCAATCCTGACCTGCAGCCTCCCTTCTATTCCAGTCCTGGTTTCCCTCCCCACAGCTCTGTCAGTGCCCCTCAGTTCTCAGTCAGTACCCCCGGCTGTTCCAGTCCTGGATTCCTTCTCCTCAGACATTGTACCAAACTGGTGGTTCTGTGATTCTGAGAGAGATCGCTTAGGGTGAGGCCATCAAACGCACTTCCCTTGTAGGCTGGGATGGAAGCTTGTTTCCAGGGGTGCAAGGCCAGTGCATTAGCAGTGTCTCACTCTGGCAGCCTGTCCTCCTTCCCCCATCTTTCTGGTGATTGTGTTGCCATAGAACTGGGTATGGCCATCAAGGGAGAGACTGTTGTTAGCTTTAGTGGCCAGGTCAGAGGCTACCAGCAGCTTCTTTTTCAGGACCGCTCCTCCAGGGATGCTACCCTGGCAGTTTCTGCAGCCTCAGTTACATGCTCATTTTAATGATGTCTGTAGTTTCAGAAACGGGCCAGGCAGCACAAGCGACCATCTACTTCTCTTTTAGGTCCCCTCTGTCTCCGGGCCAAGGGGCAGATGGGAGCAGGGCCTGTTTGGAGCCCCTTGGGGGGACTGTTACCCTGATCACTGGGTTTAATGTTTGAGTATTTTATAGAGTTTGGCGTCTGCTGGGGAGTGGATGGTGATGGGCAGAGGAGTCTTGCCTCTGTCCCTTGGCTTCTCCCATATACTACAATGGCTGCTTCCCACTTGTCTGTGTTGGCAGGTGGGCTAGGCTGCAACAGTTTCTCAGCCAGCCTGGAGCAGCTGAGAGGTGTCCTAGCGCAGGAGAGCCCTGGGTGGTAGTAAGAGGGCAGTGGGATATTGGAGAGGGCATCCCAGGAACCACATGGGGATAAAATTTCATTACGTCTTCTACATCCTGCCCTTTCGAACGCCACCTGCCCAGAGCTGGGGATCTGGTGGGCCAGGAGGGAATGCCCAGATCCCAGGCAATGACAGGCATGGGGAGAACTGGTGAGGAAAGGTTCTTTGTCAAGCATAGACCAGATGGGTGTCTGTTGCTCTCAGTCCTGCTTGTTCCATTGGAGGCTTTGTTCTGTATTGGCTAAGGGAAGGTGAAGGAGGATGTGTGGCTAAGCTGCCTGCAGTGACAGACCCAAGGATGTTAGTGGGGAGCCCTGGGACAGAATGAAGTGGGATGGACCCTATTTGCTGGGGTTTCTACCTGATCTGAGTGAGCCTAGCATTGGGGTCTCCAGGGTGCTTTGCTGTTTCCACTAACTGCACCTTTCCATTTGGGCTTTCCCAGGAGCTGAACAAGCGGCTGACGGCCCATGCGTCGTCTTTCCTGAATCGCTTGAGCAACCTGATGTGCCCTTTGCTGGAAGGAAGAGAGAGTGATGCCAATTCCTTCTCCTGCCAACAGACCCCCAGCAAACTCACCATCCATTTGAAAAGTGAGCTCTCCGGACTACCCTTCTACTGGGATTTCCACTGCCCCGCAGCTGCCGTGGAGGTGGTAAGGAAAGGGTTCTGCGATGCGCCACATGCCTGCCCCACCTGCTGAGATGCTCAGCAAAACTAGCCAGTCAGGGAGGGCGAGGAGCTGCGGTGGGTGGCGGGAGCTGAGTTAATTGATTTTAAAAAATCTTGTGGCGGTTTTGGAGTTACCAAGGTGTGCACTAACTGCCCGCATCCCCCGATCTGACCCTTGCTTCCCTCCTCTGCTGTCACCCCTGCTGTGTGACACAGCCCCTTCCTGCTTCTGCTCAGGTTAGACTGTCAACTCCACCGGCCAGGGACTATCTCTGAGGGTTGCCAACCCTCCATGGGGAACAAATATTTAATAATGGGCTCTTCAGTCTAGCAGACAAAGGTCAAATGCAATCGAATGGAATACAAACCATGAATTAAAGATTAGTCTTTCATTAAAGAGAATGTCATGTGATGAAACCTCCAGGAATTTGTCCAACCAACGTTGGCAACCCTCCTATCTCTGTCTGTGTGCATGCAGCACCCAGCATAACAGGACCCTGCCCCTGCCCCTGCCCCACAGCAATCACAATAAGCCTGATAATAAAACAGTGCAGCCTTGGGGAACGAGCACCAAGCCGGGCCCTAGAAGGGCCTGAGTTCTGACACTGGCTCTGCCTCCGGCTCATTATGTATCCTTGGCCGAGTCACTGCTTTTCTCAGTGCCACAGTTTCACCTCCTGTGGGATGTGGGAAAGAGTATTCTCCCCTCCCCCACCTCCCAGGGGTGTTGGGGGGATTCCTGAGTTGGTGTCCGTAAAAGCCAAGTACCCTGCTTAGCCCTTCCAGGGATGGGGATGGAGCTGAAGAGCTGCTGGGGCTGCGTAGCACTGTTTCCTAGAGCCATTCATAGATACTAAGGCCAGAAGGGACCATTGTTGAGTATCTGGCATAGGCCATAGTGCTGCCTTGTATTCATTCCTTGCATTAATTATTTTTGTGACAGCAGCATCTGGAGGCCTCCTCCAGGAGCAGGGCCTTGCTGTGTTGGACAGAGATGGTCGCTGGCTCAAAGAGCTTGCCATCTAAGTGAGATACAATAAACGGATGTAGCAAACAAGGGGAGCTGGGACAAGGATAGTCATTAACATGAGCCAAGTGGGTATTGGGGGGGCCCTCCAAGCCACTTGCCTGGAAGAGGGGAGGGATCTGAAGATGTCCAGGGTGGCGGCTTTATGGACTAGCTCAGTTCCTTGCATATGGGTCACCATAGAAGAAAGTGCAATGGGGCTTGTGGGCGAAGCTGGTGATGAAGCCTGTCATCGCTGCCAGGGTGTAGTGGTGGGGTCGCATGATGAGATAGAAGCACGGAGGAACAGGGAGAGGCATATGCTTGGTTCCTTAGGTGTCGATCTTGTCCTGCAGTCAAAACTCCATTGGAACTCTCAAGCTAAGCAGAGTTTCGTAGTTTCCAAGGCCAGAAGTGACCATTGTGATCGTCTAGTCTGACCTCCTGTATAGCACAGGTTGGAGAATGCCCTCCACAATCATTCCTAGAGCAGATCTTCTAGAGAAGCAGCCAGTCTTAAAAATTGTCAGGGATGGAGAATCTACCACGTCCCCAGGTAAATTGTTCCAATGGTTGGTTGATCTCCGCCATTAAAAATGTACACCTTATTTCCAATCTGAATTTGTCTAGCTTCAACTTCAAGCTACTGGATTGTATTTGACCTTTGTTTGCTAGACTGAAGAGCCCATTATTAAATGTTCTTTCCCCATGGAGGTACTTACAGACTATGATCAAGTCACCTCTTAACCTTCACTTTGTTAAGCTAAATAGATTGAGCTCCTTGAGTCTGTCGCTATGAGGCAGGTTTTCAAATCCCGTAATCATTCTTGTCGCTCTTCTTTGAATTCTCTCCAATGTAAGTTATTGGGGGCCAGGAATGGGAGGCAAGTTCTAGTCTAAGGAATGTGTAGATGAAACAAGGAGCGAGGTGGCTGGCTCAGTAAGGAGTAGGGCCCCAGTGTGGTACTAGGTGGCGCGCTATGCTGCAAGGAGTGGGAGTGGGGGTGCTCTGTTCTTGGATCCATTGCTGACCCCAATGCCTTTGTGCGGTGCTAAGCAATGCTGTGCTGCTAGAGGTCTGTGTTTTGGTTGAAACATAAAACTGAGGCTCTGTCCACCTCGTAATGAAAGGTGCTTTGGCTTTTTCAGCTAACAGTCCAGCTCTTATAGAGCTTCCGAGTGGCTTTGTTCTCTCCCAAAACTCCTCCTGCAGTTCCAGCTGGGAAACAAGGCTTGCTCACTTCCTGCCAAACTGTTTCGCAGTACTACTTGATGTTGTCTCATTGGAGGCAACTGATTCTTTGGTAGGGGACGTGATTCTGGTCTGTGCTTTTATGTCCCTTGACCTTTGTACAGTGCTCTGTGTACCTGCAGGATGGAAGAGGCTGTCTGTCTGGGGTAATTACTTTTAGTAGGTGGTACCATGCAAACAGCTAGGAGGCTTCAGCCTGAGATTCAAAACTGGGACCAGAAAGAAAATCAGGAACCAAGCACACCAGGTGCCTGGTTAGTTAGGAACACAAATGGCCAGGCTGGCCCAGAGTAGGGCTCCTCCAGCCAGTTTCTTACCTCTGACAGAAGCCAGTCCCAGCTGCTCAGAAGGAGGTGCAGGGAATTCTGCAGTGGGCAGTGATGGGATGGCTGTCCCTAGGTCAGAGATTGGCACATGCCCTGAAGAATGAAGGTTTATAGACCTGCCAGAAACATTTGGTTTAAAAAACTTTCTTATTGTCGTAACTCTGGATGTTCCCATTATCCATATAAATAGCTGATTCCGCTTTGATGGTTTCTTGTGCCACAGGCTAATTGAGAGTCTTATGAAAAAGTGTTTCTTTTGACCAGTTTTGAATTCACTGCTTTTCAGTTTAATTGGATGTAGGGGTGTGTACAGGAATAAAAATTTGGTCACTTTTGGAGGGGCACTTTCTGTGCCCCCACGGCCAGAGGAGCTGGCTCTCTCCTCCGCACTTCCAGCAGATGGAGAAGCTCACTCTCTCCTGGCAGCCAGAGGAGCTGGATCTCCCCTGCGGCCCCAGGGCTGGAGGAGCTGCCGTGGCCCTGGTACTGCCCTGGCCCCGGAAGAGTTTTGTGCCCCCCACTGATGAGGGGGCTTACCCCTGCTTGTCCCCTTGCACACCCCTCTGATTGGACGTTCCCTTGCTCTTTTATAGAACAAATTGCCCTGTGAGGGCTTCACTTCCAGCTTTCTCAGTGCCTCTGCGGGTGAGGAGTGTATTCCTCCACAGTGGTATGCATAGGGGAAATTTGGGGCATTCTTTGTTCTTACATGCACTTGTCTTTAAGGCTGTGTGCTCTCTGTAGCTTGATTAAATTGTAGTGGTGTCCAATGTGCACCAGAGGGTGCTGTGCACCTAACTAATAAACGGTTTCAGAGTAGCAGCCGTGTTAGTCTGTATCCGCAAAAAGAACAGGAGTACTTGTGGAACCTTAGAGACTAACAAATTTATTTGAGCATAAGCTTAAGTGAGCTACAGCTTACTTCATCGGCTCACGAAAGCTTATGCTCAAATAAATTTGTTAGTCTCTAAGGTGCCACAAGTACTCCTTTTCTTCTAACTAATAAATGTTGCTAGTTGACACAGGCAGCTCAGTGGCAAGTGATTTGTGACTTCCCCCAGAGAAGGTGAGGCAGCCGTAGCTGGGAAGGGGCCTCCTAGGCAGGTTGTGAGTGCTGCTTGCTGGGACTGTGCATGTGCGTGTTCTGCTCTACTGCAAAATTTGCTGTAATAGCATTTATAAAACAAGCTCCCCACTCCCCATCCGTTCACCATGACTGTGGACAGGACAGCTAGCAAGAGGACAGGATGAGGCTCCCTGGCGGGGCCCCTTTAAAGGGCATTGGCCCTTTGGTCAGGACCAATCTTGGACCTTCTTGAAAGTTCTGATGTTGTGGGTTTGAAATATCTGCACTTAGGATTCTCCCCTTGCTCTTTAGAAAGAGCAGAGCTGGGGTCTCAGACCTGGTGCTGTTGGGACAGATGTCCTCAGAATCCATCCGTGTGGTGGGCACTTATTGACCCACTGGCAATGCCAGGGACTGAAAGGGTGATGGGGCTGGATGGAGCTTACCCCACAGGGTCCTCCTCCCTAGCAGAGTTGTGTCTGTGTGCAGGGGTGGCGCTTGCCCAGGCTCTGCCTTTCCTGGGGTACATGGAGGAGTCAGTCTCCAGCCTGCCAGTGCAGCTCCTTTCACCAGCCATGAAATCTTTTTACAAAGAACAAATGGGGCATACCAAAACCTGACCCGTGTGTCAGTGCCCCCTGCTGGCTCTCCAGCAGCAAGAACTTTCTAGAGCCGTGCCCATCTCTGCTGGTGCACAGGTGGAGAAGTAATGAAAGGTGAGCCACGTTAGCTCTGGTTCCATTAAGAGCACAGGATGTGGGGCAGACCCATGCAGCTCAATTGGGCCAAGACACATGGCTCTGGAAAGACATTCTCCTGCCCTTCAAAGAGGGTATGAATCCCACAGCGTTATCGGAGTGATAGAGCGAGCTGTGAACCAGCAGCTGCCACTGTTCTGTTAGTTCGTATCTTGATTAATGTTTGTAAAGCACTTAGGCAGTGGGACGCACTGCATAATGCTAAGTGCTACTGTTAGTAATGCAGGAGTGGGGCCCAGACTTTGCTTAGCCACTCGTCAAGAATCTGAGGCCTGTGCCGAACTGGCCTAGAATGGAGCAGATTGCTCCCTCCCTCAGCTCTGCAAGTGGAGGGATGGCCCATGGGGACCACAGGTCCCAGCATCTTGACCTGAGTGGAGGCCGCATTGCATTTTGGGACCTGTAATGTCCATGGCTTGCACCTTTGGCTGAAAGAGGAGGGAGGCTGCAGAATTCAACCCCCCAGCTCTCTGCAGCGAGTGTGCCCTGTACCCAGGGCCTCTGGGGGTTGTGGTGTCCTGTGAGTGATGCCGTATTCACTATACCCCCATGTCAGGGGCTTGGATTTGCTGATGATAATGCAGCACAGAATGAGTAGGGTTTTGTCAGACAGGCTCTGAGGGCGCATTGGGCCCTGCTGCATGGGTCTTGCCGAGGCTGTCCCACAGATGACAGTGAGGGGGCTGTTTCCTGTGTCCATCTCACTGGAGTTGCTGGGTGAGATGGTCCACTGGGAGCAGAGGTCGACCTGGCCTGACTTGAACCCCTCTGACATGAGGGCAAGCAAGCTGCAGAGAGTGTGCGTCCCATGGAGAAAGCGCCCTTAGTGCGAGGTGGAGAAGGGTTCATCCAATGCACACTGAGGACCAGCGCAGGACCCTCTGCACTGAGAAGCCTTGGGCAAGGATGAGGTGGCCTGGGCTGGGTGTAGATGGGTGCATGGGTGGCAGCAGCAAGGGTCTGGATAGGATTTGGGGTAGAGATTCCTCATGTCTTTGATCTCATCTTCCTGTGAAAGTCTCTCAATTTCCTAAAGCTGCAATTTGACAGCACGGTTCGTTTTGCTTTTCAGTCTCAGCCATGTCTGTTTCCAGTGTCAGAATTCACGTTGGGGCCCACTGGGGGTGGGCATGAGGCTCAGAGGGACTTGTTTGTGTTGCTTACATAAGTTCTCATTGGGCTGATTAGACTGAAAGAGTTTGCTGTTGTCTCTTGCCACTCCCATAGCTGTCTGTGGAGTTAGAGTGTCTCCTGTACTGAACCTTCTCCATCACATGTCCATCTTGTTCCTCACTGCTTGTGCTGTTTTGTACAGCGCCTCCTGCTGGGAGAGGCTGGGACTGGGGTAGATGGAAGTTATCGCACAGTCAGAGCTCCTGCCCCATTCTCTACAGCTCCTCTCACAGCCAACATTTCTATGCCATTCCCTACAGTGCCTTCTACTGGGAGAGGCAGGGGTGGCAGAGACCTCCCTGTCCAGCCAGTGCACCTGATTTGTTCCGTAGAGTGCCTCTTGCTGGTAGATGCTGGAATGGCAGACAGGCATTCCTGTGAGTGGTGAGCACTGAGAAATCTTGAGTAAACTCTGGCTGTAGCTGTTGCCAATACATTGCTGCTGTAGACTGACCTGCTTCAACCGCTTTTGTTCTCGAGACCGTTTAAGTGCCCTTCTTGGCCTTCCCTGTTTTGTCTTTCCCACCCAGATTTCCCGTCATCTTGTGCGGCCCCTTATCAGGATGAGCCTGGCATTGCAGTACCAGCTGCAAGAGCTGGCGTCTCTCCTGGTGCAGAAGGATGCTGAGATTGAAGACTACAGGGACAGCGGGGCTGCTCTCAGCAGAGGTATGGAGGGCTGTTCCACTCATGGGGAAACCAGGGCTGGAGAGAGCAGGGAGTGAGTTTCCTTCCCTGCACAGGGTTGGCACAAAGTGCTCAGTCTGGCTATTACCCAATGAGGCTTGTGTTTCATGTTCAGCAGCTACAGCAGTCAGACAGTAGCCAGAAGCCTTGGGAGTAGTCCCCAGGGGAGAGGTGGAGGAGGAATGGACATTGACCAGTAGCCGAAGGACTTGGGGAGTCGCCAAGGGGCTCTTTGCTTTACTTAGAGTACCTGGCTGTTTACCAGGAGCCTGGATCCAAAGCCAGCTAGTGAAGGAGCTGGAGCAGAGTCAGGCTTTTTTCCCACATGCAGTAGCTTGCAGAGCATTTGGAGAGGGACCAGGGGCTCCCGGCTCTTCCCCTCGGCTTCCTTAGAAGAACATTGAAAGCATGGCTGTGTGCATGGGTTTGTTTCCAGTGCAGAGCCTCTGAGATGTTAATGAGGGGCCTGGGTTTAATCCCCAGCTGGCAGAGCACAGTGTCCAGAGCGGAGTGATATAAGGACTGGCAGAGCTGTCGCTGGTGGGTGGAGTCCCTTGGTGATTAGAAGGGGTGCTGGGTCCCACCCTCAGCTGGTGATGCTTCCGGCGTGTAGATTCGATTCGCAGCTGGCAGAGGCTCTGCACGTGTTGGGCTGGAGGGAAGTGTTAACAGGGAGGCATGCTCTGCTTTTCATCAGCATGGCCTGATTTCCTCAAAGAGCTTCCCTTGCACATCAGAGGGCTTCTATGCTCCTGACCAGCTCCCCAGGATCCACTAGGTAGCTGGGAACTGGACTAGTGCTGCTTGTCTGACACACTGCTCTCTGCAAGCTGCTTGGGCCTGAGAACGGGGAGCAGGCTGTTTCATTGGTTATTTATACAGCCCCCTTGGTAATTGCAGTGCTGGAAAGTGATGTCAGGTGCTCCAGGCCCTGTAATCTCAGTGATTCCAGCTCAGACTTGCTCTCCTTACCTGTGAGGAGAGTTTTCCTACTAACTGGTGCCACAAATGCCTGCTGGAAGGTGAGGGGTGAGCTGGGGTCTTTAAGGCTTGTGCATCACCCCCAGGAATAGGGATTGTGCAAGGCGAGTCCCTTGCACAGCAACACCTGCTCTCCCCCTTGGGGGGATGGGTGTGAGTAAGGGCAGTGCACGGCCTGTGCTTGGAACTAGGTTAGGATGTGAGCCAGACCAGACTCCGGCTCTCTCTGGTGTTGTGCTGGATCTTCAGGGCTCGTGGGAGTCCAGAGAATCTTATTTGTGGGTGTAGAATCAGCAGGTATGCCTGATGCAAGAGCCAGCAAGGCGGCTGGGGGGTGTCATTCTCCAGTCACTTTGTGCCCACCCGACACCTCAGAGGGGTTCCTTAGTATGACATGAGGTGCAGGGCTTCCCATCTGCAGAGTTTGTCCCATTGTTGGCGGATGGAGCAATCACCTGATCTGCTCTTGAGGAACAGTTCATGGTGGTGATGGAGAAATGATGGCTTGGAGCTAGCAACAGGGTCAGGCAAGCCAGGTATTGGGACCAACCCCCGGTGGTCTCGCTGGGATGTCCCCAAGGGCCCATGTCCAGGGCTGTCCACAGAACGGCTGATTTTCCTGTTTGTAGGAGTAGGAAAGAGGAGCTCCTGCCCTTGGTGATGGCTTGACTGCAGTAGGACCCAAGAGGTCCCTTCCAGGCCTAAGATTTATGAATGCCACCATATATGCTGGCAGGGCTCACTCCTTACCTCTGGCTTCAGAGCTGCATGGTGGGATGCCACTGCAGGGTGCTGGGAAAGATAGCGGGCCTCGCTCTGAGGCAGTAGTCTCTGGGTGAGTTTTGTGTGAAGGGGTGGGTGCAGCAGGAGACCCTCCCCCACCCTCAGCTTGGCTGCAGAGGAAGCTTGGAATGGCAGTCACCATTTTTCCAGGACACACCAAAATGCATGTGTTTACCTCTTGCTGCTGCTGCTGGTTCTCAGGCGGCACAATGGCTTCCAGCGGGCTGGGGAGCAGCAAGCTTAGCCTGAGGTGCAGGGAATGATGGGGATTTGGGGAGAGTGTTGCCTACAGGCTGCTGCGGGCTCCTAGTGCAGGTATCCTCACGCTCATGGTCAGTGCTAGCCAAAGCCTTCAGCATTTCTGTGAGGTGCATAGGCCTTGCTCCTTGGCTTGTGTGCTGAGATGGGGCCCAATGTGGAAGTGCTGCTCTAGGCAGCCAGAACATCTCCCCATCCATTTGGGGACAGTTGTGTGGGGGATGGGGGTGCCTCTCCCCAGGAATGTCATGGCAACAGTCATTCCTGAGCCCTCTTGCTGCAACACAGAGACACTGGGACCAGGGAGGCTCCACACTGCATGGTACTGCTCACCAAGACATCCTGGGAGCTGGCCTTAGGTCCTTGGACCCATCTGCCCTGGGCTGGGAGCTGTGTTTACTGAACTGCAGGAAACCCCAAAGGCTGGAGCATGTTTCCAGACTTGCTGACAGTGCTGAAGCTAAGTTTTCCCAAGGGGCCTTTGAAACCCTGTGCTGTCACAGGGCAGACAGCTGTAGCCCCAGTGAGGATGGGGCCTTCGGCCGCTGCGCTGGGGCTGCTTTGCTGAAATGGCTACTGTCATTAGGAAGGGGCTTTCTTGTGGTGTTTCCCAGCTGACTGCTGCTGAGGTGCAAATCTACCCTCATTCAGGCCTCAGGGGCTGCATTCTTCATGTTGCCATGGTTACTAGTGGGTTTCCTGAGAAGATTTCCCCACTAGCCTGAGTGACCTGGAGGGGCGTCTGCTGTGCTGTCATGGCTTGGCCCTGTAACGATGCTGCCTCTGGCGGGACACGACTGAGAGTATCAGTTCAGGACAAATTGCTTAGAGCAGGGCAGTTACAGCCCAAGGCTGGGTCTTCTTTACTATTAAGGCAAATCAAACCAGCCAAACAGAGAGGACTTTGGTCTTACCCCACTGGCTAACCGTAAGTCACACAAGCAATTCCCTTAGACACTCCAGTTTCCCAGTATCACCACCAGTGCCACTCAGTATGGGGACGAATGGTTATGAAAACCAATACCCCAGTAAAAGAAAAAGCTTCTCCTGATCCCAAAGGACCAAGTCCCAGACCCAGGTCAATATACAAGTCAGCTCTTACCCACAAATCACACTGTTGCCAATCCTTTAGCATCTAAAATCTAAAGGTTTATTCATAAAAAGCAAGAAATATAGATGAGAGCTGGAATTGGTTAAATGGAATCAATGACATACAGTAACGGCAAGTTCTTGGTTCAGGCTTGTAGCAGTGGTGGAATGAACGGCAGGTTTAAATCAAGTCTCTGGAGAACATCCCCAGCTGGGATGGGTCCTTCAGTCCTTGGTTCAGAGCTTCAGTTTGTAGCCAAGTTCCTCCAGAGGTAAGAAGCAGGATTGAAGACAAGATGGAGGAGATGCAGCTGCCTTTTGTAGTTTCTTGCCATGTGGCCTGTGCTTCCTTTGTTCCAAAGACAAGCTGTCCATCACATGGCATGGAAACACCTTAGAGTTCTGTCCCTGCATGCCTTGCTGAGTCCCCAGGCGTGTCTGCCTTCTCCCAGTGGGTCAGTTGTGTCGCTGATGGTCCTTAATGGGCCATCCAGCAGGCTAGGCTGACGCCAAATTGTCTGGGGTGTCACCCAGAAGCATAGCACAAGTTTGAAATACAGACACTATAGAGCCAATACTTATAACTTTAAATACAAAAATGATACATGCATACAGATAGCATAATCCTAACCAGCAAACCATCGCCTTGTCATAGACACCTCACTCGACAACCTTTGTACAATATTTGCTGCAAATATATAATAGCGCTGCCGGTGTCCTGTGTAGGTGTTACATGGCCCAATCACTGTAATATTTGAGCTCCCTCAGGTAATTCAAAAACAATAAAAAACCAGGCACCCTCTCCTTTCATCTCCCTGTCACAGAGAGTGCGGGCAGCGAGCTTGGTGTTTGGCCAGGTTGGTGCTGCCCGCCCGGCTCATACTCCCATCTCTCTTGCAGGACGCCTGAGGACCGAGCCCTTCCAGGAGAAGCCATTCCTGCAGAAGTTTGTGGATGAGGTAGGGAAAGATGCTGCTGTGTGTTAGTGCAAAGGGGACCTGGGTGTGTTTATGTCAACACACCTTGGCCCGCTCGGCTTAGTGCGACCCAGCGCCCAGGGCCGTCACCCGCTCAGCTTGCTGTGCTGTGGTGTGCAAGGGCGAGCATGGCCTGGTGTGGGTGGTGGCTCTTGAGCAGTGTGTTGAGGCCGACAAAGCCATGGCTGGCTTGAGCCAGTGTAGCGCAATGGGCCTGGGTCTCACCCTGTCTGGTCCTGAGGTGACAAATGAGCAGCTGCAATTCCAAACGCTTGCATCCCTCTCTGGGGTTATGTGGAGAGGTGGCCTTTGGGGAGACTAGCTGGGACCATCCTGGCTCCCCCCTTGTGACTGAGCCCTAAAATAACATCACATTCAGCTCAGCCCTTCTCCCCAAGCTGAGTTGCTCCTAGGGCTCCTCTCTAGCCCTCTCAGCCTATATCCTCTCCCGCACCTGGAGCTGCTCCCACCTCCCTTCTGTCCAGATGGGTAATGAGCAACCCATCTCAGTGAGTCAGCAGAGCCCACTTAACACTTTCCCAGTAGGATCGACAGCTGGTGGTGGGGACTCAGGAAAACCCTGCCATGCTGCTGCAGACAGATGTCTAGCCATGCTCCCCTCTCCCACGCGGAAAGCCTGTGCAGAAAGGGCTACAGTTGCAGAAGGGTGGACACATGCTCACTAAGAGAGAAGCAAACCTGTGTGTTTGCACACAAATTGGTGATAATATCCCCAGGAAGATGTTCCCCTTTGTCAGGGTTCCTTCCCCACTCTGAACTCTAGGGTACAGATGTGGGGATCCACATGAAAGGCCCCCTAAGTTTATTCTTACCAGTTTAGGTTAAGAACTTCCCCAAGGTACAAACTTTGCCTTGGCCTTGAACAGTATGCTGCCACCACCAAACTTTTTAAACAAAGAACAGAGAAAGAGACCACTTGGGGACAACCCCCAAGCCCTACACCCCCTTTCCTGGGGAAGGCTTGATAATAATCCTCACCAATTGGTACAGGTGAACACAGACCCAAACCCTTGGATCTTAAGAACAATGAAAAATCAATCAGGTTCTTAAAAGAAGAATTTTAATTAAAGAAAAGGTAAAAGAATCACCTCTGTAAAATCAGGATGGAAAATACTTTACAGGGTATTCAGATTCAAAACACAGAGGATCCCCCTCTGGGCAAAACCTTAAAGTTACAGAAAACAGGAATAAACCGCCCTGTTAACACAGGGAAAATTCACATCAAACAAAAGATAAACTAATCTGCCTTGCCTGACTTACCTATACTGGTTGCAATATTGGAGACTTGGATTAGGATGGGTTGGAGAAGATGGATTTCTGTCTGGCCTCTCTCAGTCCCAAGAGAGAACAATCACGTAAACAAAGAGCACAAACAAAAGCCACCGCCCCCCCTCCCAAGATTTGAAAGTATATTGTCCCCTTATTGGTCCTTTGGGTCAGGTGCCAGCCAGGTTAGCTGAGCTTCTTAACCCTTTACAGGTAACAGGATGTTGCCTCTGGCCAGGAGGGATTTTATAGCACTGTATACAGAAAGGTGGTTACCCTTCCCTTTATGTTTATGACACCCTTAATGCTTGAGTTGGAAAGACGCCTGCCGTTATCTGGGTGAAATGTGCAGAGTCGCTGGCTGAGCCACTGGGGAGTGCTGCCTTCTGAGCTGGCTGCATTCTTGCTGCTTCTTGTGTGGCATTTTGGGGCGGGCAGCTAGTTGCCTGGGCTGTGGTAGAGGCAGAGCAGGAAGGGATGGTGGCTGCCTGGATCTGTGGGGCTCTCTGGAAGGAGCAGGTTGGGGGGCAGCTCTCTCCCTACTGAGGGTTAATACTTGCCGAGTGCTCCTGTTGCCTGTATTCTGAGGAGTGACATATACAGGGAAGTAGAGTGATTGCTCAATGCCACTGGCTGGGACAGCGTGTCCCAGCTGCTGGGATCCACTCTGGGTCCTTGGACTTGGTCTCTGTTTCATTGGCAGAGAGGTCTGAGCAGCCAGCGCATGAGTCAGAGGCGTAGCTGGGTGTGCGTGTGCTGTCAGTCCTGTTCCTCTGTCGCTCTGCCTGTGCTCCTTGCGTGTGCTGTTAGCCCAGAGGCCAGGAGCCTTGCAGAGCGCTCTGTAGGAGCCTGTCGTACCTGGCCTGGGGAGAGCTCTCTGGCTGCACATGCTCACTGGTGGGGCTGGGCCAATGCGTGCAGGAGAAGGGAGCAGGTTGGGTGGGGTCGGAAGGGGCATGTCAGGAACAGGGCGGGGGGCCCAGCGGAATGGGGTGAAGGCAACAGTGCAGGGAGGCTGCTCTTGGCCACTTCCGTACTGGGGAAATTTACCAAGAGATCACCTGTTCTGACAACAGCTCAGCTGAACCTGTGAACCCTAATGTAGACAAAGGCCCTCCAGTCAAAACTGCCTTTACTCCTCTTCTAGTTAAACCAGCTGCTTCCTGAGGTGAGATGTAGAGCAAGGGGCAAGGAGGCTGTGGTCCAAAGTCCAGTTTCGTTTGCTGCTAGGTGACTCATGGCTCTGTCTGGCATCCCTGCAATTGTTTGGCTTTTTCTCAAAAGTTTTTTTTACTGGCTAGTTGTTTGGGCAAGTGGCTGCTGAGGCTTCCTGGCTGAAGAGGAAGAAGGGAAATGGGAGGAGTGCTAAAATACATAGAATCTGCTGTCCCATATTCATTACAATCTGTAACTTGGTTTAGCACATGTGCCTCCCCCCCCCACGTCTCCAAAATCAGACACACACACTGTGAAGAACTTGGGATTTTAAAGGAAAGCTCCAGAGATTCTGATCATTGCACTGATTTATAAACCAGAGCAATCACTAGAACACTAAAATTGTTAATTGTTCAAGAACAAATGGAGATAAACTGGGCAGGCATGAATGTAGGCTGGGAATTAGAAGACAGTTTCTGACCCCCAGTAGGAGGAGTGGGGGCAAGACACCTTTCTGGTTTTAAAATGGAGCTTGATAAATTTATGAATGAGATGATATGATGGGGTCGTTCTGTGATAGTAGCAGACTGGACCTGTTGACCCAGGAGGTTCCTTCCAGTCCAGTGTCCTACGTTCCTATGTTAATAATGATTCAGAGAAGGCAGAAGTTCTCAATAAATATTTCTATTCTGTATTTGGAAAGAAGCGGGATGATGGACTCATGCCGTATAAGGATGACGAAATATATTCCAGTCCTTTTGTGCTAACTAGCAGAGCCCAGGAGGGGGTACCAGTGAGGGGGTCTGGTACATACCACCAAATCAAACCAGAGAACAGGATGAGTTACTTCTTAAGCACCTGTCTGTAATGTGTGTATGGGGGCAATTGTGTTATCATGGGGAACTTCAATCTGTGAGACATCTGCTGGAAGTCTTCTGTAGCCAATAGAAAACATCACTGGAGTTTCTAAAAAATATAGATGATAATTTCCTAACGTAAAAGGAGTTGGAGAGGAGTACTTGTGGCACCTTAGAGACTAACAAATTTATTAGAGCATAAGCTTTCATGAGCTACAGCTCACTTCATCAGATGCATACAGTGGAAAATATAGTGGGGAGATTTTATATACACAGAGAACATGAAACAATGGGTGTTACCATACAGACTGTAACAAGAGTGATCAGGAAAGGTGAGCTATTACCAGCAGGAGAGCTGGGGGGGGAGGGGGGGAGACCAGAGCTTATGCTCTAATAAATTTGTTAGTCTCTAAGGTGCCACAAGTACTCCTTTTCTTTTTACAGATACAGACTTACACGGCTGCTACTCTGAAACCTGTCATAAAAGGAGTTGTATCTGGTATGGGGAAACTCCATATTGGACCTTGTTATAACAGGTAAAGATGAATTAATCACTGGACTGGAAGTTGGTGATTGCCTAGGGACCAGTGATTATAATCTGTTTACATTCCATGTGGGCAAACAAAGGACAGTACCAACCATAAATATATATTCTTGGCACTTAAAAAGGGCTAATTCCTAAGGCGGAGGAAAACTGTGAGAAAAATTGACTGAGAGGAAAAATTTAGACAGAAGAATGGGAATGAAAATTGGGTGTTTTAAAAAAAGTGTTTATTAGATGGCCAAAAAGCCATGATTGAACAATTGAGAAAGATTGACAACTTTGGCTCAGTGGTGAAGAGAAGGCAGCAATTAGAAATAAAAAGCAATATATAACAAATGGAAAGAAAAGGAAGTAGCTGTCAATCAGTATAAACTGGAAGTTATGAAGTGCAGAAAATTGATAAGGTAAGCTAAAGACATCAAGGAAGAATCCCTCGCTGGCAGGGCTAAGGACAATAAGAAGGAGTTTAAGAATATTAGAAACAAAAGAAATCTTAGCAATGGTATAGGCCTATTGCTAGGTGGAGATGGTAAACTTATTAATAATGATGGAGCGAAAGCAAAAGTGATCTATAAATATTTCAGTTCTTTATTTGGAAAGAAGCACGATGATGTGCTCATATCACGTGAGGTGATTAGCTGAGGATGATAAAGTAACATCCTCCTCACTTACGAATGAACTGAAAAGTAAACAAGTACTATTCAGTTCATTCGTAAGTGAGGAGGATGTTAAACAGCTACTAGGGGTAAACATTTTAAAATCAGCAGGCCCAGATAACTTGTATCCAAGAGTCATAAAAGAGCTAGCTGAGGATCTCTCTGGCCTGCTGATGTGAATTTTTAATAAATCTTGGAATATCAGGGAACTTCCAGAAGACTAGTAGAGTGCTAATGTTGTACCAATATTCAGGAAGGGCAAGTGAGATGACTCTGATAGTCAGCCTGACATCATGCCTGGGCAAATTAATGGAAAAGCTGGGATCAAACTCCCAAGGAAGTGTTGGATTCTCCATCTCTTGATGGCCTCTTATCCAGGCTGGATGCCTTTTTGGAAGATATACTTTAGTCATAAGTTATTGGGCTCAATACAGGAGGAACTGGGTGAAAAACAAGGGCCTGTGATATAAGGAGATCAGAGCAGATAATCTGTTGGTTTCTTCTGGCCTGAAGCACTGCGAATGCGTGAAACACAACTTTAAATTGTCATCAGTTTAATCACAACTATGAATATTTGCCGGTTGGAGAGGACTATCATCTTGACTGTGGTGATGCAGGGTAGGGTTGACTTGGCATCCCCAGTGGAAAGCACTGGAAATCGGAGACTTCTCTTCCCACAGCTTTGTAAGACTGGTTGCCGTGGCTTTTTAACTGCGAAGCCAGCTCTCTCAGCTGTACTTTCTGGATTGGTTCCTTGCTGGGAAGAATGGCAATCTCCAGTGCGAGAGAGACCTATCCCATTCATTGAATGGAGGTTGTGAAGTAGGGACAGGTACACCTGAGATTGGCTTTGATGGTTGCTGTTGAAATATGTCTTCTCCCTGGGTATGTGCTCACTTAGCTGCCCAGGGTGTTCTGAGTAATCTGGGGAGTTTTCCATCAAAGTCCTGGGCTTATTTATAAATGTAGGAAATGTCTCTCATGGTGTTTGGCAAGAATTCATTCACGAGCAGCTGCTGGGAGCAGGCAGAGCAGTAAGCAACTAGGGGAAAAAAGGCAGAGCCCAAACCAAGACAGACCCAACAGCTTTTGTTAGCACAACAAGCCAGTGGTGATGGGAAAGAGTAAATAATGAGCCTCTTTCAGCACTGTCCAGCTTCACTGGAGTCAAAGGGTCCAGACCGTCAAAGATATTTGGGCACCTTAAGATGCAGCTAGGAGCCTAGTGGTGCCTAAATACCTTTACAAATCTGGCCTAGGGCCCCTTGAGCTCTGTGTGAAGCTAGACCTAAATTCTGTGGCAAGGTCCCTGTCTTCCCACCCTGCTCTCTGAAATGTTGGGGCAGCTTCATTTATACTAAGAACGGGCTTTGTTAATGAACGAACTAGGAGCACGAACGACAGTGCAGCTCCCACTCTCCTCCCCGGCTTATTTATTACATTCACTTTATTTTACACTGTCTCCCCTTTCTCTGTTTCAAAGCACCACGGATTTTTATGTTGGCAATGCACAGTGGCGTCGTGGATGTGGGTAGGGTTGAAGCCAGTGGGGCTGGCAGCTGGGAAGGGGGCAGTTGAGGCTTTGGCACCTGAGGAGAGGCAGTGGGGATTGTTCTCCAGGTCATCTGCAGATGCATGCACACGTCCCTGCATGGATTGTGAGCTCCTTGGGGTGGGGACTGTCTCTCTGGGATGCATCTGCAAGTGCCCAGCACACTGGGTCTGGAGCCAGCAGGTGCTACTGCAGTACAGACCAACAACAGTACACTCACTCTGCCTATGGAAGCGCACCTTTGTGGCCATGAGAGTGCATTGCCCCTGTTGGGGAGGTGCATGGTGCTGAGGCCTTGCAAGCGGTTGTCTAGATTTAGGGGGTGTTCTGTTCCCTTCAGTGCTGTGTGGTGAAGGACAGCATGCTGCTCTGGGTTACTGCGTGACTGGCCCCCTGGTGGGTCAGCATGGTGCTCCTGATGCTGGTGATGGCAGCAGAGCCCTGGTGTGCTTCCCAGTTCTTGCCGAGGAGTGCACTCCTGAATCAGGAGGTGCCTGTTGAACCTCCCCACACTCCTGCTCTCACCCGCAGCACAGACTGGCCCTTGTTCACTCACTGCAGGTTGTTGGCACGAGGCCTCCTGTTCCCGGTACATGAGCGTGGGATTAGCGAAGCATCACATGGGGGCTGTGTAATGGGCCAATGTGTGAGGGTCGAGCTCCCGTGACCGTGGAGGTGGCAGGCCCAAGCCAGCACAAACTGATGCCAGGATGGGTGAATCGGTGTCCTTTGGACATGGTCCCAGTGGTGGTTGTATTTTTAGGCTTTTATGTGTTCTCATCACTATGGAATCTGAACATGTCACAAACATCACCCCATTTTACAGGTGGGAAACCGAGGCATGGAGGCAAGGCGACTTTCCCAAGGTCTCGCAGGGAGTCTGGCAGAGCCAGGAATAGAGCTCAGATCTCCTGGGTTACAGCCCAGTGCCTTAACCACAGAACCATCCTCTGTCTCTGTGGTTGGTGACCTATTCTGTGAGCTAGTTTAGGGGTCTTTTTGGCCTTAAAGCACTTAGGCGCCTGAAGCTTTTTAATTTGGTTTGGGTTTTTCCCTTCCAGATCTCTGCCTGCTTAATACCAGCTGGTCAGCAGAGAACATGCCAGGTCTGGGTAGCGGCGGGGCCTGCTTCCTGCTCCCCACCCCGCTGCCCTGGAGGAGCCCTGGGCAGTAGGGGAACATTGCTCCTGGATGTGGAATTTAGTGCTACATTGTACAGTGCCCAGCTGTCACACAGGGGCAGCAGGTTCCTCTCTCCAGTAACCCCCCGAAGCCTTGAGGGAAGCCCGGGCCTGTGGAGCCAAGGTTGTTTTGGCTGCTCTGCACCAATAGAGCAGCAATCAAGCCTGCTCGGATAAACACGCCGATACAATCAGTTCAACTATAGACCCCCGTGCTCCAGGATGTTTCGCCGTGAATATTTTTATCTGCTGTGGCCGGTGCACCCGGTGGCTGCTGTGTTGGGCCTCTGGCCGTCCTGCGCACTTGGCTTGCAGAGCAGGGCTTCGGCAAACAGGATGTGGAAGGTTCACAGGTCGACCTGGGCTGAGCTCGGAGGATGTGCCATCAAAATAAGCAATGCTGAATAGGAAGATAAACAAACAGCCAGCTTCCAGCGCACTGCTGGCGGAGGCAGACAGGGCGAGCGGGGAGCGCAGTCAGGGAGTTCGTGGGGTGGCTGAGAGCACTACCTGCTGACGTCAGGGAGACCGGGGGTCGCAGTGCAGTGCCGTCCTTTCCCACCCCGGAGGCATTAGGCTGGGAGAGGGGCCAAGGAGGCGGAGTTTCCCTCACTGTGGCAAGGCAGTCACCCTCCAGGCAGCATGGGGAGACCGGGTCTCATGGGCAGGGAACCTGAGAGACAGGTGGAGCCTGTGTCCTTGAAGGAGAAGAGATGAGGGTCTTAGCGCTTGAGAGGGGAGAGGCCTGTGCATTAGGTCAGTGTTGCATGGATCTCCCAACAAGCTACTGAGTCTGATGTGTGGGCTGGGGTCTAGGGCTGGAGGAATGTCTGTCTGGGGGAGCCCCTCTGGCCCCCAGCTGCAATGTGTGGCAGGGGTTGGAAGTGCTGGAGGGGGCAGTAGAAGAGAAGAGCCTTGCGTCATTCACAGGTCAGGAGTGAGGCGTACTGGCTGGCCCAGCCCAGCCCCTGCCTGCACTCTGCCTGACTCCCCCCGCCCTCTGCCTCTCCCTTTGTATAAGCACTAAAAATAAGCCCATGGAGAGAAGTGGCCTGTGTTTGTTTAAGAGCTGAAGCCGGTGGTGGGCCGCGTGTTACACAGGGTGGGGACAGCAGCCCTTAAACACGAGCCAGCTTCGGGCAGCAGGGGAGGAAGCAACCGTCTGCCTACTTCCTAAGGGGAATGGTTTTAATTAGCACAAGGTGGTTGTGGCTTTGCAGCTGTGGCTGGTCAAGAGCAGGACCTCCTGCAGGGCATGGCACTGGGCACTGCAGGGCTGCTTGATGGGCGCCATGCACAGGTGCGGTGTGGCACTGCGACGTACCTTCTCCTCTCTCATGTGCTAGGAGTCTTCGGGTGAGAGGTGCTATTAATGGTTTTAAATCCCCATTTTCCCCCCTCCCCTCTGCATGGCCTCCACCGCTCAATAAGACTCCCAGCGTGGGGGCCTAGGATGTGGGTCAGGGAGGGAACTGCTGCCACTGCTGTGATCCCTGGGCTCTTCCCTCTCGCATCTGTTTCATTTCCTTGTGTCTTCCCAGGAGCGACATTGTGGGCTCCACACTGAGCTTCCTGGGGAGGATGCTGAATTCCGATCTGGGTGGTTCCATCCCATAAACCCTCGGGGCTGGAACCCCAGTCAGCCAGTGGTGTCGCTCCCTCGTCTTGGCTTGTTGTATGCAACCTCAGAAATCAGTTGTGAACCTGGAAGGACATGAGCAGTAGTGACCTGGCAGACGGGGACCAGGTGGCCTGGCCTTGGTATAGCTGAGCCAGGGCCCTTTGGACCTTGCCAGGCCAGGGTGGGGTTCTTTCTCTAGCAGATTAGCTGTTGGCTACTTGGGAAATGTAGCAATCCTGCCTGTTCACCTTAGTGTGAGTGTCTCGTACTGTCCCGGCCCTCACTGGTTACCCAAGCTAGACCCAATCTGTCTGTGTCCCGCTCTGATGGGGTGATCTCTCACTTTCGTGACTTCCTGTGGCCATCAGAGCGGTTGAGTCATGAAGCCGGAGTTACGGAAGGTATTCTCCATGTTGCAGAAATGAGCCAGCCTTGTTTAAAGCTTCTTGCCCCTGCTTCTCAGCCTCTTGCCACATGTGTGGGCCTCGGCGGGGGCACAGCTTGGGTAAGAGAGCACGTGCCTGTCTGTTTGTACTGTGCAAGTGTGTGTGGGTGGGGGTATGCCAAGGTGAGACCATGTTGGCATAAGTGTGTGTATGCCAGGGAGAGCATGTGTGTGTGCAAGTGGGCCAGTACAAGAGCATGTGTGCAAAGGGACATGTGATTTATTGAAGGTGGGGAGGTATGAGTGTGTGCTTTGCCAGTGCAAGGATGAGTGCAAAGGCACGTGTGTGAGATCACACGTGGGGCTGTGCAAGGGGAGAGTCTGCTTGAGAGGGCACGGAGGACTGCACAAGGGTGCGTGTCAGTGCGTGACTGTGTGTGTGAGTCCGTGCGTGGGTACACGGTCTGTGCAAAAGCACACACGGGTCCATGCAGGCTTTTATGGGGGTCTCTGGGAGGGCGCATGTCGTGGGGTGCAGGGCGAGGAGCAATCTCAGCCCCCTTTAACTGTGCTGCATAGCTAGCACCAGAGTGGGTTTGGGGAGTGATCCTGGCCCCTGCGGTGTGGAGCCTGAGCTCTGGCCTCTCCCCATCTGTTTGCCATTAAGGCATGTGGCAGATGGTGGAGCGGCTTTATTTATTTATTTATTTAGGCATAATCAGGTGAGGCGGGAACTTGGCCGGCACTTGCATTCCCAGCCGATGCAGGGGAACCACAGGCCGTTTACACAAGTGGTGAGTCAGCGGAGCTGCATGCTGCTAAAACCAGACTCGGCACAGCAGCCCCAGGGCAGCAGGCTGCCCGAAATAGAGCCCAGACCATGGGCAGGGAACAAGCCCCCAGGAGCAGGGCTGGGACCAGGCTGGCTGCGGGCCTAATGGTTGTGATTCCAGCAAGCTCTGTGTCCCCTCCCCCTCCCTGCTCTAAGGGCTGTTCTTGGGACGCTTGAGTCACCGCGGTGAGTGGGCTGGCTGGAGGGATGTTCCACTAGCATGTTCCTTCCTGGGCGGGGTGGGGGGGCCCGAGGCTTAACCCCCGGTGACTGCGGCAGCGGCTGTTCCACAGTATTGGAATCCCTCTTCGCGCTGGTTGCACAGCATGTGTCCTGCGGCATGTGGTAAGGTGAGCCATCCAGACCCCACAGCACACATGTCATGAGCCCAGTGGCCCAGCCCTGGTCCCACATTGCTGCTGCTTTGCCCCGTCCCAGACCAACCTCTGCTTCAGCACCTTCCCTCCCAGACCAGCTTATGCACTGTGGGCTTGACTTTGCCACCCCGACTCAGGTTCTGTTGACCTCAGCAGGAGCTTTGAGTAAAGATTGAAGGGTTGGACCATACACAATGTAGACATTCGCAAAAAAAGAAAAGGAGGACTTGTGGCACCTTAGAGACTAACCAATTTATTTGAGCATGAGCTTTCGTGAGCTACAGCTCACTTCATCGGATGCATTCAGTGAGAAATACAGAAGATGTTTTTATACACACAAACCATGAAAAAATGGGTGTTTATCACTACAAAAGGTTTTCTCTCCCCCCACCCTACTCTCCTGCTGGTAATAGCTTATCTAAAGTGATCACTCTCCTTACAATGTGTATGATAATCAAGGTGGGCCATTTCCAGCACAAATCCAGGTTGCTTCTCCTAGTACTGAGAAAAGCCCCCTCTGGGGCACAACGGACGTGGTAGCTGATGAACAGCCACTTGGCCGTGCTCTGCAGCCTGTTAGGCCAGGAGGTGAAGGAGAATTCTGTATCTAGTTGAAACTGAAGGGGTGGTGGTATAGGGGAGCAGAACAGAGTATGACCAGAACACCAGGGCTGGCATCCTGATTCCTGGGGAAAATGTGCACAGATAGCTGTGGACTTAGGTTTCTATATGGTCTGAAATCCAGAGCCAGTTTGAGCATGTGCAGGGCCCACTCCTCTGTAACTATTCCCCACACCACTCCCGGGGCTGGTCATCAGGATGCTTTGTTGTATGAATCATAATAAATGAAGAACAAGAAGAGTGAGGGCAAGTGCAGGCTGGGAGAAGGGGGCCAGACTGGTGAGGGGAAGGCCAGGCATGTGCGTGGGCACGGGGCATGCATAGCTGCAGAGGAGCAGCTCATGGAGTGATTGATCTTGTGTCAGCGAGGTGTGGTTTGAGCCAGTGCCAGGTCTGAACTCAAATGGGAGCACTGAAGGGGGAAAGCCCTGCTCAGAGCCCCCATCCCCCTCCAGAATGCTGTGGGCCTGGAAGACTTTGGGAGGAGAGATTCCTCCCAGATCTCCTTCATTCCTCCCTTTTGTCCCCAAACTCTGGCTGTGCCTCCCTCAGTCTACTGCAGCTTGTCTGGAGCCCAGGAGGGCACTGCTGGGTCCTTGGAGTGGTGCTGCGTTGAGGTGCTAGTTAGGCCCAGTGTTGCTGGGTATGTGGCTGACAAACCTGTGGCTCAAACAGCTGGGAGCAGTAATGGGGAAGGCACAGTACAGGGCAAAGCAGCCAGGCCTCACTGCCCCACTGAGACCTCTCACTGCCCCAGGGGTGGACCAGGGCACTAGTCCAGAGCTCTAGAGCTGGGAAATTCATCCCGGCCCATCCAGCTCGCCCCCAAGGCCGATGCAAAGTTAAGCCTATTGTATACCCCTAGCCCTTTGCCTAGTCTGGTTTAAGGCTAGGGCTGTCTCTCTTCCCTGTGGGGACTGGTTGGATAATGATGTTTGAAGAGTGAACTGAGCCCAATGGCAGCGCCCTTGCAGGGTTTACTAGAGGGACCATGTGATCCATCGGCTGCACTTTCTTTCATAACTTTGCTAAAGGAGACTGTAGTGGAGCAGACCCGGCCTGGCCCAGCCCACTATCCTGGATGGGTGGGAAGGGCAAGGTGAAAACAGCCCCTCTCACACTTTGTGTGTGTGTGTATAGAAGAGCTGTGGTTGTGGTATTGTATTGGTAGGAGAGAGATCCTGGATGCCAGGAGAGGCAGTGTGTCCTATTGGAAAGAGCCCTGGACAGGGACTCGGAAGAGCTGTGATCTATTCGTGTTCTGCAGCTGGGTGCCCTGGGCAAGTCCCTTCCCCTCTCTGTGCTCTGTAGAATGGGGCAGTGATACTGACCACTTTGTAAATTGGCACATAAGAATATTATGAGGAGGAAGGTGTGGGTCCAGGGCCCTGTGGGAGTTTCTTTGAATTGCTTCTGGTTCTGTGCAGGGTGCAGCTAGGCAGGGGAAGCCCAGGGTCTCTGCATGCTGGAGCAGATGGTGTAAAGAGGAGAGGGGTGGAATTCCCAAGTCCTGGGGAACGCCTTGCAGAAGGGTCATTCTGTATGGATAGGAAAGACTGTGCTTTAATCATAGAATCACAGACGATAAGGGTTGGAAAAGACCTCAGGAGGTCATCTAGTCCAACCCCCTGCTCAAAGCAGAGAGGACTCTGCTGTTGACACAGAAACTAAGCAGGTTTGGAGAAGGTTATTTAAACTGCAGTGTGGAGGGAGCGGCAGTAGGTGCTGGGCAGCGCTTGGGGGAGCAGGGAGATTTGAATGTTAAGGAATGAGATGGTGGGTGAAGTATATTGCTTTTTGGGTTTGCTTTTAATGTTTGGGACTGGTGCACTGCACTGTCATGGTGATAGGTGCTCCAGGAATGGGTGAAAACACTGGGGTTAGTCCTTGTTCTCTCCCAAGCATCTCTTCGGCCCCATGGACTCCTCTCTTTATTGCTCTGCTTGCTAGAATTGAACCTTTCACTTAGGCTATGTCTATACTAGCACTTTTGTCGGTAAAACTTTTGTTGGTCAGGGGTGTGAAAAAAACACATGCCTGACAGACATAGGTTTCACCAACAAACACGCCGTGTGGACAACGCTTTGTCAGCAGGAGACGCTCTCCTGCCGACATATATACAGCTGCTCGTTGTGAGTGGTTTAATTGTGCTTGCGGGAGAGCTCTCTCCCATCTGCATAGAGTGGCTACATGGGAGACCTTACAGCCGCACAGCTACAGCGTTACAGCTGGGCTGCTGTAATGTCTGTAGTGTAGACATAGTAACATTTGCAGTTTCAGTTACTTGTTGTGGAGCCATCACAGCATTGCTGTTTCCTGAGGGCCCGTCTGCCTGAGTCTGCAGCCACACAAGATGCCCTCTGTCAGGGACAGTTTAGGCTTAATGCTGTCTCACATGCCTAAGCTTTGGAATCACTTCCCCTGTCACTGACATGCAGCCAGTGCTGGGGTGGAGTGCAGCAGCTATTAAACAGCCACACAGCAGTGCTTCCTGGCTCTTAATGGGGGGAGGGGACTCTCCTATCCAGCTGAAATTGCAGGGGCAATGCAAGGTGAGCAGAATGCAATTTTCCACTTTGGGCTTTGCCAGGATTATGGTGTAAACATTGCTAACAAAACCAATCCCTTCATGTTGGCTGGGGGAAGCGTGGCAGACCAGGTGCCCCCACTAAAGACATGAAACCCAAAGGGTCCCAGAAATAGTAGGGACCTACCTTCCAGTCACCAGGGCCTGAGCCGTGGTGCCGCATAACCCCCTGCTTCTGGCACTGTGTATTTTACCAAGTGCTTGCAGGAGCCCTACATAGTGTAAATGACCATGTCATGTCGTCCCACTCTGAATCTCTCCATTGGCTCGCCCTTTCCCATCACATCAGCTCTGAAATTTTTGGTCTTGTTGTCCAACCCCACCTGCTGGAACTGCCTGGCCTGGCTTGCTGAGTCAGTGAGTTGTACTGTGCTAAGGACTGCCTTACAAAGCAGACAGCATGGAGAGAACTGCAGTGCTGTGCACATGGCTGAGCTGTCCGCCTCGCTGTCAGCCTCCTTGTCACACCCATCCCGTCCCCACTGTTTCACTTGCTGTGTCATGTCTCAAATTGGGATTGCAAACTCCTTGGGGCAAGGACCATCTCTTCTGTGCAGTGCCCAGCACCCTTTTTGGTTCTATAAAATAATAATCAGGGTGTTCCCTGAAGTGTCCCTGCTCGGGAGCAAGGCCCTTTCCTTTGCTAGCTCCTCTCCTCCCTTCCTGCCCATCCCCCACCAGTTGTATTCCACTCCTCTTTATGTACACAGCTTCTTTTCTCTGTGCTAGTAGGGCCGCTTCCCAAATCCCACGCTGCTCTGAGTGACTGGTGTGCCAGTCAGTGCCGAGAGGTGGAGAGCATTGTCCACATCAGCTGGGCACATCTGTGCAGGAAGTGACACAACCATCGACGTTTTGTGCCCTAGTGGGGTGCAGTATTAGATATAATCTGAGCCTCTGAATTTAATCCGGTCTAGTGGCCCCCAGCAGTTCTCTTAGCCTTCCTGTGGTTGCCTGCTCCACGCTGTGTATGTATTTATCTGTGTAAGGAAACAGGGCCATTCATGTATTTCTCTGTCTATTTATACCTCTCCCTTTCTGTATTTAGTGTATGCTAGGCAGAGAGGGCAGATTATGCCTGGCTGAGTGATGTTCTTGGCTCCAATGCTGGCTGGAATTTCGTCTTGGAATGTGTCCTGAACCACTCTAAAAACACAAATAAATCTGTATATGTGTGTGTACACACACACACACACACAAATATGTAGACAACTTATAGAGAGACATGTGTATATAAGATATTTATACATTTTACTGCTTACATGCTTTCATACAAATACATACGGGGGCTTCAGCGAGTCCAACACCTCATGATCAAAGGGCCACGTGGCTTTCCATTGGAAACCAGGGAATTATTAAAATACATAAATACATGTGGTCGATAGTCTCCCATTTCCTTCTCTTGGGGGGCTGAGAACACCCCTTTGTCTCCCAATGCTGCTCCCCAGCAGACTGACTCTGCTGTGGCTGTGTATTGCACAATATTCTGCTCCCATTGATCCACCCTCCACCCTTCCCCATAATACAGCACTAGCAGCTCCGGTGGTACCCGCCAATTCTCCACCCAGTGCTAACCGGCCCTTAGTCAGTTTCCTGCTCTGCATGTCTCTGAGTAAGGTGTCTGTTACCCATGATTCACAGGCTTGTTCAGGACTTCCTGGAAGATGGGGAGTTTCTGTTGAATTGATCCATGGATACCCAGATTATAGCAGGTTTCAGAGTAACAGCCGTGTTAGTCTGTATTCGCAAAAAGAAAAGGAGTACTTGTGGCACCTTAGAGACTAACCAATTTATTTGAGCATAAGCTTTTGTGAGCTACAGCTCACTTCATCGGATTATAGCAGTTGGTTGTTCAAGGAGTATAACAAGGAGAGGTCAGATGAAAACAAGACAGGGAAAAATGAGATTGAATGTCAGGTAAAGATTCTTAATGGCTGTGTGATGAGTGTTCTGAGCTGCTGAGTCATCCCTGAGCCCCAGTGGTCTGAGTGCTCTGACTCTGCGCCTGATGAGTCATTTGAGGTAATTACCTGCGAGTCCTAAGGGTCCAGCCAACCCATAAGCAAGGGTCTAATTGGTGACCCAAAGGCAGGTATATTGGCTCCTAATGAAAGCAGCCACTTCAGTCTGCTCAGTGTCTCTACCTTATTGGGCATACTCGTGGTTACCTAGTAATTCTAACAGACTGCTCCTGCCCCTGTCCAGCCTGTACCTGCTTCTGCACAAGCCAGGGCCAGTCGCCCAGCTGTTCTGACAGGCTGTGAGGGAGGTGGTGGAAGCTACCTCAACTGGGGCAGTTACCCTGGGTTGGATGAGGTGCTGGAGAATAAGCCTGCCTTGGCTGAGGGGCATGGACTGGATGGGACCCAGTGGCGATTTTCCATCTTGTGACTGAGAAGCCTGAAAATCTCATAAATATAACACTACAAGTTAGTTCAGAATTTCAGATTGATGTATGTAGAACAGCTGAACTTGGAAACTTGGCCTCTTAGCAGCCCTCACTGAGGAGTGTGTCCCTGGCTGAGTTTGGGAGAAAACCACAGTGGATTGGTAATGGAGTTAGTAATGTTGGCAGCTGTGCATGTGCAGGGGAAAGCTTGTTCGAAGCGGGGGGTGGACATGGAGATTTCCCGACACGTGCTCAGGCTTGGGCTCAGTTATCCAGTGGTGTCAGTTCTTGTGGTAGTTGATGTTTTCTCTAAAGCCTCAGCTTCTGGAGTCATGTGATTATGGGAGGAAACTCAGCTTTCATTTTTTTTTTTTAAATGAAAATTGGTAGCCCTGCTGGTTGTGGAGGGAAGCTTGAAAACAGGACTTGAATGGAACCTAAAGACTCAAAAACCAGAAGGCAAAGAAAAAGACCTCACATTTATAACAAATGGCATGATTTTTTCGGCCTGACTCATGATTTGGCATGGGGTTGGCAGTAATGCTTATCACTGGAATTGCTCAGCAGTTTAAGCCATTAGGCCACATTAAATCTTTATAGCAGTTTAGTGGAAGTTTAAAAAAACAAGAGGGAAGTTAAATCCCCAAAACTCTGTTAATGTGCCAAGAAGGTCAGACTGTTGAGGAAAGGCAGAAGTGCAGGGTCCCACAGCACCACTGACCTGTCTGCACTACACTCTAGCCAGCTGTATTCGCTAAAATTAGGCTCAGCAGAATTCAATTCTTCTTTTTTTACAATTTGACAGATAATGTTGATGTTTATTTTTATCAATTTAAATGTTCACGGTTGTGGGAAATTATGGGCAGGGCTTAAATTCAGCTGGAGCTGTCTGGAGCGAAGCTCTGCGAAATATTTTCAACCCCCCTGCAGTTTTTATAGTATGTTGGGGAGGGCTGTGGAGGGCTCTGGGAAATACTCTATGAGAATTTAAGCCTTGATTCTCGGTGTGTAGGTCAGACAGTAATTATTTAATGACAGTAGACACGGAGATTCCAAAACGTTAAAGCTTTCTAACAGTTAAAACACAAATTGTCCATGTCACATATCAAAATATACGAAGTAACTATCCTTAAATCAAACTCTAATAACTTCTCAAGCAGCATTTTCTGACTTTGCCTATCTGTAAATTTCTGTTATTGTGGATGGAAATATTTTTTTGTGTCCAGTGAAATTGACGTTTACTGATAAAAATTGAATCCTTCCAAGCCTATCTAAAATACAGAGTCATGATCAAATGAACATAGTGGGGAAGCAATCTTCCCCTTGTATTTCTGGACTTTATTTTAACTCTGCAAATTTAGGGCTATGTTTGCATCGTGTTTTGCATTCAGCTTGCTCAATAAGGATTTCAAAGAGGGAATAAAGAGTTTTGTTAATGAAATTCTCTAATGAAACTATGATGGCAGGAGTGTTGTGTTGCCAGTGAGGTCCGAGGAATAACAGAGTAACCTAGGGGGACTGGAAACATGGGTGCAAAATACCACGCAGTTCTCATTGAAACAGTGCAGCTAATCTATCTGGGGAAAATAATCTGAAAGCCAGTGCCCGCACAGGTCAGATTGCTGACACAGGTTTAGAAGGGAGAGGGGACTAGGAGCGGACCAGGAGCGGATACTCTATGGCAGTAGAACGTGCCAGTGCAGTTTTGGGGCTGCATAATGTACAGGAGTCACATCCTAGAATTGGGAGGTGAAAGTCCTTCTCTATAGGCTCTGAGGAGACTCCCTTCTCCCCCCGAGTATTGTGTTGGGTTTTAGAAAACATGGGTGAAATTTTGGCCCCATTGAAGCCAGTATCCATTCACGCCAGTGAGCCAGAATTGCACCGCACATTACCAGATTGACATTGAGAGACTGAAAGGGGGTCCTGAGAAGAGCCACAGAAATGGTCAGAAACTGAATTAGGAGAAAAGAATAAAAGAGCTAACTCTGTCTTGGCTCAGGGAGACTAACGGGAACAGAAGTTCATAGCTGTTTGAATTATTTGAACCCCAAGGAGGGGGAGAAGTTATTTACAGGGGTGTCAGTGAGGCTGGGGAAAGGGGTGATGTTCAAGAAGGGAAAGTTGAAACTGAATCTCAGAAAAAACTCCCTGGCAGTGCTGTGGCTTAGGTGTGAATTTGCCTCCCCAAGGAGAAGGTGAGGAGCCCCATAGCTGCAGACACTGAAAACTAAGCTGCATAGAACATTAGTGGCTGTGGGGCTGTGGACGAGCAGAGACCCATTATGTCTCCTCCATCCTTAACTTCTCTCTGATTGAGGCCTGTGTCAAGTTATTTTACCTGGTGTCACTGGAGATCCTGTTCTGTGCCCACCTTTGTGCAGAGGGCCTGTACAGTCTGTCTGATCTCTCTCTGCAGCCCCTGGCACCCTGGGCTCAGAGGGCAGGGCTGTCTGAACATAAGCCACCCCCTCTGCACTGTGGTGAATGTCACTCTAACGTCTAACCTGTTCGTAAAAAGAACAGGAGGACTTGTGGCACCTTAGAGACTAACAAATTTATTTGAGCATAAGCGTTCGTGGGCTAAAGCTCACTTCATCAGATGCATGCCGTGGAAATTACAGTAGGAAGATATGTGTATGTATATAGATACACAAAGAACATGAAAAAATGGGGGTTGCCATACCAGCTCTAATGAGAGTAATCGATTAAGGTGGGCTATTATTAGCAGGAGAAAAACTTTTGTAGTGATAATCAGGAAGGCCCATTTCAAACAGTTGACAAGAAGGTGTGAGTAACAGTAGGGGGGAAATTAGCATGGGGAAATTGTTTTTAGAATGACTCATCCACTCCCAGTCTTTATTCAAGCCTAATTTAATGGTGTCCAGTTTGTAAATTAATTCCAGTTCTGCAGTTTCTCATTGGAGTCTGTTTTTGAAGTTTTTTTGTTGAATAATTGTGACTTTTAGTTCTGTAATTGAGTGTCCAGGAAGGTTGAAGTGTTCTCTGACTGGTTTTTGAATGTTATAATTCTTGACATCTGATTTGTGTTCATTTATTCTTTTGCGTAGAGGCTGTCCGGTTTGGCCAGTGTACGTGGCAGAGGCGCATTGCTGGCACATGATGGTATATATCACATTGGTAGATGTGCAAGTGAACGAGCCTCTGATAGTGTGGCTGATGTGATTAGGTCCTATGATGGTGTCCACTGTATAGATATGTGGACAGAGTTGTCAACGGGCTTTGTTGCAAGGATGGTTTCCTGGGTTAGTGTTTTTGGTGTGTGGTTGCTGGTGAGTATTTGCTTCAGGTTGGGGGGCTGTCTGTAAGGGAGGACTAGCCTGTCTCCCAAGATCTGTGAGAGTGAAGGATCGTCCTTCAGGATAAGATGTAGATCCTTGATGATGCTTTGGAGAGGTTTTAGTTGGGGGCTGAAGGGGACAGCTAGTGGAGTTCTGTTACTTTCTTTGTTGGGCCTGTCCTCTAGTAGGTGACTTCTGGGTACTCTTCTGGCTTTACCAATCTGTTTCTTCACTTCAGCAGGTGTGTATTTTAGTTGTAAGAATGCTTGATAGAGATCTTGTAGGTGTTTGTCTCTGTCTGAGGGGTTGGAGCAAATGCGGGTTGTATCTTAGAGCTTGGCTGTAGACAATGGATTGTGTGGTGTGGTCTGGATGAAAGCTGGAGGCATGTAGGTAAGTATAGCGGTCAGTAGGTTTCTGGTATAGGGTGGTGTTTATGTGACCATTGCGTCTTAGCACTGTAGTGTCTAGGAAGTGGATCTCTTGTGTGGACTGGTCCAGGCTGAGGTTGATGATGGGATGGAAATTGTTGAAATCATGGTGGAATTCCTCAAGGGCTTCTTTTCCATGGGTCCAGATGATGATGATGTCATCAATGTAGTGCAAGTAGCGAACGGGGTTTAGGGGACGAGAGCTGAGGAAGCGTTGTTCTAAGTCAGCCATAAAAATGTTGGCATACTGTGGGGCCATGTGGGTACCCATAGCAGTGCCGCCGATTTGAAGGTATACATTGTTCCCAAATGTGAAATAGTTGTGGGTGAGGACAAAGTCACAAAGTTCAGCCACCAGGTTTGCCGTGACGTTATCGGGGATACTGTTCCTGACGGCTTGTAGTCCATCTTTGTGTGGAATGTTGGTGTAGAGGGCTTCTACATCCATAGTGGCCAGGATGGTGTTTTCAGGAAGATCACCGATGGATTGTAGTTTCCTCAGGAAGCCAGTGGTGTCTTGAAGATAACTAGGAGTGCTGGTAGTGTAGGGCCTGAGGAGAGAGTCGACATAGCCAGGCAATCCTGTTGTCAGGGTGCCAATGCCTGAGATGACAGGGAGTCCAGGATTTCCAGGTTTATGGATCTTGGGTAGCAGATAGAATACCTGGTCGGGGTTTTAGGGGTGTGTCTGTGCAGATTTGTTCTTGTGCGGGAGCCCTGGGTTCCTCCTGCATCCTCTGCGCTGCCCTGTTTCAGGGGTTGAGAGGTGATTGCCCCTCCACACTCAGGGGGCCAAGCTCCCTCCCAAAGGCACCATTTGCTGTGGGGGCAGAGACCTGGGAGAAGTCTCCGGGCATGCCCAGAGCGCTGGAAGTGTTTGCTGGTTTGAGGTCATGTCCCCCCCAATCCTGGCCCCATTTGCTGAGCTGGTCAAACCCCCTGTGCATCAGGGCCATGGGGAGGGGCTGTGTGCCACACTCCCTGGCCTCTCCATTGTGGCTGTCTGGATGTTTCAGCATCTCCTCATGCCAGGAGACTCAGACCAGTGTGGGCTAAAGCCAGTTTGGATTTTGTTGGCCCTGCTGAGCTCAGAAGGGTTGGAGCTGAGCAGGTGGCTCCCAGCCAGTAGGGGAGCCAGGACATAGGGGGAGCAGGGGTCTGACATACCAGAGATATTGGCCCTCCAGGTGATACAGGCCTCCCACCCAGAGGAGGCCGGCACTTTGAACGTTCAGCATGGACCTGCCCCTCCACTTTCGATGAGAAGAACGCTCCCATTGGCCTCTAGAGAGGGGATCTTGGACCCAGCACTTGGTGTTCTAGCTGGTGGTGGGAGCCCTACTCCCCTCTGTCAGCTTAAACTGTAGCCATGCTACTTTCTTCTCGGATCCTGGCACATCTCTTCAGGTAAGCAGGGCTGGGCCTAGGGCAGTACTGGAATGGAAGGCCTCCAAAGGACTGCAGGGAGCAGTGTGGGTGACTCTGTAGGGAGGCACTTTCCCCTGTGGATCAGTGCTGACTCCTGTGCCCCAGCATGGTGTTAGGGGGTGCTGTGCTGCTGTAGGGGCTGACTCTTGGATGAAATTTACAGCTGAGGTCTGGCCCTTTTCTGGTCATCAGATGCTCACTGACAATCTTTGTAGTAACCAGGGCATTAACCTTGGTATTGTGACCAAATAGCAGTTTAGGTTCAGATAGACTAAATCCTCCCTGCCATTTCCATTGGATATGCTAGTCTCCTTCACTTCCTGTCCTCAATTGCTATTCATTGTTAAACAGCTACCATATTCTGCCCCAGAGGCGGCTGCACTGCAGTGGTCGGTGAAGCAATTCCTTTGCAATAAGTTAAGCACTTTGGGGTGAAAGTGCTAGAGAAATACACAGAATGTATTGTAGTTTCAGGGGAGTCTGATTAATTTAATGGCTGGAAAACCCCAAATATTTAGGGGCTTTTGGCAAGTAGGTGACTGGGCAAGTGGTTAGAAGTCCCTGAATAAAGGATCATGCTCTGGTTTAATGCTGATCATCCTGCTCTCCCATGGCCCAGGATAAATGGCCTTTCAGGTGTTCCCTTAATCCTAGCTACTGTGCTGCATCCCTGCTGCTAGCCTTTGGGGGGCGGTATAAGGGGGGCTGCTCTGACCCTCCTAGCTGGAAGGAAATCTCTAATGATCCAACTGCTGAATCTGAGGATCCTCTGTGCCTGGTCTCACTGGGACCAACTCTGCCTCCACTGGGGCCGGAGTCCTTCCAAACCCCATCCCAGACAGACGGATATCCCAGAACCCACTCACCGCAGAATCTGTCCCAGGGGCCCCTGCTCTCAACCCCTTTGGCTGAATGAAATGACCGTTATTCTGTCGGCATGCGTGTGCCCAGCCTGTCCCTCTCTGTGACTGTACAGTACACACGGCTAAATATATGTCTGTATAGATGTAAGAGTTCAGAGCGGCTGAGCGATGCTTCCTTTCTATACCTCTTTTCATGGGGAGAGCTAATGAGATTCATGTCATTAAAGGGCTGATGTTTTGTGGGATGAGAGACTTTTAAACTGGATGTGTTCTGGCTTAGTCATGGCAAATATTTACCAAAAAAAAAAAAGGGACATACCATATAAAATTAGAGTTCTGAAAATAGTATTTAGAGCGAGCGAATGAGCGAGGAACCCAAAGCAGAAAATACAGCCCTGTCTGTTCAGGAGCGAGGGGAAAAAAGCCAGAGATAAAATGAGAGAAACCTCGGCAGTAAAAACAGCATCTTGGTAAATAGATGATTAAAAAAACTTCTGACCTGCTTTATGACTTTCTTGGCTGCCGTTCAGCTATTCTGCCGTGGCCGGCACGGAGGGAAGGTAGCAGGAGCCGGCGTCTGTGTGGATGCTCAGTGCCCTGGGACGCAGTGCTCCCCCCGCAGAGCAGCCGCGCAGGCGTTAAATTTAGCCACATAATGATGGCCCTGAGGAAGCAGCCTCTTGTAGCCATGCTGTAATTACTGCCTCGCTTATAAATTTTATTTTTTCTTATTATGTTTCCTCCGCCGCCTCCTCCTCCAGCACATGAGCTGCCTGGGGAAGGCCCTTCCCTTTCCCCTCCCCCCCCACCCCCCCCATCAAAGCCGCTGCCTTAGCAGGGTCTCTGAGGAGCCTTGGGTACCAGTGTGGGGATGGGGCAGGAACCACATTCTGTGAGTGAGAGTGGCTGGGGCAGACTGAGCCCAGCCAGCCAGCGACTCACTTCACTCCCTTGATCAAGGGAATGGGGGGATCCTAAATATTATTCTGGCCCTGCTGCAACCCCCCCCAGGCCTTGTCCAGCTAATCAACCCCCAGACCAAAGCTGGTGTGATCAGGGAAACCCTGTGCATGGCAGTGAGACTGCCTGGAGCTTGCCCTTTCTCAGGCCTTCTGATTCCCTAGAGCTCCTTTGCTGTGGGATGTTTCCTGGGTAACACCCAGGCTACTGGGATTCCCTTTCCTTCCCAAGGTGTAGCTGGAGAGCTTTGGGCCGGGGCTCAACTCACTGTGCACTGTTTCTGCAGGGTGCTGAGGGCAGAATGAAGCCAGGCCTAGGTGGGGATGGTCCCTAGAGAGTCTCGGAGAGGAGTGCTGGCCCAAGTCCCAGAGGGATTTCCCACAACTGCTTCCCTGACCCCCTTCACTCTTACATTGACATTTAACCCTATCAGAGGGCTGGACGTGGGGAGCCCTGAGTCCCCCCCTTTCCTCTGTGTGCAGGATGCCTCTTTCTCCCCATCTTGCCCCTGTAGATGCTTTGGGATGGGAGGAGAGTTTTATACTTTAAGCCTGTGTATAAACCAGGCCAGGCGCCTTCTCATCTGGGCTGATGGGGTGGAGGGGGAGGCAGTGTCAGGCCGTGGGGGATGTCTGGCTGGAGGAGCTGGGCCCTCTTAAATAATGTGCAACTGGTGGCTAGTTCATCTTGTTCTGCAGAGTGCCCAACTGGAGCTCCAGAACCTGCGCATCTGGAGAGCCTCTTGCAGGTGAGGAAGTGGTGGAAATGGGAAAAGCAAACAAGGGTGAAGGCTGGTCCTGGTGCCCGTCCCCTGCTCCCTGGCGCTGCCCCGTCTTGTGGGGAAGGTCAGAGGGGATGACTTCTGCTGGAGCTGGTGCAATTGGGGGACAGTTTCAGGCTCGGTAGGAATGTGCCAGAAAAGGTCTTGTTTGGCTCTTGTTTTCCCAAAACAAAGGAAGCAGCCTTGCATTGCTGGAAGTCGCGTGCTCGGGCTGTGCTGCCTTGTTATCATCCGATAACCCAGCGACCCAGGCGCTGCCCTTCTCCTCACCCGCCAGGCCCTGCACTAGGGGATGTGAACAGCTTCCGCATTGTTGCCCTCTACTGAGATTCACTTTCCGCTTGGTGTGCGGAGGGGCAGTGTGTGTTGCGGGGAAGGGATGGGAGGATCTGTGGTCCCTTTTGAGGTGAGATTGCAGTGGGCTCCAGTGAGGTGCAGCAGGGAGCCCAACCTTCCTGACCCCAAGCTAGGGTTGCCAACCCTCCTGTATTGTCCTGGAGTCTTATGTCATGTAATGGAACCTTCAGGAATATGTCCAACCAAAATTGGCAAACCTACCCAAAGCGCTAGGTCTAAGGTACAAAACAGAGCACGTAGCCGCTGCCCTCATCTAACACAGATGCATGGCCTATGGGAGCTACATGTCCCATCATACAGTGTTCCACCCTGGTCCAAGCAGCCGATGGAAAGCCTAGGTTAGAATTTGGGGGTAAATGTAATATATTCATTGATTCCAATGCCAGAAGGGATCATTGTGAGCATCTAGTCTGACCTCCTGTATAGCACACAGACCAGGGAACTGCCCCACCATCATTCCTAGAGCAGAGCTTTTAGAAAAACATCCAATCTTGATTTAAAAATGGTCAGTGATGGAGAATCCACCGTGGCCCTTGATAAGTTGTTCCAATGGTTAATGACTCTCTCTGTTAAAAATTTACACCTTATTTCTGAATTTGTCTTGATACGTCTTCCAGCCATTGGATCATGCTAGACCTTCCTCTGCTAGACTGAAGAATCCATTATCAAATATTTGTTTCCCAGGAAGGTACTTACAGACTGTGATCAAGTCACCCCATAACCTTCTCTTTGTTAAGATAAACAGATTGAGCCACTTTTGTCTACTGCTATAAGGCAGGTTTTCAAATCCTCTAATCATTCTCCTGGCTCTTCTCTGAACCCTTTCCAGAGGGTTTATCAACATCCTTCTTGAACTGTGGGCACCAGAACTGGACACAGGATTCCAGCAGCGGTCACACCAGTGCCAAATACAGACTTAAAGTAACCTCTCTGCTCCTCCTCGAGATTCCCCTGTTCATGCATCCCAGGATCTCATTAGCCCTTTTGGCCACAGAGTCACACTAGGAGCTCATGTTCAGCTGATTATCCACCAAGACATCCAAATCATTTTCAGACACTGCTTCCCAGGATAGAGACCCCCATCCTGCAAGCATGGCCTGCATTCTGTGTTCCTAGATGTCTGCAGAAGAGAAGAGTGATGGGGGATTTGATAGCAGCCTCCAATTACCTGAAGGGGGGTTCCAAAGAGGATGGAGCTCGGCTGTTCTCAGTGGTGGCAGATGACAGAACAAGGAGTAATGGTCTCAAGTTGCAGTGGGGAAGGTCTAGGTTGGATATTAGGAAACACTATTTCACTAGGAGGGTGGTCAAGCATTGGAATGGGTTGCCTAGGGAAGTGGTGGAATCTCCATCCTTAGAGGTTTTTAAGGCCCTGGTTGACAAAGCCTTGGCTGGGATGATTTAGTTGGTGTTGGTCCTGCTTTGAGAAGGGGATTGAACTAGATGACCTCCTGAGGTATCTTCCAACCCTGATATTCTATGATTCTACACCTTTACATTTAGCCATATTGAAACACACATTGTTTGCTTGCACTCAATTTACCAACCAATCCAGATTGCTCTGAATCAGTGACCTGTCATTTCATTATTTACCACTCCCTCAATTTTCGTGTCATTTGCAAACTTTTTCAGTGAAGATTTTGTTTTTTTCTTCCAGGTCATGGATAAAAGGTGTTAAATGGTGTAGGGCCAAGAGCTGATCCCTGTGGTACCCCTCTGGAAAAATACCCGCTCAATGACTATTCCACATATACAATTACATTTTGAGACCTATCAGTTGGCCAGTTTTTAGTCCATTTAATGTGTGCTATGTTAATTTTGTATCTGTCTAGTTTTTTAAATCAGAATGTTGTGCAGTACCAAGTCAAATGTGTCTTAAAAAACAAAATTACAAGGCCTTTGAAACCACCTGTGTTCCAACCGGAGCAGCCATCTCGGCGTCTCGCTCTCTGCCATCAGATAGGGGATGCTGGAATGGGGACAGGTAGTGCTCTCTGCAGTGGATTCATTTACTGACTGTTCTGTATCAAATTCTGTTCACTAGCCTCATCCATTTCCTTTGTGTTGAGACCCAGCTGGCGGCACTGTCTGTGTGTGGCTGCATTGCTGTATATTCCATGAGTGACTCCCTGCTCCTCCTAGAAAGGCAGTGGCAGCTTTGAAACGCGCTGTCTGGAGGGGCTCTTTGCTGGTCCAAAATAGCATTTGTGGCTTGTCTACACAGGAAGTGATACCGTAGGAGATGTGGAATTTAAACTGCTGTCGTTATCCTGGAGTATCTTGGGGGAGGTGACACTCATTCTGGAAGCTGTTTAAGCTAAGCCAAGCCAAGAAAAGGCACTCTTATTGCAGGATAAGAGTGTCCCCCTAGGGAGCTGTGCTGGGGAAAGGATAGAGATTTAACTAGAGTGGTGCAAGTGAGAAAATCTCCTGTGTAGACAAGCTCTTGAGACCTGTTATGCTCACTGGATAGCTGGCCATTGGCACGACAGGTTGGCTAGCCAATCAGATGGACTCGGCCCTCACCAACAGCTATTCGGGGAGCTTGCCATGTGTCCAGCTATTGGAGCTGCTGTAGAATAGTCACCTCTAAACAGATACAATCCCCTGCACTGGGCAGACTCCATGGGAGCGACCAGCGCTCCCGGCCCTAGCCCAGCGCAGAGGGAAAGGGTGTTTCTTGGCCTGGGTGGGCCATGCAGTTGTGGTTAGAAAGGTGGCCTAAGAAAATCAGCTGGTGCATCAAAGCCCAGGAACCCTCCAGTGGAGGAACCTGACTGTACCTGGCATGTGGCGCGGTTGGGCCAGTGCCCGTTGCCCCTTTCCCCCCACGGGGCCAGTAGGGCCGGGGGGCTGCCAGGAGGCTTTATCTTATCAAGTGGGCTCAGTCACTCGTGTGGGTGCTAGCAGTCTCTACATCTGTGCTGGACACCTCCCAGTGCAGATAAGACATGAGCCCTGCCCCAAGGAACCTAAAAAGAGCAGGAGGCAATGGAGTCTGTGTGTGTGGTAGGGGACATAAAAACGGACACACTATGTCAGACTAATGGTTCATCTAGCCCACTACCCTGTCTTCTGACAGTGGCTGGTGCCAGGTGCGTCAGGGCGAACGAATAGAACAGGGCAATTATTGAGTAATCCACCCCCTGTCCTCCAGTCCCAGCTTCTGGCAGTCGGAAGTTTAGGGTCACTCAAAGCATGGGATTACATCTAATGACTATCTTGGCTAATAGCCATTGATGGACCTTTCCCCCAGGAACGTATCTAGTTCTTTTTTGAACCCAGTTATAGTTTTGGCCTTCACAACATCCCCTGGCAAGGAGTTCCACAGGCTGACTGGGTGTTGTGTGAAAGTACTTCCTTATGTTTGTTTAAACCTGCTGCCTTGTTAATTTCATTGGGCGACCCTTGGTTCTTGTGTTATGTGAAGGGGTAAATAACACTTCCCAATTCATTCTCTCCACACCAGTCATCATCTTATAGACCTCTATCATCTCCCCCCTTAATCGTCTCTTTTCTAGGATGAACAGTCCCAACCCTTTTAATCTCTCCTCATATGGAAGCTTTTCCATACCCTTAATCATGTGTGTTGCCCTTCTCTGTACCTTTTCCAATTCTCATATAACTTTTTTGAGATGGGGTGACCAGAACTGTGCGCAGTATTCAAGATGTGGTTGTACTGTGGATTTATATAGTGGCATTGTGATATTTTTTGTCTTATTATATAACTCTTTCCTAATGGTTCCCAACATGCTGTTAACTTTTTTGACTCCTGCTGCACGCTGAGCAGATGTTTTCGCAGAACTATCCATGATGACTCCACAGTCTCTTTCCTGAGTGGTAACAGCTAACTGAGACCCCAGGATCCCAGGCAGGGTGAGGGTCGCTGTGTAAGGAGGGGCAGCAGCGCCATTGGGCAGGCTGGGGCACACTTTCTGTGGTTCTTCTGTAGCTGCCTCACAGCTGTTACCGTATCTCTCCTCACATACCCCTGGGTGTGACTTACCCAGGCTCAAACAGGAGGCTGTGTTGGAGCCAGGAACTGAACCCGGGTCTCCCGCATCACTGGATGCAGGGAGGAGAAGATGGGAGTCAGTGTGGTAGCCTTTCTTTTCTGATGATAGAAGTTAATTTATTTGCTCAGTTTGCAGGAGAGGTGAGCTGGGGAGGGTCTCAGGGTCCTAGTATGTGTCTGTGTGTATTGCAAAATAAGCACACAGGTTAGCAGATGTTGCAGTCTCTGCTCTGAAAACATGCAGGGCAGGAATAGTAGGGGCCTGTAGGTCAGGATTGAGGGGCACCGGCAGCGCTGTGCAGGGGATGGGGAGCCAGGGGCAGGAATAGCGGGGGGTGGGGAGGCTGTGGGTCAGGATTGAGGGGCACCAGCAGTGCTGTGCAGGGGATGGGGAGCCAGGGGCAGGGATAGCGGGGGGCGGGGGAGTGGGGGAGGCTGTGGATCAGGATTGAGGAGCATTGCAGCGCTGTGCAGGGGATGGGGAGCCAGGGGCAGGAATAGCGGGGGTGGGGGAGGCTGTGGGTCAGGATTGAGGGGCACCGGCAGCACTGTGCAGGGGATCGGGAGCCAAGAATAGGAATAGCTGGGGGGAGGGGGGAGGCTGTGGGTCAGGATTGAGGAGCACTGCAGAGCTGTGCAGGGGATGGTGGGCCTCCATTGTTGGATGGTGCAGGTAAAGTGCAGAGCTGTAGCAGAGACACTTGCTCAGCCCTCCCTGCAGCCTGTGCCATCAGTTCCTTCTGTCAGACACAAACATTATTAGTGGAAAAGGGCACAGCTTTGTGGAGTGTGTGGGCTGCAGCCAGCCCCTCGCAAGGGCCAGGGTGAGGGCAGTTATTGCTCAGAGACATGTGCAGGTAGCTTCGAGCCCTGGCACACAAGCCCCTGGTGAAGTGAGGTGAGGCATCTATACATCGCTGGTTGGCACCTTTTATTTCAAAAGGGTCATTTAAAGTTTGCCCCCAGCTTGCCCCATCTTGTGTTGGGCACTGCCCTGCTTTGGGACCCCTGTGAGTGGGGTGGGAGTTTCGTTCCCCCCTTGTTCAGGCAGGCTGTGTGCAAACATGGGGAGGAGTTCCTTGGGTGCATATCCCGGCAGGATCCCTGCACTGGTACAGAGAGGGGGCTCAGGCATTGCCCCTCCTCCCCCAGGCTGCACGGCCGCCGCATTCAGGTCAGGCTGGTGGCACTGACTTAGAGCTTCTGTGTTCCTGTGATGCTTGAGAGAGGCTTGGAAGAGACACGGCCCTGCAGCCAAGCAGTCCCACCTTGACCCGCCGCGTCTCCATGGGTGCTCCCTGCGGCTTTCGGGGGGGGTGAAGCCAACTCAGCTGAAAGAACCCTTTGAGGGGTTAGCAGTGCAGGGAGGCTGAGGGCAGTTCACACAGGCAGCTGCATGAGCTCGAGTGACCCTAGACCTAGACAACCTAGCTGCCCATTTACCCAAGTGCCCACAGTCCCCACTGCAAGGCAGGGGAAGCAATAATAAACCAGCATCTTTAGCAATAAACGGCAGTAAGAGACATGAGTGTTTCAGTATCCGTTTCTCCTTGATCAATTGCGGGCACACCCAGCGCGCAAGCTCCCAGGCCAGAGCACCAGTCACTGCTCAGCTACAGGCCTAGATGCTCCTTGCATGGCTGTCTCCCACCCAGATCTCCTTAACCCACTGCGCGGCAGGAGTGGCTAGTGCCTTGCTGCCAGTGATTTGGTACAGAGATGGTTGCGGGAGCCTTTCAGACAGCAGCCCGCACCTCTGAGGCCTCAGTGGTGGCTTTGGAGCCCAGGTGGAAAGGCTACGAGACAAGGTGCCCTTTCAGCCCAACCGTTGGAAAGAGGAGTGTGTGTGGAGGTTAATTACATAATTCCCCCTGGTCCAGGGGAAGAGGAGAGAAAAAGATTGCTGTGTCCTTCATTTCTTTCCATGGAGCGGATTCTTCCCTCCACCGAGTGAGCACTGAAGGTTATACCACGGTGAGTCACCGAGCCAGGGCCTGCATGTGTGTGTGCGCGCATGCGGGTGTGTATGTGTGCGCGGGGGGGGGGGGGGGTGGGTTGCGTATTTCTGTGTCTCTGTATTTCTGTACGTCATGTGTGTATCTTACTCATCGAGGTGTTTTTCTTTCCTTGTTCTTGGGTTCCCCTATCCCCTCCCCCCATAGATCTATAACTTTTTTTAATGGCTTTTTTTTTTTTGGTAATCTCCGGTTTTGGGAGCTGCTGGTTCCTTAGGAAAATATACTATATTTTTAGTGCTTGTCTGCGAGGCCGAAGATCCTCCCTGCCCCTGCTCATCGCTTAGTCACTATTTGTTTAAGCTTTTATTGTCTCCTGCTGCCCTCTCCCTTCCCCCTGCAAGTTGGTGCTGGCGAGCGGTGCACTGGGGCTGCACGCCAGAGCAAAGGCGCACGCAGAAGTTGTAAATAAGCAAAAGGCAGCTCCAATCTGGCCTTTATTGAGGTCTGGACTTGTGCAGCACTGGAGAGGCCTGCCCTGTAATCAGCCAACCACCAGAGCAGGCCAGCCTTGTAATAAAGCAGCTCTATATTTATTTGTTCTGTTTATACTCTGGTCTGTAATAACTCGGGAGCACTCTGGTCCTATCTCCCCCCGCCCCTTGGGGAGCTTTGCTGGGTAGCTGAAGAAATCTGCAGTTTGAAGGTAGGTGTGGGTTCTCCAAGCCTTGAGGTCTTGTGCTATGTGAAATTGCTGTGTGGCTCGGAGACGAAGCACACTGTAGTCGCTGTGGAGTGTTTGGTGTGTAGTTGTAATGGCCCGTTTGCAGGGGTTCTCATTCACAGTGGACACATAGACTGTGGCTTTTCCCCATATATGCCTTTCCTCTTTGGATTCTAAGCACTGCAGAACAAACATGCCCAGCTCTCTCTCTCAGCTCTCCTGTTCCTGTCAATTATGTCTCATCTTATTGAGCTAATTAAGCCCAACCATTGCCCCCCAAATGTCAACGATCGCCACCATACCAGGTGAATTGAGTCCAGTTAGGCTTGTAATCTTTTCTGTTCCACAGTCACCTAAGTGATCAGGGTGCTGCAGCTAGCACTCCGCCACAGGCGTGAGGGCACCAGTCGCTGCGTTCCCAGGCACCGAAGGAGAACCTGTTTTTGGCAACAAACAAACCTATATGAACACTGGGCACAACATTCTGTTCTGCCCTGAGCCTCACACAGCGTCATCATCATTCCTTAATCCCTACCCGCACTCCCCTCCTAGCCCAGCCCATGGCTTCTCCCTCACACAGCTCTGCCGATGCCCCTCAATCCCGACCTGCAACCCCCTGCTAGCCCAACCCTCCCCTCTACACAGAACTCTGCCGGTGCCCCTCAATCCTGATCTGCAGCCCCTTGCTATCCCAGCCCTGGTCTCCTCCCCACCAGCTCTGCCGATGCCCCTCAATCCCAACCCGCAGCCCCTGCTAGCCCAGCCTATGACGCCTCTCACAAACAGCTCTGCCAGTGCCCCTCAATCATGACCCACAGCCCCTGCTAACCTAGCCCTGGGCTCCCCCCCCTTCACCCCCCCCCCCCAGCTCTGGCGGTGCCCCTCGATCCTGACCCACAACTCCCTGCTATTCTATTCTTGGTTCTTTTTAAAATAAAATAAGTTTGTTAAAGAAAGCTCAGTTGCCCTTTTCCTGTGAGGCTTCTGAGGCTGGAACACTGACAGCCTGTTTGCCTGGGTGTCTGCAATTAAACTCAATCTCTGGGTGAATACAACAATATGACTGCACAGAATAATTCCTGGCGATCCTGACGCCGAGGAGGAGCGTGGCTTGTGAGCAGACCATTCACGCCTGGAATTCTATAAATACTTTACTATGTGGCACTAGGAAACCTTCAAGACTTTTTTTTTATTAGTGCTACATAATATAGTAATTGTGTGACTAGAAGGTTACTCCTGTGCAGGCCTGGGTTCACGTGCCTGGGTGTGACCCCGCGCCCTGCTGGCTGAGGGTGCTGTGAGGCTGGGAGCATGGAGAGAGCATGGCACACAGCTCCACAGCCACCTGGCCCTGCTGGCCTCATTGGGCCCTATGGGGAGTGCTGTCAGGCCTAGCTGGGCCCCAGGAGGGGCCACAGACGCATGGTGGTGGTGGTGGTTGTTACTCAGAAATCTGTGGAGTGCGTCCACTTGTGCAGAATCGCGCGACGAGGTCTGAAAACACTCAGGCTGTGATTTTCGTCTCAGTGTTTGGTGTCTGGGCCCCTCTGTAAATCCCAGCCATGATCAAGCAGGTGCCCAGCCCCTCCCCAGTGGATCCTTGGCTGGCTGCCTTGCCCCTCATAGGTGCATCTGGAGGGAGAGGAACAGATCTTGCAGCCCGCGGTGTGAAGGAGTCCCTCAGGATGCAGCCCTGCCTTTCATTCCCTGCTCTGCTGGCTGGCCAGCATCCCTTTCTCTTCTTGGTCACTTTCATTTAGTGGCTCTCGCGGTCTAGAAGGAGGCTGCTGCTTTGGGGTTCCTTTGGTATCAGGTCTGTGCCCCAGCTGAGTCACTGCATTCTGCCTACCTAGCGCTCCCCTCCCCTGAAGGGGACTGGCTCAGATCCGGGCCATCTGGTCCCAGGGGCCTCCGAGGGAGGCGCAGTGCTCCAGAATGAACATGGACCATCACAACTGATGGGAGTTTCTCCTCGAAGCCTGGAGGTGGGTTTTCTTCACTTCAGGTCTTGTGCAGCGTTACTGGGCACCAGGAAGCAGCTGCTTTCTCGGCCTGGGGGTGGCTGCTTGCTCGGGCAGTGAGGTGTTAGTTTGCATGTCTCTCAAGTGCTGGAGGCTCTGTAGACAGCACGTTCCCTGGTCCACACCCCAGGCAGGGGATGGGTTTGCATAGGGCATATGTCCAGGCAGCCTTGAGCCTAGTTGCTACCTAAGGATGACTTCTGCCCTCTCCTGGGCATCCCTGCTGTGTATCAAGGGGAGCACGTGGCCTAGAGTTAGCAGCCCCAGCCCACAGGCCTGAGAGAGAATGGAGTTCAGCCCCTGCCCCACAGAGTGAAGCCGTTCCTCTGCCCCAGGGGTGGGCCTGGATCCCATCTTGTTACCAACTGCTTCTTCAGCCTTTCCAGCTGGTTTTGCCTTTGGCTCTGGCCCCCTTCCCCCAAGAGCCACCCTCTGAGAAGCAAGTCACAGTGGTTTGTCTCTCATTGATCTAACTTCTGAGGGAGCTGCCCTGCCTGACGGGAGGGGCAGCAGGATGCTGGAGGAGCATGGGGGAGAGAGGAACTTAACCCCAAATCCCCCCATGGCCAAATAGAACTCCTGAGCTGCGGACCCGTCACCCGGACCGCTCCGCTTGGACCTTTTGTCCCGTTCTCCAGCCATTGCTTTTGCCGTTGGCTGCTGGGCTGGGAGTTCTCTGGGAAGCTCCAACCATAACCCAAATCCCCAGGGAGTGATGACCATTTCCGCTGTGAGGACTTGGGAGACTTGGATCATGACTGAACCTCCTTGTTCCTCTAGACCGTTAATCAAGCCAGGCTCCTGGTCCTACCCTTGGGCAGCTCTCTCGGCCTCTCCCCCCATGTTAACGCTCGCTCCCAGCTGACCCCTTCTCACCTGCGCTTGCTCTGTCTCCCCGCCCTGCCACCTCTGCGTTTCTAGCGTCACCTGGCTTTCCTGGGAGCCCAGTGCAACTGCTCATCCCAATTTAGGGGCTAAGGGCTGTGGGCGATGTGGGCACCTATAGTGTTTGCTCCCCTGCCCCGTGAATGGCTTTAGTGTTCGCTGGGTCCTTCTCTAATTGGGCAGCCTTGCGAGCCCCTGGGATGGGACGGGACGGCGGCTGCAGACAGGTTGGGAGGAACCCAAAGAACTCCAAGAATAACCTAGTAAAACCTTGTCATCTAATGCAGCTCTCACTCGGTCTGCAGCCAGAGACAGGGAGGGGAGGGGGCTGCTGGACCCCACTCCTGCTCTCTTGGCAGGGCTTGCCTGCTCTCCTAGCCTCTCCCCCTCCTGCAGGGGGCAGCACTCGCTGCCTTTCCCCTGGGGCCTGGGGGTGGTATAGCCAGCTGGGCTCTCCAGCTGCCCACAGCTCTCTGGAGAATCTGCACTCCCGCTCGTGTAAACTCCATCAAAGGCACTTATTAAAGCGTTATTAGTCGTTATGGGCCGTGCGGGTCCTGCCAACTGGCGGTGGCTGCTCGCTCAGAGCGGACGGAACCAATTAGCGCAGCTTCCCCTCCGGCGGCCGGCTTGCTGCAGGCATGCCCCGCATGCACCCGCAGCCTGGCACCCACTGCGCTCCTTCCTCACCTGGGCTGGCGACTGCTCCCCGTGTCTGATGGCTGGGCCTGCAGCAATAGGCTTGGCAGCTTCTCTGGTTTAGGGGTAAAGGGAAATGTGCAGTCCTGTGTGGCAGTGGCAGTCTTGTGAACATGGCCAGTTGGCTGCCTGGGCCCTTATTCCAGCATGGCCTGGTGAGCAGGGATGACAGGCTGCCTGGCTGTGCCTGGGTGTGTCTCAGCTCTCTCAGGCTGCAGAGGGCAGAGCCCCAGGTTTGTACTGCAGCTGGGTTGCTCTCCCATCCATGGGCACTTCCCTCTAGGGTCAGCGGTAACAGGCATGTTCGCCCCAGCTGACAGCCCTGGGCATGTGAGAGCAAAGAGAGATGAAGCTGGGTGGATGGAGCAGGACCCCAGCCCTGCTGTCTGTGAGCAGGTCTGTTTGTCTGTCCCTGACTGGGGCGTGCTTGGCATCCTGGTAGTGGCGGGTGGAGTTGAAGGGAGGCTATCACTGCGCTGGCACAACCAAGGTTAATATTAGAGCTTGGTGCTGTGTTGATGTTCCTGAAAGCCACAGTGCTTGTTAATATGCACGAGCCCACAGACACTCGTCCATATTCGTGATCCTTCTGAAGACTTCACAGCCCATGTTTATCTTTCACCTGCTTGGCAAAGAGCTCAGGTAAGGCAGCTCTATCTAGAGCTGAGCCCGAGCGCCCAGTGGGTGCAATGGTCCTATTCCAGCATGGTGGGGAGCAGAGCCAGGCAGGAGGGGGTGTCCCTGCATCATAGTCGGGACACAATGCGATTGGACTGAACAGTGGGGGGTGGGGAGGGCTAACCTCTTTCCCTGCTATGGTCGGGGGGGTGTCCCTGCATCCCAGTTGAGACACGGTGCAATTGGATTGAATGGTGGTGAGGGGTGGCTTTCCTTCTTGCCCTGCCATGATGGTACTGGTTTGGGTGGGGTGTCCTGCGTCACAGCTGAGACATGGTGTGATTGGATTGAACGGCGGGGGCAGGCTTTCCCTGTCACCCTACCATGATGGTGCTGGTTTGGGGGGGGTGTCCCTGCGTCCCAGTTGAGACACGGTGTGATTGGATTGCACGATGGTGATGGGGAGCTTTCCCTGTCGCCCTGCCATGATGGTGCTGGTTTGTGGAGTGTGACCCTGTGTCACAGCTGGGATGTGGTGTGATTGGATTGAAGGGAGGGGCCTTTCCCTGTCACCCTGCCACGGTGGTGCTGGTTTGGGGGGGTTATTCTGGGGAACCCACTCTCCATGAGGATGATCCCAATTCTTGTCCTTCCCTGGTGACAGTCAGGAAATGGGCAGAGCCACTGGGAGAGGTCTCAGGCTCCTAGAATAGCTGGACATGGGACATCCCAAGGTCTCAGGTCCCTCCCAATAGAACAGCATTTAGCCCCCCCACCCAGCACACCACTGCCCCCATGAAACATCCAGCTGCTCTCATTCCCCTGCCCACCCTATCTCATCCTCCCCAAGCCTCTGTCATACGGGTGCAACACGAGGGGGTGCTAGTGAGCAACTTGTCTTTGTGCCCTGGCTCCAGCCTCCTGGCATGGGTCAACGTTACAACAGGTCAGGACCCTGCCATATGGCAGGGTCAACATGCACTGACTGCAGCGGCTACTGTTACCCACCTCATCCCTCACAAATGCTCCTGTCCCCTACCCATCCGCGCATGGCCCCTCACTTTGCAGCTGCTGCGCTCTCTGGGATTTCCCCATATTGCCTGCGGTGGGGATGCAGATGTATGCAGTTGTGCTCCTTCGCGTTCCGTATCCCCGACTCAGGGTTTGCAGGATTCCACAGGAAATGGAGACCCCATAGAACTAGCTCAGGGCAGTGTTAAGCTGAGCAATCAGGGAATGCAAAGGTTCAGAAGGCCTCTGAGACAATGTCAGCTTCCTTAGGGGTGCTGCACTTCACAAACCTTTGACCAGAGACTTTTGGTAGCAGTGTCTGTTCAGTCCACACTCACCCCATACTGAGGGTAGATAGGGCAGTGATGAACAAACTGCTCTCAGTTCCTTCTCCACGGCCCTTGGCCTGTGGTGTAGGGAGTCTTGCAGTACCCACTTCCTTACTTAATTGCAGCTTACTGTATTGTCTGTGTTTAGCTGAAGTATAGTTTAATAGTTACATTCCCTTCTAGGTGTAAGATCTGCCTTGGCTTCGGGAGTAGGTAAAGGATGAGTAGGGAAATCAGACTCAGACTACTTCTCATGGAGTACTCCCTGCGGGCTTTGTTGGACCCAGCCCTCTTGTACACTGGGGCTCTGATAACCAGAGCACATCGCCGACCTTGACTATTGCAATCCGCTCACTCACTAGGCCTTCTTGCAGAAATCTGCTGAAGTAATGGGCTTAATCTGCAGCAAGGGAGATTTAGGTGAAACTTTCTAACATTTGGGGCAGTTCAGCTCTGGAACAGGCTTCCAAGGAAGGTTGTGGAATCCCCATCACTGCAGGTTTTTAAGAACAGACTGGAGAAGCATCTGTCAGGGATGTTCCAGGTTTACTTGGCCCTGTCACGGTGCAGGGGGCTGGACTTGATGACTTCTCAAGGTCCCTTCCAGCCCAACATTTCTACAGTTCTGTAAAACCTTCAGAAAAAGAAGTCGTCCCTTCCAAAGGAAACAAGCAGTAAAAGGCCTAAATCACCTCAAAGATCTGCCTCTTCATGGGCCTTGTGTCCTAAAAAGACTACTGCTGAGGCTCCAAGTTCCTTCGACACCAAAGATACCAGACTGTCTACGAAGACTTCAGGTACCTTTAAGTCCTATGGTATCAGTCTTCTTCTGGTACTGATGGATGCTTCCATGCCAGGCACTGTCCAAGCATGACCACAGTCTGAGGCACTCAAAGGATTCTTCCTCAGAGAGATTGGTACCAACAGCTGGGCCTTCGGCTCCAACCCTTTCCTCTGTGGTGAGCAAGACAACATTGCAAATGGATTGACTAGTACTAACAAAGACCAGAGCTCTTCTGGTACTGCCACCCAGTGGTGCTGAGTTTTGCCAGGTTCCTACCTAGCATACCCCGGTACTGGAAGAGTTTGTTCTCTAGCAACCTTTTGGGTTCAGAGAAACCTGAATCCCCGCTGCTCATGGGTCTGGAAAGCCTTTGGTACAGGAACCCTGATAGCCTCCCACTCCTTGGTGTTGACACTCTGAGACACAGATGTGCACGGGACACCCCACACTCTTTCTGATTTGAACCCCCTTCCTTACCACATGGGCTGCCTCTTGTCATTCTGAGATCTCTGGGCAGCCCATACGGAGCAGTTCTCTAGAGCACCTATTGCTCTCGAAGGGAATATCAGAGAAAATAACCTTCCACTTCTCCAGATCTTCCCCCCGACTCTCCCTCTCTCTCCCCTCCCAGCATTTCTTGGGAGAAGAGGGCAACTGCAACATCTCTTCCTGGTCACCGAATGAGGCAATTGTGCCGCCTCCTCTCTCCTCTGCAAACGATTTCAAGCAGTTCCAGGAGCTCAGCTGATTCGCTCCAGTCCCTTTGGAAGCAGATTCATGAGACACAGCACAACCTAACAGACCCCTCCATGCTGCCGCCTCTGGTCTTAACCATACACAAGACTTTGCTCGAGACAGCTACCCTGCTACTCTACTCCCAACCTGTAAAAGGGCAGGTAAGATATATGTTCCTGCTAAGGGTTCTGAACTCCTGTTCACACACCCAGCCACGAACTCACTGGTGTTTGATGCTGTGAACCATGAAACAGGCAATATCAGTGGGGCCACTTCACAAGACAAGGGTCAGAAAGGATTGGACTTGTTATTCTTCTGCCTCGTTATCATTTAGAATTGCCAACTATCAGTCTCTAATCACAAAATGTAATTACGCCAGTTATGAAAGTTCAGTTCCTTTATTGGCCATCTTCCTCAAGAACAGTGAGAGCAATTCCACCCAATCATCATAGCTGAGGAGCCATTGTTAGTAAGGACGTCATTGCAAGCCTCCCTGGAAGCAGCTGACACAGCAGCCTGCTCTGTGTCTGCAGCTATTGTTCTGCATCACACAGCCTGGCTGCAAACAGCAGGGATACCCAGGGAGGTCCAGAACACCCTTGAGGATATTCCCTTCCATGGCTTGAACCTGTTCAGTGTGTCCACTAATGAGGTTTTACATTCTCTGAAGGACTTAAGAGCTACCCTCCGCTCTCTGAGTATATACACCTTTGTAATACATGAACATTCAGCAGGTCACAGACAATGCAGATGTTTCACCCAGCTCAATTCCCTGTCTACCAATTCCCAATCTGCATGAGAACTGCCTAAGTAAAACCTAGGTTCCAGAGGAGACCCTCTGCCACAGCCGCACAGGCCTCCTCGTCGGGCAAGCATCCATGTTTAATGCCTTGATCAAGGATTGTGAACTGTCCCACCTCCTAGATCTGCAGCTGCTTGTCCTACCCTCACCTTCCACAGCCCTTTGCGGATTGTCTCTCCCACTTTCAAAGGTCTTGGGAGCAAATCAGTTTGGACAGATAGGTTCTGGAAGTCATAATACCAGGCTACCCCATCCATTTGATCTCTGTACCCAATCCTCTTCCCATCTGCCTTTCCCCACCCCTTTTCAGGGATCCATCTCACAAACTTCGTCTGAGGCAAGTAATTCGATCCCTACTTCACCTAGGAACCATTGAGCTAGACGTCCCATCCTCCCACTCACAGAGGAAAGGGGTTCTACTCCAAGAACATTCTGATGCCCCAAAAAGAAGGGATGGTGGAGACCAATCTTAGATCTCAGAATCTTGAACAAATTAATCGAGACATAGATTTTCAGGATGGTGACAGTGGCAGCAATAAAACCATCTTTAGGTGTGGGGGACTAGTATGCAGCTCTCGACCCACAGCATCATAGAATATCAGGGTTGGAAGGGACCTCAGGAGGTATCTAGTCCAACCCCCTGCTCAAAGCAGGACCAGCCCCAACTAAATCATCCCAGCCAGGGCTTTGTCAAGCCTGACCTTAAAAACCTCTAAGGAAGGAGATTCCACCACCTCCCTAGGTAATCCATTCCAGTGCGTCACCACCCTCCTGGTGAAATAGTGTTTCCTAATATCCAACCTAGACCTCCCCCATTGCAACTTGAGACCATTACTCCTTGTTCTGTCATCTGCCACCACTGAGAACAGCCGAGCTCCATCCTCTTTGGAACCCCCCTTCAGGTAGTTGAAAGCAGCTATCAAATCCCCCATCACTCTTCTCTTCTTCAGACTAAACAATCCCAGTTCCCTCAGCCTCTCCTCATAAGTCATGTGTTTTAGCCACCTAATCATTTTTGTTGCCCTCCGCTGGACGCTTTCCAATTTTTCCACATCCTTCTTGTAGTGTGGGGCCCAAAACTGGACAGAGTACTCCAGATGAGGCCTCACCAATGTCGAATAGAGGGGAACGATCACGTCCCTCGATCTGCTGGCAATGCTCCTACTTATACAGCCCAAAATGCCGTTAGCTTTTTGGCAACAAGGGCACACTGTTGACTCTCATCTAGCTTCTCGTCCACTGTAACCCCTAGGTCCTTTTCTGCAGAACTGCTGCCTAGCCATTTGGTCCCTAGTCTGTAGCGGTGCATGGGATTCTTTCATCCTAAGTGCAGGACTCTGCACTTGTCCTTGTTGAACCTCATCAGATTTCTTTTGGCCCAGTCCTCCAATTTGTCTAGGTCCCTCTGTATCCTATCCCTACCCTCCAGCATATCTACCACTCCTCCCAGTTTAGTGTCATCTGCAAACTTGCTGAGGATGCAATCCACGCCATCCTCCAGATCATTAATGAAAATAGTGAACAAAACCGGCCCCAGGACCGACCGTTGGGGCACTCACTGGATACCAGCTGCCAACTAGACGTGGAGCCATTGATCACTACCCATTGAGCCCGACAATCTAGCCAGCTTTCTATCCACCTTATAGTCCATTCATCCAGCCCATACTTCTTTAACTTGCTGGCAAGAATACTATGGGAGACCATGTCAAAAGCTTTGCTAAAGTCAAGGAATAACACATCCACTGCTTTCCCCTCATCCACAGAGCCAGTTATGTCGTCATAGAAGGCAATTAGATTAGTCAGGCATGATGCCTGTTTTCACATCACGGTGCCCCCAGCTCCCAAACGATTCCTGTGGTTCGTGGTCAGTCGGAATCCCTTTCAGTACTGAGCGCTCCTTTCGGATTCTCTGCTGCCCCCAGGGTCTATATGAAGGCTCTGGCAACGGTAGCAGCAAAACTTTGACAGTTGGGGGTAGTTGTCTGCCCTGTCTTGGCGATTGGCTCGTCAGGGGTTGCTCGTACAGCACAGTTCACTCAGCAATTAAAAGGGCCTGTCATGGGGCGGGACTGACCCGTGCGGCGCCTCCTGCTGGTTGTCCAGGGAATTAGCTTTATCCAGCTCTGGAGCGCCCTCTGCAGGCCGGTGTCCCGCTTGCAGCTGGCCCCGTGTCCCTCCCGGACCCCGTGCCCCTTTCAGGCCAGGGTGCTGCCCCCTGGCAGTACTCCCACAGATCTGGATCTCCCCTCCCTGCAGGATCCCCAATCCTCTCTATGCCCACCTCGCCTCAGTCTATGGCCACTGCCAGTCACCAACTAGCCCCTGTTCACTGGGGCTGATTGCAGTGTAAATGCCACTCATCACAGGCAAGGGGGGTTTGGAACCTGCTGCCTCCACCTACCCCAGGCTAACCCTCTGTAGTTCCAATACCTACCCTGGCCTTTATCAAGGCCTACAGCCTGGGGGGTTTCCAGGCCGGAGCTCCCTAGCGCCTCTGGCCTTCCCATAGCCCTGCTCCACTTTAGGTACCCTCTCAGCTTCTGGGCAGCCAGGCCCTTCCCTCTCTACTGCTAGAGAGAGACTGACCTAGCTCCTTTATAGGGCTAGCTGTGGCCTGACTGGGGCGTGGCCCACAGCTGAGGCTGCTTCCCCAATCAGGCCAGCTTTTCTCTCCTGATACAGCCCCCTCCGAGAGCTGTTTTAAGCCCTTTAAGGCAGGAGCGGGTGACCACCCCGCTACAGGGCCATAACCCTATTTGACATGCTAGGACTTCAGTCCAACAGAGAAAAGTCCACACTGACACCAGGTCAACGAACAGAGTGGGTAGGAGCCACCTGGGATGCTACAATGTCCAGAGCTTACCTACCTAGAGACAGGTTTATTTCACTGACAGACCTCAGTTTGGGGGTTCAAATCAGCCCTCAGACAGTGGCCAGGACTTGTTTACAGCTCATGGGTCATATGGCGATCCGCACCTTGGTGACGCTGCATGCTAGGTTACATCTTTGCTTCTCCCAAGCTTGGTTGAAAGCCGTTTACACTCCCAACAAACACAGTCTGGGCAAACTAGTGTCAATCCCTCACAAGTTCTAAGCTCGCTCAGTAGCAGGACAAGGTGTGTACAGGAGTTCCATTCACCCTGCTGCCCCACTGCCATCATAGCAACAGCCACTTCTCCAATAGGATGGGGGGCTCATCTGCAAAATCATACCATTCAAGGTAGATGGACATCACACAGATCTATTCTCCACATCAACCTACTGGAGCTCTGAGTGGTCGGAATGCTTGCAGAGACTTCCTACCTATGATCAAGAGGCAATCTCTCAGAGTCGTGAGCACAACAGGGTTAGCATGCACTACACAAATCGCCAGAGAGGAGCGAGATCTCCCTCCCTTTGTATGGAAATTCTGCTCAAGAGCAGGTCTGGTCTGATCATCGTTCCCTGGTAGACACCTTCCTCATTTTTGGGCCGAGAAATCGACTCTAATCCTATCCTCTGACTCCTGTGCTTTGCAGGGTCCTGAACAAAAGGAAGCAAGACAAACCTAGAGTCATTCTAACTATGTCAGTTTGACCGAGACAGTATGGTTCCCTGACTTGATTAACTTCTTATCTCAGCTGTCACTTTGCTTACTGCTAATATGTGACCTACTGACCCAGGACTGGGGGAAGGTTCTTTACCCCATCCTCTCTGCACTGCATCTCAAGGCTTGGCTCCAAGATGGCTTTCAGGGGTAGAGATGGACTGTTTGAGGTGTTACAGCACAGCAGAAAGGCGTTCCCTAGGAAAACATATCTGCAGAAATGGAAAAGATTCCCCGACTGGTGTACCCAACAAGGTCTGTCCCCTGTTGACACTCCCCGATCTCACATTCTGAATTATCTTATGGATTTGAAGAACTCAGGCCTCTTGTGTTCTGCTGAAGTGCAGTTAGCAGCGATCGCAGCATTCCATTCCCTAGCACAGAGGTTCTTGCTGTTTGCTCTTCCTTCCACATCTTGATTCATTAAAGGCTTAATGAATCTCTTCCCACATGTCAGGCAACCTACCCCAGAATGGGACCTGAATTTGGTCTTCAATTCTCTGATGAGGCCACCCCTTGAGCTACTGGCTAAATGTTCCGTGCTTCATTTATCCACGAAGACCGCCTTTTGGTGGCTCTCACCTCTGCTAGAATGGGCTCTAATGGCCAACCTCCCCCACCTCTGTTTTTGTAGGGAGAAGGTAACCTCAGACTTGCATATCAACAAAGACCTTCAACTGCTGTTTTTTACCCCAAACCTCACTACCTAGGGAAGAAGCTGCTCCTTACCCCTTAGACGTCAGGAGAGCATTGACTTTCTATTTAGAAAGCACTAAGCACATTAGGGCCTCCTCTAGCTTGTGTCTGTCACAGATGGAATGAAAGGGGCTCCTCTTTCAACCCAAAGACATTCCAGATGGGCTTCTGGCTGCGTTTTCTCTCTCTATGAGGCTGCTAATACTCAGCCCTCTCCTCGGGCTGTGACCCATGCCGCAGGATCATAGTCTACATCGGTAGCTCTGTTGAAAAATGCTCCCATTGCAGAAAGCCACGAAGCTGCCATGTGGGCTTTGGTTCACACCTTCCCTAGGGTGGATGCTGCTTTTGGAACTGCTGTTCTTCCAATAATCTTAGGCAAGGCTCAGAGCACCCACTTCCAATACAGAGTACAGCTTGGGAGTCACCTGAGGAGTGGCTCCCAAAGGGACACTTTGAGGAAGAGGGAGAGATTACTTAGTGTGTACAGTAACTGGAGTTCTTTGAGATGTTTGTCCCTATGGGAGCTTAGCTACCCGTCCTCCATCCCCTCTGCTTTGGAGTCTTGGTCTTGTCAGCATTAGGTCATAGAGAAGGAACTGAGGACGGCTCATCCATCACTTCCCTATATACTCTTGGTATGGGGCACAAAGTTAGCTAGAGTGTGTGTGTGTGAACGGGTATTGTTGTCTCTGATCAAAAGTGCATGTCCCCCTAAACTGGAGCATCCGTAGGGACAAACATCTCCAAGAATTCCAGTTACTGTACAAGGTATGTAACTTCTCCTTGTCTGCACAGCCCCCCATCTTTGGGCTTGTGGATCGCTGGCCTGTCTGCACAGCCCCCGCCCCCCCTTGGGTTTGTGGATCGCTGGTCTGTCTGCCCAGCCCCCTCCCCACTTGGGTTTGTGGATCGCTGGCCTGTCTGCACAGCCCCCGTCCTTTGGGCTTGTGGATCGCTGGCCTGTCTGCACAGCTCACCCTCCACCCTCTTTGGGTTTGTGGATCGCTGGCCTGTTTGCACAGCCCCCGCCCTCCTTTGGGTTTGTGGATCACCGGCCTGTCTGCACAGCCCCCCTCCCGCCCCCCCCAGCCCCCCTTTGGGTTTGTGGATCGCTGGTCTGTTTGTGCAGCACATGCACACACAGGTGACACACACGTACACACACATACACACACTGTCACGGAGTCCCCGGGCGATGCTCTGGACCTGCTCCCTACGAAGCCAGTCAGGACTCTGGGGAAGTCTCCTCTTTCTGAGCAGACTGTCTTCAGGACACACAGCTCACCCGGCTTCCACCTTCCTGGGTCTGACCTCGGAGCATTCAGCATCCTGTGCCCCTCTGTGCGCTTCCCACAGTGAGTCCGCCCAGGCGGGGTCCTGGGGAAGCCAGAGGGTCCTGCCCCCCAACTCCGCAGTCAGACGTGACTCTCAGCCAGCCAGTAAAACAGAAGGTTTATTAACCGACAGGAACATGGTCTAAAACAGAGCTTGTAGGTGCAGAGAACAGGACCCCTCAGCTGGGTCCTTTTTGGGGGGCAGTGAGCCAGACAACCACATCTGCCCTTCACTCCATGTCCCCAGCCAGCCTCAAACTGAAACTCTCTCCAGCCCCTCCTCCTCTGGGCTTTGTCCCTTTCCCGGGCCAGGAGGCCACCTGATTCCTTTGTTCTCCAATCCTTTAGCTCTCACCTTGCAGGGGGGAAGGGCCCAGGCCATCAGTTGCCAGGAAACAGGGTGTCGGCCATTCTCTGTGTCCAGACCCCTGCACACACCTGCCCTCTAGGGTTCTGCAACAATCATACACCCTTATCCCACCCCCTAGATACTTAAGAACTGTCTAGGGGAAACTGAGGCACCCCCACACTATTCAGAGGAAACATTAAGAACAGTCCTGCTTCGTCACACACACACACACACACACACACACACACGGGTTGTGAAGCACTGGCGTGGCGTTAAATGGAGCCTGCCCACACAGGCTGTGCAGTGTGGATGAGATAAGGCTGCTCCACAGGGGCCTTGAATTTTGCATTGTCCCCTCCCAGGGAAATACCCATGGCAGGGGCCTACTGGAGCCATGAAATACTGCAAGGCTCCCCAGGCACAATGTCCAGATAAACATCCCTTTAGGTAGAATAGTTTCACAGGGCAGGGGCAAAGGGTGTGACCTCTGAGGGTGTGGGTGAGGGGTGGGCCCTGTTCCACAGGGAATCATGTTACTGCCCTGTCCGTAGCACCGATGGTCTGAATATGTACCGCGTATAGACGCTATGCTAGCCACAGCCTTTTGTATTTGTTAGAACAGGGATTCTCAAATTGGGTCGGAACCCCAAAGTACATTTTAATGGGATTGCCAGGGCGAGACTTGCTGGGGCCCGGGGCTGAAGCCCGAGCCCCACCGACTGGGTTTCGGCTTTGTCCCTTCTGACCGGGGTGGTGGGGCTCGAGCTTTGCCTCGTGCCCCCCCCCCCTCCGGTGGCAGGACTCAGGTGGGCTCAGGCTTCGGTCCCCTCATCCTGGGGTCATGTAGTAATATTGGTTGTCAGAAGCGGGTTGCGGTGCAATGAAGTTTGAGAACTGTTGTGTTAGAACATGAAATTGCATGGCATTGTGTAGGTGATACAGTAGATCATAGAATCATAGAATCTCAGGGTTGGAAGGGACCTCAGGAGATCATCTAGTCCAACCCCCTGCTCAAAGCAGGATGATGCTCTTCCCTCTGAATCGGAGCAACATTAATGCCCCATGGTGTAGGGCAGTGGTTCTCAAACCTTTCACATAGCAAGCCTCTGAGTGCAACCCCCCTTATAAATTAAAAACACTTTTTATTTATTTAACACCATTATAAGTGCTGGATGCAAAGCGGGGTTTGGGATGGAGGCTGAAAGCTTGCGACCCTCCCCATGTAATAACCTCGCGACTTGGTCCCTCTAATTTTTGACAGGCCATGTGCGCAAAAAATTTCTTCTGTGCAAATTGTTGTGCTTCTGTGCAAATTTTTGTGCGCATGATGTTTCGCCGTGTGTGTGGGGTTTACTTCCATCTCGGGCTTATTCCTCAAGGCTTTGGTGGCTGAGACCAAGGGTTTCGTGCCACCCTGCCAAGCACCTGCTGGAGGCATTCATCAGGCGTTCTGGAGTTGCTGCCCTGGCCTAGGTGCTCACAGCCTCTGCCTGGAGCTTCCCAACTGTATCTCAGCTCTCAGAGCTTTCACCTGGTGGCATGGCACCTTTCCTCATTCAGTGCAAGGCTCCCACATGGGGCGAGGTCCCGAGGGCCTGCTGATCACAGCCTTCCACTTCCAGGTGCGAGCATGGAAGTGGCATGTTCCTGGCTGTTGGTTTGAGTTCTGGCCTTGGATTTCCTCATCCGAATGAGACCATGGTCGGTTGCATGAGGAGCCCAGTGGTTACACGTTCTTCCCCTCTGCTCTCTGTCTTTCTCTTTGCTGTGTTAAAGGGGGTGTGTGGATGGATGCTGTCATGGAGGTTAGGCCCCAGCTTCGGGGAGTGGGGGCTTGTCCCTTGCTTTATAAAACCCAGAGCGGATGGAAATATGTCAGCTATGGATTTATTTTTCTTCTTTCAGTGGCAGGAGTTGGTGGTTTGGACCTAAACCTCCCCATGGTGTTGAGAGCCCAGTACAAGGGCCTTGCGCTACTGCACACGAAAGAGAAAGCAAAATTGAGTCGGTCTGTTTTCACTGTCCGCTGAAATCAAACCGCATCAGTGGGGACGGAAAAACGAGATTGTAGAGCTCTTCCCCGGCTCGGTCTCTGAGGGTCTGTCCAGCATACAGGGCAAGGGAGCTCTTCACAAGAACGAGCAACTTTTCATTTTATCTCAAGTCTTGTGGTATTTGGTGTTTTTGGTAAAGCCCCAGTGGCTAGAGTCCTGACTTTGTGGGAAACTCTCCACTTCCACTCGAAAGGACAGTAAGTTTCTAGCTCTAATAGAGGAGAAAAGCTTGAAAGCCAGGAGGCAAATGAAAAGAACGTGATGGCCATTATTTTGTAAAATGAAATTATTTTTGGGCCAGGCACATTGTTGTTGAATATTTGGGGTTGGCAACACTGCAAATGTGATTTTAATTCTGACTCCGCCCCTTGCAGTAAAATATCAACACTGTTTGTTATAATTAATACACTGTCGTCTTCCGGAAGTAGGTGCCAGATGCTGCTAAAACTCTGTGAACACATTGGTGGCTGCTGCCTGGCAGTCAAGCTGTGTGGGAGGGGAGTGCCCCTTCATACCAAATGGGTGAGCTTCACAATGCAGCAGTGATATGATGGGGCAGGAAGCTGTCATCAGCTGTTGTGTTTATAGATTGCTTTCTGGGGGTGGGGCTGTGAGTTTGAGTGGCAGCGGGGGTGGTGGTGGTTGGTGAGGTGTGGGAGCACCACATAGAACCATAAGGTTAGAGGGGACCGCACGGGTCAGCCAGTCTAACCCCTGCCAAGATGCAGGACTTGTTGGGTCTCACTCATCCCAGGCAGACGGCTCCAGCCTCCTCTTGAAAACCTCCAGGGAAGGAGCTTCCACAACCTCTGGAGGTGTCTGTGCCATTGTCTGACTGCTCTTATGGTGAGGACGTTTTTCCTGAGATTGACTCTAACTCTGCTGTGCTCTAGCACATGGCCACCAGCCCCCGTAGTTCTGAAGAATGTAACTTTTCAATAAAAAAAACCCTCTAACCTTTCTGGTTCTGAAGAAACCCTTCCTAACGTGGCCCAGCTGGCAGCCTGCCTTGGTCTGCAGCCAGCATGAAGTGCAAGTTTTGAGTGTTGAGAACTGCTCCCACTCATCTCAGCCAGCTGTTAACACTGAACCATAGTGATGATGAGGGAAATGCCAGCATTGGTCATTATTTCACTCTTGACTATTTTAGCCAGAGCCTCTAACTCCTCTGGGATTGTGGCCCATGATATTTTTGTCGCTAGTATTAAAAAACAAAACAAAAAAAACACCTTGGGAAAAATCTTCCCTTGGGGCAGCAGAATACCCCTTCCCCGTGAGCCCCATGCCATCCCCTGGCAGGGCTGATGGGTGCAGGTTTGGACTCAGATCCACTTCCATGTGGGAGAGGGTGTGGGGGGTGTAACGAGGCTGGTTCTGGCGGGACCCAACGGAGAGTGCCAATTCAGGACAAATTGCTTCAAGCAGGGCAGTTACAGCCCAGGGCTGGGGTTTCTGTGCCCACCAAGGCAAACCAAACCAGCCAGACAGAGAAGACTTTGGTTTTACCCCACTGGCTAACCACAAGTCACACAACCAATTCACTTAGACACTCCAGTTTCCCAGTATCACCACCAGTGCCACTCGTTATGGGGACAGATGGTTATGAAAACCAATACCCCAGTAAAAGAACAAAGGTTCTCTCGATCCCAAAGGACCAAGCCCCAGACCCAGGTCGCTATACAAGTCAGCTCTTACCCACAAATCATGCTGTTGCCAATCCTTTAGAATCTAAAATCTAAAGGTTTATTCAGAAAAGGAAAAAGATACAGATGGGAGCTAGAATTGGTGAAATGGAATCGATGACATAAAGTGATGGCCAAGTTCTTGGTTCAGGCTTGCAGCAGGGATGGAATAAACGGCAGGTTCAAATCAAGTCTCTAGAGAACATCCCCAGCTGGGTTGGGTCCTTCAGTCCTTGGTTCAAAGCTTCAGTTTGTAGTCAAGTCCCTCCAGAGGTCAGAAGCAGGACTGAAGACAAGATGGAGGAGCTGCAGCAGCTTTGTATAGTCTCTTGCCGTGTGGTCTCTTTCTGTGTCCCAAGGACAAGCTGCCCATCCCATGGCCTGGAAACACCGCAGAGTCCTGTCCACAGGCAGGTCCCTGCACCCCTGGCTGAGTCCCCAGGCGTGTCTGCCTTCTCTCAATGGGTCAGTTGTGTTGCTGATGGTCCTTAATGGGCCATCCAGCAGGCTGGGCAGAGCTGACCGCAACTTGTCTGGGGTGTCCCCCAGAAGGAGAGCACAAGTTTGAACTACAGACAGTACAGAGCCAATATTCATAACTTCAACTACAAAAATGATACACATATACAGATAGCATAATCCTAACCAGCCAACCATCACCTCGTCTGAGACACCTCATTTGACCCCCTTTATATAAGATTTGGTGCCACTACAGGACCTTATGCTCAAATAAATTGGTTAGTCTCTAAGGTGCCACAAGTCCTCCTTTTCTTTTTGTGAATACAGACTGACACGGCTGCTACTCTGAAACTTACAGAACCTTGTTTCCAACAATGATCTGTATGGTCCCAGTTCAAGTCAATAACATCACAGGGGGACAGCCAATGGGTCTCAGAAAGCCATCTAGCCCACCACTCTCAGGCCCCCACCCTGAATTGTCCTGACTGGATCTAACTGTCTGCTGGTTTGGTGAGGAGAGGGCTGCAGGCAGGGCCCTGGACTCTGGGACTTGCTTCCCTTCGGCTGGCCAGAGCCTGGGTGTGGGGTGGGTTACCAGGTGATTCCCCAGGCATTTTCTGGGGTGAGTGGGGCCTGGCAGAGCCTCCTGCTCGTGTTGTCTGGCTGATGCGATGAAGTGCCATTGTTAACATAGGTTCATGCGCTTGGGGGCTTGTGCTTCGAGCCAAATGGCCCCTACAGGAATCCTGAATGTCTTGCATTGACACTTCCCTCCCAGTCCCCAGGACCTGGCTGTGCCCCTAAGCTCTGCAGCCACCTCTGGGGGAGTCCTGCATCCCGGCACACAGCACTTTGCCCAGTGGGGCTGCTGGGCAGGGGTCACTGCTCTCAGGTGATGGCCATGCCGGGCAGACACCAACACTTAGATCCACATTCTTGTCACAACTCAGTGTCAGGATGTTCCCCCAATATTTAGCCTAAATTCCATCCGCAAGCTGCTGATCACGTCCCCATGTTGGGCCCTGCCAGGGTCACTCCCTCCTTGCAGAGTATGCCTCCCAGATGTGTGCAGCCAGTCCCCAGCCCCTCCGCAGCCACCCATTTGTCCAGCTGCACAGACCCAGCCCTCTTCTTCTCCCATCATTTTGGTGGCACTTCTCTGGGCTCCCTCCAGCTTGTGGGTATCCTAGCTGCACCCCCACCCTGAGCCGCGCAGCAAGTGCTGCTCCATCCTGCTTTGCACCTGGAGGCTCCTGGGATTGAGGGGCCCGGAGCTGAGTGCAGGGTTCTGGCAAGGGGCTCCCCCTTCCTGTAGAGGGGACACTCCCTTCTCTGCATCGCCCAGTCCCTATCATGGTGCTCGCTCCCATCCTCTTACTGTCTGTGCATCGTCCGCGAGCCCCATCCATTTCCCGCCATTGACTTGCCGCATGCTGGAGGAGCTGCGTCTACCCCCCACCCCTCCTGCTTCCTCCCAGCGCCTGGCTGTCTCCACAGCTCCCTGCTGCTGCTGCTTCAGTGGCTTCACTTGGGTCTCTTGTTGTGTGTGTTTACAGCTCGCGGGGAAGCAGTCCTGCCCCAATTCCCTGTGTACTCTTAACTTCATAGTTCTCTCCACAGATCCACATATATGTATATATCCATACAGCATTTGATACAGGTTTTATTGGCATTTCCATATGCTCACAGACACAGCCATTACAGAGCCATGTTTCCCCCGAGAAATCTCAGGGGAGACCAGCACTGAATCGGCTTAGTCTTGGCCCCAGAACAAGGCTCTCTTCTCTCCGTGGCAGGCGCTGCCGCTATCAATGCTGCAGAGCACCTGGGGACGGCACACTGGCTGAGCTGCCCTGTCCTTAGGGGAGTGGGTTTGTTGCTGCCCGTGGGGCACTGCTGGAGTCTGGCCATGCCAGTCCCCCTGCAGTTCTTGCTGTGCTGTGCCCCTGGATGGTGGTTTGATTGTGGAAGGACTCTGAGGCCCTGGCCAGGGTCACAGCCCCATTGCAGGGCATTGCTCACCTGCATTGAGAGCCAGTCTTGCCCCAGGGAGCTCGCCGTGGGGCAGAGAGTGGGGTGATGAGGTGACAGTGACAGGACTGTGATCCTATGGGCCATGGACATGGTTAGACAGCTTCTCCCAGTTGCCCCTTGTGGCACCTCTTCCTGCTCCGCTATCTCCGGGCTTAAGTGGCCTCTGGACTGATATTCATCACCCCAACAGCCCTGCCATTTCCCTGTGCTAGTGGTCCAGGGGTGCCAGCTTGGGTAAGGCCTTCCTGAGCTGGCCCAGCAGTGCATGCGCCTGTCTGTAGTGTGACCCATCTGTATGGCCCTATGGTGTGGTGATGTACAAACTCAGCCCACCCGTCCTGCGATGTTCTTTGCAAAGGCGCCATGTCGCGAGGGCGATGCCCTCACATGCCAGGACATCTGACCAGGGTGCTGCTTGGTTCTACTGGTCTGTCAGCGAAGTCTGAAGGAATCTAATTTGCATCCCATCACCCGGGCATCTGCGTGCCAGGAGTGTCAGCTCCTGTCTGATGCAGCTCAGGCTCTGACGAATGGAGGTCGTGCTTAGTGGCTGCTGGCAGGCGTTCTGCGGTGGTGCTATTGAGGGAAGGCCTGAGCAGAGACTCCCTCTCGTGCCCTGAAGGACGCGAGACATGGGCTCTGGCGGATCTCGCACAGGAATTAGAACGCCTTGCCCCAGGCCTCCTGCAGCATCACCCTGGCTCAGGCTGGAGGGTGGCTGGGTCAGGATGATCAGCCCACTTGCTGGTGGTCAGGGCTGTGCTGAGCCTGCCCCGGAGCAGGGGCTGTTCTGCCTCTCCCAGTCTGAGCGCCTTGAGAGCGAATCTCATTTCTGCCCCATGCTGCTGCTTCTGCTTCAGTCCTCGGTGAGCTCAGGGGATCTGTGGTGACCGGCACGAGGGATGGAGATTAGGGCGAGCGTCTCTCCCCTGTGCGGGCCATCTGAATGCTGGTCTCACACAGGGGAGGGGCTCTCAGACTCCACCAGCACAGCCTGGTCCTGCCCTCCTGGCGGGCACTGGGGTGGGTGAGGGCACAGTAGCTGTGCCGCTTCAACTGATGTTCTGCACCTGGGTTCCCTCCTTGATCGTCTCCGGCCCCCCAGGAACCCCGTGGGCAAGGTGTGGCCCAGCTGACCCCTAACCTGGCTGTTCCCGGGGGGGCAGGAGGGCCAGCATTTGGCCCCTTGTCATATTCAGCCAAGCGGCTCCTCTGGACTGGCTATTAATGGCGCCTTCCTGACCCCTGTCAAAGCTTGCGGTGGCCCAAGTTACATCCCACTCTGTTTTCTTGAACAGGTCCTGAAAGCAGGAGCCATTTGTGGCTTCCCGGGCTGGCGTGCCCCACATTGGACTCCAGTGTGTGTTGTTTGCTGTGCTGTTTAATGTTCTTTCGTGGGCTGTCAGGTTTCCGTGATGGTGGAAGGCTTGTAAATGAGGTGGAGGAGGAGCATGTCCACACGGAGGAGCTGGGGTGACTGAACGCACAGGCATGGCCTTTATAATAGCCATGGGATGTGTGGCTCATAAATCTGACCCAGGTGGGTAGGAGATAAATCATCCCAGCCCCAGCACTGGTGGTTACCCACGGTTAGAAATTAACTTTGTGTTGGATGGGGGCCCCAGGCTGTGGGATGGGAAGGAGAGGCTGCCTCGGGCAGGCTGTGTCCATCCACCCTTCATTCAGGCCTGCAGGCAAACCAGCGGATCCTTGGGCCATCCTGCTCCCTCCACCCCACTCGTCCTGCCCCAGGAGCTTGGCCTGGTCCCTCTTGGTACCTGGAAGTGGAGGCAGGTGGGTGGGAGGGGGAGGGATGGGGCTGGGGAAATTTAAAATCCCGTTTATAAACTAACCCAGCCCCACGTGCTGCTAGGCAGATGCTGCGGCAGAGCCTGCTGTGAGCTGGGTTGCCCCCTAGTGGTCATTCTGAGCATAACCAGCTCAGCTGCTCGTTCCGGTCCTGGTGATGGCCCGGCGTGTAGGGGACAAGCTGGAGGAGCTGTGCTGGCTCTGGTGTGTGAGGGCAGGTAGGTGGGGGCTCTTGGAGCAGCCTTGTGTCCTCACCACCCTTTTCTGGGCAGTGGACTGGAGCGCTCTGTAGGGGAGCATATGACTTTATCTGCTCACCCCTCTAGTGGTTAAGAGGTGATGCCGTGCTAGTTGCTCTGTGTCCAGGGCAGGAACGTCCCCTGTTCGACATCCCCCAGGCTAGTGCCAGTGTCCTCAACCACAGGAACCTTACCACCTCTCTCAGGAGACCACCCAGCGCTGCCCATGGTACCCATCCTACAGTACCATGTGGGCATCCCCAGGGCACGTGCTATCTGTGAGCTGCACTGGACGTTGTGATTCCAAGGCCGGACACCTTCTCTGCAGCATCTGGCACTGGCCACAGCCAGAGGCAAGATGCAGCCCTTGGATACTGTGATGACGGGCCCTGTGGGATGCCCTAAGATGGATGGATGGTGCGAACCAGTGCACAAAGGCGAGGCTGAAGGAGGGAATCTACCCTGGTTCTCCAGGGAGGTGACAGCAAAGTCAGGGGCACGGTTACCTCCCTGCCCCCTCGGTGATGCCTGAGTGAAAGTGCAGTGTGTTCCCTGGTGAGGGTGCTGCGAGGACAGAGAAACTGACTGTGTCTGGGGAAAGGGCTCGGGGGAGCAGCCCAGGGCTTGGCCTGGTGCTAAGGGGTCTGATTTGCCATGTGAGTGCCTGGTATCAAGGAGGCTCCAGCCTTGGGAGAGTGAAGGGGCAGACTAACCAGGGGCTGACCCAGGGGAGCCTGGCCGATGCAGCTCAGCGGTTGGTCACAAGGACACAGGGCCACACTGTGGAGAAGCAGAGGGGACTATTTGTTTGTAGTTGGCTCGGCTTTGGGTTCCCCTTCCTGCTGGGAGCTGAGGAGGCAAGTGCCTGGTACGACTGAGCCCATCACCCAGTCTCTCTGGCATTGCCTAGTGCCAGGCTGCATTGGCATGGGGTCACCTTGGGCCCTGACTGTGCTGCCGCTGGGCCCTGAAGCTCACTCAATGCTTCAGCGACAGAAGAATGCAAAAGAAAGGAGCCCTCCGCGTAAGTCTTTTGTGACGACTCTTGGTAACTCATACTGCCTTCAGCCTTTCTCTGCTGCTGCGGGGCTGTGACTGGACTGTCTGGACTGACTGGCCCTCTCAGCCTCCAGCAGCTATGGGGGGAAATTGAGGCACAGAGTGGGAAAAGGACTTGCCCAGGGTCAGCCAGTGAGTCACTGGCAGAGCTGGGAGTAGAATCTAGATCTTCCACCTAGTGCTGAGCTGTAACCACTTGCTCAGCCTCTCTCCCTATCACAGACCGTAGAGGGAGTGTGGTCAGTGTGCTGAGCCCAGTGTTCTGATTGCAGTGGGGGTCAGGCTGTGGCTCTGAATTGTACATGCCCCCAGCCTTCCCCTCACCATATTGCATGTGTACAGGGGCAGGGAGCTATGCACGCACTCAACACACATGGGGGCCAGGCATCTGTGTGGGGACCCGGGCTGCTCTGTGCTCTTGGGGTCCAGGTTCGTGTGTGGGGAGTGGATGTACAGGGGCTGCATGTGTGTGTGTACATGGAGTGGGGGGTGGGGTTGTGTGGCCTGTCTGGGGGTGGGGGTGTATTTGCAATTTGCTTAGTTCCTCTCCAGCTGTAGGCTCTCAGCTGGACACCGACCCACGCTCTGAGCGGTGGGGTTGTATTTCTCGGTGCTCCAGTAGCGCTCATCTCGGTGCCAGGTGCTGCACAGACACACGGGGTGGGTCAGTCGAAGGCACACAGCTAGAACAGCTTGGCCTGCCCCCACTGTGCCTGCGGGAGCTGGCCGGTGGCTCATGAACCCAGGAGCAAGACAGAGGTGGCCTGCAGAGGGGCCAGACGATGACAGTGCCAGTTGAATCTTGCCATTATGTAGGAGAAGGGGGAGCATGACCAGATGCTGCAGCACCATTTGGAAATGTCCCTTTCAAGCCATAACCCCTTGGCCCCTTAGCATCACCCCAACCCGCCTTCCTCCTAGCCACATGGGACTGGCTGCTACCTCTCCCCACACACTTTCTCTCCACCCCACAGAATGGCTTGTAGAGCTGGAACTGCAACCTTGGGGGAGCTATTGGTGTGGCAGGGCTGTGTGCCTGGGGGAGCACTGGCTTATGCCCCCTGTGCTGTTGTCTGTCCTTCCTGGCTGTTGGAAGCGGATAGCTCAGCTTAGCTCACTCCTGGCCTGCTTCGCAGTGCCCTGTTCTGGAATAGCTCCCCGGCTTTTCTTTTTAACGAGGCTCTAATTGGAAGCCGGTTCTGCTTCCCTTCCCATCTTCCCAGAGCTCACTAGTCCCAGCGGTGCAGGCCGATTAAGCTGAGGTTTGGGGTTTTTTTAATATGGCAGAATTATTTTGGAAGGACTGGGATCGTTACATGAGGGACTGCTTGAAACACCCCCAGGCTTGGCCTTTCATCCGGGGCCCGTTTCAAGTGGTTTTGCTCCGTACACGTCTCTGGGCAGCGACCATCTCAAACAGTTACTGGTAATTATAGATCCTCTTTCCCGCTCACCCATTAGTCAAAGGATTTTTGTGTGTTTTAGCAGTGTTCTACATCGGCCTGAATGAGACTCTGTTCAGCATTTCCTAGGACCGGGATCGCCCTGTGCATGCATGGAGCTTTCCATGCTGCTGTCTACTGCTTTCCCAGGGCTTGGAGTGACACGTGACAGCAGGCATACACACACTGATTCCTTTGCTCATGATTTCAGTTCTGTGCACACACACTCCTCTTTGCACTCGCTTGCTGTCAGGCACAGGCACATATGTGTCTCTGTACATGCTTTCTGTTGCATGCAGGCCCTCATGCCTGGGCTTGGCTTTTCCCTGCAGGCGCTGTCAGGGACAGACAGGTTGTGTGCTCGCTCCTCCAGGCCAGGCTTTCAGGCTCTTGCACTCTCTCTGCACAAGCTAGTAGCTGCACCCAGATATGCTTGCATGCACACACATGTTTGGACGTGTTGTCAGGTCCTTCCAGGGGCGTGTGCACATGTGGTGTCAGGGCTGCACAGCTCTTTGGAGGCATTCTCGGGGCTGGGCAGAAGACTCCGCCTCTGCCCCCCGGTGCTCCCACTTTTCTCACTGTAGCATGTGATTAGAGGTACCTTTTGAATCACTTCTCAAGTCACTGTGTGCTGCCCCCTCCCTGCCTCATTGGGGTGGCTCTGGAGGGCTCTTCTGCTGGGTAGTGCTCGTACCTTAGATGGCATAGCCTTAAGGACTTCTCAGGCACCTGGCTGGGCCCCAGGTGCGCCACAGCTCTCGAGGTTTGGCTGTTCTTCAGTCAGGAGAAACAGCACTGGGCCATCACAGCAACACAGAGCGAGACGAGGCTCTAGTACTGGGTGCCCCCTGTGTGTATCTGAGGCACTGAGCTATTGGAGAACGGGTGTGTGCTCCTGTAACTGAAAGAGGTATCGTGTCATGGAGCGCAGGGACAAGGGAGCAGCGTCCAGGCTGTCCAAAGGCTGAGCACTAGCCCTCAGGAGAACCCTTCTCACAGAGATTCTTCCGTTTAAAGTGAATTGGTAAAGGAAGTGCCATGGAATCAAAGAAACAGGGACGGAAAAGACCCTCTAGTCTCCTCTAGTGCCTCCCTCCCCTTCCGAGGGTCAGCACAGGATTGATCCCAAGAGTGTGACCTCCAAGCCCTGAGCGAGATTGCGTTTAAATGTCAGACACCACGGGGCTCCTGGTCCTTCCACTGGGAGACAGTGCCCAGCCCAGCATCTCACCGGCAGGAAGTGCTGTCTGTGTGCGATTGCACCCCATAGCAGGTCGGTTCCTGCTCTTGGCCAGGTCATCACCCGGTGTCTGTCATCTGCCGGGCACAGGGTTTCCCAGCAAGGATGGGGTTTGTGCCCCCTTGTCGCCTGTGCAGGCCCTGATATGGTACTTCTCACTCACTGTAGGGTTTGAGCGCAGGAGAGTGATTTTCAGCAGCTCTTTGTTCTGGAAATAAGTGCCACTTTTCTTCCTCATCTCGGAGTGGGAAATCCTCTTCTGCTGCTGGCAGCAAGGGACTCTCTCGCTCACTTTGCTTCACTGTGGGATGGTGGACTAGAAATTTTCTTGGGTTTGCTCTCTCCTCTGCTGGGCTGAGCTGGGCTATTCTCAGTCCACTGTGCCCAGTGTCTCCCGGGTGCTGTTCCTGTTCTGCGATGGCTGGGTTGATACTGGGCACAGCTGCCTGTCTTTTGGTTTTTATTCTACTAAGGTAATCGATTTTTTGAAAATTTTCTGTAGGGAGCTGTAGCATTTTAATTGGTGGTTTTAATCTGATCTTTGCTGTGGCTAGTATATTGTCTGCTTAGGCCTTTGTCTAATGTCCTGTGCAGTATGTAGCTATGGATGGCATTATCCACTCTCTTGCTGTGGTGTTGGTTCTGCTCAGGTGTGGGGTTGGCGTTCTAGAGAAGTTGAATAAATTTGTGATTTTGGAGGTGAGCTGTTTGGGTTACATGCAGGGCCCCATGTGGAATCTGGTGCAGAATTCACTCCATGCTGCACAACAGTGATCCACAATCTTGGCTGATGTTTTAAAAAACAAAGTTTCTAGCCCTCATGGTTATGAAGAGACCCCTGAAGATGTGACCCAAATGTAACCAATGGCTGCCTGGGTCTGCAGAGAGCCTGAAACAATGGCTCAGAGAGGTATGTACTGCCCAGTCCCCTCACTCAGGGCCCTCTTAACTCCCTGATTCCGGGGCTGTAGAATGTGCCTTTCTCCAAGATACCATTCAACCGAATTCTTTATTTTGTTGTAGGAGGCGCCCAGCATTTTGTTTTCTGTCTCCTTGCCCTCCCAGGTCCTGCCTGCAGCTGCCTCTTACTCTCTACCTTTCCCTACAAGGTGGAGTTAATTGGATGAAGTATGTGCTGTTCCACAGAACCAGGCAGGTGGTTGTCGGAGCCAGAGCTAGAGTCCAGCTTGCACCCAGGGAGCAGGGGAGCCAGGCTGCCTAGAGAATAGAGCAGCAGCTGAGGACCAGGGAGCTGAGGAGAACCACTGAAGCTGACTACAGTGGCATCCATGGGGTGGGAGGAGGACACTCCGAGCTGGGCCACCCCAGCGACACTGAAACTGCTGAGGCCCATAGAGCTGAGCCCCATGGAGAGCACAGCAAAAAACTCCATCACAAACAACCGTTGGTGGAAGGAATCTTTGTTGGATCGTACACCGGTGAGCATCCCAGCTCCATGCGAGAGTCTACATATGCTGAAAAGCTTTAGGGGCTGAATTTACTGTTCAAATCCCTAACCCAGGCATCTGGCCTGGTTGTGCTGGCCCCCTTTCTCTGGCATTCAGGAAAACGCCCTCCTTCCCACATCACTTGAACCTGCCACAGAATTCCCCAGCTGCTGCTCCCGAGGTGTCAAAACCATGGGTCCATGCTGCAGAACTGGGTCCAACCAGCCGGGGAACCCACAGGCCTTCACTCTAGGCAAGTGTCACAGCAGCCCCACCTGTGGGAGCTCTCTTTCTTCCGCTCCCCCCCATGGCCCCTTTCTGCTGTGGTCTGTTTCCCCATGGTATGTCCTCTGTGTTAGTGAGCCAGTGGAAGAGCTTCCCACCACATGCCCAGCGGCAGGGTGTTCTGATGTCTCTGAGCAGAGCCTGGAACTGATTAATTCCTGATGGCTGCTCTGCTCTCTGGTTGCAGTGTTGTGACTCTGTCCACAGTGGGAGCAGTTGCCAGGTTGAATCCCTGTAGGAGGCTGTAGCGTGGACAGGGAACAGGAACGTAATCTGAGAACATAACATAAGAATGGCCACACTGGGTCAGACCAATGGTCTAGCTAGCCCAGTATCCTGTCTTCCTACAGTGGCCAGTGCCAGGTGTTTCAGAGGGAATGAACAGAACAGGGCAGTTATTGAGTGATCCATTTCCTGTTGTCCAGTCCCAGTTTATGGCAGTCGGAGGTTTAGGGATGCCCGGAGCATGGGGTTGTGTCCCTGGCCATCTTGGCTAACCGCCATTGATGGCCCTATCCTTCATGAACTTATCCAATTTTTTTTTTAACAGAGTTATATTTTTGGCCTTCACAACATCCCCTGGCAAGGAGTTCCATAGATTAACTGTGCGTTGTGTGAAGAAGTACATCCTTACGTTTGTTTTAAACCTGCTGCCTATTAATTTCATTGGGTGACTCCTGGTTCTTGTGTTATGTCACTTCCCTATTCACTTTCTCCAAACTATTCCTGATTTTATAGACCTCTATCATATTCCTCCTTAGATGTCTCTTTTCTAAGATGAACAGTCCCAGTCTTTTTAACCTCTCATATGGGAGGGGTTCCATACCTCTAATTATTATTGTTGCCCTTCTCTGTACCATTTTCAATTCTAATATATCTTTTTTGAGATAGGGCAACCAGAAATGCATGCAGTATTTAAGGTGTGGGCTTACCATGGATTTATATAGTGGCATTATGATATTTTCTGTCTTCTTATCTATCCCTTTCCTAATGGTTCCTGACATTGTTAGCTTTTTTACTTTAGCTGCACATTGAGCAGATGTTTTCAGAGAATTATCCACCATGACTCCAAGATCTCTTCCTTGAGTGGTAACAGCTAATTTAGATACCATCATTTTGTATGTATCTTTGGGATTATGTTTTCCAATGTGCATTATTTTACACTTATCAACATTTGATTTCATCTGCCATATTGTTGTCTTGTCACCCAGTAGTGTGAGATCCCTTTCTAACTCTTTGCAGTCAGCGTTGGACTTAACTATCTTGAGTAATTTTGTACTGTCTGCAAACTTTGCGAGCTCCCTGTTTACCCCTTTTTCCAGATCATTTATGATTATGTTGAACAGCACTGGCCCTAGTACAGATCCTTGGGGGATCCTGCTATTTTCCTGTCTCCACTGTGGAAACTGACCATTTACTCCTACCCTTTGTTTCCTGTCTTTTAACCAGTTATTGAAAGGACCTACCCTCTTATCCCATGACTGCTTACTTTGCTTTAGAGCCTTTGGTGAGGTACTTATCAAAGGCACTCTGAAAGTCCAGGTACACTATAGCCATGTGTTTATCCTCATATCTTATGAGGTTCAACAAGGACAAGTGCAGAGTAATGCAATTAGGATGGAAGATTCCCATGCACTACTACAGACTAGGGACCGAATGGCTCGGCAGCAGTTCTGCAGAAAAGGACCTAGGGGTTACAGTGGACGAGAAGCTGGATAGGAGTCAACAGTGTGCCCTTGTTGCCAAGAAGGCTAATGGCATTTTGGGCTGTATAAGTAGGAGCATTGCCAGCAGATCGAGGGACGTGATCATTCCCCTCTATTTGGCACTGGTGAGGCCTCATCTGGAGTACTGTGTCCAGTTTTGGGCCCCACACTACAAGAAAGATGTGGAAAAATTGGAAAGAGTCCGGAGGAGGGCAACAAAAATGATTAGGGGGCTGGAGCACATGAGTTATGAGGAGAGGCTGAGGGAACTGGAATTATTTAGTCTGCGGAAGAGAAGAATGAGGGGGGATTTGATAGCTGCTTTCAACTACCTGAAAGGGGGTTCCAAAAAGGATGGATCTAGACTGTTCTCAGTGGTAGCAGATGACAGAACAAAGATCAGTGGTCTCAAGTTGCAGTGGGTGAGGTTTAGGTTGGATATTAGGAAACACTATTTCACCAGGAGGGTGGTGACGCACTGGAATGGGTTCCCTAAGGAGGTGGTGGAATCTTCTTCCTTAGAGGTTTTTAAGGTCAGGCTTGACAAAGCCCTGGCTGGGATGATTTAGTTGGGGATTGGTCCTGCTTTGAGCAGGGGGTTGGACTAGATACCTCCTGAGGTTCCTTCCAACTCTGATATTCTATGATTCTATGTTTGTTGACCTCCCTGAAGAATTCTAATAGATTGTTGAGCCATGATTTCCCTTTCCTAAAGCCATGTTGACTTGTCCTCAAAATATCGTGTTAATCTCTGTGTCTGGTGATTTTGTTCTTTACTATTGTTTCAACCAATTTGCCTGGAACTGAAGTTAGGGTCACTGGCCTGTAATTGCCAGGATCGCTTCTGAAGCTTTTTTTAAAAAATCGGCGTTACATTAGCAATGCTCCAGTCATCTGGTCCAGAGGCTGATTTAAGTGATTGGTTATACACCACAGTTAATAGTTCTGCAATTTCACATTTGAGTTCCTTCAGAACTCTTGGGTGATACCATCTGGTCCTGGTGACTTATTGCTGTTTAATTTATCAATTTGTTCCAAAACCTCCTTTTACTGATGCCTCAGTCTGGGACAGTTCCTCAGATTTGTCCCCTAAAAAGAATGGCTCGGGTGTGGGAACCTCCCTCTATTCTCTGCACTGAGAATTGCCAAATGATTGGCCCGGTGAAAGGAATCGTCACCCTCTGCTGGTGTCAGGGCCTCTTGCTGAAAGAGCAGCCCATCCTGAGGCAGGCGCTGGCCCTGTGATTGTCCAGCCTTGGGAGAGCCCGATGGGGTCGCATAAGCATTGCACAAGCTTTTGCTAACGGCTCCATATTTCTTGGGCCTAGGGCCCTTGGGAGAAGGGCTTTCTTGGCTGAATGATGCTACACCCTGGTTCTGGTAGGGCTCCCGTGGGCACAGGATTCCCCCTTGAGTCTGACACCAGCAGACCCTGCTGCGCCGTGCCCTGAGAATAGAGAAACCCAGTGTCACTGAGTCTGTGTCAGGCTCCATTTGAGATGTGGTGCTTGGCTTCCTCTCCTCCCCCTGCCTCAGGCCTTTGCCTTAAACTCACTAGGACCAGAAGGGACCATCATGATCATCCAGTCTGACCTCCTGCACATCACAGGCCTCTCCCTTCCCTCCACACCTGCCATCGGATCCTCTGGTTGAGCTGCTGCAGTCCTCAGATCTTGATTTAAAGACTTCAAGTTACAGAGACTCCAGCATTTACTCTAGTTCAAGCCCGCAAGTGACCCGTGCCCCACACTGCAGAGGAAGGCGGACCCTAGCCAGGGTCTCTGCCATCTCTTCTTCTTTCTCTTGCTTTTTAAATGTGTCCAGCTCAGTGGGAGTGGGCGGTGCGGAAGCAGAGCTACCTTGTAGGGAGGGGTTAGGAATGTCCCCCCGCCCCCAGTCCATGTGCCACTGCGGCCTCTTCTCATAAGGCTACGCGTATAGGGCACCTGTGGTCAGTCCCATTTTTAAAGCTGGTAAATATATCAGGACTAGTTTCTGTCCCCTCCAAAGGTCAATATTTGTGCAAAGTTTAATTTTAACTTAACAAGCAGTTGTTAGCTGAGGCTACCCTGTTGTGTTTGGGTGTTTTTGTTTCTCTTTTCCCGTGGATCTGAGTGGTGGGGCTGTGTGTGAGCGTGTGCTTGTGGGTGCTGACTCACGGGGCTGGGGTGTGGAGGGCTGGCACATCTATCTGCTCCTGGGCACACATAGGAGGCTGCCCAGCTCAGCCCAGCCTGGAAATGGTGCTGAGGTTCAGAGGGTGTGCGGGAAGGACTGTGGCCAGTGACGTAAGCTGTCAACATAACCCACAAACTTCTGGTGGGCAAACCCAGAGGCTGCTGGGGTTGTGAGCAGGTGAGACCCTCAGCCCCCTGGCTCGGAACAACAGCGGGCAGTGAGAGCAGCTTTCCTGGGCCCTCACCAGGCCATTACACCCCTCTGTCACTTGGCCAGGCCAGGTAGATCTAGGTCTTCTCGTCTTCCCTCTTCACTCCGTCCCTTGACTCCTGAAGGGTTGTGTGGCTTTCATCTGAATTTCCCCGGTAGGCAGGATCTGGTGCTGTGTTACTCAGAACAGAACGCACCATTCCAGCCTGTCCATCCATCACATTGCTGCCATATTGCATGGGGGGCGCCCATCTAGTTTGCCCTGTGCGCTCACCCTGAGCTGATGTGGTAACAGAGACTTACGCAGTGTCTCTCCCTAGACAGACAGGTCTCCTTCAGCGTTGCTGCCTCCCAGATTTCTCCCTTCCATTGAGTGCGGTACAACCTCAGTGATACACCCCCTGTTACCCCAGGACCTGGCAAGGCCATTGGGAATTCCCTGGACTGTCCCCCCAGGCAGCGAGCTGGCGGGGGCTGGGCTGTGTGTGTGTTGTGGATCATTTCCCTCAGCTCACACATTCATAGTGCTATGGAAGGCAGTGATGGAAAATTCCCATTCACCACACCCTGGGCAGCTCCTGTGTGCCTAGTGCTTTGGCCAGTCCAGTTTGGACTGAAAGCATGAGGCATGTTGTTGTTTCCCACCCATGCTGTGTTTCTAATCTCTTCAGAGCCCCCTCCCTTGGATCTCTCTTCTGACTGGGGATCGCAGCAGCTCTCCCTCTGCCCATTCTAGTCACACGCTGGTTTCTCTCCTTCCAGAGTATTCAGAGTCTCGGACCAGACTGGAGCTAGCACCGGCCCCTGCAGCAGGCCTGTAGCATCTCCTTATAACTGCACTCACGTAGCAGTATTGGGAATGTCGGAGCAGGTTGGCCCTAGCCCCACAGCCGTCTCCTGTCTCTGGCAGGGGCCAGCACCAGCTGTTTTGGAGGAAGGGGGAGGTAGGAGGTAGAAATGGGATAATTTGCTTCTAGGGTATGTCTCCTGACCCCCAGCAGTTAGAGGTTGGCGCATGCTCTGAAGTATGAGGGCTTAAAGCCCTGCCAGAACTAATATTTACTATAACAGCTCTGGATGTTCTCACTGTCCAGCAAAAGGTTTGTTCCCCTTTTGAATCCTGTGGCTGCACTGATATCTTGTGACAGTGAGTTCCACTGGCTAACTGTGCATTGTGTGGAGAAGTATTGCTGTTGGTCAGTTTGGACGTTGCAGCTTGTTAGTGTCATTGTGTGTCCCCTCGTGAGATGGGTAAATAGCAGAGCCCACTCCTTACTCCCTTTCACCTCATATCCTTGGCTTATTGCTAATTTGTGTGGCAGTGCCGTGTCCAAGCCTGTTGGGGACATGGTTCATTCCAGAATTTTACCTACATCTCTAACATCTGCCACTTTCCCTTTGTATGTTTCACTCTATGCTCCACTAACAACAGTGTTCCAGAGGTGGGAGCCAGTCCAGACCCCGAGTTAGGCCCTAACTCCTCAAGACTGTAGGCTCTTGGGGTCGGGACATTGTCATCCCAGTGTTTGTGCAGTGCCCAGCATGGAGGGTCCTGACTGGGGCCTGGGGGAGAATGGGAAGCCAGGGATGCACATTCCCTGCTGGGGTGACGTCTTCCCTTTGCCCAGGGGATGGGCTGCCGAGTTTCGAACCCGTTGGAGTGTCCATCCAGCCCTCGTGGTCAGGCGGAGGGAGAGCAGGCTGCAGGAAGAAGCTCTGGGCCAAGAAGCACAGTGATCCCTATGGCCAAGTCCCACTCAGAGAGTCATTGGCCGCTGCCCCGGCTGGCATTCCCCCCTGCAGCCTGGCTATCTCTGGGTCAGGGGGACTGTTTTTTATCTCCTGCCTCTGAAGCATCAGGGTTGGCCATGGCTGGAGATGGGCCATTGGGCAGGGAGAGGCAGGGCTCTGAGGTGGCACGGAGCATTCTCTCTCTCAGGTGTGTGGTTGGCTGGCTGGCTGTGGCTCACACACCCAGGGTCTAGCTGATCGCCATATGTGGGGTGAGGAGGGAATTTTCCCGCAGCTTAGACTGGCAGGGACCTTGGGGGTTTGTCTCCTTCCTCTGTAACTTGTGGGTGTGGGTCACTTGCCAGGTTCATGTGGGTGTATCTCACATCAGCATTGCCCTGTCATGACGGGGGCCTTATACACTGATGCCCCTTGCTCCCTCCTCTCCTCTGCCTGTGGCACGTCATGGGCTAGTTTCCGTGGGTCTCATTTCTGTGGTTGGGTTCATATGTGGGGGCTGGTTGGGATTGGTGGCCTGTGATACACTCACAGCAGGTCAGATTGGATACCTGGTGATCCGTTCTGGCCTTAAACTCCATGGCTCATTGGGTGGTAACTGCCAGGGTGGCTTCTCCCTGCTCGCCATTAGAGGGGCCTGTGGGTTAGGTGGGGTCAGTGCTTGGACCAGCTAGCCCTGCTGCTGGGCTGTAGTTGAACAGGCCGTCTTGTGAGGCTCTCTGCTAGCGATGCTGAGTCTGAAGAGCATGTTCACCTGGTTCAGAGTGGCCCTGCTCACCCCTTGTCCAGCTGCAGTGTGCAGGTCTTGGCCCCCACCAGCCCACATTGGTGGGTTGTGGTCATGTTGTATCTTTCTGTTTCCCTGTCCCTGGGGCCACGTATTCAGCAGGGAAGGGGAGACAGGCAGCTAGCTGAGAGCAGAGGGTGGAGGAGCTGGTCACTGATCCCTGGTGACAGACTGGATTGGTGGCTAGGATGGAACAAGGCTGCATCCCACAGCAAGAAGACTGATATGCTGGTGTACCCCATGGTGAGGTCAACACCCCCGTGCGCCCTGTGGTGAGAAGGCCAGAGTAGCCTGCTGTCCTGGTGCCAGTGGGACCGACCTTGTCTCCATGTTTTGTAGGCTGCCCCGTGGGCGCTGAGGTTTGTTGTTTCTGTTATTTCTTTTCCTTTTCCTCGCCAGGCCCTGGGCTGCCAACCTCAAAGAGCAAACAGACTGGCTGCATTGTGAGTGACAGTGCTGGGGGGTCGTGCGCGTAAACACAGGGCTCTTGATGGCCAGGCAGTGGGTGATGGAAGTGAACTCATCTCGTGACATCAGCCCTGTGGCTTCAGGGGAAAGCAGTGGTCAGGCTGCCCCAGAAGGAGCGGCTCTGTTTTCCTTCGCGCTTGGTGCCCGTCTAACTTATAAACTTTAATGGCCAGTTTAAGAGGTTCCTGCATGGGCACCTTGTTGCCTGTTTTAGGTTTTTAATGTGGAAACTTTTCCCTTTGCGGTCGTGGGAGGAAAGACTTTGGGCCACGGGGCCGTAATCAGGACTTGTGGGTGCCGATGAGACAGCCCAGAGGGCTCTGGTTCCAGTCGCTGACAACAAAGGAGGGTTGGCTGCACCGGCGTGTGAGTGGCACTGACCAAGCTGACCCAACTGGGGCGGGGGAGACGCTCTCCCCATCCAGCCAGCCTGCCCCAGGAGCCCTGCCTGTACAGAGAGGATGCGCAGAGGGGACTTCCTTCTTGCAGGAAAGGAACGTGTGCAGCGAGGGCGCACAGCCTGTCAGTGCGTCCAGAGCCATGTCAGCAACTACCCCAGGCCTAGCCACACCCTCACACAAACACACCCAGTAAACCCATGACTCCAGATTTAGCTCCTTCTCAGACGCTGGCTAGAAATCTCTGGAGTTTGCCAGCGAGAAACCCCCGCTATTGATCTTGCCCCCAGGTGTAGTCTCTTTGGGGCTGGACTCTGTGCACGCTATATGGCAGTGAGAAGTCCTTGGAGAGGAATTGGTGGAGCCCTTCCCTCCATTGATCAGGGAGGGTACTGCCCCAGTGCAGGTGGGCTGGAGCTTCAGGGGCAGCATTTGGAGCCTGGGTCTACTCCTGACTTTGCCACTGACTTACTGTGTGACCTTGGACAGGTCCCTTCCCCAGTCCGTGCATCAGCTTCCCCCTCTGTTACACTGAGGCTTTCAATGTGTCTGTCTCCTCCATGGGCAGGGTGCGTGTTAATCTCCTGTGTCTGTGGAGTAGTTTGGGTGGGGAAGGACAGTGGCCATCCCTTCGTGCTCGTGGATTGTGCTGCTGGGGCCTGGGCATGAATGCAGGCTGTGGGGTTAGTGGGGCGCCTTGTGCAGAGTGAGATAAAGCCAGTGCCCGCGCCACCCACCCAGACTGGAGTGCCATCTGAGTCAAAGGGCTGGAAATGGGTGGCCAGGGCTCAGAGTGGTGCCGGAGCTAGCAATGTCTCACCTTACTCAGAACCACACGGGGCTGGTCAGATCTTCCCGCAGGACAGAGAAGTGCAGCCTAGAGTAGGGGCCACACAGAGGGCCTTGGCTCTGGGCTGCCTGGAGGGAGAGAGGCAGCTCTGGGGATAGCTCAGCTGGAGTCCTGGTTGCCCCATGTTCATGCTCAGCAGGAAGGTCATGGCCTTTCGTTTTGACCCTGCCCTTGTCAGGCTGATCACGCTGTCTGTCACCTGGGTGCTGGATCAGCTCTTTGCTCTGCTACTCGCAGGGAGCGCGCTGTGGGGCCAGACTGCCCTGACTGGGGGAGTTGAAGGTGGCATCTTTTGGTTCAGGAAGCCCCATGGATTGTGTCCTGGCTGCTGGAGAGGCCAGCTCTCCCCTGTGGTAGCTCATCACTGTGATCAGCTGAGGCACCCGAACTAACCGTCGTGTGGGCTAAACTGGAGGGCAAGGGGCAGGAGAACCTCTGGCAAAGGCCCCGCTAGCCCCTTCCCTGTCTGATGGAGCCGGGATTGCTTTGCAGAGCCCATCTTGCCAGGCTGTCCCTGGTGAGGGGTTTCTTGGTGTTGGGGCTGGAGATCCTTTTGTGGAGACTGATCCATGTGGAGTTTTGGTAAGTGCTGAGGGCGTGAGACTCTGCTGGCACTTCCACTAAATCCAAATACATACAGAGATGGAGAACAGCATCGATTCCAGTTAGAGCTGCATGGTTAGTGCATTGGCGCGACTTAGCAGAGCACAGCTAAAGGGCACTGCCAGCCTGAAACCCAGTCTACTGAGAAACAAAACTAAGAAGTTCTTAGGTGCTGCTCCTGTTCTGGTCGCTTTGCCCCATACTCCCTCCACCCCCTGCAAATGGGTGTGTTTGTAGAATCACATTTTCCTATTTTAGTGAGTGTTTTCCCTCTGCCCTCTTGCTGTGTGACAGACCCACACAGGGACGGGACAGACTCACTGTACAGGGGAATGGGGACACGCACTGATGCTGTCGGCGGCACCAAGGAAACCCGTAGAGAATCTCCAGGAGACTCCCTCTTTTCTAGTCTCTCTCAGTTCTGACCAGCTCAGGTGTCTCTGTGTGTGCAGCAATAGCAGGGGCCTCTGCTCCCTCCGGCAGCCCAGCCCGCATTCCCACGGCTCAGGGCATGATTTCTTCTGCCTGGTGCTGACATCCCTTTCTTTGGGAGTGATGGATTCTCCTCATGACCTTGTTATGTAGCTCAGTGGGCACTTCAAGGGGCTCTGTCTGTGCTGCCCTTGCTGCTCACTGGCTTTGCCCTGCCCACTGCTCCCTCCGTCAGCCCCTGAGGTCCCAAGGGGCTAGGTTGATGCTTCCTCTTTGGTGATCAAGGAGCTCCTCCTGGCCCACAGGGCTCTGTTTCCCCCCTTGCCCAGCAGCTGACAGATTGGGGAGCTGTAGAGGAGTCTCGGGAGTTGGGGTCTGTGGTGCCGTCCCGGGGGTTGCCTGGAGCATGACATCCCCAGGTGTGCAGGCAGGGCTCTGTCGTGTACCTCTAGCTAGTCTGTCCATCGAGACCTGGTTGGGGAAGCCCTACCGGGGGTGTCTGGCCAGCTCCATCTTGGAGTGTGACCGTGCTTTCGCTGGCATTGAGGCCGTTCCCAGGCTGCCCTGCGGGTTGTGGGGAGGGTGTGGAGGGGGAGCTAGCTTGGCAGAAAGTTCTGCCACAGCGAGTGAGCTAACCCCGGGGTGGCACCGAGAGCTCCACACATAGCACTCCCACCGAGCGGCAGAGGCGTGGCCATGGGCTACCAGCTATTTCATACCATGAGCTTTCAAGTGGTCGACATGCGCCTTCCACATGACCCATTTGTACATCTGCTTTGCGTGGGGGAGGGTTTCAAAGAGAAAACTCAGCATGCAGAGTCTGTGTATTTCCAGCCTGTCCCAGGAGACTCCTCCATGGGCTCAGCCCAGGGCTGGCGATGGGTGCCTGAGAATGGCCTGGAGCAAACTGACTTACAGGTGCTCCCTGCGCTACATGCCCAGGAGGCCCGCCCAGTGCAGCCACTCCAGCCCCGGGAGAACCCTGCCTCTCCTAGGCCTGGAAGTGATTCCTCAGAGCCGAATGGTGTAATATATGAATCTGTGATGATGTCAGTCCAAGGAGAGTCCAGTGCAGATGGAAGGGACTGGGTTGTGGGTGCTGATTCCCTGGAACAAGCATGGGCAGCGCAAGGGGAGCCTACCCTGGAGGGACCCCAGGCGGGGAAGATCCTGTCTCCAAGGCCCACTCAGTCCTGTCCTCTGCTGAGACTGACCAGTCATCTGTGTTGCCAGCTCTGGCAACTTTACTGCCAGTCTTATAGTGCTTGGGTGTTTGTGAAAGCGCTGGCTCCCAGTCCCAGGATTAGGGGAGAATCTCCACCTTCATTGGGAAAGATGAGGACGTTCCTAGCCTCCAGGCTGCAGGGGAGGTGTGTAGTGCAGCCCCAGTGACCCTGAACTGCTTGCTTTCAGATCCAAAGCCAAAAAGCCAGAAGCCCAACTTGTAGCATGGATTAAATACGCCTGAACTTTAGGGCCCTGACTCAGGATCCTTCAGCGTTTGCAGTTGGCAATGCTGAGTTAGTGCCAGCAGGGCTGGTGTGTATGTGGGTTGAGCCCCCAGCATGTCTCAGGTGGGGTGGGTCTCAGAAGGCCAAGATGTTCTCATAGAACATCATAGAAATGTGGTGCTGCAAGGGCCCTCAACAGGCCATCAAGTCCAGCCCCCGGCGCTGAGGCAGGACCAAGAAAACCTCGACCAGCCCTGACCGGTGTTTGTCCAACCTGTTCAGTGATGGGACTGCACAACCTCCCTAGGTCACCTAGTCCAGTATTTAGCTAGCCGGGAGTTAGAAAGCTTTCCGCAATATCTAACCTAAGTCTCCTTTGCTGCAAACTGAGCCAATTCCTTCTTATCTTGCCCTTGATGGGCAGGAGAACAATTGATCACTGTTCCCTATGTAACAACCTTTGACTTCTGTGAAGACTGTTGTCAAGTCCCCCTCAGCCTTCTCTTTCAAGTTTTCTTCAGAAGTCGGGTTTTCTAAAGCGCTGATCATTTTTGTTGTTCTCCTGTGGACTTTCTCCAATTTGTCCACATCTGTCTTAAAGTGCAGCACCCAGAACTGGACACAGTACTCCGTCTGAGATCTCACCAGTGCTGAGCAAAGCGGGACAGTGACCTGTGTCTTACATTCAACACTCGGTTAATACACCCAGAATGAGATTAGCCTTTGACACAACAGCATCACACTTTCAGCTCATATTTATGTAGCCAGTTTTCCCCAATTTGTAGCTGTCCATTTGAAAGTGTAGTAGTCTGTACTTGTCATTACTTAATTTTGTCTTACTGATTTCAGACCAATTCATCAAGCTAATTTGGTTGGCACATTCCATTCTTTCCACTGGGTCAATGGTCTGCAAAGCCTAATGTGTCTGCACCCCCATTCCTCCCAGGGAGGGCAGCTGAATGCCAAGCACCCAACTTGGAGTGAAACTGCCCGTTCTTCGAGTGCTTGCTCATGTCTATTCCAGTTAGGTGTGTGTGCGCTGCATGCACTGTCATTGGAAAGTTTTTTCCCTAGCATCACCCATTGGGTTGGCTGTGGAGCCCCCTGGAGTGGTGCCTTCATGGCGCTCAATATATGACCCTGCCAACCTGGCGCTTCCTCAGTATGTTCTTATTGCCAGTGACGGTCGTTGGAACTGTGGTGTCTTGCTTCGCAAGCTCTCCATGTTTCCCTAGCATTTTGACTGTTTGTATTCGTAGTTCTTAGTATAGTTAGTAGTTAGTTAGCTGTTGGGCTTGGGGGTTTACCCTTTACTCCGACCATTTTCTCCTTGGGGGGCTTACCTGCCCAAGGGTCCAAGCCCTGCAATTCCTGCAACAAGCCCATGCCAATGGGCGATCCACATAACGCTTGTTTAAAGTGTCTGGGGGAAGCACACCAAGCAGACAAGTGCAGGATTTGTAAAGGGTTTCGCCCCAGAACAAAAAAGGAGTGGGACTTTCGCCTCAAGCAGCTATTTATGGAGGCGGCACTCAGACCGCAACCTACATTGGCGCGGCAAGACCCAGCACCGAGCTCATCTGCGCGCAGCGCCCCGGTGGCAGTGGTAGAAGTGGCACGGCGGAAAGACTCTGGGAGAGACCCACGGCACTGCAGCTCCCCAGCGCCAAAACTGGCGGGATCACCACGGAAAGACTCTGGTCCTACTCCCCGGCACAGAAGTGGCACCAGAAGCAGGGGAGGAGTGGATCTCTGACTCAGAGACCCACCCGTTCGGAGCCGGCCAATGAGACGCATCCCAGAGAGGAGCACCCAGGGCCGAAGATCTTGGAGACGGCACAATCGACTTGGTCCCCATAAGGGGGACCATGAGTCTGGTGCTGTTGGACTCCCCAGGCCAGCTCATGGAAGAGGTGGAATTGCCATCCACCCTGGACACCTTTGAGGCCGCAAGAGACCTCATCGCCATGACAGTGCCGAGGTCTCCCACCCTTCGTGCCAAGCCTTCGGTACCACAATGCCTGGCACCGACTCGAGGCAAACCGACGATGCTCTGTCCCTCAGCACCGCTGATGGAGTCCCGGCGCCGCTCGGAGTCGCTGTGCTTGTTGCTCCCATGGCACCACTCTAGGTCGTGCCAGTGCTCCTGCTTGCAACGCCGATCCTTGCTTCGATCCCCGTCGCATAGCAGGTCCCGATCGCGGCACTGCTCCTGATCATGGCACCACTCCCCAGCCTTGCGGCACCGCTCCCCAGTGCGGCGGTGCTCACTGGTCCAGCTCCGCTCGGCACTGTCCTGGCCATCGGGGTCCTGGTCCCTGTCTTTGGACTTGGAGACAAAGTCTAGATACTCTTGAGTGGGGCCGGCACCAGTCAGGCCATGGAAGGCCTGAGGTGGGGCTAGGGCCATGGCCTATGTATACCACCAGGCCCAGGGCACCCAATCTAAAGATTCTCAGTCGGTGACCTCTGAACCGTGGGTGCTGGAGGCTTCCGCCAGTCGTCCAACCGTAGGGTTGTCGAGGAGGTACCGTTTCCTCACCCTCCCCTGGAACCAACCCCGGTTCCTGAGCCTGATCCAGGTGTGGCTGGCCCTGTCAGAGAAGCAGGACGGTAGGCCCCTGGAGACCAAGAGGGTCAGGAGGACCCTGTTCCCCATTAGCCTCCTTGTCTTCCACCCCGGATGAGGTGGTTTCAGGCACCTCCATGTCGGGACCTCTCCCCATAGACAGCCATGCCCACCAGGACCTCCTTCACAAGGTGGCGTGAAATATGGGCTTGCAGGCTGAGGAGGTGGTGGAGTCAGAGGACCCGATTGTTGACATCCTGGCCCCGTAAGGTTCATCGAGGGTGGCTCTACCACTCATCAAGAGCATAAAAGCCAATGCTAAGACCATTTGGCAGACCCCGGCCTCCATCCTTCCCATGCGAAGGGTGTGGAGAGGAAGTATTTTGTCCCATCTAAGGGGTACGAATACCTCTTCACACACCTGCAGCCTTGCTTGGTGGTGGTGGCGGCAGTAAAAGAGAAGGAGAGGCAGGGACAACAAGCCCCAGCCCCTAAGTCCAAGGATGCCAAGTGCCTGGATTTATTTGGACGCAAAGTATATTCTACGGGGCGGGATTGCAACTCACGATTGCCAACCAGTAGGCAGTTCTGAGTAGGTGCAGCTTCAGCTCCTGGAACTCAATGCTCAAGATTAAGGAACTGGTGCCACAGAGTTCAGGGAGGAGTTTGTAGCGATATTGGAGGAGGGCAAGGCAGGCCTTTTGAAGGTGCGCCCGAGGACAGCGCACCAGCCTTACTTCCAGATCCTTCCCCATCTTTTTCTAATCATCTGTCCCACTTCTACTGTGCTTGGTCCCAAATAACTTCAGACCGCTGGACCCTCCGTATGGTAGAAGTAGGATATTCTCTCCAGTTCTGCTCCTACCCCAATTCCCCATCCCTCTTCAGGAACCCTTCTCATGTGCAACTCCTCATCCAGGAGGTGCAGGCGCTCTTCGCCATGGGAGCGGTGGAGGAGGTTCTTCAGGAGCTCAGGGGCAAGGGATTCTACTCCCGATACTCCCTAATCCCCACGGCCAAGGGGGGGTCTCAGACCCATTTTAGATCTGCGCGCACTTAACAAGTTCATGGTAAAGTTGAAGTTCCGCATGGTCCCCCTGGGCACCATTATCCCCTCCCTGGATCCGGGAGACTGGTGCACCGCACTCGACATGAAAGACGCATACTTCCATATAGCGATTCATCCTGCACACTGGCGCTTCTTAAGCTTCGTGGTTAACCACAAGCATTATCAATTCACAGTCCTACCATTCAGCCTCTCAACAGCCCCCGAGTGCTCACCAAGTGCATGTTGGTTGTGGCCGCGTTCCTCCATCAGAGGCATGTGCAGGTATACCCCTACCTTGATGACTGGCTGCTCAGGGGTCACATCAGTGGGCAGGTGGAGTCTCAAATCCGATTAGTCAGACACGTTAGAGCGACTGGGTCTCCTCCTCAACTTGAGGAAGTCAACCTTGGAACCAACCCAAAGGATAGAATTTATCGGGGTGGTGTTAGACTCGGTTCAGGCAAGAGCACTATTGCCAGAGTCCTGATTCCAAGCCATGACTGACATCATTCAAGGCCTCCAGCAATACCCGATCGCTACAGCAAGGGGGTGCCTGAGTCTCCTCAGCCACATGGCCGCTTGCATTTATGTGACCCGGCACACTAGATTGAGGCTGAGGCCTCTATAGGCATGGCTCGCTTCGGCCTACTGCCTGGAATGCAACAGCCTGAATTCAGTGGTCATGGTGCTGGGGCACGTGCTCGAGGCCCTTCAATGGTGGCTTGACCCTCGGGCAGTGTGCAAAGGAGTCCCTTTCAGCAGCCCTCCTTGTCCCTAGTAATGGATGCGTCAGCTCTGGGATGGGGTGTGCATTTGGGAGACCTCCAAATGCAGGACCTATGGTCGCAGGACAAGCTCTCCCTCCATATCAACTTCAAGGAGCTGAGAGTGGTGCGACTAGCATGCCACACTTTTCAGGCCCGACTACGGGGTCAGTACGTAGCAGTTCTAACAGACAACACCACTGCCATGTTTTACATCAACAAGCAGGGTGGAGCCCGGTCCTCCCCTGTGTCAGGAAGCCCTCCAGCTCTGGGAGTTCTGCATAGCCCACTCCATTCACCTGGAAGCATCCTGTCTACCAGGAGTTCAGAACGCACTGGTGAACCACCTCAGCAGGTCCTTCCACACACACAAGTGGTCCATCCGGCTGCATGTCATACACCTTGTCTTCCAAAGGTGGGGGTTTCCCCAGCTTGACCTGTTTGTCACCCGGAGCAATGGGAAGTGCCCAATGTTCTGCTCCTTCCAGAGACACAGCCCAGGATCAATCATGGATGCATTCCTGCTACCCTGGGGAGGCTGCCTGCTCCACACCTTTCCCCCATTCTCTCTCGTGCACAAGGTCCTACTCAAGGTCCGCAGGGACGGGGCAGAGATAATTCTGGTAGCACCAGCGTGGCCCCCTCAACATTGGTACACTATGCTACTGGAGCTGTTGGTGGACCACCGTCACCTAATCACTCAGGATCATGGTCGCCTTCATCACCCCGACCTGCAGTCCCTCCACCTCACGGCTTGGAACCGTGGGTGAACCCCATGGAGCTTCTGTGCTCAGAACAAGTCCTCCTCGGCATCAGGAAGCCCTCCACTAGAGCCACGTATCTGGCAAAGTGGAAGAGATTTACTTGTTGGTGTGATCAGCGTCGTGCACCCCCACTCCAGGCACCTGCCACGCCAGCCGGAAGATTTTTCTCTCAGCAGCGTCTGTAGGGTCAGCCTGGGCGCCCCCTAGAGTTGCACCTTCATGGTGCCCAATATAGCACCCTGCCAACCCCCCATCCCCTCAGTTTCTTCTTACCACCGGTGACGGCTAGCTGGAACATTGCTCGCTCTTGCTTGCAAGTGCTTTGGCAGTGTCCTCTTTAGTTAATTGTACAATATTGTAAATAGTTAGTTAGAAATAGTTGTTAGTTCTTGTAGTAGTTGAATTTTGTTTGGGGGGTTCCGCCCCCCAACATCATCTTCCCCACCTCTGGGGTGTGCCCGAGTCCCCAGGGTTTAAACTCTCTGAGGGCTGTGGCAAGTTTGTGCCCAAGAGTGACCCACACTCTTCTTGTTTGTGGTGCCTCGGGGAGAGCCACCAAAAGGACAAGTGCAGGATCTGCAAGGGTTTTCGACCTAGGACCCTTAAAGACTGGGAGCAGAGACTTAAGATCCTGCTGATGGAAGCGGCACTCCGGCCACATTCTGACCCCGGGTCCGCAGAACCCGCGCTGAGTACTTTGTTGGTCCGCAGTGCTCGGGTGCCGACGGTGTGCGAGCCGGCGCCGAACAAGGACCCTAAGGCCCCTCGGCACCACCACAGCTCTGCCCATAAATAGCCATCTTCGGTGCGGCACCACTCTCAGGCCCCGGTGCCACTAAAGAAGAAAAGGCCGGAGAGGGGTTGGTCTCCCCCTCTAAAGTCCAAGGGACCTGTGGCATCGACGAGCACCTCAAGCCAGGCTACCTCATCCCTCCAGCCCTCTAGGGTTTCTCTGACTCCTGCTCCGGCTGGGGTTCAGTGGAATCTGAACGCCCCCCCCGGTCCCCGGAACGTCAAGGTGACCACCTCCAGCTCCTATCCACGCTGGAGGCATTTGAAGCGGCTAAGGACCTTATGCGCCTCATGGTGCAATCCTCCCTGCAGAGGAGGGACAAGTTGCCGATGGCTGCGCGAGCCCACTTTCAGTTGAGGGGCAAACCAGCGCTGATGGCGCACCGATCGCCATCCCCGGCCCACCTCTCCCTGGCATGGCCCACCCATGCAGGGTTGCCGCACCGATCCCCAGCCTCTCAGCGCCACTCTCCGGCAGCCCAGGGCACCGCTCCTCCGTGGTCCTCCTACTCGGAGACCTTGGAGTTGGAGGTGGTCTCATATCGTTCCGATAGGACCAGGAGCAGGAGGTCCAGATTCCACCGTAACCATCAGCCCTACTCGGCACCATGGCCTCTGCAGGGGCAGCCTTCATCACAGTGGTCCAGGGCCCAAGGTCCAGGTTGGCGTCAGTGTCCTCGGCGTCCTTCGCCCCCCAGCAGGCACCGCCAGCAGCGGAACCGCCGACAGAAGCGCTGGCACCGCTATTACACCCTACAGCTCTGGCACTGACCGACCCATCAGCAGCACCGCTGATGGCTTTGGCTTTGACTCCACCGGCGTCGACGAGATCGGCACCACTGGAACTAGCAGCTTCAGTACCTACCTCGGCACCAATATTTCCACCTCCAGCAGCCCCGGCACTGCAAACCATGGAATACTGTGTGCCACGAGACCCACGGGGTGCTGAAGGCAGTGAGCAAGGTCCGCTGCCAGGTCTCTCCTCCTCATCCTCCCCAGATGAAGCGGATGCTGGGATGTCGATGGCCCCAGTTCTGAAGGATAACAGGGCACTCCAGCAGCTCTTACACCGTGCTGCCCAGAACCTGGGCATACAGGCAGAGGAGGTGGTGGAGGAATGAGACCCAGTTGTTAACATCCTCACACCCTTTGATCCATCGTGGGTCGCCTTACCTTTGATAAAGACGATCGTTGAGACGACCAAAATCCTGTGGCAGACCCCTGCTTCTCTGGCCCCTACGACCAAGAGGAATGAAAGGTGGTACTTTGTCCCTTCTAAGGGAGATGAACATTTATATGCTCCCAACTCACTGGTGGTTGAAGCGGCCAATCAGCAGAATCGCCAAGGCTTCCAGGGCCCCTCCCCTAGGAATAGGGAAGCAAAAAGACTCGACCTGTTAGGCAGGAAGGTCTATTCTACAGGGGGGACTACAGTTCCACATCGCGAACCAGCAGGCCATCATGAGCAGATAACTCACACAACACCTGCGCTGCGATGGCCAAGTTTGCAGAGCTCCTGCCGCAGGACTCTCGTACTGAGTTCTCTGCATTAGTGGAGGAGGGAAAGCTGGTCTCCCAAGCTTCCCTATAGGTGGCATTGGACGTAGCAGATGCAGCCTCAGGTACAGTGGCCATGGGGGTTGTAATGAGAAGGGGCTCCTGGTTGTAGGTCTCTGGTCTGCCCCATGAGGTGCAGCAAACGATCCAGGACCTCCCCTTTGAGGGTTTGGCCCTCTTTTCCGACAAAATGGATAAGAGACTCCATAGTCTGAAGGGCTCAAGGGCCACCCTAAGATCTTAGGGGCTCCACACACCAGCCACCCAGCATGGCATTTCAGGACACAGCCTCCCTCCAGGTTCTACCAACCCCAGAACCACCAGGACGCTCCTCCTAGGAGGAATAGGAGTGGTAGAAGGAGGCAGCACCCCTCCTCAGGGCAGAGCTTCAGCCAGCCCAAGCCTCCTCCCGGCTCCAGACCTTCCTTTTGAAGGTGCAGTCGAGGACGGCACACCAGTACCATGACTGCATCCATCCCCTCTTACCTTTTCATCCCGTCTATCCCCTTTCTATCGTGCTTGGTCCCATATCACCTTGGACCGCTGGGCACTCCATACGGTAGAGAGGGGATATTCCATCCAATTCTGTGCCCTCCCGCCCTTCCACATCCCTCTTTAGGGACCCCTCTCATGAGCAACTTCTAATTCAGGAAGTGCACTCCCTCCTCTCGGTAGGGGTAGTGGAAGACGTTCCTCAGGAGCAAAGGGGCAAGGGCTTCTACTCCCGGTATTTCCTAATACTGAAAGCCAAAGAGACCTATCCTGGACCTGTGGAAGCTCAACAAGTTTGTCAAGAAACTCAGGTTCCACATGGTCTCCTTGACCTCCATTATCCCCCCATTGGATCCAGGAGACTGGTACGCTGCCCTCGACTTGAAGGATGCGTACTTTCGCATAGCAATAGTTCCACCTCACAGACGATACCTCAGGTTTGTGATGAACAACAGCCACTATCAGTTTACTGTCCTCCCTTTTGGCCTGTCAGCAGCACCTTGAGTTTTCACCAAAAGCATGGCAGTCGTCGCAGCGTTCCTGCGCAAGCAGCAGATACAGGTTTTCCTGTACCTCCACAACTGGCTGATCAAAGGCCACTCCAGATCTCAAGAGGAGGAGCAGGTCGGTTTCATAAGAAGGACGTTCCTCGAACTGGGTCTCCTTCTCAACGAGGCCAAATCCACACTGTCCCTGGTGCAGAGGATAGCATTTATAGGCGCAGCGCTAGACTCGACTCAGGCCAGGGCATACCTCCCAGAAGCCAGATTTCGGTCTCTGGGTGACATCATACAGGGCCTCGGGCAGTTCCCCACGACTGCAACAAGGAGCTGCCTGAAACTGCTGGGGCATATGGCCGCATGTACCTATGTAGTACAGCATGCCAGACTCAGGTTTCGCCCGCTCCAGGCATGGCTAGCATCCGTTTATTGACTGGCTCAAGACGCTTTGGACAGTATTTTAACCCTGCCTTGCCCAATATTAGACTCCCTCCTGTGATGGCTCGACCCACAGGTAGTTTGTGCAGGAGTTCCCTGCCTCGGATCTGGGATGGGGAACAGATTTGGGAGACCTCAGGACACAAGCTCTCTGGTCTCAGGCAGACCTAGCTCAGCGTATCAATGTCAGGGAACTGAGAGCAGTGCGCCTGGCATGCCAGGTTTTCAGAGCCCATATATCGGGCAGATGTGTATCAGTCCTTACGGACAACACCACGGTGATGTTTTATATCAACAAACGAGGGTGCACGCTCCTCTCCCCTGTGCCAGGAAGCCCTCATGCTGTGGGACTTCTGTGTAGAGCACTCAATACACCTGCAAGCGTCGTACCTCCCGGGGATACCGAATGAGCTGGTAGACAGTCTCAGCCGATTTTTTCACGGCCACGAGTGGTCCCTCCAGCCGGACATAGTGAGCTCAATTTTCCATCTCTGGGGCTTTCCCCAAATAGACCTGTTCACAGGAAGTGTTTTTCAGCTATTTTGCTCCTTCATGAATCACAACCCGGGTTCCATCGTGGATGCCTTCCTTCTTCTGTGGGGTGGCCGTCTGCTTTACGCTTTCCCACCGGTTCCGTTGGTCCACAGGGTGCTCCTCAAGATCCACAGGGACCTAGCCCTAGTGATATTGATAGCTCCGGCCTGGCCATGCCAGCACTGGTTCACATCTCTCCTGGAAATGTCCATGGCGACTCCGATCACCCTACCACTTGTCCCGATCTGATCATGGCTGCCTCTGGCACCCGAACCTTGAGTCGCTCCACCTCACAGCATGGATGCTCCATGGCTAAACGCCGTGGAGCTGTCCTGTTCTGATGAAGTCAGACAAGTTCTCCTTGGCAGTAGAAAGCCCTCCACAAGGGCAACGTACCTTGCCAAGTGGAAGAGGTTCTCTCTCTGGTCCGAGCAGCACCATCAGCCACCGACATTTGCCTTGGTGCCATTTATACCGGACTACCTCCTCCATTTTAAACAACAGGCTCTGTCTGTGTCATCATTAAGGGTCTACTTGGCTGCCATCTCCGCCTTCCATCCAGGTGCAGACGGCCACTCAGTCTTCGCAAACCCTATGGTCAGCTGTTTCCATAAGGGTCTCAACAGACTCTACCTGCAAACGTGACAGCCTGTCCTGGCTTGGGACCTTAATCTGGTCCTTTCCAGATTTACAGGACGACCATTTGAGCCACTGGCGACGTGCTTCCTGCTTTATCTCTCATACAAGGTGGCATTTCTGGTGGTGATAACCTCAGCTCGGAGAGTGTCAGAGCTCAGGGCCCTAACATGAGAGCCCCCTTACATGGTATTCCATAAAGACAAGGTTCAGCTCAGGCCTCACCTGGCTTTTCTCCCTAAGGTTGTCTCCCAGTTTCACATCAACAAGGACATCTTCCTCCCAATGTTCTATCCTAAGCTGCATTCCTGCGACAGGGAGCAAAGGCTTCACTCATTGGATGTCCGCAGAGCGCTGGCCTTCTATATAGAGAGAACTAAGCCGTTCCAAAAGTCCATCCAGTTATTTGTAGCGGTGGCAGACAAGATGAAAGGCCTCCCTGTCTCATCCCAACGCATCTTGTTGTGGATCATGTCCTGCATTCGGGAGTGTTACGACCTGGCGAAGGTGCCCGCTCCGTTGATTATCGCGCACTCCACCAGAGCTCAGGCCGCCTCAGCAGCATTCCTGACGCAGGTACCCACACAGGAAATCTGCAGAGCGGCAACATGGTCCTCGATACACACTTTCACGATGCACTATGCAATCACACGACAGGCCAGAGACGATGCGGCCTTCGGACGAGCCGTGCTCCAATCAGTAGATGACTCCGACCCCACCTCCTGAACTTTGGCTTGTGAGTCACCTGGTTGGAATGGGCATGAACAAGCACTTGAAGAAGAAAAAACGGTTACTCACCTTCTGGTAACTGTTGTTCTTCGAGATGTGTTGTCCATTCCAATACCCACCCTCCTACCCCTCTGTCGGAGCAGCCGGGAAGAAGGAACTGAGGGGGTGGGGGGTCGGCAGGGTGCTATATTGGGCGCCATGAAGGCGCGACTCCAGGGGGCCCCCAGGCCGACCCTACGGACGCTGCTAAGGGAAAAGTCTTCCGGCTGGCATGCACGCGGTGCACACACACCTGATTGGAATGGACATGAACAAGCACTCGAAGAACAACAGTTACGAGAAAGTGAGTAACCGTTTTTTATTTAGTCTGCAGAAGAGAAGAGTGAGGGGGGATTTGATAGCAGCCTTCAACTACCTGAAGGGGGGTTCCAAAGAGGATGAAGCTCGGCTGTTCTCAGTGGTGGCAGATGACAGAACAAGGAGTAGTGGTCTCAAGTTGCAGTGGGGGAGGTCTAGGTTGGATATTGGGAAAAACTATTTCACTAGGAGGGTGGTGAAGCACTGGAATGGGTTCCCTAGGGAGGCGGTGGAATCTCCATTCTTAGAGGTTTTTAAGGTCAGGCTTGACAAAGCCCTGGCTGGGATGATTTAGTTGGGGTTGGCCCTGCTTTGAGCAGGGGGTTGGACTAGATACCTCCTGAGGTCTCTTCCAACCGTAATCGTCTATGATTTTATGCCAAGGCATTGTGTGAGTTGGGAGGTTCGTCCCCTCAGTCCTGTGCAAGCCTTACTGCCACGGCATAGCCTGGCTGTTCCCACTGTGAGGGCTTGGGGGCCGGGCTCTGTACTCGTATCTGGAGCAGCACTGAGCAGCGTGTCTGCACTTGACAAATCGTAAATAATGCTGATAACTCAACAGGCTGTTGAGGGAGCTCAGAGGAGCTGCAGGAATGATTGGGAAGCCGAAGGGTCAAGGAGGGGAAGGAATTTCTGAGGGTGGGATATGGGGAGGGAGCTGGATGAGGGAACGGAATGAAACAAACCAGAAACTGCTGGCCCTTCCTGACCATGTGATCTGTGAGGCTGGGAAGCAGCAGCCCCAGTCTGAGGGCCAGAGCCCCATTGCTCGAGACTCAGCGAAACTAAGCACTCAGAGATCTGCTGTTGGGAGCGAGCCTTCCCTGGGTCTAGGGAGAGCACCAAGAGGGGCCAGATTTGTGGTCTATGGGTGCCTGGTGTCTCTGTGTACTGTTGTACGGATGGAGCATCCAGATGTATGCCCTCTGTGAGTCTAGTATTTGTAGAGTGGCACCCTTCACTACAGTAACAACCTGCTCCTGGAAGACAGTGAGCTCTGTTCAGTCACAGCAGGACCTGTGTCTGAATTTCTGCCCCGCTCCCTGGGGCAGTCAGCACATCTTAAAAAGAATGGATTTCCTCCTCTCCGCTCTCTGTCCACACACCTCAGACTCCCTTGTCCCCTAGAGAATGTAAGATGGCCAGTTCTTGGGAAGCTGTCTGTGGAGCCACCGGACCGGGGTCTGTCACAGACCACCACATCAAGCCAAAGAACAGGGTGACGTACTCATTACACACCTGTCTGTAATGTGGGGGAAGCAAAATTGTGTTGTTATGGAGGACTTCAGTTTGGGAGATGTATGCTGGAGGTCTCGTGCAGCCAGGAGTAAAATGTCATTGCAGTTTCTAAAAATGACAGATGATCATTTTCTAACACAAAAGGTATTTCACCCATGATAGGGTAAACTCTTACGGCCCTCATTATCATGGATAAAGGTGAATTAATCACCGGATTGGAAGTTGGTGGTTGCCTAGGGACCAGCTTTTGTAGCCTGATTACATTCATTATAAACAAACAGAGGACTGTCCCAATTAATTAATTACTTATATATTAGGAGCTCTTAAACTTTTCTTAATTAGATGGGCAAAAAGCACATTAATTCTACAATCGAGAAACAGGACAACTTTGGCTAAAAGTGCATCCTGATTAAGAGGGGAAGTGAAGGTAGCAATTAGACATAAAAAAGCAATATGTAACAAGTGAAAAAAGGGGAAAATAGAAATTCATATAAATTAGAAATTATGAAGTGTAGAAAATTGATAAGGGAAGCTAAAGACATCAGGGAAAAATCCATGGGTGGCAGAGCTAAGGACAATAAGAAGGAATTTTTTTAAGTATATCAGGAAAAATAAATCCTAGCAATGGCATAGGCCCATTAAAATTGTTAAGGTGGAAGTGTTCAATAAGTATTTCTATTCTGTGTTTGGAAAGAAACATGATGATGGACTCATATCATATGAGTATGATGAAGTACTTTCCAGTCCATTAGCAATTAAGGAAGATATTAAATAGCATCTTCTAGGGATAAACATTTTTAAATCAGCAGGCCTGGATAACTTGCTCCCAAGAGTCCTATACAATTAGCTGAGGAGAATTCTGCCCCTCTGATGTTAATTGTTAATAAATCTTGGAAAACGGGAGAAATTCCAGAAGACTGGAAAAATGCTAACGTTTTGTAATATTCAAAAAAAGCAATCACATGCCCCAGATAATTATAGGCCAATTAGCCGATAGCTGACCTCAGTCCTGGGCCAAGTTATGGAAAAGCTGATACGGGAATCAGTTGATAAAGAATTAAAGGATAGGAATATAATTAATGTCAGTCAGGATGGTTGTATGGAAAATAGCTCTTGTCAAACAAATGTGACTTCATTGTTGGTGAAATTACAAAAATTGACAAAATCATAATTAATAATGAGGACAGGGCAGTCACCCACAGCAATCTGGAGCACTTGGCTGGGTCCAGTCACACAAAATGCATTCTAATACAGCCAAATGCAAGGTCACACATCCAGGAACAAGGACTGCAGGCCACACCTACAGAATGCAGGACTGGAAAGCAGTGACTCTGAAAAGCGTTTAGGGCTCATAGTGAACAAGCAACTGTGTGTGAGCTCCCAGTGCGACTTGGTGACTAGAAGGGCTAGTGCGATCCTTGGATGTATACAGGGACACAGTGAGCAGAAGCAGGCAGGTGATTTTACCTCTGTGTTGGTAAGATCAATCCTGGAGTCCTGCATCTGGGTCTGGTGTCCACTTTTTAAAAAGAAATGAGAAATGTGGAGAGGGTGCAGAGTGTCACAGTTTCAGGGTAACTGCTCCATGGTCCACTCCAGGAGTACCCAGTCAGGTCTCAAGCCATCACCTGTCTCTGGGCTGGGACTCTGGTCCCATTCCCTTCTGACCAGGGGTTTAAAGGCTGCCCAGCTCCCTGCCTAGCACTGAGATATCCCCATTAAGCCTGTCTGTGTAACATCCAGTGATTGCGCTTTGCTTTCTCTCCGAGGGCTATGAACAGTGTTTTGCCAGCAGGTGCAAGTTACAGTGTGGCTCTTCTTAAGCAAGCACCTTTATTCTTAAGATAAAAGCATTACAGAAAAAATATAATAAATATAATAAACACTTTTAAATACACACTAAATATACCGGGAGTCACCCATCAGTCTTACAGGGCTCCAGCAGGCCAAAGTCTCTCTAGTCCTATCACAAGAGGTGGGGCCCCCTTGGACAGAAGATCCTATCTGTTTGCTGGGTCAGAAGGAAGGCCCTGTGTAAGTTCAAATGCAGCCTTTTCATGCCAAAAGCCTTTCTTTGCCTGTTGGTCTCTGAAAACCCAGTTTGAACCAGTCTGTGTAAACCCCTACAGCGGCTGGTACCTCTCTACTGTTATTTCGTCTCAGTGGCTAGCTTTAATCATGCCCCCTGCTCTCTTCCCCCCCACCCCCCCGAGCTAATGCCTTGCAGTGAGACTTATGGAGTGCCACATGTTTAGCTTATCAAAAAAGAAAATCAAGAGGAAACTTGATGGCTGCGTATCATTCCCCTCATGGGGAGGAAATTCTGGTTACTAAAGGGCTCTGTAATCTAGCAGGGAAAGGCAGAACAAGAACCAATGGTTGGAAGCTGAAGCCAGACAAATTCTAATCAGAAAAAAACCACAATTTGTTACCAGTGAGGATGGTGAACCTTAGGAACAACTTCCCAGGGGAAGTAGAATAATAGAAATCTTGGGCTAGATGGGACCGTGAGAGGTCATCAAGTCCAGCCCCCTTCGCTTGACCTTCCCTGGCAGGTGTTTGTCCAACCTGTTCTTAGAAACCTCCAATGACAAGGATTCCACAACCTCCCTTGAAGCCTATTTCAGAGCTTAACTACCTTTAGAGTTAGAAAGTTTTTCCTAATCTCTCACCTAAATCTCCCTTGCTGTGGAATAGGCCCATTACTTCTTGTCCTACCTTCACTGGACATAGAGAATAATTGATCACTGTCTGCTTTTCAGAGGACTCTAGGTGAGGCCTCACCAGTGCCGAATAGAGCAGGACAATGACGTCCTATATTTTACATACACCTCTCCTGTTAATACACTCAGAATGAGATTAGCCTTTTTCACAGCTGCATCACACTGTTGACTTGTATTCATGATCCAGTATAACCCCCAGGTCCTTTTCAGCAGTGCTACCACTGAACCAGTTAGTCCCCAGTTTGTACTTGTGCATCTGAGTTTTCCTCCCTACGTGTGGTACTTTGCACTTGTCTCTATTGAATTTGTTTTGTTGATTTCAGACCAGTTCTGCAGTTCTCAAGGTCGCTTTGGATTCTAATCCTGCCTCCAAAGTGCTTGTGACCTCTCCCAGCTTGGTGTCATCTGCACATTTCATAAGCATCCTCTCCACTCCATTATCCACGTCATGACTGAAAATATGGAATAGTGCCAGACCCAGGACTGACCCCTGCAGAACCCCACCAGATACACACTTCCAGTTTGACAGTGAACCCTGGATAACTACTCTTAGGGTACGGCCTTTCAGCCAGTTGTGCACCCACCGGCTAGTAATTTCATCTAGAGCACATTGCCCTAGTTTGTTTAGGAGAATGTCACGTGGGACTGTGCCAAAAGCCTTACTGACATCCAGATATATCCCGTCCACTGCTTCCCCCAGCCACTGGGCCAGTGACCCTGTCAAAGGAGGAAGTTCGGTTGGTTTGCCGTGATTTTCTTGACAAATCCATGTTGGTTTTTACTTAGAACGCTATTATTCTCCAGGTTCTTTCAAACTGATTGTTCAATAATTTGTTCCATTATTTTTCCAGGTATCAAAGTTAGGCTGACTGGTCTATAATTCTCTGGGTCCTTGTTCCCCTTTTTAAAGATAGGTGCTATGTATGCCCTTCTCCAGTCCTCTGGGACCTCCCTCATCTGTACTGCAGGAGTTCTCAAAGATAAGTGCTGATGGATTCTTCATCTCTTGATGGCTTCAAATCCAGACTGATTTGGAAATTAGTTTAGACAAGCACAAGTTATTGGGTTCAGTGCAGAGGGAACTGGGTGGAATCCTCTGGCCTGGGCTATAGAGGAGGTCAAATTGGATGATCTAATGGTCCCTGCTGGCCTTACACTCTATGAACTTGTCAACTAGCAGACCTGGCAGACAACCTTCTAATGTCGAGGTCTTTGAGAAACTAGCAAAGAATTGCCTCCCAGCATTCCTTGCCAGGTGTTCTGAAACCCTCCACACTGAGGTTCAGGCCTTCCTTCTCTCCTGCTCTGTCTCCTTTCTCGTCTTCTCCTTTTCCTCCTCTCTCTGCTCTGCTCTGTCTGTGAGGCCCTGAAGTCCAAGCAGTGAGGCTCAGGCCTGCTGTTGCAGGGCTGCGTGGCTAGTGCTGGTTCTGTTCCCCATTGCTGAGGAGCTCCAGACCTGAGTGCTGGGAAAGCCCGTCTCCCACTCTCGCAAGCTTCACCCTTGAGTCTAACAGCGTCCTATTCCCTGAGGAATCTGCCTGCTGAAGGCAATAGCTGTTGTGGAGAGCAGTGCTCTGTGGGGTGCCCAGGGCCAGTTCCTCGGAGGGCTGTGAGGTTTAACACGGAGACCTGCACCTGGCGTAGTGTGGGGAGCTGGTGCAGAATGAAGTTTGGGACCATAAGCGTCGAGTTTCTAATCTACCGGGGGGGTGCTCCGTCCCAGCTCCCCCCAGACCTCGCCTCCAATCCATCCCTTCTCCCAAGACCCCACCCTGCCCCGCTTCTTCCCACCCCTGCTCCGCCCCTCCTCTTCCTTGCCCAGTTCTGCCCCTGCAAGCATGCTGTGCCCTCGCTTCTCCCTCCCAGCCCCTCCTGACACTGCAAAACAGCTGATCTGCAGCAGGTGGTAGGTGCTGGGATCGAGGGAGAGGCTCTGATTGGAGAGGCCCACAGGCGGGCAGGAGGCACTGCGGGAGGGGGAGGTTCTGGCAGGGAGGCTGCTGGTGGGTGCTGAGTGCCCACCATTTTTTCCCCATGGGTGCTCTAGCCCCGGAGCACCCACGGAGTCTGCGCCTATGCGTGGGGCCGTGTGATCTCTCCACTGCAGTCTATGCCAGAGTGATGAGGTTTCAGAGACAGGTGACCCTGTCTGTTACTGGCTCCTTGTGTGGTGTGGGGGGACTATAATGTGCGTCAGTCCAATCTGCGAAAGCTGTTGATGGTTTGGAGAAGTCCAGCAGGCTGGGGCTTTGCCTCTGCTATAGGGAAAAAGCAGAGGGTCTTTTAGCCTTCCCCCGTCTGCGGTGCAGGTGCTGGGAGACCAGTGTATCTGCATCTGAATGTGCACTGATGCTCATCCAGTTTCCTTCCCACCTGCTTCACCCAAGTCAGAGCATCAGAGAACGGCAGCGAGTGGGGAGGTCAGTGTGTGCTCGTAGTATCCACCAGGTCTCACTTTCCTTGGCCTATGAGTGGGGTGAGGTTTATGGTGAGGATCCCCTGGAACGTGGCTGGGTCCATGAGCTGACGAGAGCTGGAGGGTCGTGCTTGTGAATAAGGGTTCTTGTGGCTGCTGAGGCAGGGAGTGGCCGGGGCAGGAGAGAACATAAGAATGGCCATACTGGGTCAGGCCAAAGGTCCATCCGGCCCAGGATCCTGTCTACCGACAGTGGCCAACGCCAGGTGCCCCAGAGGGAGCAAACCTAACAGGCAATGATCAAGTGATCTCTCTCCTGCCATCCGTCTCCACCCTCTGACAAACAGAGGCTAGGGACACCATTCCTTGGTGCTGATGGGCAGCCAATGGTTCCTGCATCCACTTCTAGGAGGAGCATGTGTATAGAGGTGCACTAGTGTGGGGGGAGTGTACTTACGGTGCGCATTAGTGTATGGTGGGGAGGGTGCACCTCTGTGTGGGGGGGCATGCTAGGGGGAGCACTATCCTTTGGGTAGTTACTGCTCTGGTCCCAGGTGGTGGTGCATGTGCTGAGGCTGAAGTGAGCTGAGCCCAGCCCAGCTTGAAGCTGGGTGAGAACCAGAACCAGGAACTGACACATAGAGGGATGTATTTCCACCTCTGCACTCCCCCCCCGCCCCCCAAGACAATGTGAGTGGTGCATGGGGGAAGCAAGTGGCCAAATACTTGGTGGTCCATGTTCCTGTTGTGCTCTTGGTTATTTGTGAGGGCTCTGGGCAGCTCATCTGCTTGGGGGCAGAGCTCTGTGGGAAGAGCAAGGAGAGCAATGGGGTCAGCTCTATGCCTGCTGTTAGCCCTTCCTTCTCCTGGGGCTCAGGGAGTCACCTTCGGCTGTTCGCAGGCCGAGGCTGCGCCCCTCCTACCCCCTGTTGTAGACCCTCGTATGCTGCAGGCTAGAGCCAGATACTCCTGCTCACTGCCAGGTGAAGGAGTCCTTGCCTGGGAGGGGCAATCGGCGCCAGGGCTCTCGCCTATGTGTGGGGATGCAGCGGGAATCCATGTTGCTCAGAGTCACAGCTCCAAGCTGGCGCTGGGTGAAGTGGGTGCTCCCCTCCCATCTGGACCTAGGGAGCCGCCACAGCTGTGGGGCTGGTTGTCTCACCACCTCACGGCGCCTGACTGCCTCTGTCTGTTGTGACTCAGGGATGACAATGGGCAAGGCAAGCCAGGCCACCTCCCCTCCACACCTCGCCCCTCACACTGGCCTGCCCCTCAGAGTTCTCCTTCCTTGCCCACCCTTGGATTAGCGCTAGGTCAGCAGAAACAACGAGGAGTCCTTGTGGCACCTTAGAGACTAATAAATGTATATGGGCATAAGCTGTCGTGGGCTAAAACCCACTTCCTCAGATGCATGGAGTGGAAAATACAGAGGCAGGTATAAATATGCAGAACATGAAAAGATGGGAGTTGCCTTACCAAGTGGGGAGTCAGCGCTAACGAGGCCAATTCAATCAGGGTGGATGTGGCCCATTTCCAACAGTTGACAAGAAGGGGTGGGTATCAACGGAGGGAAAATTACTTTTTGTAGTGACCCAGCCACTCCCAATCTTTATTCAGGCCTAATTTGATGGTGTCAGGTTTGCAAATTAATTCCAGTTCTGCAGTTTCTCATTGAAGTCTGTTTTTTGAAGTTTTTTTGTTGAAGAATGGCCACTTTTAAGTCTGTTATTGAGTGTCCAGGCAGATTGAAGTGTCTCCGGGTGCTGGTTTTTGAATGTTACAATTCTTGATGTCTGATTTGTGTCTATTTATTCTTTTGCATAGAGACTGTCCGGTTTGGCCAATGTGCATGGCAGAGGGGCATTGCTGGTACATGATGGCATATATCACATTGATAGATGTGCTGGTGAACAAGCCCCTGATGGTGTGGCTGATGTGGTTAGGTCCTATGTTGGTGTCCCTTGAATAGATATGTGGACACAGTTGACAATGGGATTTGTTGCAAGGATAGGTTCCTGGGTTAGTGGTTCTGTTGTGTGGTGTGTGGTTGTTGGTATTTGCTTCAGGTTGGGGGGCTGTCTGTAAGCAAGGACTGGCCTGTCAGCAGAGATACTGGTGGCTAACCACAAGGAGCAGCTCCTGCCAGCATGCAGCAGCTACACAGCTGGGGGGCGAGGGTGCCTGTCACCGTCCCCTGTGGGGAGAGAGCACCTAGGGCATCCCTGTGCATCACCATCCCCTGTGGGGGTCAGAGCACTCCAGCATTCTCAGTGGACTGTGCTATGGTTTTGCCCCTGAGCTACCGTCTTTTTTCTTCCCATCTTCCTTAGTCCCTTACCTGCTGAGAGGGAGACACCATCTAACACCCCTGCAAGGGCTCCCACCTCCCCGGCAGCTCCTGGGACAGCTCTCCTGTCCCCCTTGTGTTCCTGCCCCTCCCACCTCCCCCTGCTGAAGGGATAGAGAGAGTCCTGTGCCAGAGTGTTTTATTGTCGGCAGGTGCCATGGAATTCGACCTGTCTCCTGTGTGTCCTGGGGCTCCCTACCCTCACCTGGAGATGAACCCAGGGGCCAGGGCATCCCTGCCCAGGGTCAGCCCGAGTCGGTGCCAGGCTGGCGCTTCCTTCCAATGGGGGGATTACCCGGGCCGTAACCGGAGGCGCGAAGTATTCAGTTCCCTACAGCTTGACAAGCTGGTGCTGCCGTGGGTGACAGGCGCGTAACGTGCGATTTCACAGCCACAGGGTGCTGTGTTTGCTTGGGGCAGTGATCTCTCCGGCGCATGCTGGCTCCCAGCTCTCTCATCCTCTGCCTCTTCATCTCCATGCTCTGGGGTTTGTCAGATGGGATTAGGCCCAAGATTTAGGCCCAGTCGCTAATACCCCTTGTGGCCCAGGGAATTGGTGGCCTGATCCTCGAATAGGAGAACAAAAGGAAAACCCAATCCTAGAGGAATTGTCCCCTGAGACAGGAGCCAGCTGTTTCCCCTGACTGTATGCTGGTGTCAGCCCCACCTGGGCTCTGGGAGAGCTGCAGGGGCAGGGTTCCCCATGGACCCATCCGCTACCACCCCCAGGGACTGGGGAGAGAACATCCCAGCTGAGCTGCAGCCTCCCAGGTCCCAGATCAGTCAGGGCTTCAGAGCTCAGCCCTGCTCCTGGGGGCAGCACAGCAGTGGTGACCAAAGCGCATCCCCCATCAGAGGAATGGGCATGACCCCTTTGCTGTGTGCCGGAGGGGAAAGGCCACGATGGGGCCAAAAGGGCCTGAGGCTGTGAGCTGTGTGGGGGTGGAAGACAAACCTCCCTTGATAGTGCAGGCCTGCCTCCACGTGCTCCTGTGAGTGCCTCCTGCTGCGTGGGGGCAGCGGAGCCCCCTCCTCTTGGCCAGCCTAGAGCCCGGTTGTTTTGCTGGACTCCAGGCCGCATTGGCGCTGGGAGAGGGAGAGATCGTAGCACTGGGGTGGCAGAGCTATGAGTTGCCGGCACTTTCAGGCTCTGCAGCCCACCTCATCTCTACACTAGCAGCTTTGCGTGTGCCCTGAGATGAGGGCAGGGCAGAGCCCAGCCCAGCCTTTCCATGCTGAGCCCTTGGGTGGGGGGAGCAGTGGCAGCTTGCTGGGAAGGGCTCTGGTCTGGTCTAACGTGGCACTAGCTGCGCTCCAGGGTGTGTGCCTGGGTGACCCTTCGTACTCCCTCCTGCCGTGCTTTGCCACGCTGAGCCTCCTCTGCATGGCACGCTGACTGGCCCAGGCATGTTGTAACTGCTGCACGAGGGCTGTGTGCAGGGCTGTTATAACTGCGCCCCCCTTCCCTGGCACCCTTGGCCTGCCCTCATTCCCCCCCACCCCTGCCCAGCTCCTGGCGGTTTCTCCTGAAGTGTCACTTCCTGGTTGGTTCCCTGGACCCTGGCCCTGTTGGCTTTGTTGGCTGGGACCATTTAGTTTTGACTAACTTTATAGTGCACTGGAATGCAGAATTGCTGCTGGCCCCCATCCAGCCTAAACATCCCCGCCCCGTGTGCGACATTAGGTGATAAGAATGAGTGCTCTGAGTGGGCTCCGCTCCCTGCGCAGGGGCAGGCATCTCGTGCCCAGCCCGCGACCTTCCAGACACATGACCTTGAAGGCTGCCAATATTGCGTGTGTGTGTGTGAGTGAATGAAATGTTCTCAGCGTCTCTGGTTTGTGCTATGGGGCCAAACCCACATGGCCGTTGTTCCAGACCGACTCTGAACACACTCCTTTGATGACCAGGGCTTAAATATATATTTGGCATTCCAGCTGCAGCGTGCAGAGTTGCTGAGGGTGTGAAAGTGTTTGCTTGACAAACTCTGGGGACTCTAGCCTCCCCCCCGGCCTTGGGCACTGTGGAGGAGAGAAATGTCCAGGAATTTTTCACCCTTCTGGTTTGTTTTGGTTTTTTATTTTGTTTTGTTTTAAAAGTGAATTTTGAGCTCTGGGAAAAGGTGTGTGATTGGCAACCCTGGAGCCTGAGTCCTCTCTTTATCCCCCAGACAGGGGCCGCCTGGCCTAGCAGCAGGGTGAGCCCTAGAGGAAGAGGGGAGCTCCAGCCCTTGGCCTTTGTGCCACTTCTCCATACCCTGTACAGATAGTAACTGATTCCTCCTAGCTCCTCGGCCCCCAATCCCCTCTGTGCAGATGAGAAACTGGTCCCCAGGGAGTGGAATGAATGGTCCAAGGTCCCAGGGGAAGTTCATGGCGGAGACCGCAGGCGCCCTGATTGCCAGGCCCTGCTGTGCCCACACTCTGCTGAGACTGCCCAGTTAGTGCTGTTAAGGAGGGGCTGCCTGTCCCCTGGGAAAGGCTCTGATTCCCCCCGCTCATCTCACCTTGCTCAGGGTTTGGGTTTAACCCCTCCTGTTTAAAAGGGCACTTTGGGGCCTCCTGTCCCCTTCCCCCTGGTTGCGCTGCTGCAGATGCTTTGTGGAATCAAAAGGGCAGCAATATCCCAGCCTCCCACACTGGAGAGAGCAAAATGATGGGGTGCCGCTGGGTGGGGGAGCTGCTGAATCCTTCGCTGTGCTGGGCCCCCCATGGGGCAGCGGCTCTCTGCTCTATGGCCCTGTGGGAGCTCAGGCTGGCCTTGGATCCCTGCAACGGGAACACAGGCAGCTGCTACTAGGAAGCACCTGCCACTGTCCCTACATGTGCACATCTTGGAGCATCACTGAAATACCAGCCTGGTTGGTTTTGTGTAGCAAAGGTGTCACGTGCCTGCCCCTGGGGCCCATCCCCAATGTGTGCTGCACTGGGACGCACCAGGCCCCCAGCACAAGCTGCCTGGCGGCCCCAGGGCAGCATTACTGCACGGCGCGATGGCCTCTGGATGGCAGGAGCCCAGCTATAGGAGAGTGGAATGAAACCGGCCCAGGGACAGCCTAGCTCATGCTGCAGAGCCCTGCACAGGGAGCAGCTGGTCACCTGCTACTGCCCAGGGGGTGTTTCTTGCCCTAAGGGTGGGCACAGCATGCTGCTCTTGGCTGGCAGGGGTCGCAGCCTGAATGCCCCTGACCCCCTGTTTTGGGTGTTTAGTTCCAGGGGCAGCCCCTAGCTCCTTGTGTGTGGCTGTGGGCCCCATTGCTGGCATTGGCAGGGGAGGAGGCTCTCCCAGCCCCTCTTGATGTGTATCTGAGATTGGCCTTTGGGACAATGTGTCTGCGTCTCTCCTTGCACGGTCACGCTGTGCCACTCAGTAACTCCGGGGCCAGCGGTCCAGGGCACGGGCTGTCTTTCTTCTCTGTCTCAGAGATTCCTGGACAGTGTGCAGGGTGGATAAAAATCAATGTTTTTTTTTTTATTTAGATCAGATTTTTTTTATAAAATGCTTTTTGAGGAAAAAACCTATCTAAAGATCGTTTTAATTAAGGTACATTATAGCTCAAAGATATCTCATCACGGAATAGGGATTATAAATTCTAATTTTATAGTATGAGACCATATATTCATGTAATGTTTAAGAAAAGTTTTGTAAATGAGTTCCAATAGTTCATGGATTAGGGACCCAATCTTATGGGGTTCCAGGGGCTTCTGCAGAGATTATTTAGGTTAATCTTTCTATCTACCCAGTGGGACTCAGTGCTCAGTCTAGTCGATACCATCAGAGATATTTAGTTTTGCAGTTCTCAAACTGTGGATTTGTGTCTCCAAAGAGAACATGCTTGTTAACAGTAAAAATGTTTTAAAATAAATAAATAATATAGAGAGGTGAGAAATAACAGACCTCAACCCTATTGTCCCTCTGCAAATTTGTGTACACAGAGTTAATCCCTTACCTCTCTCTAAAAGTGCAAAGTTTCAGAAAGTTCAATGACTAGAAGATGGTTGGGGGTGGAATAGATCTGGACAAGGAGAAGAAGTCTGGAGATAAATGTGAGAAGGGAGGGACAGGTAGTAGAAACAAAAGTGAAACTGTTTGAGCAGCATATTCCAGAAGTCTTGAGGTCTTTCTTAGTGTAGACTTCATTGATTTGAGATCTACCAGACCATTCTCTCACTAGAAGGGAAAACCTATAATAGCAGCAGGCCGTAAAAGAGACCCAGTTTGGGTCTCATCTATCTCTGAGTTGTGAAGAATATGTATTAAGGTTATAACAACCAAAAAGAATGCACTCTTATGTAGAAATCCATTATTAAATCAAGTCTTCCTGACTCGATTTAAACCAATCCACCCTGACTGTGTAATGCTGGGCACCCCATGTGCCGCTGGTAGGCACACGCCAGGACCCCCAAGGTCCCTAAAGGGCTTGCCAAGCTGAGCAGGGCCAAGGCACTGACAGTGGGAGCCCATGCTGCCAATCTGCATGTGCCTGGGGATCCTGGACAGGGAAGAGGCGGTGGAGATGTGAGAGGGGGTTGGCCGGAAGGGAGTTGGAGCAGCCCTGTGGGGAAGGGGCTCTTGCAGATGCAGAGGCGTGGGTGGGAGATGGTAGTGCAGGGCTGGCAGGGACCATGGGCAGAGGAGGGGGAGGGCAGCAGGGGGAGGGCTCAGAGCAGCCCCTTTCTCCCCACCCTGCTACCTGGGATCTGTAAGCGTGGGAAATAGAGCGTGCAACTCTCACTGGCAGTTTCAGTTTCAGAGCCCCTGTTGGCTGTGCACACAGCCGCACAAGCCGCACGGGGTTCCCAGTCAGGGATGGGGCAGGGGCAGGGGCGGAGGGGAGGGGAGGAGCAGGCTGTGTCTGTGTGTTCCCAGCTGTCCTATGTGTAATCCCCTGCGAAAGAGAATCCCTTGCCCTGCACAGCTCGGCCTTCCGTCATCAGCCACCAGCCAGCCCTAAATCATGCGCATTCCCCAGCCTGAGGATAACCCAGCTCTGGCTGGCTGGGCCCTCGCTGCCCCTGGCAAGGCCCTCCCTGCCCCGCCCCTGCCTCTGTCCCAGCTGGGCCCTCGCTGTCCTGGCAGGGCTCTCGCTGTCCCGGCTGGGCCCTCGCTGCCCCCCAGGGCTGTCCTGGCAGAGCCCTCGCTGCCCCCTCAGCGCTCAGGCTCAGTTGCTGATCCTTGGCAGGGAGCCCAGAGATCCTGCAAGTGCTGCTGGGCCTGGCACTGCAAGCAGGCAGGGATCCCACTGGCAGACTCCTCTGGGATGGTGGGCGGGGCTGGGCTGAGGTAGAGAGCCCCTCCTGGAGGTGCTCTGCCTCTGGCTCCCTAGCGTTTCCCCCGGCCCCTGGAAGCAGGGCTGGTTTGTGTTGGTGAGCGCAGGGTGCCTGGGCTGCCAGGGCCTTTCCTGTGGCCACTCACTGAGAACTGCCACTCCTGGTGGGTTGTGGCAGGGGACCCATTGTAAGGTCATTCTGCTGCTTAAACTGCCCTGTGTGGGAGGTGTGCTGAATAACCATGGCCAGGGCAGGGCGGGGCTGTTCCAGCATGGGGACCGCACCCCAGGGTTTTATTTGGGCCATGAGTGGAGGGGCTGTGCAATTGCTTGCTCATGGAGCAGCCTGGCCTCCTGCCTGTGTGTGCGGTGCACCAAAACTCAACCCTGGCTTCTAGGCTGGGCTCCAGCACCTGGAGGGGACGCCTGGCTACTGGGGTGCCTGCCCTGAGTGGGGGCACCTGGGAACCTGGCTGGCACCAGGGGGCTGTGCGCAGAGGGTGGCACCTGGGTACCCGGTTGGCACTGGGGTGCCCTGAGGGAGGCACTGGGGATACCCGCCTAGCACCAGGGAGGCACGGTGCACTAGTCCCCTAGTGGCTTGAGGATATAGGTGGGCTCTGGGAGCAGGGAGTGTGTCCTGTAGAAGGGAAGGGGGAGGAGTAGCAGGAGTGTCTCCATTGATTTCCCTGTTGGTGGCTGCAGAACTGTCAGGATGTGAAGCCCAGCCCTCCCTGCCCATCTTCACTGGCATGTGGCAGACACACCTGTGCCAGCTGTGGGATAAGAGCTGCTTCTTGTGTCTCTGTCTTGCATGCAAGCCACCTCCTGCTGCAGTTTCCTCATGCAGCTCTCCTTCCTGACTGCGCCAGGCTCCAAGAGTGGGCATGTCAAATTTGGTAGAGTACCACAAATCCAGGAAGGGAGCCAGTGCTGCTCCCAGCTCCCCTTGCTGCTCGCTCCATTTCTGAATACACCTGGATTCCCAATAAAGCCCCTAATCTTGCCTGGCCCAGTCACAAGCTCCTCTCATTCTGTGCCTTTCTTTGCTCAGCGAATCCCTTGTGCAAAGTGTTCTGGGCCGCGCTGGGGTTCTGGCTGCTACTGTTCGTTGGCCCATCCCCGTGGCCTCTGGCTGCTCTCCGCTCACTGTCAGGGCAGACGCTAGGCCCTCGGGAACTGGTTTCACAGGGGAGCCCTTTCATGAGCATCATCTGCGAACTTGGAGCTACGGCCAGCGCCTGGGCACCATGGGCTGGAGCAGCACAAACCCACTGTGCTCCCTGTTGGCATGAGCCCGTCCCCGCTCACCCATCCACCTGCGCTGGCTGCTGCAGTCACGGGCTGTGCTCTCTACGATTCCCACCCAGGCCCTGCGCAGAACCAGCTCAGACAGGGACCTGCCCTGGGCGAGCGAGTGGGGGACTGAAGTTCTGGCTTCGGAAGGGCCACCCCAGGGTTTGGAGAAACAGAGGGGCCTGGCAGGGTGGCCCTTGGGTGCCCCTTGGGGAGCAAGTGCATGTGGCTCCTGTCTTCGCCAAGGTAAAACCAGGCTGGGGTGATGGGCATGGGGGGAAGAGAAGAGAAATGAAAGGGGTTGTCACCTGTTAGGGTGAGTCTGCTCTGAGTGGGACAGGGGACCCAGGGCAGCCTGTGGGCACCCCTCACTGCAGTCAGGGGGCAGGGAGAACAGAGGGATCACTGTGGGGCTGGCGACAGCTTTGGAAATGAATCAATCAATCCATGCAGTGCACTGAGGAGTGGCTGGAGTGGCACATAGTTCCCCATGCGTCCTGTGCCTGTCTCCTATCTGTCCTGGGGCGGCTCCCAAGCAGCCAGGCTGCAGGAAGCTCCTCTCCCAGGTCCGTGGTTGCAGTGTCTGGCCCTTGTTGGCCCTCACCCCACCCCGAGCACTTGGCAGCCCTGTGCCCCTCAGCACCAGTCCACAGTGTTTGCTCCCCCGCCATGGGCTCTTTCCATTGCCACTTGCCCGCAGCTTCCCAGACACATGTACCTCTCACTTTATCTCCTTGTGCCCCGGCCCCACTCTCCCAGCCTGTGCCCTGCTATGTCGGGGGTTCCCAGGGCTCTGGGCATTCAGACCCCTTAATGGATCTTCCATGGTAAAGGGCAGAGCCAGGGCCAAAATGTCACCCACTCTGTTGCTGCTACCTTGGATCCATGTGCAGTGTGCACCATTGTTGGGTCCACACCCCGCTTCGAGAGAGGCTTTTACAGACTCCTGCCAGTTGCCCAGGAGTCACCAGCAACCCTACGATAACAAACCAGTCTGAGCCGTCCAGCCCTGCTGTGTAACCCTACGATAACAAACCAAGCAAATTAACGACTGGGAAAGGAACAGAGCCCAGCAGCAATCCCTGTCGTGAGATGTGCTGCACTGGCCGGAAGCATCAGGGTTTGGCCACGAGTCCCCCTCCCCCACCACACCCCCACTCAGTGTCTGTAAGAAAAGCCTGTAAGCCAAGCCGAGAAAACAGCCGCGGTGGGAAGAAAAGGTTATTGAATTGCAGGCTGCTGTGGTCTTGCTGCCAGCATAGACCCTGGGTTGTTGAGCGGGTGCCTTGCGTGGAAAGACTGCCTTGATTATGTGTGAGGCCGCACTTGCACAGCGACACGGGCCGTGCCTTCCGCTCACAGTGCTGGCCTTTATGTGCCTAACATTTACTCTCTGGAAAGGGGGAAAGGAAAACATCACGCTCACCAGTGCCTGAGCAGTGCTGGGAGAAGGGCCGGGCTGGGCCTCCCCACTGCCCTTGCCATGGCGTTTGTCTGTCCTGCCCGCTGGGCCATGCACATAGGTGCCGTGACCCTTTCACCTTTCGGCCCCTAAAGCGGCTCTTCCTCCTTCACTCCCCATCCTGCCTCTCACAGCTGAGCCAGCAGCTTCCTCCCGGCAGAAGGGGCAGCATTGTTCAGCTGGGGCAGCGGGCTCCCTGCTGGAGGTGATGGTGCAGTGGCTGAGCATCAGGTCTGAGCTCCCTAGCACCCCAGGGCGACAGCCGGTCACCTCCCCAGGCGGATCCGTTGAGTTCTGCAGTTTGCTCCGCGTGGGCCCTTAGCCACCCCTCTGTGTTTGTTCCCCAGGGACATATGCGATCGCAGCCCTTGGCCAATGTTTCTTCTCCCTTCCACCCCTGCTGGCTGCCACCCTCCACCCTAGAGGTGGCTGCATGTCCACAGTGATCTGTGTAATGTGTTTTGGGAGCCACTGGTGACTTGGCCCAGTGTTAGTCTTGTTCCCATTGTTCTCTCTGCTTTCCCTTCCCATGGGGCACTGATAGCCGGCTGGGCCAAGCCGTGCCAAGCCTCCAGAGACACTGATAGCCAGCTGGGCCCAGCCGTGCCAAGCCGCCAGAGACACTGATAGCCGGCTGGGCCCAGCTGTGCTGAGCCACCAGGGCACTGATAGCCGGCTGGGCCCAGCCGTGCCAAGCCGCCAGAGACACTGATAGCCGGCTGGGCCCAGCCGTGCTGGGCCACCAGGGCACTGATAGCCATACGTGGGCACCTGTGAGGCCTAGCTGTGCAGGGAGGGGGACGTGCATTTCCTGTTGTTCCCTAGACAGGCCCCGATAGGGGGCAGACCAGGCAATAGGCCGGATGCTGCTGGCACCAGGCTATCCCCGCTGTATTCGTTCAGATTTAGTATTTCTAGGCTGTAGGGCAGTGGTTCTCAAACTTTTGTCCTGGTGACCCTTTCACATAGGAAGCCTCTGAGCGCAACCCCCTTATAAATTGAAAACATGTTTTTATATATTTAATATATATTTTATATACCATTATAAACGCTGGAGGCAAAGCGGGGTTTGGGGTGGAGGCTGACAACTCGCAACCCCCCATGTAATGACGTTGTGACCCCCTGAGGGGTCCCGACCCCCAGTTTGAGAACCCCTGCTGTAGGGGATTGAGATGCTTATCTGCCCTCCGCCACCCAGGGTTGTGATATACGTATGTGAGGGCATGAGTGGGCATAGTGAGAGTCAGGGTGCGTGGGTGAGGGGGCAGTGGGCACTGGGAGTTTGGTGTGTGAGTGGGGAGAGGCAGGCGCCAGGGGGTTGGTGTGTGAGTGGGGGGAGGCGGGCGCCGGTGGGTTTGGTGTGTGAGTGGGGGAGGCGGATGCCGGTGGGTTTGGTGTGTGAGTTGGGGGGGCGGGGCGCTGGTGGGCTTGGTGTGTCAGTAGACAGGAGTGGGTGTGTGAGTGGGGGCGGTGCTGGTGGGTTTGGTGAGTGTATGGGGGCAGGTGCTAATGGGTGGGAAGAATTTGTGGAGGGGGAAGCTAAGCTGAAGTGAGGTTTGCATTCCACCCCGTGTGATGCAGCCCAAGGTCTCTTCTCTCTAGTGGTGCTCAAATAATATAACATCAGAGCGGCCAGACTGGGTCAGACCAAAGGTCCATCCAGCCCCATGTCCTGTCTGCCAACAGTGGCCAGGGCCAGGTACCCCAGAGGGAGTGAACAGAACAGGGAATCATCAAGTGATCCATCCCCTGTCCCCCATTCCCAGCTTCTGGCAAACAGAGGCTAGGGACACCATCCCTGCCCATCCAGGCTAGTAGCCATTGCTGGACCTATCCTCCAGGAACTTCTCTAGCTCTTTTCTGAGCCCTGTTTTGGTCTTGGCCTTCACAACATCCCCTGGGGAAGTTCCGCAGTGTAACTCAGCTCCCGTGACAGTTCTGTCTCCTGCACTCCCCAGCTCCCCCGAGTCGGTGATGGTGGGCCTGTCCCGGGAGCCTGGCTGAGGAGCTGGGGCTGACCCCATGACTGTGGTGTGTGTCGGATGTTTGCACAGAGCCTGTACTGGGCTCTTGGTCAAGACGCAGCCCCAGTCTGGCAGCACCAGGGGACAGAAACGGGCCTCATCTCCCCTGCTGGAGCCAGCCCAGCCACCTCCCTGGGGGTCCAGCACAGAGCGCGCTAGAACCTGCCCACCTATCAGATGGATATTTGGGAGCCTTTACCAGCGTAGCACCCAGCCTCCCCTAACCTCTGCTGAGCCCAGGGGAGACTGCGGATAGCACAGGCTCTGGCTCTGTATCACTGGCCAGCCAGTGCAGGGACAGGGCACCAGGGGGATGGTCTCACAGGCGCTAGGTGGGTGGGCTGCTGTGTCTGGACCCACTGCAGCTTTCTCAGGGTGGGTGGCTCTGTCCCTGCAGGGAGTGAGTGCAGTAACTGTGCCGAGTGCGCAGGGCACTGGTGCCTCATCTGGGTTTGATGGGCTGAAGCCATGGGTGCCCCTCTGACCCCTGCTTTCTGGCTGGGCAGCACCTTCTCTCAGTCAGATTTGGAATTGGGCAGAGTCCAGGAGTTTTTCAGGTTGGCTCATGTAGTTGCTACTGTGTGACGAAGTGGGACTGTTCTTAATGTTTCCTCTGAATAGTGTGGGGTAAGTTTCCCCTAGGCAGTTCTTAAGTATCTAGGTGGTGGGGTAAGGGTGTATGATCATTGCAGAGCCCTAGAGGGCAGGTGTGTGCAGGGGTCTGGACACAGAGAATGGCCAACACCCTGTTTCCTGGCAACTGATGGCATGGGCCCTTCCCCCCCCCAGCAAGGTGAGAGCTAAAGGGGTTGGAGAACAAAGGAATCAGGTGATCTCCTGGCCCAGGAAAGGGACAAAGCCCAGAGGAGGAGGGGTTGGAGAGTTTTTCAGTTTGAGGCTGGCTGGGACATGGAGTGAAGTATAGACGTGGTTGTCTGGCTCACTGCCCCCCAAAGTGGACCCAGTTGAGGGGTCCTGTTCTCTGCAGCTACAAGCTGTGTGTTAGACCATGTTCCTGTCATCTAATAAACCTCTGTTTTACTGGCTGGCTGAGAGTCACGTCTGACTGCGGAGCTGGGGTGCAGGACCCTCTGGCTTCCCCAGGAGACTGCCTGGGTGGACTCGCTGAGGGAAGCGCATGGAAGGGCAGAGGAGGCTGAATGCTCCGAGGTCAGACTCAGGAAGATGGAAGCCGGGTGAGCTGTGTATCCTGCAGACAGTCTGCTCCCAGAGAGGAGACTTCCCCAGAGTCCTGACTGGCTTCGTAGGGAGCAGTTCCAGAGCATCGCCCAGGGACTCCGTGACAACTGGTGGCAGCGGTGGGATGTACTGCACCCCATGGATGGCACTTCCTGGAGTAAGTGACTGGGGAGCAGTAAAACGAAGCGGGATTGACGAGGACCAGGCATTCTGAAGGCTCAGAGAGGAGCGATTTTGGGGGACGGTTAACCCCTGGGAGTGTGTGACCAGTGAGAAGGACTGTGCAGTAATGGGGTCCCCCTGGGGACTGTGGTGAGCAGTTTCAGGGGCGGAGGAGCATGCAGCTTGGCCCTGGGAGAAAGAAGGACTTTTGCAGTAACAGGGTTCCCCTGGGGATTGCAGCGAGCAGTCCAAGGAGCGGAGGAGTCTGCGGCTGGACCCTGGCAAAGAAGTGGTGACCTCGAGAAGGGCTGGCAAACTAGGGGTTCTCCCTGGAAACCATGGGGAGCTGAGAGCACACAGGCCTGTGAGTCCACAACAACTTGGGAAGAGCGGAGTTGATGGCCTGTCACCATCTCCTTAAGAAGGACAATGTAACCCGGTGCAAAAAGAGAGGGTTGCGCATTGGAAAGTTCACCAAAGCACAGTTCATCGTGCAGCTGGAGGAGGATGACCGCTCTAAGGAACAGATTCCTGACCCCAAATGGGGCTATCGCAGGATCTGGGAGCAGCTGGAGTGGGAGCCAGGCATGGCCAAGACTCCTGTCCCCGACCAGACGGGGGTCTTCACGATCGGGTTCCCCATCGGGGGATCGGAGACGGACGGGATTGGAGCTGAGTCCGAGAGAGCAAGAAGACTGTGAGAGACAGCGAGAGTCCAAGAAAGAGCTGCAGAAGCAGCAGCAGCATGAACTGGCGGTGGTGGAGCGGAGAGGCCTAAGGGACCTCCCAGGGGTGAGTGGGGATAGACCCCGGGGTGCCAGTTCCTCAGGGAACCTCGAGACTAAATTGCTGCCTCCGTGACGTACTGGTCAATTGTTTTGATGGTGTTTCCAGTGTGCTGGACACTCTCCTGGCATTTCCCCTCCCCACGGAGCTCATGGACACACAGACGGGTGGGCAGAGGCTAGGGCAAGGGTGGCCGACCTGGGGCTCCAGAGCTGCATGTGGCTCTTCAGAAGTTAACATGCGGGCTCCTTGCATAGGTACCGACTCCGGGGCTGGAGCTACAGGCACCAACTTTCCAATGTGCTAGTGGTGCTCACTGCTCAACCCCCAGCTCTGCCCTAGGTCCTGCCCCGACTCCGCCCCTTCCCCAGAGCCTGCTGTGCCCTTGCCCAGTGAAACGAGGCGTGGGGAGGGAGAGGGAGGCGCTGATTGGTGTGGCTGCCAGCGGGCGGGAAGCACTGGGGGCGGGAGGGGGGGAGCTGATGGGGTGCTGCTGACGTATTACTGTGGCTCTTTGGCAATGTTCATTGGTAAATTCTGGCTCCTCAGGCTCAGGTTGGCCCCCTTGGACTAGGGGAAGCAAGCAGTAAATGGGCGTTTTGTAGACACGTCATCTAGGCTGGCTGTTGGCTGTCCAAGGGCTGATCTGGTCTGGAGGGGCAGTGACCTGCCCAGGATGGGTGGAGGGGGGTCTCGTGCTTCTTGTGTCCCAGCCGATGTGAGGGTGCAGGGGAGGGAAGGGTTCAGGTTGCAGATGTTGCTGGCAGGGAGGGATGTGGGAGGCTCCCCAGACAAGAGTCTTGTGAACCTGGGAACCGTGTCTGTCAGCTTCCCTGGGAGCCCAGCGGTGTCTGGAGGGCTAGAGACGAGCAGGGGCGCTGGTCTCTGCAGTCACTGGGCGAGCGTGCGCGCTTCTTTCTCTCCACTTGATCCAGGACGGGAACTGAATGGCCCTTTGTAGGCACCAGCTGGCATTTCCTGTGCTGATTCCGGCCTGTACTGGGAGGGGTGCTTGGCACTGGTGGTGGCGCTGATCTGGTGGGAGCTGCAGCGAGGCCACCCAGGGCTCCAGAGTGCTGAGTGAGGGAGACTGGGACAGCCACGGGTGCAGCATGTGTTCTCCACGCCTCTGGGTGAGTTGCTGTTGCTGTGGAAGGGGATGATGTGGGGGAGGCCTAGTGACAAGGTGGGGCCTTGAGGGCTGATTCCGAAATGTCCCAGGCCCCCGACTCATCCTGCACCCAGTGTGGAGTGGTACAGAGCCGCCAGCCTTTGCTGCTGTGCCCGCCTCGGTCATCCCAGTGCCATTCCCTGGGTGCCGTTCCACCACACCACTTCCATGGAGCCTGCCGGTGGGAGTGAGCCTGGGAAAGCTGGAGCTCCCCTTCCCTGGCCCACGCCCCGTGGTGCCTGGCTGCAGCGTGAATTATGAAGCGTGCCCTTGGTGGAACATGTGCTGAGGCTCGCCACGGGAATGTGGGCAGATCTGACATACAAGCCACAGCAGCCAGCCTGTAATTTCCAGCAGGCCCCAGTCGCTCTGTTTTTCAGTTAAAAATATATTAAAAAGTAGGAATGTGGGGTGTGCAGAGAGGAGTGTTTGCAGCCGCGGAGAAAGCTCTGGTGTGATAATGAAAGGGTCAGTCCCCATCCGCGAGAGCGACAGATTTAGACTCTGGCGTTTGGCACTAACACAGGAGCTGAGGATTTGCTCTCGCGGATCAGACCATTGGTCCAGCCAGCCTGCGACCCTGGCTCCAGCAGGGCCAACAGCTGACGTCTCGAGCAAGGCAGTGTCCTGCATGTCCTTGGTGTGGATGGGGGCACCCTTCTCTGACGCCTGCGGGGCTGGGCTAGTGCCAGGAGGGGGTGATTTGCTCATACCCAGGATTATCTCACTGGATTGTGCACAGGCTCCCCTCTGCATGCGGGGTGCTGGAGATGGAAGTGGAGCTGATCGTATGTGGTAGCAGAGGGCTCCCACCCTACCAGACAAGGGCAGAGTGAGGTCTAGGGACTGGGGCTGGAGCCAGGCACATGCAGACAGGAAATAAGATGTAGATTTGTACCTGGGAGGGGAATGACCCTTTGGAATGGCTCCCCCAGGCCGTGGGGCTCCCCATGGTGTGGAGTCTCTCTGGCCAGATGGGGTGGCTGTCTGACAGCGGCTCTGGTCCAGCCACAGCAGGAGTGACTGGGAGAAGCTATGTCGGGGCAGACGTCACTAGATGACCATAGTGAGCCCTTCTGGCTTTAATGTCTGTGAGGTACCAGGTGTATGAATGGTGCGAAGATTCACCCGGCACAGCCTGTGCCACGGTGAGTGAATTCCACAGGCTGGCCGTAAATGAAGCGTGCAGGGTAGCACTCCCTCGCAGCGGCTGTGAAGGTGTTGCCCTTCCATTCCTTTGTGCACCCTCCTTGTTTTCACGTTGTGGGGCAGTGTGGAAGGATGGATGGATGGACGATTGTCGCTCCAGCCCAGGATGATCCCCTTGTCGCCTGCAGGCCATTGTGGGCAGATCAGCGAGAATCTTGGCTGAGTGCAGTGTCGTCCCAAAAGCAAAGGGGGAATCAGGCTGGTGAAGGAATGGGATGGGAACCAATGGAGTGCCCTTCTGTCAATCAGTTGGACGCCCTCCTCTGGGAACCTGGCATCCTGTCTCAGACAGCAGAGAGGGGCGTGTGACGAAGCGGGACTGTTCTTCATGTTTCCTCTGAATAGTGTGGGGGTGCCTCAGTTTCCCCTAGGCAGTGGTGGGATAAGGGTGTATGATCATTGCAGAGCCCTAGAGGGCAGGTGTGTGCAGGGGTCTGGACACGGAGAATGGGCGACATCCTGTTTCCTGGCAACTGATGGCCTGGCCCTTCCACCCCTGCAAGGTGAGAGCTAAAGGGTTGGAGAACAAAGGAATCAGGTGCCCTCCTGGCCCAGGAAAGGGACAAAGCCCAGAGGAGGAGGGGCTGGAGGGAGTTTCAGTTTGAGGCTGGCTGGGACATGGAGTGAAGGGCAGACGGGGTTGTCTGGCTCACTGCTCCCCAAAATGGACCCAGCTGAGGGGTCCTGTTCTCTGCAGCTACAAGCTGTGTGTTAGACCATGTTCCTGTCGTCTAATAAACCTTCTGTTTTACTGGCTGGCTGAGAGTCACGTCTGACTGCGGAGTTGGGGTGCAGGACCCTCTGGCTTCCCCAGGACCCCGCCTGGGTGGACTGGCTGTGGGAAGCACATGGAGGGGCAGAGGATGCTGAATGCTCCGAGGTCAGACCCAGGAAGGTGGAAGCTCTGTGAGCTTTTTGCCCTGCAGACAGTCTGCTCACAGGAAGGAGACTTCCCCAGAGTCCTGACTGGCTTCATGGGGAGCAGTTTCAGAGCATCGCCCGGGGACTCCGTGACAACTGGTGGCTGTGGTGGGATGTACTGCACCCCATGGATGGCGCTTCCTGGAGTAAGTGTCTGGGGAGCAGTAAAATGAAAGGGGATTGACGAGGACCAGGCGTGTTGAAGGCTCAGAGAGGAGCGGTTTCGGGGGGTGGTTAACCCCTGGGAGTGTGTGACCAGCGAGAAGGACTGTGCAGTAATGGGGTCCCCCTGGGGACGGCGGTGAGCAGTCTCAGGGGCGGAGGAGCCTGCGGCTTGGCCCTGGGAGAGAGAAGGACTTTTGCAGTAACAGGGTTCCCCTGGGGATTGCAGGGAGCGGTCCCAGGGGCGGAGGAGTCTGCGGCTCGACCCTGGCAAAGAGGCGGTGACCTCGAGAAGGGCTGGCACACTAGGGGTTCTCCTGGAAACCGTGGGGCGCTGAGAACACACAGGCCTGTGAGTCCACAACAACTTGGGAAGAGCGGAGTGATGGTCTGTCACCGTCTCCTTAAGAAGGACATTGTAACCCGGTGCAAAAAGAGAGGGTTGCGCATTGGAAAGTTCACCAAAGCACAGTTCATTGTGCAGCTGGAGGAGGAGGACCGCTCTAAGGAACAGATTCCTGACCCCAAATGGGGCTATAGCAGGATCTGGGAGCAGCTGGAGTGGTAGCCAGGCATGGCCAAGACTCCTGTCCCCGACCAGACGAGGGTCTTCACGATCGGGGGATCGGAGACAGACGGGATTGGATCTGAGTCCGAGAGAGCAAGAGGACTGTGAGAGACAGCGAGAGCCTGAGAAAGAGCTGCAGAAGCAGCAGCAGCATGAACTGGCGGTGGTGGAGCGGAGAGGCCTAGGGGACCTCCCAGGGGTGAGTGGGGATAGACCCCGGGGTGCCAGTTCCGCAGGGAACCTCGAGACTAAATTGCTGCCCTTGGTTAAGGAGGGGGGGGATGTGGATGCCCTCCTCACTGCCTTTGAGCAGGCTGGAGATTTGAACCCAGGGGACCCTGTGGAAAAGCCCCGGTGTCTAGCTCCCTTGCTGGGTCCCAAGGCCATAGACTCCGTCAGCCAGATGGGTGGGGAGGTGGACAGGCTCCCCCTCCTGACCCCAACCTATATGTCTGTGTGGAGTTTCCTGGGGCCAGGCCCCTCGGACCCCCAGTGGGAGTGGAAGGTGAAGGTCAACGGGGAGACATTCCTGGGGTGGCGAGACCCTGGGACAGAGAGAACTGTTGTCAGGCTCTGGGTGGTGCAGCCTCAGATGCTGAGGGGCTGTGTGAGCTGGGTGAGGGTCCCAGGGACGAAGCCCCTCGCCCTGCCTATGGCCCAGATCCCTGTGCAGACCCAGGAGGGGTGGGGCTGGCTGGTCGTTGTGGTTCTCCAGGACACAAGCTGCGAGACCCTGTTGTGGGGCGACTGTGTCTCTTTGGGACAGGATCCAGGCCCTGCTCCTGTAACTGCCAAGGGTTTGAATTTGAATCCAGGAAACCAGTCGGCGGTGAGGGAAATTGGAGGTCAGTGAAGGTGCAGATGACCTGGCTGGCAGCAGGGAGGAGCAGCTAGGCTCAGGCTACCTGCTTGCCTGTAACCAGCCCCCTGGGGCTGGGTGGGACAGAGAGATGCTCCCTGCCCCCTTGCACACTGGAGCGGGGGCTCACGCTGGCTCTGACGCAGTGAGGAAAGCAGCGAGCTCGCTGCCTACCTCCACTGGGACAGCAAGGGCAGCGCTGAGCACAGTGGGAGCTGAGACCCCAGCTGAATGCGGGGAGACACAGGCAGGGCAGGGTATCTGTTGGGAGAGGCAAAGTGCTTGGTAAGGAAAGTCTGGATGAGCCTAGGCAGCCTTGTGAGCTGATGGCTTTGTCTAGTCAGCAGTATGGGAAGGCGAGGAGAGTGGAAGATGAGTGTCCCTGTACCTTTCCTTAGAGACTAACCAATTTATTTGAGCATAAGCTTTCGTGAGCTACAGCTCACTTCGTTGGATGCATCCGATGAAGTGAGCTGTAGCTCACGAAAGCTTATGCTCAAATAAATTGGTTCATCTCTAAGGTGCCACAAGTACTCCTTTTCTTTTTGCGAATACAGACTAACACGGCTGTTACTCTGAAACCTGTACCTTTCCTGTTACCTGGGTGGAGAATTGTGACCGTGAAGGAAATGTGCCTGTGTCTGTCAGGGGTATTGACTTGCCTATGGAGGGAGCTACCCTGGTCTCCAGGCAGTTGTCTGTGACCAGCCTTGTGTGCTGAGACAAGGGGAATGAGATCCCAAGCTGTGTGTCTGGGAAAGGAGAAAGTGTGTCCGGCTCTTCTTTGTGTGTGGAGCAGACGGAAGGGGCCTTTCAGCCTGTGACGGTTGAGGGTAGTGCAGTTGTCTCAGAGTTTGTTCTGGATTCAGCTAAAGCCCAGGAAGGGAAGGGTCCTAAGTTTGTGTCTGCTCGGGAGAATGACCCTATAACTAGGTCGCATCCAGTTAGTGTCTATGTAAAATCCCAGAGAACCGACAATTCTGGTGCTTGTATTTTGCCTGTTGCTAGTGCGTTGTTGGGAAAGGGTGCAGCAACTCTGTCTAATCAGGGTGAGATCCTAGCCAGGGCACAAGGAGAGCATGAAGGTGATGTGATTGTGTTACCTACTGAGGGTGTGGAAACCTGTAGCAAGAAGGAAAAGATTCTTGAACTTGTGTGTGGCAAAGGGAAGGAGAATGCTTCTAACCTTTTCTCTAGGAAGTCTGTGAGTCTGCCTGAAAGGGGATTGTGTAGGAATCCGCCGGATGGGCCAGAGGTAATTCTGGATGTAAGGGAGACCCAGAAAGAGTCTGTTGTTGCTCAGGAAAGTGTTCCTCTAGAGCAAGCCCTAGGTAAGGAGGGTAAGGGCAGAATTTCTGTGAGGGGTGAATTGTTGCATAGAAAAGCCCGAGGGAAAGGAATCCTCATGGAGTCTTTGTGAGCAGTTTACTGCAACTGAAGGGTGTGAAAGTGATTTAATCAAGAAAGTTCCAGTTCCTAACAGCCAAAAATTTTCTGTTGTGAATGGATCCACTGACTTTCCTGTTGAAAGATCCAGTGTGGAGAGCTTTGAGAAGGTCTCAGATGAAGTGAAAGCTGTTAAGAAAATTAAACAGTCCTATAACCAAGTGGCTGTGTTTGGCCAGCTTGTTGGGGAGACAAGGTTGTTGAGAAAGGAATGTCTCCATGCTAGTTCTGTAAGTGAACAGTATGTGGCCCAGGTCAAGATGGGGGCTCTTAACCAAGAGAGCCAGAATTGCAGCCCTCCAGACTGGAGCGCTGGGAGAAGACCCGATCCCAGTGTGACCCCAGGCGGTTTTGGGGTGGCAAAAGGGCACGGGCCGCATAAACCTTCCCACATGCGGCATGCGAGTGCTATCGACCGCTCCCGATCTAAGGGAGGGCATGAAACTGGAAGGGCCTGGTGTAACTCCCACCAAGGAACGGGAGAGATGCTGGGGCCTCCATGGGAACGTTGGTGGGTTCGAACTTCCCCAGGTCACCGGCTAAAGTGACCCCGCTCAGTTCAGTCTCGAAGAGGGAAGAGATGTGACGTAGCAGGACTGTTCTTAATGTTTCCTCTGAATAGTGTGGGGGTGCCTCAGTTTCCCCTAGGCAGTTCTTAAGTACCTAGGTGGTGGGGTAAGGGTGTATGATCGTTGCAGAGCCCTAGAGGGCAGGTGTGTGCAGGGGTCTGGACACAGACAATGGGCGACATCCTGTTTCCTGGCAACTGATGGCCTGGCCCTTCCCCCATGCAAGGTGAGAGCTAAAGGGTTGGAGAACAAAGGAATCAGGTGCCCTCCTAGCCCGGGAAAGGGACAAAGCCCAGAGAAGGAGGGGCTGGAGAGAGTTTCAGTTTGAGGCTGGCTGGGGACATGGAGTGAAGTGCAGATGTGGTTGTCTGGCTCACTGCCCCCCAAAATGGACCCAGCTGAGGGGTCCTGTTCTCTGCAGCTACAAGACTGTGTTAGACCATGTTCCTGTCGTCTAATAAACCTTCTGTTTTACTGGCTGGCTGAGAGTCACGTCTGACTGCGAAGTTGGGGGGCAGGACCCTCTGGCTTCCCCAGGACCCCGCCTGGGTGGACTCGCTGTGGGAAGCGCACGGAGGGCCAGAGGATGTTGAATGCTCCGAGGTCAGACCCAGGAAGATGGAAGCTGTGTGAGCTTTTTGCCCTGCAGACAGTCTGCTCACAGGAAGGTTTCAGAGTAGCAGCCGTGTTAGTCTGTATTCGCAAAAAGAACAGGAGTACTTGTGGCACCTTAGACACTAACCAATTTATTTGAGCATAAGCTTTCGTGAGCTAGAGCCCACTTCATCAGATGCAACATGAAGTGAGCTGTAGCTCGAGAAAGCTTATGCTCAAATAAATTGGTTAGTGTCTAAGGTGCCGCAAGTACTCCTTTTCTTTTTGCTTACAGAAAGGAGACTTCTCCAGAGTCCTGACTGGCTTCCTAGGGAGCAGTTCCAGAGCATCGCCCAGGGACTCCGTGACAGGGGGTCAGAGAGTGATTAGGGGCCTGGAGAGACATCCCTTGTGGGGAGAGGTTGAAAAGAATGGGATTGTTTGGTTTAGAGAGGAAGCGAAGGAAAGGGGCCGTGACAGCAGCATAGGGAATGATGCCTGAGAGAGAGAAGGCAGACTGGGCACTGCTCTTCACCCTCCAGGAGACACTTATTGTCACTGCAAGATACCATCAGGTAAGATGGAGCCAAAGAGAGATGTGTGTTGTGCATGACACTCCGGTAACCTGTGGAACTCACTGCCCATCCTCTGCTGGGCAGGGGGCTGGCCTAGAGGTCTCTGTTTGATATCCATGGGTTTGCACGAAGCGGGTGTATAATAATGGTCTGTGCTTCGGGTTTAGCAATATGCTTTGTCAGATTAGGTTGTTCCGTGAACCTAGTTTGTTCTTGCCGCCATGGTCAGTAAGAGGTGTCCGGCCCCAGACACAGCTTTGCGCTGTCCTGCTGTTTGCTGCAGCATTGGGCCAGATTCTGTCACCCTCTCTTGCCTGGAGCAGGGCCCGGTGACTCCACGGGGGCTCTTTGGAACAGGAGGCGCTAATCAGGGTCGGGGCTATATTGGAGTCTTGCCCATCGGATTTAGCAACTGGCAACCCAGTATGGAAAAGCCAGCTCCGGCACTCCCTGGTGCCTGGTTTCTGTGGCACTATCACGTCTGGCCGGCAGGAGTCTCCTCGCGGAGCCGACATGTGGAACCAGCAGCATTTCAGAGGGAACTACGGTGAAGGCCCCAGATTGAAACCTTCCTCCTGACAATCTAAGTTTAGCCCCCAAGGCCTCTCTCAGATGGCTCCCTAAGTCCCTGTGCTGATGTGCCCCATGCCCATCACGCTTTGTAGCACCACCCCCCTTGTCATGCCACACAGGCCCTCTGGGCAGGAAGGCAAGGCAGTGCTCAGCTTCTGCAGCCCATGCCCTCCCTGCAAGCATGTCCCCTGCAGACACGGGTGCAGCCTGCCTTGCCACCCCCTTCCAGCTGAGGTTCCCTGGGGCATGAGGAGCTGCAGGGACAGGATGGGGAAGCAGCTGCTCTCTTCCCCTCAGGCACTGCCTGCCTTGTAGCAGGGATCAGGGCCTCTGTCTGCCCAGGAGCCCCCTGGAATTCTTCGCCGGTCACTAATCGCACAGCTCCTCAGGGCATGCTGCAAAGCCTCCTGCACTCCTGCCGTAGCCTTGAATCGCTCCATCTGATACACACGCAGCCCACTTGGCCTTGTGGCCAGGTAGTCATAACACGCTGGGCATGCCCCCTCGCACGGAGCTGCTGCTGGCTCTCCACCTCCCCGACCTGGGCTGAGATCAGGGCTTTGGGGATCAGCTGCTTACCTGCTACCCGGCCAGAGGGCGAAGTAGCCCCCCAGCAGTGCTTCCTGGACAAGGAGCTTTTGTGTGCTCCATCCAGCTCCTCTCCTGGGGCATTCCCCAAATGAACCCATTTGCTCTGCACCCCCGTCTACTGCCCCACGCTGGCCCAGGGGTTGAGTTGGCTCTGGTGCCACTCAGCTTCTGTGGGCAAGCCCAGAAAGCAGCTCTGGGATGGCCCCTAGGCGCCGAGAAGCCCACTCTCTTGCCGCTGGCCTTAGCTCACAGCATGTTCCCTCAGGAGAGTGGTAAGGAAAAAGAGCCCCCGAGGCAGTCTGGGGGTGGGCAGGGAGGCTGCCTGGCGAGAGCCAGATGTGCTAGGCTGGGACCAGCTTTGCTTAAAAACTCATCTCCCTTTGACCCTTTGCTGTGTGCCCCTCCCACCCCTCTGGCGCTGTTTGGACGTGGCCCAGAGCTGGCGGCTTTGAAATTCCAACATCTGCTCTTGGTGAGCTGGGGCAACCCTGGGGGCATGGCAGCGAGAGGGAGCTCACTGCACCTGCTGCTAGGCACTAGGAAAACAAGCTATTCCTCGAATGGGGTCAGCTGGCATAAGCCAGCCTAGCTCTCTTGCTGTGTGTGGAGCTGTGCTGTGTTACACACACTCAGGGTCTGGCCCAGGAACTGGGGCTACAACGAGCTTTTGCTTAAAATCTCTCCCTGATGCCTTCTCAGGGGTGCAGCTGCACCAGGCAGCAGTACCAGGGGTGTCAGTGTGATCCCGCCACCTGTGTTGTCGGAGGAGATCTGTGTCACACGGTGAAATCCCAGGAGCCCCCGTGCTCTGCCCACAATAGTGCTCAGCAGGGCTGCGCTGGAGGAAGGCCACTGCTGCTTGGGGCTAGGGATTGGCAACTCCGTCCCAGCTTGGACAGAAGTCTCCACTGGTAGTTGCAGACAGCAGGCAGCAGGGGTCACTGTTCCCTGTGCTTTGCGACTTGCCTGTGCCCGCCTCCCCGGGGCACTGACCCGTGCGCTGTGCTATCTGGTACACTTTGCTCACTCCGCTGCCGTGCCCAACTTTCCTGGGAGCTGCTGTTTGCTTTTCTCTGAATTATGACTGCAGCTTGTGCCTTTGATCTGGGCTGCGTCCGGCCTCCATTGGCTGCTATTGGCCTTCCTTTGAAGTGCATTTACCTTCCCGGCTTTGTGTGTTGTTGCAGCCTCTGGAGCAAACCAGGAGGAGCAGATCTGAGATGCCTCTGTGGTGGGCACAGCACAGTGCCCACTTTGCCCAGCTGCCCCTGGGCACTGGTGACTGTGCAGGAGCAACCCCTAGGAAGCCCTGCAAAGGGTGTGCATAGTCCAGCGGCAGAGCATGGGGCAGTTCTGGGCAGAGGGCCCGTATCCTAATCTTAGGCCTGAGCTGCAGACGTGACCAATGGCCATCAAATCACCCCTGCCCTGCATGGGATGTGTGTGACTCCCGCACTTGCCTCCTGCTGCAGGGAGTTCCACAGGGGAACACTGCGCTGCTCCCTTGTAGTGGTTCTGAACGTGCTGTTCCATCCCGTGATCCGTGTGTTTATGCTATGGGGAAGGGTCACCTGAAGGGCTGGACCCATCTCTCCTCCGTTCCTTGAGTCCCCCTCCCTCACAGGGCAGCCGTGTGCACGCCGGTGAGGTGCTGGCGAGTTGCCAAGGATGGCCCAGAGAGGGACGTTCAGGGCCCAGGCATTGCTCTCACCCCTCGGGCAGTCCCTCCCGCCTCTGGCAGCGGGCAGGGAGACGCCAGGCTGGGTCACAGCACAAGGAAAGCAGCCGCTCCAGGTCATGGATCTTCACATTGCCAAGGCAGCAGGGGGGAGCTGCCTCCTGTGCCTGGCTGTGGAGGAGGGGCAGATAGACAGCCTGTACCTTCGTGCCCCCTGGCTCCCCCTTGCTCTCCCAGCATACTGCACTCAGGGCTGCTGGAGGGGCCTGGCCTGCCTCCCCCAAAGAAGTCCTGCAGGCTGCCTGGGCAATGAGGAGGGGACAGCTGCTGGCAGCAGCTGCCCAGTGCTCTCCTGTCTCTGCCCTCTCCTCCTCACCTTCCTTCCCTGGCACCTTTTTCCAAATCTGGCCAAGGCTCGGATCTGGGTCGCAGAGCCCCCAGTGGGGGGCGAGGGGCTGGGGGGCGAGGGGCTGGGGGTCTCGTGCTAGAAGAGCTGAACTGGCAGGGAGCCCAGAAGTGCTGGGGATGTAGGAGCAGCAGTGCAGTGAAGCTCAGGGTGCCAGAGAGCGGGGGCTGGTGGAGCAGGAGGTGCTGGGGCCATGTCTCAAAGGGCTGATTTCTTGGTGTTTTCATTTGCGCAGGAATTGCCCCCATGGTCTCTGACTCCCAGCCCAATGGCTTGTCCCTAGAGCTGGGGTGAGGAGCACTAGCCCGGGGACTAGTGCAGGCTGGTGAAGCACTCCTGAGGCCTGCAGCCCTCCAGGCAGCAGCCCTGGCTCCAGGTCCACGAGGGTAGTGGTGGGCTGAGGCTGGCCCGGCCTGGCAGTGCTTGGCTGCCTGTCCTAGGGGCTCTGTGCTGCCCAGTGGCTGTGCCAGGTGCCATTTCCTACACCCCTCGCCCGTGTGACTGGGCTTGAAGCTGAGTCCCCTGTGGCCACGGGCCCTGGAGCTGGGCGCTGGTGGCAGTAGCTCCCCTCAGCTCCACGCCGAGAGCCGCCTCTGCTCGTGCAAGTGGGCCGCCGTGCTCCAGCCGCCCCGGCCCCAGCAAGCGGGACCAGCATCAGGTGAACTGATCCAGCACCAGCAAGGGGCCTGTCAGCAATGGCTGCTCCTCCCTCCTCGAGCACCCCAGGGAGACGCCCCACGTCAGGAAGGAGGGGACGGCAGTCGCAGGCCCTTGCTGTGACTTGCCAGGCGCAGGCTGTGGACTCTGGCCTTGAGCAGATCCACGCCCCCCTCCAGCACAGAGGAACTGGCCTTTATCTGTTACACTTTGTTCTCCCTGCTGTCTGGGTGTGGAGTGGGCAGAGCCAGCAGAGATTAGCCCTCACCCTCAGACCTTTGACACACACGCTGCAGGCAGGGTGATGGGTTTGCTTTGTGCTGGGGCTGGGGGGTAAAGTGCTCGCGATGTGCCCCCTCCCCCAGGCAGGGAGCCTGCTGCATCTCCGTCAGTGCAGTGTGGGCCGAGCGTGTCTGGGCACAGCATCGGGGAGATAGCAGAGAGCGCACCATGACACAGCGCCCCCTGCTGGGCAGCTGGGACTGATCTAGGCGGGAGCTCCTGCCCCAGCCAGTGCCCCTGCCCTGCTCCTCACAGCATCCCCTGCTGGGCATGAGGAAGATGAGCTGAGGGGGCAGTGAGAGCCTTGCCTGGGAATTTCCTTCCTTTGGAGTAACTTTTCCCAGCCTGCCCTGTAGGCACGCAGAGCTGTGCTTGCTGCTGCTGGTCCCTACGCCTGCTGAGTGGAGCCATGATGCCTTCTGCGCGTTTGCCCTGCTCTGCTAGGAGCTGCATGGACAGCTGCCATTCCTGCCCTGCGGGTGTGGGGGTGGGAACCTCGGCCAAGTCCCTGTTGCTACTTGGGTGTGTTCAAATAAAGGCGGGGGGGCCTCTCCTCACTCGGGCTAGCTGCTCTGGAGCCGCTGGGCCTATGGCCTAGAGGGAGCACACGGAGGCCAGCAGCCCCATCCAAACTCAGATGGGCCTCTGAGAGCAGCGTTTCTCTGATGATTGTACAGGGGAGTCCCTCCTGCCTCGGGGGAGGGTCTGAAATGCTCCCCCAGGAGCCCTGTGTTACTTGGCCAGGGCCACTCCCATCCCCAGAGCCCTGGGATGGCGACTCACTTCAGATGGAGGTAGAGATGCGGCAAGTGCTGTTTGGTTTCCTGTGGACATGCTGCAGCACTCGCCTCCCGGCCGAGCGTGACGCTTGCTCCGCCTGGCACCGCGCCGAGCTGGGGCCGGGCATGCACTCGAGCGAAAGAAAAAACCATTAAGGAAAAACAAACTGGGAAAGTCATTTGCTTTGCAGCGGGATGGCAAATGTGGCCGTTTGGAGGTATCAGCTGCAGTGGGGACACAGAGCTGTTCATGATGCCAGACAGCTGGCGGAAATGCCCAGCCTGTGCGAGGCACACAGCCCCTCCTCGCAAGGGCCCTGCTGAGTCCCCCGGGGCACCTGGGCATATTTACCCAGGAAAGGGACCCTGTCTGGCAAACAAATGAGGGGCGCTGTTGGTGCCAGAGAAGGGATGGGAGAGAACGTGGGCCCAGCAGAGATGGGTGCTTTCAGTGACTGCTGGCTCTGGGGTGCAGCATGGCACTTGCACTGGGGAACATTGCAGCAGCCCGTGCGACCAAGTGGAAAAGGCAGGGGGCTCGTCTCGGTGTGCAGGTACCAGCTGCTAGCTACTCCGATGCCCTTGGAGGTGTCGAGGATGGGGTACCGGCCTTCCCAAGGCAGGTGATGGTCATGTGTCCTGGGATGGGATGTCACCCCCAGCACTGGCCATGGACTCCATTTCCACTGGGCACTAAGATATCGGAGTGCTGACCCATTCCCTGTTCTGTGGGCAGTGCCTGTGGGGGGTGCCGAGGACTGGGGGTGGCCTGGGCCACGTGGCAGGAGCAGCGCTGAGAGGCTCTGGGTTGGAGTGGGCTCTGGAGTTATGCAGAAGGGCTCTCTGCTGCCTCACCCTGTCTCTGCCCCCCCCCCCATGCCAATGCTGCCCTGGGGCTGCTGGTGGGCACAGCTTTGCATTGTGGTGCGGGGTGCTCAAGAATCCCAGCCTCCTCCCTCTGCCTCAGTAAGAGCAGGGAGGGGACGAGGGTGTCCTGCTAGAGGTTGGGGTCCCGTCTCTGCTCGCCCCTGCCTGGCTGAAACTCAGACCTGGCCCAGGCCTCACACGCCCCTTATCGCACAGGCTGCTGCCTGATTCAGGGCCTCAGTCGCTCCTGCAGGGGAAGCCACAGCCCTTCCCATTAGATCTTATCAGCAGCATTTCATGAATGACTCTCAGCTCGCAGAGCCCCAGGCACGGCCTCTGGAATCCTCTGCTGAATGGGACTCCAGCCCACAGGCTGGAGCAGGTGTGTGTGTGCACAGCTGGGGAGGAGCAGGGCTCTGCCAAGTGCTGGAGCAGGCTTGTCCTGCCAGCTGCTCAGCCCGTGCGGGAGGAGCTCTGCAAGGCCAGGTCCAGAGCAACCCTGCTGGGCGCTGAGTGCAGGCCTGTAGGCCCATGCACCCATTGCTCTGGTAGGGCCCAGATTGGCACCGACTGTCAGGGTGTAAGTGGAAGCTGCCAGGCCAGCAGTGTCCCAGTGAGTCTGAAGATGGGTGCCTAACTACCTCTTCCACTCAGCAGTGCCCGCTGGCCCTGGGTCAAGGTTCAGTGCCCCTGAACTAAGGAAGCTCCACGTTTTTCATCTGCACCCGGCAAGCAGGGCAGCACCACATCTCCCACAGGGCCAGGCTAGCCTTATGGTCAAGGTGCTGGCCGGGGATGCAGGAAACCCAGGTTCAGTGTCTGGCTCTGCCAGAGACTCCCAGTGTGGCCTTGGCTAGTAATCCTGCCTCCTCGCCCATCTCAGTTTAGACTGCAAGGTCCTTGGGGCAGGGACAATCTCTCAGGCCTGGCAGCGTGGCTCCTGATACCAGATGGTGTTGTTATAACATCAAGAATAGTGACACGGATCCAGGCCCCCAGCAGGCCAGAGCCACCCACCGTGCAGTCTGAGGCACTGGGAGACTGAAGCTAGCGGATTATGCTGTGAGCCTAGTGTGCTGGCATTGGCACTGGCTGCCTGCTAGCCTCTGGACAGAGGGTCAGGCATCTCAGAAGCCCTTGCTGGTCTGGGACCCGCTCATATGATCTATCCTAGTCCCCATCGGCTGTGGGAGCAGCCCCTGGTTTGTGGGGATGAGTCAGTGGTCCTGGGCTCTGGAGAGGGAATGCCACAGGGAAAGGGGTAGGGGCCACACAGGACAGGAGCCAGACTTGCCATCTCTGATCTCTGTGTTCCCACAGCCCTACAGTAATTGGGCGGTAATGTGGGGCCTATTTCTGGGCCACTAGATTGAGGGGGACAGTATGAGGCACTGGCTGGGCAGAGGCTGCCCCCAGCTGTAGTTGGCAAGGGGCCTCTGAAATGCAGTGAACCCTGCTCCACTGAGGGGCAGAATGCAAAGCCAGGAGCCCACTTAGCTGCTGGCAGGCTGGCCCAGATGACTTTGAACTTGTGGGGGTGGGGCCAGTGCTCAGATGGGGCCCAGCTTAGGATTGTACTGGGCAGATGGGGTGATGTGCTGGGGGTGCAGGCAGCGAGCTCCCCAATGCTGAGAACATGTTCCAGTTAAACCCCCTGCACTCCCAGAAGAAGGATGAGACCCCCTCTTGGGGGGCACCAGAGTTGTGTTATATATCGAACCTCCGTCACATTGCCCAAGGCACTGGGATGGCAGACTGCCAAGCAGTAAGTAGTGCTATGGGGCGGGGCTTTCTCTCCCCCCTTGCAGTCAGTGCTGGCCCCACTGCCCTAGCATGGCACTAGGGCAGGGAGTGGGGTGGGGTCACTAGGGGGTGCTCTCCCCTAGCAGACAGTGCTGGCCCCAGCATGGCACCAGGGGGCACTGTGCTGCAGGATGTCGGGTGGGGTCAGGAGGGGGCGCTCTCCGGGCAGGTAGTGGCTATGTAACATGCTGGGGGTATTTCAGAGGAGATGGAGCCGAGGGCCTGGGATCAGTGAAGTCCCCAGGTGGCTATTGCTGCCCCCACTAATTACCCCGAGCACAGTCTTCAGCCGCAGCGTCGTTGGGCTGGGCACCGGGTGCTGGCACGGCACAGAGCGGGATTGACGGTGCCTCTTGTCCCTTTCAGAGTCTGCCCCAGCTGTGCGGTACAGGGGACGGCCAGGCATTCACAAGCACCCTGCAGCATCTCTACACGGCCGTGGCCAGGCAGGAGGCGAGGGCAGCGCAGAAGCGGCGCCACTCAGGTGAGTTGCAGGGAGGGGAGATGGAAATGTGTCCAGTGCAGCTTGTACCAGGGGTCCCCTCCTACAAGGGGTGTGGGGGGCACTGGGCATCGCCCCATCCCAATGGTCCTGGAGCTTCTGGCCTGGCAGGCAGGGAGGGTCAGGTCCCTATAGCTAGGGGTGTCCATATTGCTTTGCTCCCCAGAGTCAGTGGGTGACCGACATCCTTCTCCCCTAGCTGTTGGCCCCTCTGCTCCCTCACGCATATCTGACTCCTGCCTTCTCTCTTTGGGACAGGGGATGCTGAGACCCTGGAGCTCGCCTCGTCTCCCCAGCTGGCTGGGGAGGCCATGGACTCATTGGTCACGGTGGGCTCTCAGCAGGAAAGGGTTGAGCCACCCTCTGACCTGCCCCAGAGCCTGGGAGCCACAGCGGTAAGTGCAGCTCCCAAACGAGCAGCCTCCTGGAAGGCTGGTGTGAGAGACCTGACTGGGGAAAGTCTGGGCCTGGAGGGAGAGACAAGCTGTGCTGAGCAGCCTCCACCCCACAGAGGTTCCACGAAGTGCCTGCAGTGACTGGGTTCTGCTCCGGAGCCCTCTGTTCCCTCCTCAGTCTCTGACACAAGCCAACCTTCTGCAGACTAGCTGGCTCATAGGATTGGTTATGGGATCCTTTCCCCTCTGGCTGGCTTGGGGGGTGGAGAATGGGAAACTGGGCCTTTCCCCTCTAGGGCTCTGATCCAGCCCCAGGGTGGGGACGGGCTGGCTCAGAGGACTGTGTACATGGAGCCTTTCTGGCCCTATTTGATCAAAGCTGGTTCCCATCCAGTGGCTGTGTGGTGACCAGGTGGGTCTCAGCCAAGTTCCTAATGGGACATGTCCAGTCCAAACACCCCCCCAACTTTGGATTGTGAACTCTCCTGGTGTGTGGGGCAGTTACAGAGCTACCAGCTCCCCAGTGGACAGAGCGAGGTGACCGTGGCCCGGCTGCGGGGTGGTGCAGGGCCTCCAGCTCCTTAGTGCTGTGCCACCCAGCCCACTCCTGCAGCTCCAGGGCGGCGTCTTCCCTTGCTCCAGCCGGGATGCTCTGCAGTGGGGGTCCCCTCTGGAACTGCCCACAGGCGTTAGAGACGCGGGAGAGCAGGGAGCAGAGTGACCCATAGCTCATGGGAGGGGAGGGGGGAGCAGACTGACCCATGGCTCACAGGAGGGGAGGGAGTGAAGAGCAGACTGACCCATTGACAGGGGAGAGGAGGGGGGAGCAGACTGACCCATGGCTCACAGGAGGGGAGGGAGTGAAGAGCAGACTGATCCATTGACAGGGGAGGGGAGGAGGGAGCAGGCTGACCCATGGCTCACAGGAGGGGAGGGGGAGCAGACTGACCCATTGACGTGGAGGGGAGGAGATAGCAGACTGACCCATGGTTCAGGGGAGGGGAGGGAGCGGAGAGGAGACTGACCCTTTGACAGGAGAGGGGAGGGGGAGCAGACTGACCCACGGCTCACAGGAGGGGGCTTGCTGGGCTCTGTGTTCTCCCTACTAGAGCTCTGCCTGGGACTATTTTTCAGTCCTGCTCCCGCCCTGCAATACCCACTCGCCCCCGCATTGTTTCTTGCATTTTTATCCTGCTCCCACCTATAAAAACCTTAGATCCTGCAAGAGAGACAGATTCCCCCCGCTACTGAAAAACACACTACGGTTGGTTAATATATTATAAACGGAATTCAGACACAATTTTTACCACTAAAAGGATTAAACAAATCTTGCTTAAACCGTGTAAATAATACCTTAACTCCTGTTATAATAGACATCAAGTCTCTGTCTATCCCTCGCTTAAATGTAAGTATTAAAACCTTCATTTTAAAAAAGGAAAAACTTGCTTTACATTGCTGAAATTCTATTTATGACCAACTGTTGTTGTGTGTCTATCACACAGAATGTCAAAACAAATTGCCCCAAAATTTTGCCTTAAAAGGTGCAGGTTTTTTTAATGATTATAAAAAGTAAGTTGTTTAAAAAAAAAAACTGGAAATTTTTAACCCACTTAAGCGCTGTTTTTAGAACTTTGAAACATCCCAGTCAAGTTATTTCTGTGTCAGGATTATTACTGCTTTTTGAAAAACATTGAACAGAAAAACTGCTCGCAGCACTGACAGCCAGCTGATACAACAGCGACCGTCTGCGCATATGTGGCGTCCCAGAACAACACACAAGAAACCCTGTGACTGTGATTCTCGGCCCTGACTTGAGCCGGTGTACAGCACTGGATCTGGAGCCAGGGAGATACACAGGTGTAGGAAAGAGAAGTTCGAACAAAATAATTAGCCATGTCCTGAATAGGCTACTCTCGGTAAACTGATGAGAGATTTAGTGATTTCCTGCAAATTCCCGCAGTCTGGTTTTTTGCCCGCCCATCCCACCTGCAACAAAGCACATTTCACCCACTCCCAATATGATGGGAGCGGGTCCTGTGGGATCCCAGTCCCGGTGCAGGGCTCTGCTCCCTGCTCCCCTTCTGTGAGAATGGTGTTGGCTGCTCCCTCTCCCTCCTCCCCTACCCAAAAACTCTGGCCCTTGCAGGGTGGGGCGAGAACTCTGCTTGCCTCCTACAGCACCTCTGACTGGCTGCTGTTCCCCAGGAGGCGGGGCAGCAGGGCAGGCAGCCACTCAGAAAGGTTTTCCCTTGGGCAAGGCTGGAAACTGGGGCTGGAGCTTCTTGTGTGAGGGGGCTGGGCTCCAGCAGGGAGAGAGTGCTGTGCGGGCGAGAGCTGGCGGCAGGGTGCATCCCAGCAGGGCAGGGCTGGGCCCCAGGGAGGAGGCATCTGTCACTTACAGCTTTCCTGTGTGTCGTTTGCACACGGCTGGGAGCCAGTGGGAGGTGCAGGAGCTCTGGAAGCCAGGGCAGGGGAGAGCTGGGGCTGGGAGCCCAGGGTGGGTGGGAGCACTGGGGCTGGGAGCCAGGGTGGGGGAGCTCTGGGACTGGGCGCCCCTCACTGACTCTGGGGTGGTGACTGGGCTGGGCAGCGTTTTTCCATCAAATCCGCACTTTTAATTGGAAACAAGGGGCCTTGTCCACCTGCCCTGACCTGCAGGGTGGTGCTGCTGTGCCCATCCCGGCTGGGTACGTGCTGGGAGCTACGGGCTGGGAAGTGCTTTGGGACACAGGGGCTAGAGAAACTCTGGCTGGTTTACAGTGCTCCTGTTCTGTGCATGCATGCACACACATGGACATATGCACACACACACATGCCCAGAGACATGGCTCCGCACACAGACACACACACATGCAGACCCAGACAGACAAGCACTGGGCTGTTGGAACACTTTGTACAGTGGGGATCTATTGAACCAAACTACCAACTCTGTATATGATGGAAACCGCTTCAAGCCAGGGGGTGCGGCAGCCCCCCGTGGCCCTAGTTCCAGCACCTATGGACGTGCACACACGCACACAGCCTCATGCAGAGACCCGGCCCGCGGGAGCATCCCCATTGGTTTGACAGAGGTTCCTTTGGTTCCAGACTCCCTCCTCTCCGGCCCAGAGAGCCCGGCTGCCTGTGTCCAAGGCCAAGAGGAAGAAGGCAAAGGGGCTGTTCGGCTGACACCCACTGCCCCTCCCGCTTACCGTGGGGAGCGGTCTGGCGCCAGGCACTCGTTGCTCACCACAGCAGCTCCAGGACACCAGCGCAGAGCCTTGAATCCCTGACGCAGCATCTAGAAGGGCCAATCAGGGCTCCCGCTCCAGGCAGCGCGTGGGGCCCTCTCCCCCCATGGCAGATCCTGCTGAAGGAAGTTCGTTCGGCCCCTTCTCACTTCACCTGTGGGCACTAGATGCTGGGAAGTCTCTGGTGCTGCCCGTGGCCTGTCCTCTCCACTGGCAGAGCCGGTGTGGCAGGTGTCTCCTCTGCTTCTCACCCCCGTGCATCTCCTCTCCCCACACTGGCCTGGCTTTCCTGCTCAGCCCTTCCCCCTCCACCCCCCCAGCTGTGGGACTGCCCCTCCCTGTGCTCCGCAAGGCTGAGAACGTGGATGAGCTGCATGGGGGGAGGGGGCAGGGTCCTGTTCATTGGACGGGTGGCTCCACCCTTTATTTTTTGCAATAAAGGCCCTTCTCTGCCCGAGGACGCTGTGTCTGGCTGGGGATGGGGCCTGCTCTGGCTTCTCCCATTTGGTCTTGCCAGGTACCCCAGAGGAGCGGGGGCACACGGAAGCCCTGGCCCTTCTCTCCAGCCTGTCACCTTCGCAGCCTCTTCCTTGGCAGCTGGTCCCCTTGCCTCCCGTGTCAGCTGGCCGCGACCAGTTCTCCCAAAGGGTTCAGAGAGGTTCTGCCCAGCCAGGAGCAACATTAGCAGCCAACCAGGAGGCCAAGGGCAACACCTGAAACCAAGCCAATTGCAGCCTCCCTCATCTTCCAGCTGGAGGCACTGGACAACAGCTCCCAGCATGCCCTGCTCCAGCATCATCTCCACAGGGGGCCGATGGCACCTGGCAGGTGCTCCAGGGGTTGCAGTTCTGCTCTGAAGAACTGGGCTGGGGCTGGCGGGTGCCAGCCCCTGAGATAAGAGGCCTTGGGCTTCATGCCCAGTGGTGCCATCCAGGCTGGTTGCAGAACTGGGCAGAGGGTCTGGGTGCCAACCAACCCCATCCTGAGACAGGGAAGTCTTTGATTTCTTCTTTGCTGGGAGTGGCCAGAACCCCATAAAAACCTCGACCCAGTCAGTAGCGGTGAGCCAGCCCTGCCCGATGGGCGCACAACCTAGGATGGGGTGCTTAGAAACCGCTTCGGAAGGGTTAACTGATGTTCAAGGAAGGGTTAATCCATTGCTTGGTCTGGCAGGTTGCTTAGCCCATACAGGGCCTCGAGGGCGGCTTGTCTCCGTGCCATGCTGCCCCGTCTGCAGGGCGTGTAGAGCCTCCATCGGGCATGGAGCGGCCTACAGAACTAGCTCATGCGTGCAGCCTGTCCCTCCCCCCGGCTCCGCCTCCCCCCACTCTGCAGCAGTGCCATGCTGGCTATCCGTCCACCCACCCATCGCTTTCCTCTGTCTGGCAGCGTTTCGCCGGCTCCCTTCTCCATCCTCAGCTCATTCCCTGGCTTTACAGGCCGGGGCTGGCACTAGGATCCTGAACCCCCTACCCATGCCCACAAGCCATGCTGTGGGCCCCGGGATGCCCCATGGAGATCAGGCTGGGGCCAGCAGTGCCTCTTTCTTGGCAGGGCAGCTGGGCAGGGCACTGCCAGTCCCCTGGGCCCAGAGGGTGGGCGGTGGGGGATGGTCTCTGCGGCAGAGCTGAGTCCCAGGTGGGGCTGCTCTGGGCTGGGCTGGCTACAGCCAGTGTTTCTCGCATGCGTTATCGTTGTTGAGGGGGAAACGAAAACATCCCGCAGAGGGAGAGCGCTAGTGTTTGTGGAAGGGAATGAATGGCCCTTCGCTGAGCCTGGAGCAAGCTGCCTTTTATATTTCCTCTCCAAGCGTGGAGATTGCAGGGCGGGAAGGGGAAGCTGCGGGCAGCCCCCACCCCAGCTGCAGCCCCCACCACAGCACACTAGCACCCACCTTCTGCTTGACCTGCCAATGCTGATTGCAGTCGAAAGGTGGCCCCCAGAGCAGCCGTCGGCCCCCGGAGCAGCAGTCCGCCCCCTGGGGCATGGTAGGGTCAGGGGGCGTGGGAGCATACGGCAGGGTCAGGGGGCTGCATGGTGGAATGGGAGATGTGATGAGGGGTTGCACAGTATGTGGGGGGGTGCGTGGCAAAGGGGGCACATAGCAAGGGGGCAGGGCTGGCAGGAGGAGCCTGGAGTGCATCCCCCAAGTCGTCCTGGGCTGATAGTGATTCCCCAATAACTGCCCCGGGACAGTAATGGAGGAGACTGTGTCCCCAGTATTAGGGGGCACTGCTGCACAGCACCTTTGAATCTGCAGGCAGGGGATGCTGCCCCACCCTTTCCTCCCCACGCTAGACCTTCTCCTTCCCCTGGGCCAACCCCTCGTGTCTGGGCACTGAGCCTCTGGGGGCACCTTCCCTTAGGAGCCCCCTGCTCCTGAACCAGCAGGGTTCTCTGCACACCCTCCCTGCCTGGGGGCAAGCACCCAGGGTCCAGCAGGGCACCAAAGCCAGGAATCCTGCCCCTCCTTGCCATGGGGCTGGGCTGGAGAGCAGGATCATGGCCCCAGCTGTTCAGCCAGAACCTGTTGGACCCAGGGGCTCTGCGCTCCCCACAGGCTGGCTGCTGCAGCCTGTCCTGCTCCTCGCCTATCCAGCAGGTCATCTCCTCCCCACCCCGTGCCTAGGCCAGCTGGAGGTGTGAGGGTCGGGGGTGGGGATGTGGGGGGTCTATTTCTCTTCCCCAGGGCATGGGAAGCTTTCAGGGTGGTTAGGCCGATGTGGGAGATCTGAGCACAGATGCACTCGTTACCTGTGGGGATGGAGGTCATGTTCCCCTCTAGGGGTCCGTGAAAGTGCAGCTCCTGGAGCTGGGCGGGTGGCTGGCTGCTCCCCCTTCCCTACGTTGTTCCTTAGGAAGCTGAGCACTCATGGGTCAGCGTACAGCACCCTTTGTGTTCTGGAAGGTGGAGCAGGAGCAGGGCTTGCTGGGACCATAGGATGTCCTGAGTCCAGACTCTTTATAGCTCTGCCAGTGCCCCTCACTCCCGAGCTGCAGCCCCCTGCTAGCCCAGCCCTGGGCTCCCCCCACCCGCCAGCTCTGCCTATGCCCCTCATTCTCGATCTGCAGCCCCCTGCTAGCCCAGTCCTGGGCTCCTCCCCCCAGCTCTGCTGGCGCCCCTCAATCCTGACCTGCAGCCCCCTGCTAGCCCAGGCCTAGGCTTCCCCTCTCCCATAGGCTCTAACTCTTGCTTCCTTGTCACAGAAGTGCCTGTCTCAGCTGCCGTGGGATGGGGGCAGCAGGTGGGTGGCGGTTTTGGCCTCTTTAGAAGCCTGAGCCTAGCACACCCATATCCCCATTCTGTGCCCAACTTGCTGTGTGATGGCTTTCCCTGAATGAGGAAGAGGCTTTTGGCCTGGTGGAGAGAGGGAGAGTACAGCCCTTTCCCCTCCCAATTTGGGGCAGAGGGTACTTAAAAACTGGGAGAAGTTGAATTCTTCAGTCCCAACTCTCATCATTCAGCCAGGATCAGCCAGTTTCTTAGCTTAGTGCTTCTGCAGGAAAGGTCAGCTATGAAATCGTTAATGCTGCTGATCATAGACTCATAGACTTTAAGGTCAGAAGGGACCATCATGATCATCTAGTCTGGCCTCCTGCACAATGCAGCCCATGGAATCTCACCCACCCACTCCTGTAACAAACCCCTAACTTCTGTCTGAGCTATTGAAGTCCTCAAATCATGGTTTAAAGACTTCAGGGTGCAGAGAATTCTCCAGCAAGTGACTTGTGCCCAACGCTGCAGAGGAAGGTGAAAATGGCCCAGGGCCTCTGCCAGTCTGCCCTGGAGGAAAATTCCTTCCCGACCCCAAATATGGCGATCAGCTAAACCCTGATGTGAGCAAGACTCACCAGCCAGACACCTGGAAAGAATTCTCTGTAGTAACTCAGATCCCACCCCATCCAACATCCCATCACAGGCCACTGGGCATATCTACTACTAGTAGTCGAAGATCAATTAATTGCCAGAATTAGGCTATCCCATCATATCATCTCCTGCATAAACTTGTCAAGCTTTGTCTTGAAGCTAGATATGTCTTTTGCCCCCACTGCTTCCTTTGGAAGGCTGTTCCAGAACTTCACTCCTCTGATGGTTAGAACCCTTCGTCTAATTTCAAGTCTAAACTTCCTGATGGCCAGTTTATATCCATTTGTGCTTGTGTCCACATTGGTACTGAGCTTAAATAATTTCTCTCCCTCCCTGGTATTTATCCCTCTGATATATTTATAGATAGCAATCATATCTCCTCTCATCCTTTTTTTAGTTAGGCTAAACAAGCCAAGCTCATTGAGTCTTCTTTCATAAGACAGGTTTTCCATTCCTTGGATCATCCCAGTAGCCCTTCTCTGTACCTGTTCCAGTTTGAATTCATCCTTCTTAAACATAGGAGACCAGAACTGCACACAGTATTCCAGGTGAGGTCTCATCAGTGCCTTGTGTAACGGTACTAAAACCTCCTTATCTCTACTGGAAATACCTCGCCTGATGCATCCCAAGGCCGCATTAGCTTTTTTCACGGCCATATCACGTTGGCGGCTCATAGTCATCCTGTGATCAACCAATACGCCGAGGTCCTTCTCCTCCTCTGTTACTTCCAAGTGATGTGTCCCCAGTTTATAACAAAAATTCTTGTTATTAATCCCTAAATGCATGACCTTGCACTTTTCACTATTAAATTTCATCCTATTACTATTACTCCAGTTTACAAGGTCATCCAGATCTTCCTGTATGATGTCCCGGTCCTTCTCTGTATTGGCAATATCTCCCAGCTTTGTGTCATCTGCAAACTTTATTAGCACATTCCCGCTTTTTGTGCCAAGGTCAGTAATAAAAAGATTAAATAAGATTGGTCCCAAAGCCAATCCCTGAGGAACTCCACTAGTAATCTCCTTCCAGTCTGACAGTTCACCTTTCAGTGTAACCCGCTGTAGTCTCCCCTTTAACCAGTTCCTTATCCACCTTTCAGTTTTCATATTGACCCCCATCTTTTACAATTTAGCTAATAATTCTCCATGTGGAACCGTATCAAATGCCTTACTGAAATCGAGGTAAATTAGATCCACTGAGTTCCCTTTTGTCTAAAAAATCTGTTACCTTCTCAAAGAAGGAGATCAGGTTGGTTTGACATGATCTACCTTTTGGAAAGCCATGTTGTATTTTGTCCCAATTACCATTGACCTCAATGTCCTTAACTACTTTCTCCTTCAAAATTTTTTCCAAGACCTTGCATACTACAGATGTCAAACTAACAGGCCTGTAGTTACCCGGATCGCTTTTTTTACCTTTCTTAAAAATAGATGTTTAAAGTGTCATCATTAGGCTCCAGTGTAAACCTAATGGATGGGGACAGGGAGAGTTCATGTGTCCCTCTGGGCCTGTCTCCTGTTTGGAAGGTATTCCTGTGACCACAGGGGTGGGATGTTCAGTGCAAATCAGTGCCGGGGGCCCTGCAGGCCTCCCTGGAGCACAGCAGAGCAACCCCATGGATAGCTGGGTGGGGGCCTTGCAGGGTGTCTCCCTGGGCCCTTGCCACGTGGTGCCCTGATTTCCAATGAACATGCTGCTTATTCCCATGTGGGACGGTGGGAAGTGGATCCAGGCCTGGGGCGGGGGGGAGCTGACCACCAGCCACTCCCTGGGACACATTCACAGGGCAGCCAGTGTGAGACAGGAGTTTGGCCAGGGCTGGGATCTCATGGATATCAGCCCTGCCTGGGGGGAGACCCCTCTGATTGGCCACTCTCCCCACTTCCCCTTCCTCTGGGGAAGGGCAGCCAATTGGAGTTGCTGCTCTTTGCCCCACCCCTTCCCCAGGAGCCAGGGGAAATTTTAGGGAGGGGAGGGGGCTCTAAAGAGCAGCGCAGGGCAGCGCCTTGTCCCTCTCCTGTGAGCAATGGGTGGTTCTGCTTCCCCCCATCCCTTGCCCTGGTGAGGGGGGAGGAGGGTGCAGAGCCCCTGCAGCTGCAGGAGTAGAGGTGGGGCTGCAGGGGGCAGAATTAATTGCTGGGCTGGAGGAGGGGCCAGTGTTGGGTCTGTGCCATCTGGCAGCCACGAGAGCCATCGCAGCGGGCCAGGGGCACCTTGCTCTGTGCATTTGGGGGCGTTGGCAGCGCTGGACCGCCCAGCCCGTGCTGGGGGGTGGGCTTCAAACAGCGAAAGGCCCCCAAAACACACCAGAGACTTGAGCTTCCCCCTCAGCTCTGCCAGTGCCCCTCACTCCCGACACGCAGCCCCCTGCTCTCCCAGGACCCGGCTCGGTTCAGGCTCCCAGTGCACGTTAAAGGCTCAGCCTCCATCATTTGAGTCCATAAATATTAGTTTCCGCAGGATTTAATGAAGCCGTTATGCAGGGCACGGCCCGTGGCCTTAACAACGGCTCTGTGGCCTCGATTAAAGGGACCTTTCAGTTGCTTTCAAGTATTTTTAGAAAGGGGGGGGAACCCCAGCTGAGCTGGGAGAGGAAAATCCCGAGCTGGCCTGGTACAAAACTAAGGAAATAGCACCACCTAGACTGCAGCTCCCTCCCTGGCTCAGCTGGCGAGCTGCTGGGTCCTCTCTGCTCTGTGCCCGAGGGGCTAGTCCTGCTCCCGCTCTGCAAGATCTGGGGCCACATGGCTCTGTCAGCCCCCTGGCAGGCCTGGTCCAACCCTGGGGGGTTTCCTGCTCTGCCCAGTGCCAGGTGCCCAAGTACTAACTGGGGAGGGTCGTGCTATAAATAATGTGATGATCTCAAGAAGCACCTTCCCTGGGCTCAGTACCGCCTTGTACAGAGGGGAAACTGAGGCACAGAAAGAGGCAGCACTTGCCCAAAGTCAACCAGCAAGTCAGTGCAGGGAATAGACCCAGGAGTTCTGGCCCCCACCTCACTGGCCCACCAGTGGTTAGGGAACAGCCCTGGCTCTTTGGGGGACATCCCCTGCCCCCCAGCAGAGAACCTTGCTCCCTCCTGCCCTATGGGTGACAGCAGGGTCTGCCTGTCCCCAAAGTGCCAGGTATGCCCCCACACTTTGAGGGGGTGGGCTCGTTTTGTGCAGCGCTTTGCTTGCTTCTGCCCTTCCCACAGAGCACAGGGATGGATCCAGAGCAGGAGGGGGTATCCCTAGCCTCCAGCCCCATGGGCAAGGGATTCCCCCTAGCCCCCAGTGGGCAGGGGCTCACTTCCTCCAAGGGTAGGGGGACTGCTGCTCTTCATTAGGCCTTGGTTATTAAGAAGTGATGGATTCTCTTTCCCTATCCTGTGCATGCTCCGGGCCCGGACGCCCTAGTGCTGGGGCTGAGGGCCTGGCGGGAGGTGACACTCGTGGGGGCCTTTCCCGTATGCTCTGGGGTTCCCTGCCCTTTGAGCTGTCCCCTGGCATTCCTGCTGTCTTCATTTGTGATTGTGAGGTGAGGTTTGTTCCTCTGGACCTGCCCCTGCCCAGCCCTGGAGCAGCCTTGCTCTTATGGGTATTAACAGTAGGGGTTATGGGGGCCCCATTGTGCCAGGAACTGCCCAGATCCCGACCAAGATCAGGGACCCATTGCACCGGGTGCTGCCCAGACCCCAACCGAGATCAGAGCCCTGTCACGCCAGGCACAGCCCAGCCCCCGACCGAGGTCAGGGCCCTGTTATGCTGGGCACTGCACAGACCCTCTGACTAAGATCAGGACCCCTTGGACCCCCCACATGGTCTCAGTCCCAACCCAGGCCCCTCGGACCCCCACAATATTCAGAAGAAACATTAAGAACAGTCGCGCTTCGTCACACCTAGCTGCAAGCCCCCTCCCCCACAGTTCTGATGGTGTGGGGCGCTCCAGGAGATACTGATGGGCTGTGGGGAGGTTGAGGGGCCCAGCGAGGCAGGGGTCTGTACTCACTTGCTGGTTGCTTGTTAGTGATCCAGATGGTTTGGAGAGCCCGTGGGTAGGGGGTGAGCGGCACCACTCACCCGGACTCAAGGCTGCTGCTTTGTGGCATCGGATGCCCATGGGTCCGGCAGAGGCCTCCAGGGCTCCCCTTCTCTGCAGCAACCCCAGTGGTAGTTGTGGGAGGGAAACAGCTCCACGACCAAGTGACACAGAATCATGAGTGTGTGGGGAGGGACTTATGTGGGTGTTGTGGTGCTGCCCGGTGTTGGGGGACGTACGTGGGTGTCATGGCACTGTGAGGGGGGCACTGGTGGGCTTTGTGCTGCCTGGGGGTGGTGGGGCATACCTGGGTTGTGGTGCCATTAGCTGGGCTGGGGGGACGTACGTGGGCGTCGTGGTGCCATGAGTGGGGTCGGGGGAAGTACGTGGGCCTCGTGGCACTGTGAGCGGGGTTGGGGGACGTACGTGGGCCTCGTGGCACTGTGAGCGGGGTCGGGGGACGTATGTGGGCCTCGTGGCACTGTGAGCGGGGTTGGGGGGCTTACGTGGGCATCGTGGCACCATGAGCAGAGTTGGGGGGGTGTACGTGGGTGTCGTGGCACCATGAGCAGGGGCATACGTGGGCATCGTCGCACTGTGAGCGGGGTTGGGGGGTGTACGTGGGTGTGGTGGCACCATGAGCAGGGTTGGGGGGCATACGTGGGTGTCGAGGCACCGTGAGCGGGGTCAGGGGTGTACGTGGGCATCGTGGCGCCGTGTGCTGGCAGGTGCGTTTTTCATACACAGGTCCTGGGAGTGGGTTACCCACCAGCTGGAGAAGGCGTCTTTGGGCTAGAGGGGAGAGTTCACGGCGGATGCTGCAAAAGGCCTGTCCCTAGGAGTGCCAGGCCAGGCCAGCGGAGCGACCGATCTAGACCAGTCTCCTGTTCCTGGCGAGTGCCCAGTCCCCAGCCCAGCCCTGCACTCCCCACATAGCCCTGCCATGGGATGGCGAAGCCCCAGAGAGGCAGGTGGAGTGGGATGAGGCCCCTGCCTTGCCCCTTAATGGCCTGGAAAATGCCTCCCAAGCAGCATGCCCCGAGCCCTCCCCTCTGTGCCAAGCCCCCAGGAGCTCATCCCTGAGGGGTCCTGCCAGGGAGATGCAGGGGGCTAACTGGGGAGTTGGGGGCTGCTCACCTGGCACTTTCCCGTGTGGCACTGGAGGGGGAGGGCAGCATTAGCCCCTTGGCTGGCAGGGCTCACGGAGGCCATGGCGTGTTGGTTAATAAGTGGCTGTTGATTCTCGGTGTGCAGCTGGCGGCCCCAGTCCTGCTTCCCCGAGGGGACGGGTGCTGGGGCGGGGGATAGAGCAGCCTTGGGAGCCGGCGGTGCCAGCACCTCTGGAAATCCGGTCGCAGGGCTCTCAAGCTGGGCATCCCACCTCAGTGGGTGCTTCTGGCTGCGCCCGCATGCTTGAGGTCCCCAGAATGAACCCCATTGGTTGCTCCCCTGCAGCATGGTGCCTCCCGGGCCAGCATGGCACCCATCTCGGCATGGCAGGCCACTCCTGGGAACTAGCCTGACCTGGGCTCTGCCTCTCTGGGACCCGCCCCGGCCTCTGCCTCTCGCCTGGCCTAGCCAGAGCACCCCGGAAGGGCTGTGGCACTGGGCGGAGGCTGCCCAAAGGAGTTGGCCCACCTGGGGAGATGAGGCTGGCTGTGGGGAGAGGGGCACAGCGCCCTCCCTGGTGCAGAGCCGAGGGGGCTGGAGGGGGCTTGGCCGGCCCCTGGCCTGGGTAGTGAAATCAGGGTGTTGTGTTTACTTTCCCCTATTGGCAGCTGGAAGGGGAAGCCCATCCCAGCCCCGCATTGTTGTCTCAGCGAGTTAATCAGATCCCATAATCCTGTTGTGGAAATATCGGGCCTCCCTCCAAACAATAGAGACCGAGAATATTGTGGTTAAATTTCAACCAGCTGCCTCCCTGCTCTGTTTGATCCCCCCCTCCCAGGGCGCGCTGGGGCATCTGGTATCAGCCCTGATGCAGGGGGAACAGGAATCTTCGCCTGCTCTGCTCCAGGAACCCCGCACACCTGCAGCCCCGAGCAAATAAAGCCCAGGAGTGGGGGGCCCTGCTTGGGCTGTAGGGCTCCCGGGTGGGGGGTGCCCGCTATGACGGGCTCAGGGCCCCTCCACGTGTGTTTTTTGACACCTGTCGAAGTCGCCCGGGTGGCCTGGGAGCCGGGGCCCCCACAGCAGGGCTGGTTCCCGAGGTGGAGGGAGCCCTCTGGCCTCGCTCTCGTTGGCGGGGTGGGGGCAGCTGCCTACCGAGGCTCGCCCTCAGGGACAGGTGGAGCGGGACCCTCCCCGGCCGGTGGGGTGGGCTCCGACCAGCGGCGCTCTTGGCAGGGGGAGGAGGCTGCCGGCGGCCCATGGCAGGTTCCGCGGGGAGGCGGAGGGAGGGAGCTGGGAGGCTGGGACATGGGCAGGGTGCGGTCCTGGCGGTTCCCGATCCCGGATCTCTTCAATTTCCCCTCTCACTCGTGCCCTGGGAGTGGAGACAGCAGCGGCTCCGGCTCCAGCTCCAGCCCCTGCAGCCACCGCCGCCCTGACCACCAGGGCGCCAACCGCGGGGACTCCGGGCAGCCGGGCCCCGGCCCCGCAGCAGCCGCCCCGCTGCCAAAACAAACGGCCCTTCGCTATTTATTGGAGGCGGCCGGGCAGGAAAGCTCAGAGCAGGCGGCCAGCCCCAGGCGCCGGGCAGCAGCAGCGGGGCGCACGGCAGCACCTGCCCGGCACACGGCCACCTTTACGCACTGGATGGCGACCCCCCTGGGGCACGGCGAGCACCCCGGCCGAGCCTGAGGGGCTCCCGGGCTGAGGACCCCCCTGTCGCCCGCCTCCCCTCCCCGGCGGAGCTGCCCAGCGTCCCCGCTGTCCCCGGACTTCCCTGCCATGAAGCTGGCCCGGCTCCTGCTGCTCCTGAGCGGGTGCGCGCTGCTGCTGGCCCCGGCGGTGCGGGGGTGCGGGCCGGGCCGGGTGGTGGGCAGCCGCCGGCGGCCCCCCAGGAAGCTCATCCCGCTGGCTTACAAGCAGTTCAGCCCCAACGTGCCCGAGAAAACCCTGGGCGCCAGCGGCAGGTACGAGGGCAAGATCGCCCGGAACTCGGAGCGCTTTAAGGAGCTGACCCCCAACTACAACCCCGACATCATCTTCAAGGACGAAGAGAACACGGGAGCCGACCGCCTCATGACCCAGGTACGGGCCCAGCCCCTCCCCGGGCCATGCCAGGCTCCTGAGCCCTCTGCGCCCTGCAGTCCTTCCTCTCCGGGGGAGCCCTGCTCTCTTCCTCCCCGCCCCCCCGGCTCCTGCCCTGATCCCTGCTTCAGCCATGCCGGGCTCCGGGGGACATTCCACATCCTGTCCGGGGGCCCCGGCTCAGGTGCTGGGAGGGAGGCCTGGAAGTGCCCCGCCGTGCGGGGTAGAGCAATGGCCCGAGCAGATGCTTCCTCCCCGGATAGCTGCCCGCTGCGGTGACCCTCTGCTGCAGGCACCTGCCCTCCCGAAGGCCCCTCTCCAGTCGGATCCCCGATGCGCGGCGGGGCTCTCCTCTGTTCTCCCAGGCCCGGCTTCGTTTGTTTGCCCTCCGCTGCCCTCCTTCCCCCGAGCCCGGGGACCTTCCCCGTGCAGTGACCGGCGGCGCGGGGCGGCAGCGCTGCAGGGGGGCCCAGGCTCTGGAGGCGGAGAGGAGCTGCGGGGATCAGGGCGCGCGGCGCGGCTCTCCCATTCACCTGCCGGGCAGCGTGCGCTCTGGGTCTCCGGCTGCGGGCCCCGCCCCCGTCAGCGCCAGTCCGAGGCGCAGGAGGTGGCGAGTTCACAGCCGGCCCCCGGCAGCCACAAGATGCTCGGAGTCACGAGGGGCTTCCCGGGCGCAAGCGGCTGCCCCAGCCCGCTAGGAAGTTCCCGTCCCTGGAGGGAGTCGGGGGCGGATGCCGTGGAGGACCAGAGCGCTGGAGGGAGCGGGAGGGGGTGGGCAGTGGCATCCCCCTGCCTGCCCCGGGAGGCCCCCAGCTGGGCAGTCCCTTGGCACTGGCTGGGGGTAGGGTTCAGTGTCTGAAATCTCCAGAGCCCTGGGACCCTGTGCTGTGAGGCGGGCAGTGGAGGGTGTCTTGGACCCAGTGCTGCAGTGGGGGGAGGGGGGCAGTGGAGGGTCTCTTGGACCCAGTGCTGCAGCGGGGGGAGGGGGGCAGTGGAGGGTCTCTTGGACCCAGTGCTGCAGTGGGGGGAGGGGGGCAGTGGAGGGTGTCTTGGACCCAGTGCTGCAGTGGGGGGGAGGGGGGCAGTGGAGGGTGTCTTGGACCCAGTGCTGCAGTGGGGGGAGGGGGGCAGTGGAGGGTGTCTTGGACCCAGTGCTGCAGTGGGGGGGGAGGGGGGCAGTGGAGGGTGTCTTGGACCCAGTGCTGCAGCGGGGGGAGGGGGGGCAGTGGAGGGTCTCTTGGACCCAGTGCTGCAGCGGGGGGGAGGGGGGCAGTGGAGGGTGTCTTGGACCCAGTGCTGCAGTGGAGGCAGGGGGGCAGTGGAGGGTGTCTTGGACCCAGTGCTGCAGTGGGGGGAGGGGGGCAGTGGAGGGTGTCTTGGACCCAGTGCTGCAGTGGGGGGAGGGGGGCAGTGGAGGGTGTCTTGGACGCAGTGCTGCAGTGGGGGGAGGGGGGCAGTGGAGGGTGTCTTGGACCCAGTGCTGCAGTGGGGGGAGGGGGGCAGTGGAGGGTGTCTTGGACCCAGTGCTGCAGTGGGGGGAGGGGGGCAGTGGAGGGTGTCTTGGACCCAGTGCTGCAGCGGGGGGAGGGGGGCAGTGGAGGGTGTCTTGGACCCAGTGCTCCAATGGGGGGAGGGGGGCAGTGGAGGGTCTCTTGGACCCAGTGCTCCAATGGGGGGAGGGGGGGCAGTGGAGGGTGTCTTGGACCCAGTGCTGCAGTGGGGGGAGGGGGGCAGTGGAGGGTGTCTTGGACCCAGTGCTGCAGCGGGGGGAGGGGGGCAGTGGAGGGTCTCTTGGACCCAGTGCTGCAGTGGAGGGAGGGGGGCAGTGGAGGGTGTCTTGGACCCAGTGCTCCAATGGGGGGAGGGGGGGCAGTGGAGGGTGTCCTTGGACCCAGTGCTGCAGCGGGGGGAGGGGGGCAGTGGAGGGTGTCTTGGACCCAGTGCTCCAATGGGGGGAGGGGGCAGTGGAGGGTCTCTTGGACCCAGTGCTCCAATGGGGGGAGGGGGGCAGTGGAGGGTGTCTTGGACCCAGTGCTGCAGTGGGGGGAGGGGGGCAGTGGAGGGTGTCTTGGACCCAGTGCTCCAATGGGGGGAGGGGGGCAGTGGAGGGTCTCTTGGACCCAGTGCTCCAATGGGGGGAGGGGGGCAGTGGAGGGTGTCTTGGACCCAGTGCTGCAGTGGGGGGAGGGGGGGCAGTGGAGGGTGTCTTGGACCCAGTGCTGCAGTGGGGAGGGGGGCAGTGGAGGGTGTCTTGGACCCAGTGCTGCAGTGGGGGGAGGGGGGCAGTGGAGGGTGTCTTGGACCCAGTGCTGCAGTGGGGGGAGGGGGGCAGTGGAGGGTGTCTTGGACCCAGTGCTGCAGTGGGGGGGAGGGGGGGCAGTGGAGGGTGTCTTGGACCCAGTGCTCCAATGGGGGGAGGGGGGCAGTGGAGGGTGTCTTGGACCCAGTGCTCCAATGGGGGGAGGGGGGCAGTGGAGGGTGTCTTGGACCCAGTGCTGCAGTGGGGGGGGCGGGGGGCAGTGGAGGGTGTCTTGGACCCAGTGCTGCAGTGGGGGGAGGGGGGCAGTGGAGGGTGTCTTGGACCCAGTGCTGCAGTGGGGAGGGGGGCAGTGGAGGGTGTCTTGGACCCAGTGCTGGGGAGGCAGAGCGGCTGGGGGTCGTGGCGCTGTGCCAAAGCAGCGTAGAGAGCCTTCTCGGGCTGCAGAGGGACCAGGAAAGGGGGACGGCTGGGGTGACCCTTGTCAGCACCCACAGCACAGACTGACCCTTGGCTGCTCAGTGGTCGCGTCCTCTGTCCCCTCGGCTAGGGTCTGAGACCACAGCCGGGTCCCTGCTGGCGCTGCCCACTGGGGACTGAGTGGAGCAGGTGGCTGCGTGGGCTCCGCAGGGCGGTAGGAGCCCCTTGTTGGCACGAGTGACTTGGGCCCACGGGGAGCAGAGCAGGAGCTGGTCGCTGGCCACTTCCCACGAAGGCTCTGGGCACACCTGGGTGCCCAGCTCCGCGGCGGGGCAGGCCTCTTCGATCAGGGCCTGAGAATGGGGCGAGGAGGGGAGGGCTCGGGTGTGACTGCCGCGGGCATGACACCGAGCACCACGCGCCCCACCCGGCCTCTGTCCAGGGGCTGAGCACCCGGGAGGGTGGTGGAGGTGGGGGCAGTGGCCTTGCAGGGCTCCGTCCGCGTGACCGGCTGGCACTGCCCAGGGTGGCAAAGCAGAACCTCGCGCTCTCCACTGGGGAGGTGAATGTCCCCAGAGCCCTGGGCAGAGCTGCCTAGCAGGCACAGCCTTCACTCGGAGCAGGCAGCTCACTGCGCAGCATTGGCCAAGCCCTCACCCTCTCCGTGCCTCAGTTTCCCCTGCCTCTGGGAGCTGGGGGGTTGCTGGTGGGGGGTGGGTTGATGTCTGGGGTGGAGTGTTTGGAAAGTTACTGACCCTCGCCGGGCGTGGCCCTGTCTAACGTAGGGGACAATGGCCTGTCGTAAATTCCACCTGGAAGCCAGCAGAGGCGGCCTGGGACAGGGGAGGGTGGCTCCGGGACGAAGGTTACCCGGCGTTTCGGTGTGGGCAAGGAGAATGCCTGCGGCTTTCAGGAATGCAGATAAGGAGCTTGGTCCCAGCCCTCTCTGCTGATTTACAGCCCAGGTGAATTTCCCAGCAGAGACTCTGGGTCCCAGGGCTGGAGGCTGGCGCTGGCCGCACTGGGCCCGTGGGTTCCTGGCTGGCGGGGGAATGACTCGCGTGCCCTGGGCTGAGCACAGGAGGCTGTGAAAGCGGAGGTTCGGTGGACTCCGGCCTTGGTGTGTGTGAGGACAGGAGAACTCCAGGAAGTGAGTGTCGGGCAGTCTGACATCACTGGGGACTGGATCCCTGGATAGGTGCCGCCCGGGACAGGCCCCTGCACTCCAAGCTGCTCCTGCCTGACCTGCTTGGACCTCCGCTGAGTCTGCCAGCCAGGGGCAGTTAGTGCCAGCTGGGGTGTGGGCTGGGAGCCCAAAGCACTTCACAGCTAGTAATGACTGTCACATGGGTCACTAATGCCAGTTGCTGGATCAGAGCCAGCACCCCCTAGAGGGGACAGGCCCCGTGTCCCCCTGAGCCAGCCAGTCCCTGCCCTGGGGCCAGATCGGAGCCAGCGCCCCCTAGAGGGGAAAGGACCAGTGCCCCATTCCACCCCCTTCCCCCCGCCCTCCCCCGAGCCAGCCAGTCTTCCGCTCTGGAGCCTGATCACAGCCAGCGTCCCCTAGAGGGGACAGGCCCCATGTCCCAACTCTGAGCCCTATTTCTGTCTCTCGCTGCACCACGCAGGGCAGAACCGGTCCCAAGTAATCCCAGGGTGTCACTCTTCTCGCCGTGTGTGTGGAGTGGCCAGCCCAATGGGGCCCTGACCAGAGCCTCTCGGCACCCCACAGCCCAGACGTTACATCTGAAAGTGCCCTGGGGGCTGGACGCCCGCTGGCCTGGCCCTGGTGGGATCCCAGTGGCCAAGATGTAAGGACACCTGGCTGGGGGAGCAGGGGGCTGCCAGCCAATCGCACCAGGACTCCCAGCACCCTTGGGGCAGCAGCCTTCCCAGTGCCCCCTGCGGGGGAGGGTGAAGGGAGAGATGCCCCTAGGGCCCCAGGCGGCTTGAGGTGCAGGCTCCACGCTGCCAGGATGGCTGGGAGGGGACGGGACCCACTCCCATGCAACCCCTCGCCTCACTGGCTTTTACTGCTGTTGACTCACCTCAGAACCTGTTTTCCCCAAGTCCAAGGGTCTGGGCGTCTGGGTGGTGCTGTGAGATGCTGGGGGGCGGGGAGGGCTGCTCCCCGCCTCCCCTTATCGGTTCATCTGCCTCAAGAATCTGCGTCTGTTTGCTCTGCGCTGGGCCGGGCCTGCTGGCAGGCGCTGAGAGAAGGCCCCACCTTTCCCCTCCCATGGAGCCGGCCCCTCACCACCCTCGCTGGGCAGAGGAATTTCTCAGGTGCCCCCCCCATGGTGCCATTTGGGCCAGCCTCATTGCCCAGCCCCACTGGCCTGCAGACCCAGTGTGCTGCCCCCTCCCGGGGGGCTCCTCACCCCCCACCCTGCATAGTGGGGCTGGCAGTGCCTGGGCAGGCTGCCCTGCTGAGGAAATGCCACTGACACCCCCCCCCCGCAACACAGGGACGGCAGGGCCTTGGTCCCCGTCCAAGGTGGGGCTGCTGGCTGCCCTCCATGTGTGTATGGTGTGGGGGGCTCAGCCTGGCCCTGCCATATTGGGGCTCCCGGTGGGAGTGGGTCCCGCCTGGCCTTGCTTGTGAGTGACTCCGTTGGGAGCTGAAGGTGCCAAGCGGGCACAGCATGAGCCTGGTGCCAAACGCCCTGCGAGCAGGATCACCCTAGGGGAGGGGCACTCCCTCTCCAAGGCCCCGTTCAGCCCTCGGCCCCTGCTGGGGCCATCAAGCTTGGCACAGAACTCAGCTGGGAGCCCTGAGCAGCTGGGCACGACCACTGGTCAGTGCTGACTGGGCTGGTGCTGGCTCCTCGCCCTGGGGGAGCTGGTCCTTCATAGTGAGTGAGCCTGCTTACCTGCCACGTGGGCCGGGGTCTCTCCGGGCATCTCCAAGCCGTGCTCTCCCTCTGGCCTCCCCCTCCAGCTCTCCGAGGTGTGGAACCGCAGGGGCTGCATACCTGAGACAGGGCGTTGGATGCCACTCCTGCCTGAAACCAGCTGCTGTGTGAAGGGCACCAGCCCCTCTGAGAGCCCAGGGCACCTGCTTAGGCTAGCAGCCTGTTTCCAGCAGTGGCCCACAGCCGATGGCTCAGGGGGCAGCATTACCCTCCCCCCCCACCTGTAATGTCCCTGGCTGGCTGTGCAGACTGGGAGGGCAGAACGTCCTGCAGCGTGAGACTGGATCCATCCTTTCACTCGTATCCTTAGCGTGCAGAGCTACTCACGCACTGTACAGCCATGACATTGCCCTCGCCGGCTCCCTCTTGTGGCAGAGAGTTCCACAGGCCAACTGGGCGCTGTGACTCCCCTGCCAGCGATTTCCTCGGGTGGCTGCTCACGGCACTGGGCAAACTGAGCCCAGGGTGGGTTCTTGCTGTGCCCTTCCCAGCCATCACCACCCCGGCAGTGATGCAAGCACCTGGCAGCCCTGCTCCAGTCCTGAGCCTGTCTCTGTGGCCAGCTCTGTGTGCCAGTCTCTGGGATCTCTCCCTCTCTCTCCCCGTCGTGATCTGAGTATGTGGCTGCCACTGTCGCCATGGCGGTGGCCTGGGTCGGGGGGCAGCCAGCTCTGCTCCCACTGAAGACCTGGCAACAGGCCAAGGCAGATCCCAGACTACATGTAGCCGTGTGGACGCTGGCCAGGCTGCAGCGTGCCCACTGGTACAGGGCATCCGGGCATGCAGGGATTTCTGTCTCCCCCGCCCTTTGGGTACCTTTGCCCCCGCCCCACAATGGGGTGTACCTGAGCTGCACTGCCCTGGCCATGCCCTGCTCTCTGAGCTGGAGGCAGCCCGGTGCCGGGGAGCATCCCGTGCCCCGAAGGGGGGCGCCTGGCTGCGATCCCTGCCCCGTCCCCAGGCACTCGCCTGTGGGGCCTCTCTGGCACGGCAGTGACACCTGCTGGCTACAGCTGGGAATGGCAGAGCAGCACTTCGCTCCAGCCACAGGGACCTTCGCCCTCCCAGCTGCCCCCTGCACGCCCCCTCCCTGGCGTGTGTCCACACAGCAGGGCCTGGGTGGCTGGGAGCTGCCCTGGGCTGGGGTGGGACAGGTTTGCTCCCTGGCCAGTGGCCGAAGTGAAAGCAGCTGGGGTCTGAGCCCCCTTCCCCTGACGCCTGCCCTGTGCAGCCATGTCCCCATCGCCTGGGACAGTGTGCCCCACGGATGGGGAAGTGCAATGCAGGGGGCGCGCCTGGGGCTGGGGAGGATTTCAGGTGACGCTAAACTGTGAGGAGCTGAGAATCCCATGGGGGACCCAGCAATCAGCAAGCATCTTTCTGCCCATGCAGCACCTAGCACGGGGGGTCCTGGCCCGTGACTCGGCTCCTCGGAGTGAGGGTCCTATGCAGCCAGGAGAAGGGGGAAATAACCTGACGGCCAGGTGTGCACTGGGAGGAAGGGCTGAGAGAGGGGCGGGGAACAGGCCAGGAGCTTGCAGGGGATCTGTAAGCACAGGGGGCCTGGGCATGGTGGGGGCGGCTCTAATCTGCTGGGGAGATCCACCGCCGGGAAGAGGTGAACGTGCCGTGTGTGCAGGGTTGGCAGGCCCATATGGGGCTCCAGTTACCCCAGCTTTGCTGGGCCCCACCACCCCCATTGCACAGACGTTTAGGGGACCCCCTGAGCTCAGCGTCCTGCTGCAATTGTTCCCCCCTTTTCCTCTCGTCTGTCCTGTGGGTGTGTTTCTGTCTGTCCATCCCAGAGGAGCTGCTCCAAGGATGGGGTGGGAGGGAGGAAAGGAACAGCTGAACTGGGGCCATGTGCAGACTGAGCTGGGGCTATGGGGCTGCATGCTGGGGGGTCGAGGGGCGTGACCAGGGGCGATGGGATGAGGCTGGGGAGGGGCGTCCTGGCCGGATGCCGTTGTCTGCCGAGGGAAGGGGTCGGGGTCGGAGAGTGCGCAGTCATGGCGCGTGATGCCCGGGGCCCAGGGGGGCAGCCCTGCCTGATGCTGGGGTTTATGGGAGCCAGCGCATGAGCGCCCCCTGCCTGGGAGGATGTCAGGTGCAGCTTGGGCAGCGGGGGGGATCAGGGCTGCTGTGGGCCCACGAGGCAGAACAGCCTCCCCCTCCTGCCGGCTGCTGTGAGCTGGAGTCAAACCAGGGCCTGGGGGTCCCGGCCCATCCCTGCCTGGCTGCAGAGCTGAGCGGGCCCCGTGCCAGCCTCCCCGCCCGGCCAGGAGGGGTGTCTCTGGGGCTGGCTGGGCTGCATGGCCAGGGGGCTGAGGGGGACGCGGTGGCCCCACTCCCAGTCAGGCTGGTGGCACCCACGCCGTGGTGCCATGTCCCTGGGCAGGAAAGGGGAGGTGGTTCATGGGGACAACCCCCCCGCCCCCCTATGAATTATGTTTGTCAAATTCCTTCCCTGTCTTATCTCTGGCTGGCCCCGACACTGAGACTGCACCCGGCAGTTGGGGAGCACGCGGGAGGGGGGCGGGGGGAGGGCAGAGAGGAACCTCTCTGGGGCAAAGGCCCCTTTCCCCCGTCCCCTCCCTCTGCATCCCAGCCCCCCCCCAGGCCCACTGCATCAGGAAGGGCCCCCCAGCACTGTGGCCCCCCCTCACATTGCAGACTTTGCCTGTCACCCACCCTAGACCTGTGGATGGGGAGCCCCCAGCCCATACCTCCCATCCCTGCACTGACCCCGTCTGCCCCTTCTAGCAAACTCCCTTCTGCCTCTCCTGGGCCCTCCCCAGCCCAAGGGAGGTGTCATGGCCAGAGCAGCCGCAGGGTGGGGCCTCCTGGTTTGGGAGGGGCAGGGGGTGCCTGGGAGAGCCCCAGGGAGAGAACTCAGTGCCAGGCTCTGAATGCCCGGCGGTGATGCCCTGTCCAGCCTTTCCCCACTGGGGACCCCTGAGCTGGGTTCGGAGCTTCCTGAGCTCACAACTGACGTGAGAGTAGAAGCCTCAGCTGCAGCCTTGGAATGTCTCACAATTATCATCACATGGCTATTCTTCACCCTCCATCCTCCTGCGGGGCAGCCCAGGGCTGGCTAGCAGGGGCTGCGGGTCGGCAGTGAGGGGCACCGGCAGAGCTGGGGGGAGCCCAGGGCCAGGCTAGCAGGGGCTGCGGGTCGGCAGTGAGGGGCACCGGCAGAGCTGGGGGGAGCCCAGGGCCAGGCTAGCAGGGGCTGCGGGTCGGCAGTGAGGGGCACCGGCAGAGCTGGGGGGAGCCCAGGGCCGGGCTAGCAGGGGCTGCGGATCGGGAGTGAGGGGCACCGGCAGAGCTGGGGGGAGCCCAGGGCCGGGCTAGCAGGGGCTGCGGATCGGGAGTGAGGGGCACCGGCAGAGCTGGGGGGAGCCCAGGGCCGGGCTAGCAGGGGCTGCGGATCGGGAGTGAGGGGCACTGGCAGAGCTGGGGGGAGCCCAGGGCCAGGCTAGCAGGGGCTGCGGGTCGGCAGTGAGGGGCACCGGCAGAGCTGGGGGGAGCCCAGGGCCGGGCTAGCAGGGGCTGCGGATCGGGAGTGAGGGGCACCGGCAGAGCTGGGGGGAGCCCAGGGCTGGGCTAGCAGGGGCTGCGGGTCGGGAGTGAGGGGCACCGGCAGAGCTGGGGGGAGCCCAGGGCCGGGCTAGCAGGGGCTGCGGATCGGGAGTGAGGGGCACCGGCAGAGCTGGGGGGAGCCCAGGGCCGGGCTAGCAGGGGCTGCGGGTCGGCAGTGAGGGGCACCGGCAGAGCTGGGGGGAGCCCAGGGCCGGGCTAGCAGGGGCTGCGGATCGGGAGTGAGGGGCACCGGCAGAGCTGGGGGGAGCCCAGGGCCGGGCTAGCAGGGGCTGCGGGTCGGCAGTGAGGGGCACCGGCAGAGCTGGGGGGAGCCCAGGGCCGGGCTAGCAGGGGCTGCGGGTCGGGAGTGAGGGGCACTGGCAGAGCTGGGGGGAGCCCAGGGCCGGGCTAGCAGGGGCTGCGGGTCGGGAGTGAGGGGCACCGGCAGAGCTGGGGGGAGCCCAGGGCCGGGCTAGCAGGCCGCTGTGGGTCGGGAGTGAGGGGCTGCCTCAGGTCCGGCAAGTTGGGGGTTTCTCGTGCCGCTGATATTGGCCCCAGCAGTTCAGGGATGACAGACCAAGCTCCCCCCCAGGTCACCCAGTTGGACTGAACCCCGGCCCGGCCCTCCCAGTTCGCAGCCTGGGTTCTGGGGGTGCATCTGTCTCCAAACCCTTCCTTGCGCTGATCCCTGTTCCTGGTGGGAGCCCAGGGCTCTGGGTGCCTGGGGGAGGGGAGGCAGTGGGGGAGGGGGATACAGAGGGCTCGGACAGGGGGCTATGGGCTGGCACTGAAGTCACACCCCCAGGCTGTAGAACCAGCAGGAGCACGTTCCTCCCCAGCTGGGTTGGGGGCGCCCTGGGGCCGCGTTTCCCTGGGGGTCGGGGGCTGGAGGAGGGGCTGTCCTGGGGCTGGGGGCGGAGGGTGGGGAAGGGCCGTCCCTGGGGTCTGCGGTGCCCATGTTTGGGATGGTTTTTCGCTGGAGGCTCTGATCCGACCAGGAGACTCCCTCAGACCATAGCCATCAGTGCAGCCCCATCCCTGTCCTCCTGGGGGCGCCCTTCCCCGGCTCTGCCGGGCACCCACCCTGGCTAGGGAGGGAGCCGCTGGAGAGTGTCTCCAGCCTCCCCCTGCCCCAGCACTGGGGCAGTGAGAGTGAGAACCGCCCCCCATGGGGGCTGGGAGGGGGCTGTGGGGCTTGGTTCTAACCCCCCAGGCTAGCAGTGACCCAACAGCCCTGCCAGCTGCCTGGAGGCCGGGGTGAGGGTCTGCCGGGTCTCAGCCCAGCACCCCATGGGTCAGTGCCCACCTCACCAAACCCATGGGCACCAGCTGGGCCCCTCACTGCCAGGCCCAGCAGAGGGTTGCCCAGACTGCGCCAGGGCCCCCGCGGGGCGGGTGTGAGGGGGAAGTGACTGCAGGGCTCAGCTCCTGCCGACTCCGTGGCTCCCCGTGCGGGCCCTGGCCCTGCCGGTCGGGGAAGGGGTCTGCCAGCCTCGCCCCCCGTGGATGGGAAGCGATTGCCAGGGGTGTGGTGTGGACGTGGCACCCTGGGGCAGTGCGGGTCGTGCCCAGAGGCTGTGGGGCTGCTGAAGGGAGCCTGGCCCTTATGGGCACGCGGGAGCAGCTCCTGGCGGTGTGTGGCCCCGGCCCAGGCCATGGGTGGGGGCGCCGGGGAGGGGCGGGGAAGGCGTCGCACCAGCGTTGGAGGTGACGAAAGAAGCGAAGGCGTCATGGCGGGAGAGGCAAAGTACCGGCATGGCTCTGAATCTGGCCCGGAGCCGGAGAGCAAACCGGGGGCTGAAAGGGTCAGTTTGCATTGGGGCCAAAGGCTACTCGCGGCCACGGGTGGGTTGCTCGAGGCAGCAGTGAGCTGGGAAGGGGGACAGGTGTGTGCGGCTACGCCAGGTGAGTTCGGTTAACGTGAGGCACTTCAGGGAGCCCCGAAGGAGCCGGGGGGATGAGGCCCACGGCGGCCGGTGAAACAGTCCCGTGTATTCTGGGGGTGGGTGTAAACACACACCTCGCGGGGTCTGATTCCCTGGATCCCCCAGGAGAGACCCGCGTCCAGTCGCTGTGTGTGGACTGCTCGCCCGTCTCCCTGGGGGCATGGCCCCGCCACAGCGGTCTCGGGAGGGTGACGAGAATGGCCCAGGCCGCCTAGGGAGGCTGCCGGCTGCAGAGCGGGGGCTGTGATGGGGCGGGGAGGGGCTGGACTTACAGGGCGTGGGGTGGGGGGGTAGCTTGGTGCACTCTGTGTGGGGTATGGGGGATCCCCACACGCAGCAGGGGGCAGCAGAGGGCTGGCTTTGCAGTATGGGGCAGAGGGAGGGGGAACCCCCCGGCAGGGGTCGGGTCCGGCTGCCCCATGTACAGCCTGTTTGGCTCCCAGCAATGTCCTGGGGGTGCAGGCTGATAAACCCTAACCCCCCCCACTCTGTCCTGCCCCCCGGTCTGTCCTGCCTCTCCCCCTGTCTTGCCCCCCCACTCTGTCTTGCCCCTCCCCCCTCTGTCCTGCCCCCGCTTTGTCCTGCCCCACTCCCCGCTCTGTGCTGCCCCCCCCCCCCCCCGGCTCTGCACTAATTCTCCCCCTGCCCGCAGCGCTGCAAGGACCGCCTGAACTCCCTGGCCATCTCGGTGATGAACCAGTGGCCAGGGGTGAAGCTGCGGGTGACCGAGGGCTGGGACGAGGACGGGCACCACTCGGAGGAGTCACTGCACTACGAGGGCCGAGCCGTGGACATCACCACCTCCGACCGGGACCGCAACAAGTACGGGCTGCTGGCGCGCCTGGCCGTGGAGGCCGGCTTCGACTGGGTCTACTACGAGTCCAAGGCCCACATCCACTGCTCCGTCAAGTCAGGTGGGGCGGGCCGGGCCGGGCGCTGCTCGCGCGTGTGGCCGTGGGACCCGGGAGCTGGGGGTAACTGCTTGGCTGGACCAGCCTGGCCCCACTACCCCGCAGCCCCTGGTCCCCTCCCTCGCCCACCCCCACTCCAGTGCCCCCACCCACCTTGCCCTTGCCCACTCCGTCTCAGCCTCCTGCCCACCCTGCCCCACACCCCCAGCTGTCCCGCCCACCCTGCCCCCACCAAACTCCCCCCAGCTCTTCCATCACTCTGCCTGCCCTGCACCCGCTCCCCCACCATGCTGTCCTACCCAGCGTACCCTCGCCCTAGGCTCCAACCCCCCCTTAGTCCCCCTCGTCACCATCCCATCCCCTCCTGAACCCCCAACCCATCCAGCGCCATCTCCCCCCACATTCCACCTCAGGCTCTGCTCACGCCCCTGCCCCCGCTTCCTCTGCCCAAACATCAGAGCCACATAGCACCTCACCTGCCCCCCCATCTTTGAGTATCCCCTGCTCCCCCTCCCCATCCTGTGCTGGGAAGACAGCAGTTCCATGGCCGTGGGGAGATGGGAGGCAGGGGCTGGTTGCTCTGGGGTGAGAACGAACAGCTCGGGGTAGAGCTCCGACACGGCATCTCGAAACATCCCAGCTTGGCAATGTTTGCTCAGGGGGAGCCCGGGGCTGGGCTGGCAGGGGCTGCAGGTCGGGAGTGAGGGGCACCGGCAGGGCTGGGGGGAGCCCAGGGCTGGGCTCGCAGGAGGCTGCAGGTCGGGAGTGAGGGGCACCGGCAGGGCTGGGGGGGGGCAGGGCTAGTCTCGCAGGGGGCTGCGGGTCGGGAGTGAGGGGCACCGGCAGAGCCAGGGCTGGGGGGAGCCCAGGGCTGGGCTAGCAGGGGCTGCGGGTCGGGAGTGAGGGGCACCGGCAGAGCTGGGGGGAGCCCAGGGCTGGGCTAGCAGGGGGCTGCGGGTCGGGAGTGAGGGGTCAGGCTGTGTTTGGGATTGAGGCGTCATCACCTGCTTTGTCTGTTGCCGTCGGCTTGGGGTGCGAGCGCCCGTCCCACCCAGACATGAGCGCACAGGACTGGGAGGCCCTGCTGGGGGGCCCTGCTCTCGCGGGATCCCTGCCCCTGCTCTGTGAGGGCTGCCGGGGCTCCCCGCCACTGGGGCTGGGCTGGGGGGACCCTCACTCCGGCGCGACTCGGGGTGAATTCTGGGCAGGAGCCGATTGTCCCGTCGGATCCTCGCCGGGAGCCTGTCCCTGAGCCCTGAGGGCCTGGGCACGGCGCGGCTGCCTGGCCACAGGGCCCGCCCAGGCGGCAGGGCCAGGGTCTGGCGCCGGCTCCCCGGGCCCTGCCGTCGGCGCCCAGGGAGAGGCAGCCCGGCGGGCAGCGAGGGGTCTGTGGTGCACGGTGCGCTGTTCCGATTGCTCCCAGCAGAGACCCCCGGATAATTCCCGTCCCGCAGCACCCCCAGGACGTGCCCCTCGAGAGGAGGCGGGTTCGGACCCAGCGGGCAGGCGTTGACCGTGGCCTCTTCTCGCTGTGCTTTGCCCAGTAGTGTGATGGGAGGCGCCCTGGGCACGCCCAGCCTCGGGGCTCTGGCCGCTGGGCAGGAAGCGTTTGCTAGGCCCCGGCTCCCCCCGCGCGGGGCCCGTCCTGATGCCTTGGCCTGGATCCATCAGCCTCGCCTGCTCGGACACAGCCTGGGCCCCCGCGCTGACCGGCTGCCCCGGCCCAGGCCAGGATGGGCGCGACCGGGACCAGGAGCGAGCCGTGCTGGAGAGAGGACAGAGCGGGGCAGGGCCCCCGGACAATGGAGGGAGCTGGCAGCTGGGCACCGAGTGGCCCTGGCCAGGGAGCTCCAGCGTGCGGCTGTTGCCCCCCTGGGCTCCAGGCCTCCTGCCACGATCTTGGGGACCCCCCCCCCCCGTGTCTGCCACGCCACTGGGAGCACGTGGTGCGTGGCTGGGACCGGGCGCGGGCTGCTGGGGGGGCTGCTCCCCATCCTCAGCTCTGCGCGTCGGGGGCAGCTGGCCTGCCCCATGCCAGGGAATAAACCCATTTTATTTTTGTACCGTGGCCACGGGGACCCTTCTGTGTATCATGTCCACCCCCGCCATCACCACACCTGTTCCTTCCCCCCGGCCTGCCCCGAACACCCCCCATCACCTCCCCTTTGCCCCCGCAAACACACCCCCCCGAGTGTCCCCTCACCTGCCCCCACCTGCCCGAACACCTCCCATCACCTCCCTTCTGCCCCGCCCCGAATGCCTGCCCTCCATGTCTGCCCCAGTGACCCCTGCTCCTCTGTGCCCCCCCCGCCTGGCTCTTTTGTGCCCATCCCGATGGGCTGGGGGAGTCTATCAGGCAGGATCAGGGCCGGCAGGTGGTGCCAGAGCTTGGCCTGGGCCAGTGTTAATGTGCCCAGGTTCGGGGCTCTGCCCCCAGGGACGGTCCCTGGCCGGATCCATCCCCCTGCCGGGGCTTTCTCCCCACATTTGGTTTAAATTCTCCCCACTGGTTCCCCCCCACTGTTGGCACTGAGCCAGGCCAGGCAGCGTCGCTCTCTGCCTGTGGCCAGGCTCTGAGCCCCCCGTGGGGCTGGTGCTGGTGCTGAGGGGCCCGGGCAGGATTGGGGGGGGGATCCCAGGGGCACCTTCGGGGGCTGAATCTGCAACTGTGGGAAATAAAAGGATTTGCTCTGGAGTTTGATGCTTTTCTCAATCAGCCTCCAGCCCAGGGTGGGGCCCCAGCAAGTGGGGCCAGGCCTCCCCATGGCTCCCATTCTCCCTCTGCTGGCCTGGGGGGGGGAGTGCCAGGGGGAGCCTGCCCGGGAAGGGAGCCGGGGGGGGGGTCTGCAGGTGGCAGGGAAGTGGGGGGCAGGAGGCCATATCTGGATGAGGGCGTCACATGGGGGCGGGAGTTTGAGTGGGGCTGTGTGGGGCGGAGGGGCAGGAGGAGCGGGGGAGGTGTGGGTGAAAGGGAAGAGAGAAGAAGGTTGGGGGCTGCTGAGGGGTGGGAGCAGGTGAGGGGCAGGCGGTGGGAAGGGAACAGGGGTGAGAGGAAGCCCTGTACACCCAGCCCTTGGACCCCCCAGTGCCCACCCCCCTGGGCGCCCAGCCCCCTGGAGCTCAGCATGGGGGGGGGGGGTGGCCAGCTTGTCAGTGCTCCAGCCCCCCACTTTGGCAGGTGCTGCACTGGAGCTAGGTCAGCTCCCGGGGATGTTCCCCCCCAAACCCCTTCCCTGCCCCCTCCGGGATGTTCCCCCCCAAACCCTCCTGCTCCAGGCTCCCTGCCCCCTCCAGGGGTTTGGTGACTAAACCCCCCCCCCAGCACCCGTGGGCCGGCCAGGCTTGTGGGCACAGGCTGGGGCGAACTCCCCCGGGGATTGGCACTGGGGGCGCCAGCCCGGTAACACCCCCCTCGCCTGCCCGGGGTCCAGCTGGCAGGAGCTGCAGACGGTCCCACCCCCAGCCGGCTGCCCAGTGCAGCGGGTCTGGCTCCGGCCCCAAGCCGGGCTGGCCAGGCCGGGAGCAGGTTTCCGGCTGTGAGGGCAGATGGGCGACAGGCCCCACAGGGCCAGCGGGAGACCTGCTGACCCCCCCCCCCCGACACACACCCGCTAGCAACAGAGCCCTACAGATTGGGGGCTCGGTTACAGCCCCACCCCCACCCCATGCTCCGTGCTCCTCGGGGTGCCTGGAACCCCCCAGCTGGGGGGAATGCGGCTGCAGGTGGGGGCGGGGGATGGGATACAATGGAGGCAGGATGGGATTGTGAGCTGGGGGCGGTGGGTAGGTTATTGGGTGTTTTCGAGCTGGGGTGTGGAGGGGGTGAAGGGTCCTGGGGCGCGTGGGGGGCAGTGCAGAATATTGCCCTTACGGGAAGTGTGGGGGTAAATTGGGGGGGCTGCACTCTGGCTCTGGCTGTTGGGTTGAGGCAGGTCCCACCCCAGAGGCAGCCACATGTCAGCACTGGGGTGGGTGTGTCTCCTGTATAAACAGACCCTACGCCCCACCCCAGAGGTGGCTGCATTGCCCGCCAGGTCAGGGATCCGCAGGGTGACCGCCCTGTCCTCTCTTGTTCCCTCTAGAGCATTCGGCGGCCGCGAAGACGGGTGGCTGCTTCCCTGCCCGGGCCCTGGCGACGCTGGAGAGTGGGGTGAGGACCCCGCTGTGGGCGCTGCGCCCGGGGCAGCGGGTGCTGGCTATGGACGAGCAGGGCCGGGCCACCTACAGCGACTTCCTGGCCTTCCTGGACAAGGAGGCGTCGGCGCCCACCACCTTCCACGTGATCGAGACCCAGGAGCCGCCCCGTCGACTGGCCCTGACCCCTGCCCACTTGCTGTTCGTGGCCGAGAACTCCACGGCGCCCGCTGCCCGCTTCCAGGCCGCCTTCGCCAGCCACGTGCGGCCCGGCCACTACGTGCTGGTGGCAGAGGTGGGGATGAGCCTGCGGCCGGCCAGGGTGGTGGATGTCTCCACCCAGACAGACTTCGGGGCCTACGCCCCCCTCACCCGTCACGGGACCCTGGTGGTGGACGACGTGGTGGCCTCCTGCTTCGCCCTGGTGCAGGAGCAGCGGCTGGCGCAGCTGGCGTTCTGGCCGCTCCGGCTGTACCATAGCCTGGCGGGCGGGCACAGGACGCAGCCGGAGGGCGTGCACTGGTACTCGGGGCTGCTGTACCACCTGGGCCGGCTGCTGCTGGCCCCGGAGAGCTTCCACCCGCTGGGGACGGCCCAGTTTGAGAGCTGAGGGCTGCCGGGGAGAGGAGAGGGACGGGCGGAGGGGTGGCCATTGGGCCGCTCTGCCAGGAGCAGCGCCAGGGCAGCTGCCTGGGAAGAGGAGCCATCCACGCTCTGAATGCCGCCTGCCCTAGGAAGCGGGGCCGGCTGAGCCCGCGCAGGGCCCGGCCAGAGTGGGCAGGGAGGCTGGGGCACGTCCTGCCCTGGGCCCGGATCCCGTGTGCCAGCGCGGCTGGGCCCCACCACTGACAGACCCCTGCGGAGCCACCAGCCTGGGGCTGGGGGACCCGTCTCATGTCCCCAGCTACCCCAGCTGCTCCGGGAGGCCTGGACCTGTGGGGCCCGGATGCCAGTCTCCCCCCTCTGCTGCTGGCGCCAGGGCTGCCCCGGCTCCCTGCCAGCCTGGGCTCTGCCAACCAGCCCAGGGCCCCGGGACGGGGGCTGCTGGGGGGGGGCGCCCCCAGATGAATCTACATGCTGCTATTTTTGTGCGTGAGGCGAGTTCCAGGGACAGTGGTGAAGGGGGAGGGGCCAGGCGGGAGCCCCCCCATGCTGGGGGCAATGGCGAGGGGGGTGTGGAGGTGCCCAGCACAGGGGCCGGTGCGGGGCAGGGCACAGCAGAGGAGAGATCTGAGTGCCAGAGCGGCTCCGTGCCCAGCCAGGCCGCCCGGCTACCGGCGCCCCAAGGGCTGGGCTGGGCAGACACCCCCTCCCGGCAGGGCAGCCCCCTGCGCCAGGTGGAGGCAAAGTCGCTGCTGAGAACGAGACGGTGCCCCCAGGGACGGGCCAGCCACGCGGCTTCTGAGGACACGAGGCTGCCCAGCCAGGCCGGGGGGCCCTGGGGTGAGTGTGAGCAGGGGAGCGCACCGGGGGGCTTGGGGCCCGGGGGTGGGGGCGGGTTCCTGGGCACGGTGCGCCGGTGGAGGGCGAGATCTGGGCCGGGCTGGGCTGCAGAGCCAGGAGAGGTGCCTCTTAGCCAGATGTGAGCCTGTGTGTGTGTGTGGCGGAGGGGTTACGGGGTGGAGAGCCCCCCCCCCAAAAAATATTACTAAAAATAGCACCAGTGCAGGCCCAGACTCTGAAATCACCCATCTCCCCCTGCCCCCACCCCATCTGTGCCATTCACGCCCACAAAACCAGGTGCCCCCCGGGCTTTGAAGTGGCTACCAGACTCCCCCCCCCCAGGGTAAGTCATGGCTGCTCCCCTCGTGACAGGGAACTCCCCCCCGCTGGCAGCACCAGCCACAGGGACCCCCCCAGCTCTAGTCAGTGGCTCAGTGTCTGTGGCTCGGCCGTGGGCCGTGTCCCCCTCCTGCCGCATCAGCCCCCCGTTATTTATTTCTCTGCTCGCTGTAACGGAGCTGGTGTCCCTGTGGCGGAGGCTCCGGGGGTGGGGTGGGGGGGTCAAAGCAGAAATTATTTAAAGATTATTGTAAAGCCGGCGTGGCTGGCGCCCGTTGGCCGGAGCGGGCCGCAACCCGCTTGTCTCTTCACTGGAGGGCGATTTCCCGGTCAGGGACAAGGCCAATAAACCGATGGACTCACGGGTGCTCCACGCGTCTCTGTGGTTTCGAGCCAAGCCCAGGGCAAACGCCCGCAAGCCGCCGTCCCCTGCCCCGGCGCCGGCCAGGAGCCTCCCTGGCCACGCAGGACATAGGGGGAAATGCGGCCAGCTCTGGAGCGGAGCACAGCGCCCCCCACCAGCACACGACACTCTCGGAAACGCTCCATGGAAATCCCGGGGTGGGGGTCACGTCCGTGGGAATGGGCCACGCAGGAGAAGTGCTAGGGGGCCTGTCATGCCCACGGGAGGCAGGAGGTGGAGGGCCCAGGGCTCTGGCAGCTGGCACCCCCGCTGGCATAGGGGCTGGGGCACCGGGGGCAGCCCTGACTCCGAGGGGAGAGACCCGCACTTGCCCGGGAGTCTCCCACCCCGTTCCTGGCCTGGCCCCGCTGTGCCATGGGAGCCCATATAAAGCCGCCCCGGGCGTGCTCCCGAAGGGACAGCAGGGGGCGCTGCCCTACAGCAAATCCGCCAGGGGCCGGGAAGCTGGGCGCCAGGCCTGAGCCCTCTCCTGCCAGGGGCGGGGGGCTTTGGCTGCGGCTCCCCCCCCCGGGAAGGGCCCTGCCCCCCCAAGGGCTGCCCCAGGGCTGTGGGGAGCCCCCGCCTGGGGAACCCGGGGTCCAGAGCAGGCCCAGGGGGACCAGGCAGGTGCTGCCAAGCCAGGCGCCCACAGCAGGGCCAGGAGCGAGTTCGGGCTCCGCCAGGTGTGGTGGGCGCAGGGGCAAGGACTTTGGATGGGGTCCAGCCTGGGGGCCCTCCAGCCACCCCAACACGGCCCGTCCAGGGAGCAGGGCTGGGCGTCCCCGACGCCACCCCCAGCCCGGGAGTCACCCTGGGGGCGGGAGAGGAGTGGGGTCCTCGTGGGCTGTCAGGGGCTGGCCCGAAGCCCTGCCTGGAGGTCACAGCCCTTGGCCAAACTGGTCCGGCCCCATCCCCTGGCCGCCTCTCAGGGCCCGGGGCCCCCTCTGGCTCCCCCTGAGCCCCCAGCTGCCTCTCAGGCCCTGGAGCCCCCTCTGGCTCCCCCTGAGCCCCCAACTAGCCTCTCAGGCCCCGGGGCCCCCTCCGGCTCCCCCTGAGCCCCCAGCCGCCTCTCAGGCCCCCTCCAACTCCCCCTGAGACCCCAGCTGCCTCTCAGGCCCCGGGGCCCCCTCCGGCTCCCCCTGAGACCCCAGCCGCCTCTCAGGCCCCCTCCAACTCCCCCTGAGACCCCAGCTGCCTCTCAGGCCCCGGGGCCCCCTCCGGCTCCCCCTGAGCCCCCAGCCGCCTCTCAGGCCCCCTCCAACTCCCCCTGAGACCCCAGCCCCCTCTCAGGCCCCGGGGCCCCCTCCGGCTCCCCCTGAGCCCCCAGCCGCCTCTCAGGCCCCCTCCAACTCCCCCTGAGACCCCAGCTGCCTCTCAGGCCCTGGGGCCCCCTCTGGCTCCCCCTGAGCCCCCAACTCGCCTCTCAGGCCCTGGGGCCCCCTCCAGCTCCCCATGAGCCCCCAGCCGCCTCTCAGGCCCCCTCCAACTCCCCCTGAGATCCCAGCTGCCTCTCAGGCCCCGGGGCCCCTTCTGGCTCCCCTGAGTCCCCAACTTGCTTCTCAGGCTCCCTCTGGCTCCCCCTGAGCCCCCAACTCGTGTCTCAGGGCCCAGGGCCCCCTCCATCTCCCCCCCAAGCTCCCAGCCGCCTCCCCCAGCCAGTCTGGCCATTTCTTCTCCACCCCTTTTGGATCCAGCCCTTTCCATCCATCCTGACAGGCAAGTCCGTGTCCCCCCACCCCAAATCCAGGCCCTGCTTTGACTCCCACCATGTCACCGACCCCGGCACTGCCTTCGGCCCAGCCAAACCCCGCCGTCTCCTTGCTCAGTGCCCCCCCTTCCCCCTTGTTCTGCCCGGCACCAGCAACCCCCCCAGTGCCGGCGTGCAGACTCCAGCCCTGGGGCCAGGCTCCGGGCGCCCAGGGACCCCGCTCAGCCCCAGCCCAGCGCGGAGCGAGCCGGCGCTCAGGCCGACGCGGGACCGGGGAGGGGGACTAATGCCGAGGCCGCTGGCAGCTAATTTAATTAGGTTCTTATTACAGAGCAGGACAAATTGGTCCCCAGGGTCCCCGGGGTCAGGCCGTGAGAGGAGCTTTATGGAGTGAGGTTTCAATTGTCCCTTCTCCCCCCCCAGGCTGGACAGGGAGGGGGGACTGGCTCTAATTAAGAGGGGAGGGTTGGCTCTGCCCTTTGGGAGTTCAGGGCCCACCTCCTCCCACTGCCTCCCCACCTCCCGGCTCAGCTGCGGCCAGCTGGCAGGGGGGCTCCATCGCGCCAGGGCCCGCTTCCTAAATCACAGCCAGCCCCGGTGCCCAGGCAGCGCAGAGCAGGAGATGGGGCCTGTCCCCTCTAGGGGGCGCTGGCTCCCATCTGGCCCCAGGGCAGGGACTGGCTGGCCTAGGGGGGCAGGGAATGGGGCACGGGGCGGGGGGCCACTGGCTCCCATCTGGCCCCAGGGCAGGGACTGGCTGGCCTAGGGGGGCAGGGATTGGGGCACGGGGCAGGGGCTGGCTGGCTCGGGGGGGGGGGGGGGAAATGGGGCACAGGGCAGGGGCTGGCTGGCTCAGGGGGGCGGGGAATGGGGCACGGGGCGGGGGGGCGCTGGCTCCCATCTGGCCCAAGGGCAGGGACTAGCTGGCTCAGGGAGGGTGGGGAATGGGGCATGGGGCAGGGACTGGCTGGCTTGGGGGGGCGGGGGGGGAATGAGGCATGGGGCGGGGGGGGCGCTGGCTCCCATCTGGCCCCAGGGCAGGGACTGGCTGGCTCAGGAGGGTGGGGAATGGGGCATGGGGTGGGGACTGGCTGGCTCGGGGGGCGGGGGGGTGCGGGGAATGGGGCATGGGGCTGGGGGGGGGGCGCTGGCTCCCATCTGGCCCCAGGGCAGGGACTGGCTGGCTCAGCAAATGGAATCTGGGGCCTTTCCCCTCTGCTCCCCATTTGGACCCCGTGGGGGTGGCACCGACAGCCATTCCTGTGCCAGGCAAGGCCAGGCCTGTTCTTGGCTCCATGGCAGCTGGCCCCTGCTGGTTCCTCGGGGTCCCTGCTGTGAGCCCAAGGAACGAATGGGGCGCAGAGTCCGCCCCCCAAGGGGCCGTGCCAGGGCAGCGGTGAGGCAGGGCAGCGGGTGGGGGAACCGGGGCATGGCCGGGGGCGGTGCCCGGGCACTCAGGCTGGTCTCTGTCACACTAAGAACGCAGCGTTGCCTGTGGGCAGGGGAGCTGGGCACCCTGGAAAGTGCCCTGGGGGGAGGGATGGGGGGGGGCGGGACCCTTCTGCTCCGTCCTGGCCCTGGCCCTGGCCCAGCACACGCAGGGCTGGGCGGTGATGGATGGGGCTGGCTGTGGGTGGCGGGTGGCTGGGCCAGGGCCTGCCAGAGACAGGCCACAATGGAGACGTCTCCATCAATTTGTCCTCGTTACCATGTGAATGGCGCGGGGGGAAGGGGCAGCTGGAGGGTGGGGCCCTGCGCCTCCCCTGCTCCCATCTGGGGCAGCTGCCAGCCCTCCCCATGGGCTCCTGTGCAGGGGGGTGTCTCCCCCCGCCGGGGCTCAGCGGAAGGGACCCGCTGGCCTCTGTTCCCCGTGTGAAAAGGTGACATGGCCCGGAGATGTTAACAAGGGGACCCCCGCCCCCTCTGTCCTCCCACCTCAATGGCTCTGCCTGAGCCGCCCCTCCCCTCCCCTCCCCTCCAGCCCCAGGCCACCATCCCCGCCCCGGACGCCTGGGGGGAAAGGGCTGGAGGCGCACGCAGGGTCCTTGTCACTCACACGGCTGGGGTTTGATGGGCTCGTAGGATTTTCCCCTCTACTGGCCTTGCGCTTCTCTGCGCTGGGGCCAGGGACTCTGCCGTCCTGATCCAGTGACCTGGAGACCCGGGAACCCGCCCGCTCCGGAGACCCAGGGAACCTGCCCTGATCCGGTGATGCAGGGAACCCGCCTGTAACGAGGCTGGTTCTGGCAGGACGCAACGGAGAGTGCCAATTCAGGACAAATTGCTTCAAGCTGGGCAGTTACAGCCCAGGGCTGGGGTTTCTGTGCCCACCAAGGCAAACCAAACCAGCCAGACAGAGAAGACTTTGGTTTTACCCCACTGGCTAACCACAGTCACACAAGCAATTCCCTTAGACACTTCAGTTTCCCAGCATCACCACCAGTGCCACTCATTATGGGGACAGACGGTTATGAAAGCCAATGCCCCAGTAAAAGAACAAAGGTTCTCTCGATCCCAAAGGACCAAGCCCCAGACCCAGGTCAATATACAGTCAGCTCTTACCCACAAATCATGCTGTTGCCAATCCTTTAGCATCTAAAATCTAAAGGTTTATTCAGAAAACGAAAAAGATACAGATGGGAGCTAGAATTGGAGAAATGGAATCAATGACATCCAGGGATGGCCAAGTTCTTGGTTCAGGCTTGTAGCAGTGGTGGAATGAACGGCAGGTTCAAATCAAGTCTCTGGAGAACATCCCCAGCTGGGTTGGGTCCTTCAGTCCTTGGTTCAAAGCTTCAGTTTGTAGCCAAGTCCCTCCAGAGGTCAGAAGCAGGATTGAAGACAAGATGGAGGAGCTGCAGCAGCTTTCATAGAATCATAGAATATCAGGGTTGGAAGGGACCTCAGGAGGTCATCTAGTCCAACCCCCTGCTCAAAGCAGGACCAATCCCCAACTAAATCATCCCAGCCAGGGCTTTGACAAGCAAGGCCTTAAAAACCTCTAAGGATGGAGATTCCACCACCTCCCTAGGGAACCCATTCCAGTGCGTCACCACCCTCCTAGTGAAATAGTGTTTCCTAATATCCAACCCAAACTTCCCCCACTGCAACTTGAGACCATTACTCCTCGTTCTGTCATCAGCTGCCACTGAGAACAGTCTAGATCCATCCTCTTTGGAACCCCCTCTCAGGTAGTTGAAAGCAGCTATCAAATCCCCCATCACTCTTCTCTTCCGCAGACTAAACATCCCCAGTTCCCTCAGCCTCTCCTCATAAGTCATGTGTTCCAGTCCCCTAATCATTTTTGTTGCCCTCCGCTGGACTCTTTCCAATTTTTCCACATCCTTCTTGTAGTGTGGGGCCCAAAACTGGACACAGTACTCCAGATGAGGCTTCACCAATGTTGAATAGAGGGGAACGATCACGTCCCTCGATCTGCTGGCAATGCCCCTACTTATACATCCCAAAATGCTATTGGGCCTTCTTGGCAACAAGGGCACACTGTTGACTCATATCCAGCTTCTCCTCCACTGTAACCCCTAGGTCCTTCTCTGCAGAACTGCTGCCGAGCCATTCGGTCCCTAGTCTGTAGCGGTGCATGGGATTCTTCCGTCCTAAGTGCAGGACTCTGCACTTGTCCTTGTTGAACCTCATCAGATTTCTTTTGGCCCAATCCTCCAATTTGTCTAGGGCCCTCTGTATCCTATCCCTCCCCTCCAGCGTATCTACCTCTCCTCCCAGTTTAGTCTCATCCAACAACTTGCTGAGGGTGCAATCCACACCATCCTCCAGATCATTTATGAAGATATTGAACAAAACCGGCCCCAGGACCGACCCCTGGGGCACTCCACTTGATACTGGCTGCCAACTAGACATGGAGCCATTGATCACTACCCGTTGAGCCCGACAATCTAGCCAACTTTCTATCCACCTTACAGTCCATTCATCCAGCCCATACTTCTTTAACTTGCTGGCAAGAATGCTGTGGGAGACGGTGTCAAAAGCTTTGCTAAAGTCAACCTTTGTATAGTCTCTTGCCATGTGGTCTCTGCTTTCTGTGTCCCAAAGACAAGCTGCCCATCCCATGGCCTGGAAACACCTCAGAGTCCTGTCCATAGGCAGGTCCCTGCACACCTGGCTGAGTCCCCAGGCGTGTCTGCCTTCTCTCAATGGGTCAGTTGTGTCGCTGATGGTCCTTAATGGGCCATCCAGCCGGCTGGGCAGAGCTGACCGCAACTTGTCTGGGGTGTCCCCCAGAAGGAGCGCACGAGTTTGAACTACAGACAGTACAGAGCCAATATTCATAACTTCAACTACAAAAATGGTACTCGCACATAGACAGCATCATCCTAACCAGCCAACCATCACCTCGTCTGAGACACCTCATTTGACTCCCTTTATACAAGATTTGGTGCCACGACAGGACCTTGGTTGCAACAATGATCTATACGGTCCCAGATTATGTCAATAACGTCACACCGCCTGATCTGGTAACCCAGGGAACCTGCCCAATTCAGTGACCCAGTGAACCCGCCCGATCCAGTAACCCAGGGGGATCTGCCCTGATCCGGTAACCCAGGGAACCAGCCCTGATCCGGTAACCCAGGGAACCAGCCCTGATCTGGTAACCCAGGGACCCTGTCCCAATCCAGCAGTGACCCACGGACTCTCCAGCATGATCTGGTAACCCAAGAGGATCTGCCCTGATCCAGTAACCCAGGGAGCCAAGCCAGACCCAGGGAGCCCAGCTGGATACAGGATTCCAAGGAACACACATGGATCTCTGAGCCCCCAGCCTCAGGCTGGAGGACCATGACCCCTCCCGCTCATCTGCCCCCAGCCAGGAAGGGCTAAACCCAGTGGGGAAGGGAAACGGTTTGCTACAAATTGCCAGAAACTCTGGGGCAAAGTGACCCCCCCCGCAGACACGGAGCCCCCTGATGCTTCCAATACAGCCACCGCGGGGCCCAGCCAGCAGGCAGGGCGAGGGGGATGGCGAACTGGGCGCAGGCCACGGGGGCGAGCCCAGTCCTTCCAGCAACAGGGAGTTGATCAGCCCAGCGATGGGAGCCAGGCCCAGCCAGGATGGCGCCTTCCGGAGCCAGGAGCTGGGCTCCTGCCCCAAACCGAGCTGAGAACCAGCCCCAGCAGCCAGCGACCCCGTTACCTCCAGCCTGACGCTGAGGAGGGAGACGGGTCGTGCGGGGAGCTGCTTGCCGCCGGGCAGACCCGGCCCAGGGATCGAACCCCCATGTCCACCATGAAGCACCGTCCTCAGCAGACCCAAGCCCCTCGTACAGCCCGGCGGCTCTGCCCGCAGCTGGCCCGGGCAGTGCTGAATGGCAGCAGGCCGTGACGGGCTCGCGGGCAGTGAGAGAAGGAGCCACGCGGGACGGACCCTCAGCCACGTGGTGGGCACAGGAGGAGAACCTGGGCCAGGTGGCCCGGGGCCACCCCCGTGTATTAGGGCCGAGAGGGGCTGCTGAGGAGGGGGGCTGTGTGTGTCAGGCAAGGGGGCACCCCATGGGCACGGGGGGCAGAGAGGCCCTGTGGGGGGGGCAGTGCTCTGTGGGGGGTCTGGGAGTGGGTGGGAGGCCGGGGGCGGGGGAGGGAGGTGCAGTTAAGGCAGCACAAAGGGCAGCTCTGCTTATTGTGGTTAACAAGCTAACAGATGCCTGAAGAGTCTGTCAGCCTCCGACAGCCGCCCCCCCGCCCCCCCGCCCCCCTGCCCCCGACGCCCTATTGTGCTCTTTAGGCGGGTGCTGCTGGGGCGGGCGCCGGGGGGAGGGCACTGGGGGATCCCAGATGCCAGCTACACACTGACACTTTCATTAGCCTAATTACTTCTTCAAGTGCGCTGGGCCCTGGGGGCGGCCCGGGCAGGACCTGCGCTGCGCTGGGGGGGACATTCTTGGACTTGCCAGAGCTACTAAGTGCAGGGGGCCGGGGGCCGGGGGGCTCCGGGGGGGCTCTGCTGTGCAGCAGGCAGCTGGACTGGGGCATAAATCTCACCCAGGGCTCAGTCTGGGAGAGCTGTTGATTTGGTCCTGGGCTCCCCTGGCTCTGCCGGTGCCCCCCACTCCTGACCCGCAGCCCCTGCTAGCCCAGCCCTGGGCTCCCCCCAGCCCTGCCGGTGCCCCTCACTCCCGACCCGCAGCCCCCTGCTGGCCCAGCCCTGGGCTTCCCCCAGCTCTGCCGGTGCCCCTCACTCCCGACCCGCAGCCCCCTGCTAGCCCAGCCCTGGGCTCCCCCCAGCCCTGCCGGTGCCCCTCACTCCCGACCCGCAGCCCCTGCTAGCCCAGCCCTGGGCTCCCACCCAGCCCTGCCGGTGCCCCTCACTCCCGACCCGCAGCCCCCTGCTAGCCCGGCCCTGGGCTTCCCCCAGCTCTGCCGGTGCCCCTCACTCCCGACCCGCAGCCCCTGCTCGCCCAGCCCAGAGCCAGAGATTTGCTATGGGTATCAATGTGAAAGCCCCAAACTCACTTTGCTTCTGCCCTGCCCCCAGGTCTGCCCCCGATTTGCAGGGCTGGGCCGGTGCCCTCCCCAGCTGGGCCGCTCAGGCTGGCCCTCTGGCGGCAGGAAAGGGGGCAGCCCCCCAGTGCACAGGGCTCCCTCCCACACTTTGGATCCAGTGCTCCATGGCCCCACGTGGCTCAGCAGCTGGAGCTGGAGTCTCACGGTCCTTCCCCCCGCAGCTCAGGCCCGGCCCAGGCCCCGGCCCGCAAGCCGCGCTTTCCAATTGAGCTAATGGGGTCTCGCGGGAGCCCCCGGGACAGGAGCGATCGATGGGCCGAGGGAAGCCGGCATGGGGCCATTACAGTAATACACTGATGCCAGCACTTGCACACGCCCCCGCCCCCCCCCCCCCCCGGACCCTCTGGCTGGGCCAGGCTCTGGGGGGCCAGGCTGTATCTGTCCCCTCCAGCCCCGGGACATGGGGACCCAGATTCGTCCCTGTGCGGGGCCAGAGGGGAGGTGACTCGAGCCTTGCTGGGCAGAGGCTGGAGGCAGCTCATGCCCACCCCCAGTCATGCCCCCTCCTGCCCCCAGCCCAGCCTGCGCCAGCCTCCGGCAGCTTGAGCAGAGCCAGGGGGTGTTGGTGGTTAGACCTGCCCTGAAGCCCTTTGCAGGAGGCTTGTGGTGCCCAGGGGGCTCAGCCCCCACCCCCACATGCTCATTCCTCTCTCCTCCCAGCTCCGGTTCAGGCTGGAGCGAAAGGAGAATCACCATTTGCCGTCAGCCGTATAGGGGCTCTGATGTACAGCTGAGTAGCCCCGATTTCCTCCTGGAGAGGGCAGTGCTTCATGCGCGCACACACACTCACTCACACACGTGTGCACACAAACGCGCACGCGTGGCTGACAGGCCAAGCTCACTGCTCAGCGTTAACCTTCCAAGCCCGGATGCTGTAAAGTAGCTGGACCCAACTCCAGCCCCGCCAGGAATTTTACCCCCTGCTCCCCCCCGCCATGCGACTGGCTTACAGCCTCCCTTGGGTCCACCCCCACACCCCCCCAACAGGCTGGCGTTGCTCCGTTTCTGTGCTTGTCGCTGGGCCGTGACTAATGCCCCCCTGTTTGCTTTGGGCTTTGCCCTCCTGGGGCCCAGGCCGGGCAGGGCCTGTCCAGGCTCCCAGAGATGCCTCACAAAGCGGATGCCCTGGGGGCAGCTCATCCCCCTGGCCAGTGCCCAGTTCCCCTCCCAGGAAGGAGCTTCGTGCTGGTTCAGAGGCTGCAGCTGGCACAGGCCTGGCAGGATCAGCTGTGCAGGGCGCTCCCTGCAGCATGGGCAGGCATGTGTGGGCAAATCGTGTCCCCTCTGACCTCAGCCCTGAACCCCAGCAAGGCCCCCGGCTAGAGCCCCTCTGTCCCAAAGTGCTAGACACAGGAATCTCTCCCTCCTGCTCCTGGGATGCAGCCACTTCTGGGGCAGAGCACACCAGCTCTTGTCAGCCCTGCTCAGCCGTTTAGAACAGGAACGGAAGGTAAGTCCAACATGCAGGCCAAAGATTTTGGGGGCAGAATGTGAATTGCACTGCTTGCGAGACCAGCCCTCACAGCACCCTGGTTTCTTTCCCATTCACCGCGGCTCCCTCCGCAGCCTCCACCCCACCGGAGCCAGTTCCCTCGTGTGTCGGCGCCCCGGGGCAGGGCAGGGCGCGAAGGGGACAGAGTGCGAGCTTTGCACTCCTGCTTCTGCATCACGTGTCGCGAGCCTGGGCGGAGACGGAGCCAGCCTTTCCCGGAGTCGGGCCCATCTCTGCTCCACCGAGCTGTGCCCGACGCCTGGCGCATCACAGGGGAGCCAAAGGGAGAGACAGCCCCCCTGCAAAGCCGCCCCTCCCTGTTATGAAGGCGGGCCAGGCATGATGCCTCGCTCCCCAAGGACTCATCAGCAGCCCCCACTCACCTATCAGCCACGCGGGCCCACCAGGCTGTTCACAAAGGGAGCTGCTCCCCCCACAGCCCCTGCTCCTGGCACATGAGCTCCCACCCTGTTCTTGGGGCGTCCCTTGCAGCTGGAGAGAGCTGAGGCCAGGGCTGCTTCATCTGTACCCTACTCACAGCCTCTCCCCAGGTGGTGTCTGCCAGTCCCGCCGTCCCAGCACCGGCCCAGCGCAGCCTCTCCGGGATCCCACCCACGGCATGGCCCCAAGGTGCAGGGCAAGCGGGGCTGCCACCTGCCGGCCCTTCCCTTCGTGTTCTCGCCTCCTCTCCCACGGCCCATTCACGGGAGCCTGCATGTGGCCTGGTGTGGCTGTGGGGCCACGTCTCACCCAGGTCTGACCATGCAGCCTGCAAGCCACTCAGAGCTAGGCCCGCCAGGACCTCCTCATGGGTGAGGCCCGAGGGGTCCCTGCAGTGCCCTGGGGCTCCTGGAGAGTCACTGGGGCAGCCCCTGGCCTGCTCCTCCCCAGCTCAGCAGCAGGCTGAACCAGGCTGTTGGACTATTGTAAAGCGGCCCCCCGGGGGGGGGGGGGGGGGCTCACTGGGGACTAAACCCCAGAGCTTCAGTGCTGGACGCCCACGCCCCTACGCCCGCAGCTAATGGAGTGGCTCCACTAGCTGGTAGCAGTAATAGGCTGTTCCCTTCTTATATGGACCAGTCGCTAGCGAGATGCAGAACACACAAGGACCAGTGGGCCACATGATACCTAATCCAATTACCGTCAGACCCCTCTCACTTGCAAACGGGCTGTGACCCGAGCGCCAGGGGACCCTGCCCTGAGACTGGGCCCACAGGATCGGGGCGAGTCCCCGAGCCCTTTGCGAAAGGAACACTCAGCAATTCCATGGTGACCTTCCCACAGACAACGCGGGGAGGGGTGGTCGATGGACTGCAGAGTGCGGGGGGGATAAAATCTAATCAGAGCCCTTTTCCCGACTAAATCATTCATCTTAATCAAACGCCCTCCCTCCCGCTCTAATAATTCAAGGCGTCAGGGACCCAGAAGCCACAACAATGCACTAATGGAACGATTTATTTTCATAATGGTGCCGGTGGGGGGAGGGGGGAAATCGGACGCACGGGGGGCAAGAGTTTCTAATTAGTGAATGAAATTTGATGTAAGGCTGGAGGAAGATGGATTCGCGGCTTGACAAGGGCCTTTCAGCTCATCAACGCGCCTGACAAGAGAGGTAAATTAAATTATTTCTAATTCGTCACTAACCCCCCGGGAGTCACCCTGCCACCGGGGAAAGGTGGGGCCAGGCCTTAGATAAACAGGCAGTCGAAGGGCTGCGGGAAGCGAGTGGGGAGAGAGGGGCTGGGTTCTCCTAACGCTGGTGGGGGATGGGGGGGCGGAGTTTGTTTGCTGGAGGGGGGTGAATTTATACATTGTCAAAAAATAAAATAAGCATGCTGATCAATGACTGCGTTTTCTGTTTGGCTGGAGTCCACCTGTCGTCCGGAAGCCTCCCCAGGGCACGTTCAGTGCTGCCGACGTGCAGCCAGCTCTGGGGTGGAACGCAGCAGGCCGCGAACAGCGCCTGGGCTGGACGCTCTGAGAATCACGCAGCCGCAGAAGGTTTCGATTGTGGGAAAGATTCGCATTTCCGGCACAACAGAGGTCGCGGGGCCTGAAGCAACTGGCAGGCGTGTCCCGGTGCCAGTCTCAGGCCCTGCGGGGCCACGTGTCTGAGACCAGCCGACAGCGTCTGCTTTCAGGACTCAGGACAGGTGCAGCTTGACCCAGCCCAAATCCCGGCCCGGCTCCCAGCGCTGCTGAGGGACCTTTTGGGACGTCCCCGGCTATGGCAGGCTGGGGCAAGAGGCTGTCCTGGCGAATCCGACCGGGCTCTCGGTGCCGCTAAAGCTCAGGATTTGATCGTCAGGCTGGTGAGACTTTGGTGCCAATCGTGGTGATATGACGTCTCCAGAGGCCCGCGAGATTTCCACGGGCAGTGGGAGTGGTGCAGTGCAACCCGCATGGCTGGGCCCACGGCAGCCAGGGACGAGCACATGCGCAGAGAGCCCACCCGTCGTGCCTCCTGCCCCCCCATGCTGCTGTCCTTCAGGGATCGCGCCCAAGGCTCCTTCATAAGCTGGAAATGTCGTGAGTTCCACCTGCTGATTCCCCATGGCCTGGTGATGCCCCAGCGCTTCTCTCCCGCAGCAGGTCTCCTGAATGATCAGCCACCCTCATCCTCCCTGGCTGGCACCCTCCCCGTGGTGGCGCGTGGCCTGCTCTGGGCACCTCGGGGGAGAAGCCTCCATTGGGCTTTGGCCAGGAACCTGGGCGGCCACGTCGAAGGGACGCTCTGGCCCCGCGGTGGCTGATTTCCCAGGTGAGCCGTGCAGGGGATAGAGGTGCGGCTCCCCAACCATTCCCTTGGCCAGGGGTAGCCCCTTGACAGTGGTTCTCTCTGGCCAGGGACGCGGCCGAGCAGGAATTGGCCAGCCTGGAGGTGTGTCCCCGTCTCGCTGCCAGTCGGGACTCTTCTGTGTGGGACGATACGAACAGAGCCTGAGATGGTGTGAATACCCAATCCAGCGTGCCGGTCATCCTCACGCTGACTGGGCCAGGCCCTGGAGCATGGACAGGAGGGGATAGCCCCGCCCTGGCTCCTGTGAAGAAGTGGGACTGTTCTTAATGTTTCCTCTGAATAGTGTGGGGGTGCCTCAGTTTCCCCTATGCAGTTCTTAAGTATCTGGGTGGTGGGGTAAGGGTGTATGATCATTGCAGAGCCCTAGAGGGCAGGTGTGTGCAGGGGTCTGGACACAGACAATGGCCGACACCCTGTTTCCTGGCAACTGATGGCCTGGGCCCTTCCCCCCCCCCGCCCCCGCAGCAAGGTGAGAGCTAAAGGGGTTGGAGAACAAAGGAATCAGGTGACCTCCTGGCCCGGGAAAGGGACAAAGCCCAGAGGAGGAGGGGCGGGAGAGAGTTTCAGTTTGAGGCTGGCTGGGGACATGGAGTGAAGGGCAGACGTGGTTGTCTGGCTCACAGCCCCCCAAAATGGACCCAGCTGAGGGGTCCGGTTCTCTGCACTTGCAAGCTCTGTGTTAGACCATGTTCCTGTCGTCTAATAAACCTTCAGTGTTACTGGCTGGCTGAGAGTCCCGTCTGACTGCGGAGTTGGGGGGCAGGACCCTCTGGCTCCCCCAGGACCCCGCCTGGGCGGACTCGCTGTGGGAAGCGCCTGGAGGGGCAGAGGAGGCTGAATGCTCCGAGGTCAGACCCAGGAAGGTGGAGCCGGGTGAGCTGTGTGTCCTGAAGACAGGCTGCTCCCAGAGAGGAGACTTCCCCAGAGTCCTGCCTGGCTTCATAGGGAGCAGTTCCAGAGCATCGCCCGGGGACGCCGGGACAGCTCCTAGGCCTTGGCCCGAACTGGCCTCCTCGTTATCATTCTAATAGGGCTGATGCGGCTCTCTCCGTCTAGCCTCGGTATCCAGAGGGGATCTGTCCAGCGGAGCAGACTCCTGAGTGCAGACAGGGGCTCGGGCTGAGTTTAGCTGGAGGACATCAGCGACCCTGACCTCTTCTGCAATCTCCAGGACACAAAGCTGTCGGGGGGAGAGGGGTTGCCAATACTTTGGGGAACAGAGATAAAATTCAGAGGGATCTCGATAAATTGGAGACCTGGGCTCTAGACGACAACATGAAGTTCCCCAGAGCCAAACGTCCGGTGCTGCACTTAAGGAAGAAAAGCCAAAGGCAGAAATACCGCCTGGGGGGGACCTGGCCGGGCAGCAGCACCCCGAGACGGAGCTGGGAGTTGGGGTGGGTCACAGCCTCAGCAGGGGTCAGCAATGCGATGCTGTGGCAAAAAAAGCAAATGCAATTTTTGGTTGCTTTAAGAGAGGCAGGGCATGCAAGTCACGGGAGGTGATAGACCGCATGACTCTGCACTGGTCAGGCCTCAGCTGGAGACCTGGGCCCAGCTTTGGTCCCCGCTGTATAGAAAGGATGGAGAGAAACTGGAAAGGATCCCTAGGCGAGCGACAGGGATGATCACAGGGATGGAATGCAAGTCGGACGAGCAAAGGCTGAAGGAACTGGGTATGTTCAGTTTGGAAAAGAGGAGATTGCGGGGGGGCATGATAGCTGTCTTCAAATACTTGAACGGCTGCCATAAATGAGATGAGGAGGACTTGTGGCACCTTAGAGACTAACCAATTTATTTGAGAATAAGCTTTCGTGAGCTACAGCTCACTTCATCGGATGCATAGTGTGGAAACTGCAGAAGACATTATATCTGCAGTTTCCACAGTATGCATCCGATGAAGTGAGCTGTAGCTCACGAAAGCTTATGCTCAAATAAATTGGTTAGTCTCTAAGGTGCCACAAGTCCTCCTTTTCTTTTTGCGAATACAGACTAACACGGCTGCTACTCTGAAACCTATAAATAAGATGGAGCAAGTTGTTCTCTCTTGCCACAGGGGGCAGGACAAGAGGCGATGGGTTCAAACGACAGAAAGAGCAGGTTTCGATTAAATCTCAGGAGAAACGTCCTCCCCGTAAGAGCAGTCAGACAATGGCACAGACGCCTCCGGAGGTTGTGGAAGCTCCTGCCCTGGAGGTTTTCAAGAGGAGGCTGGAGCCGTCTACCTGGGATGAGTGAGACCCAACAAGTCCTGCATCTTGGCAGGGGTTAGACGGGATGGCCCGTGCGGTCCCCTGTGGGTCTGTGGTTCTAGGCTTGCTTTGGGGACTTGCGCTCTGCCCTGTGCCCTCAACATGGTGCAGTCCATGGGGTTACCTACCACCAGCTTGGGGGGACCAGTTCTAGCCAGTGACTCCCCCGGACTGTCGCCTGCGTCCCCTGAGCGCTCTCCAGCCAGCTACCACCTGGGCACAATGCCACTCGGCTTGGCAACCCTGCCCCGCTCACAAGTCGCTGGCTGGCTGGCTGGTGCCCACAGGGCATCAGAGCCTGGGTGCAGGAGTCTGGAGCGGGAAGGCGCAGGATGGAGGACGTGGCCACAGGGCCAACTCCGGTCCCTGAGCTTCCTGCGTCCCTGCTGCTCCCTCCCTCGGGGGCTGTGCCCACGATCCCTGGGGGCCTGGCAGCTGGCATGGTGGTACCGTGCAGCCCCCTCCCGGTGCAGAGTGGGGGTCTGCCAGGTGCCGTGCCAGCCCAGCTGCCCGCCCCGTCCCAACCGCCCACGATAGCCCAGCGGCCCGCGATAGCCCAGCCACCCACCCCAGCCCAGCCCCCCAACGATAGCCCAGCCGCCCGCCCCGTCCCAACCGCCCGCCCTGGCCCAACCGCCCACGATGGCCCAGCCGCCCACCCCGGCCCAACTGCCCACCCTGGCCCAACTGCCCACCCCGGCCCAGCAGCCCGCGATAGCCAAGCCGCCCACCCCAGCCCAGCCGCCCACGATAGCCCAGCCACCCACCCCAGCCCAGCCGCCCACGATAGCCCAGCCGCCCACTCCAGCCCAGCCGCCCACGGTAGCCCAGCCGCCCACGATAGCCCAGCCCCCCAACGATAGCCCAGCTGCCCATGATAGCCCAGCCGCCCGCCCCGTCCCAACCGCCCGCCCTGGCCCAACTGCCCACGATGGCCCAGCCGCCCACCCCGGCCCAGCTGCCCACCCCGGCCCAGCAGCCCGCGATAGCCCAGCCGCCCACCCCAGCCCAGCCCCCCAACGATAGCCCAGCCGCCCACGATAGCCCAGCCGCCCACTCCAGCCCAGCCCCCCAACGATAGCCCAGCCCCCCAACGATAGCCCAGCCCCCCAACGATAGCCCAGCCGCCCGTGATAGCCCAGCCGCCCACCCCGTCCCAACCGCCCGCCCTGGCCCAACTGCCCACGATGGCCCAGCCGCCCACCCTGGCCCAGCTGCCCACCCCGGCCCAGCGGCCCGCGATAGCCCAGCTGCCCACCCCAGCCCAGCCCCGCAACGATAGCCCAGCCGCCTGTGATAGCCCAGCCGCCCGCCCCGGCCCAACCGCCCACAATGGCCCAGCCGCCCACCCCGGCGCAGCTTCCCCCCCGCCACCCTGCCACCCGAGATAGCCCAGCCGCCCGCCCCAGCCCAGCCACCGCCCACCCTGGCCCAACCGCCCGCGCCGGCCCAGGGATTTCATTTGGTTAATATATTCCCTGGAAAGAAGTCCATAAATAAGCAGCACCTGGGTGGCCCCTTGTCTCGCTCTCAGAACGAAGGTGTCAGCTTAACGAGCCGAAGCCCTCAGCCTGATTAACCCACCACAGATCCCGCTAAGAGGGAACGGAGCGGGGTGATTGATATAACAAGCTCATTAGACTAAGCGGCTTTGCTCGGTGCTGCTGGCCCAGGGCACCCGTCTGCGTTATTTATTGCCTTAGCCCCCGGCCGATGGGCCCCAGGCACCGGGGAAGGTTGGTTCAGGGGCTCGCGCCTTCCACGGGGGCTTCATCCCACCTCCACCTCCCCCCGTCCCCCACCAGCCCCGCGCTGGACCTGCAGCACTGGCCTGGCTGTCCCCGGGCTGGGGGGGACAATGCCGGTGCCAGGGCCGATGCTGCAAGGTGCCAACCTCCTAGGGGCTGATGCCAGCGCCAGGGCGGCCCGGTGCCCCATAGACGCTCATCCAAGGACCACCCGAGTGGAGCAACCTCAGTCACATTGGCACCGAGCTGGAGGCTCTGAGCCCCAGCCCCGCACCGGCATCACAAAGGGAGCTCAGCACCTCGCAGCATCGGGCCCTCCCGGTCTCCAGCACCAGAACAGGGGCAGCCCTGCCCATCCCCCCCCCCCCCCAGCGATGAGAGCAGGGCTGATCTCCAGTCCGCAGGGGTGAGAGCCCCACTGGATGGGGGTGGGGGGAGCAGCCCTACCAGTGACTTTGATGGGGGGCGAGGGGGGGGCTTTGAGAAAAGCTGGCGCTGGAGGGTGCTGTGTCCTCCCAGCGTCCAGTGCTGATCCTTGCCACCTCCCCCCCAATCTGCGCGTCCCCTTGCCCCTCCCCCACCTCTCGCCTGGCCCACTAGGCTTGAGGGGTCTCATGCCAGCAGCGGGTTGGGCAGGCCCCTCCCTGGGGCCGGGGGGTCTCAGTGTGGGACCCTCGCGCTCCCTGTATGGGGGGAAGCAGGGCAGAGGTGCAGCTGGCTCTGACCCGAGGCTCTGGCCCGGCCTTTGCAAACCCTCGTGCCAGGACCAGGCCTTGCACTCTACACTGAGCCATGTGGCTCTGCAGAACCCAGGGGCACCTCCTGGATGGGCAGGGGCCACGGGTGCGTCTGAGGAGACCAGCTTACCCCCTCCCCCACCCGGCCACGTGGCTCCCTCTCCCAGCAGGATGGGGTCCCCTGCGTTCCCACCTGCCCCACACCTCTGCTCGAGATGGGCACGTGCCGCGCTCAGGAGCTGTGTGGGGCAGGCCGGGGCTCTGGGGCAGGGAGGGCAGTGGGGCTATGCAGGTGCATCTGGGAACAGGCTTTGGACCCAGACAGGCACCCCCTGGAAATGCAGCCCTCTCTGGGGTGGGCCGTGGCAGCCTCTTGCATCGATAACTGGGAGCTAAGAATCCTGCCGGGAGAGGCCACAAGTCCCATGAGCGCCAGGGCTTTGGCGCTGTCACACTGGGCCGGAGCCCGGACATAATGGAAGAGGAGGAAGCCAGCCAAAGTCCCGTCTCCGGTCTCACCACACTCCTCTGTCTGGGCCCTCGTCCTCTGTCTGGCCCCATCAGCCCCCTGCGAGGGACGCAAAGCATCCTGCAAGCTTCCCTGGAGCGGGTCTCCTCTCCTGGAGGAGCTGGGCCAGAGCATTCTCCTCATGGCACAGGTGGGGAAACTGAGGCAAGGGGGCTAATAATAGTGCCTGTTTCTTCTAGAGCGCTTTTCACCAGTAGATCTCAAAGCCCTTCCCAGGCTGTAATGGATCGATCCTCATGCACCCCAGGGGGGCCGGGCAGGGCTGTCATCCCCTTTGCACGGAGGGGAAACCGAGGCACAGAGAGGCCTAGTGCCTTGCCCCATTCACACAGGGAGTCCATGGCACTCAGGGGATTGACCTGGAGCTCCTGGGTCCTAGGCCAGGGCCCTTGGCACTGGGCCATCCTTCCTGCCCAAGGGCACTGCTGGGAATAGAACCCAGGAGTCCTGACACCCCAGCTGAGCATCACCCCCACCTGTTGCCCCTCCAGCCTTTGCTCACTCCCTCGTGTAGCCCCAAGCCAGAGCCTGCCCCCCAGAAGTGCCCCGAACCCTCCTGCCAGCCCTGCCCTGGTGGCGCCTCCAGGGCCTGGCACTGGGTCCCCTGCTGTGGCCACCCCCCATGCTGGGGAAGGGGTTAATCAGCAGCCAGAGAGGCTGGGTAATAAATGGATGTTATCTCGCTAATGAGCTGACATTAATTAGAGCCCAAGGTCCTGGGAGAAGCAGCTGATTGAAGGGATGCCCTGTGACCGGGCACCTGTTAAATCCGGCCCAGGGCGAGGGGGGGGGGCAGCATGGCCCGTGGGGCAGGGCTCAGAGGGCTGCATTCCCCGCTGTGCACCCATGGCCTTCCCATGCCCTGCAATGGCCCAGCGCCAGGCTCCCTCTGCCCCCTCCATGGTTAGCGCTCAGAGCTGCCATCGCGGCCCAAGGCAGCCTGCAGGGCCCCGAGGCTGGGGAGAAACCCACAGGGCTCTTGGTGGGGGGTGGGCAGCCCTCTCTGGACAACTCTGTGGTAGGGACGTTTCGTGCTCGCTCAGGACGAATGGCACTGCCACACTGGGGGAGGGGGTGCCCCACACACCCTCACTGCCGGGCCGTGGGCAGCCCCCTGGCACAAGTGTGGGGGGATCTCCTGGAAAGGGTACGAGTGAGCTCTTTGAGCTGGGGTGGGGGTCTCCCTGGGAGCGGCTGGGTGGGAGGGGAATGGTCACCGGGAAATGATCACGGGGGGTGAGGGGGGGGAGACAGAAAATTCTTTGCCAGCTTTCCTGGAAAGTGAGGCGCAGGTGATCAGAGGCAGATGGTGGCAGGCAGACAGACAGACAGACAGACTGGGGGCGGCAGGGTGCTTGCTGCAGGCGGCAGCCAAATTGTGGGCTTCTTATCCCAGGCTGCAAAACTGGAGACACTTCACAACCCCGGTGCTGAGGAGACACCTGGAGCTTTGCTCCCTCCCCCTGCGGCCCCTGAACCGCTCCTGTCAGACTCGGTCCCACTGTAGCAAGTGCTTTGCGCCCACCACTGCGAGGCAGCCACCTCTGTCCGTGCCGGGGCCCTGGCCCGGGGCGGGGGCTCCTGGGTGCATCGGGGCTGGCCGTGGCTGGAGACGGGCCATCGGGCGGGGAGGGGCAGGGCTCTGAGGCGGCACCGACCATTCGCTCTCTCTCGGGGGCTGGCTCCGGCTCACACGCCCCGGGTCTGGCTGATCCGCTGCATGTCACAGAGTCATAGACTTTAACGTCAGAACAAGAGACCGTCCTGACCGTCTAGTCCGACCTCCTGCACCATGCAGGCCCCCGAGTCCCACCCACCCGCTCCTGTAACAAACCCCTGACCTATGGCTGAGCTACTGAAGTCCTCAAATCGTGGTTTAAAGACTTCAAGGGGCAGAGAATCCGCCAGCAAGTGACCCCGTGCCCCACGCTGCAGAGGAAGGTGAAAACGGCCCAGGGCCTCTTCCAATCTGCCCTGGGGAAAATTCCTTCCAAATCTGGCGATCGGCTGAACCCTGATGTGGGCAAGACTCACCAGCCAGACACCCGGGAAAGAATTCTCTGTCGTATCTCAGCTCCCACCCACCTCACATCCCATCAGGCATATTTACTGCTAATAGTCAAAGATCAATTAATTGCCAGAACTAGGCTATCCCATCACATCATCTCCTCCATAAACTTATCAAGCTTTGTCTTGAAGCCAGATATGTCTTTTGCCCCCACTGCTTCCCCTTGGAAGGCTGTTCCAGAACTTCACTCCTCTGATGGTGAGAAACCTTCGTCTAATTTCAAGTCTAAACTTCCTGATGGCCAGTTTATATCCATTTGTGCTTGTGTCCACATTGGCACTGAGCTGTGGGGTGGGGAGGGAATTTCCCCGCAGCTCAGACTGGCAGGGACCTCGGGGGTTTGTCTCCTTCCTCTGCAGCGTGTGGGTGCCGGTCAGTTGCCAGGTGGAGGTGGTGGTGGGGCAGACTGGCTGATCCCGACTGGCCTCAGACGTCTGTGTACGTCAGTGATGCAACAGAAGACCCCGTGGTGCGCTGGCCTGGGGCTGCTGACTGGGGCCTGCAGGGCTCGGGCTGTGGGGCTAAAGATGCAGCGTAGATGTTTGGGCTGGGCCTGGAGCCCTGGGAAACCCTACTGGGGGGTGGGTCTCTGAGCCCGAGCTCCAGCCCGACCCCAAATGCCCACAGTGCAATCTTTAGCCCCACAGCCCAGCTCAGCTGGCCCGGGCTCTGAGACCTGGCGCTGTGAGGTTTTTATTGTGGTGTGGACGTACCCTATGAATTCTAGCCTGGTGCCCCCACTCACTGGGCCAGCCCCCCTTGCTCTGTCCAGCAGGGACCCACTGGCGCCAGGGCCTCCAGGGCCCCTCCAGCCCTGGCCCCTTAGTTCCTAGGATTTTAGTTCTAATGTGTGCGGTGCTGTACAGGTGCCTGCCGTCTGCTATGATTTGTACTGCAGGAGCAGCTACCGGCCTGGGGGGGACCCTCTGGGCAGGGGACTGCACGGACCGCGGCCTGAGCCCCATGGCGGGTGGGACTGAGGGGCCCAAGAGGCGGGTGAAACACGGGGGTGGGGACAAGGCAGCAGGGAACGCCGGAGTCCCGGCTCGCTGCTCGCCTGGCACGTTCAGCCAGCACACTGGACTGGTGAAGGAGTTTTCCCTGGGGCAAGGGGGCGCATGGCAGGAAGTGCCAGGCACTTGTGGGCCTGGTGTCACAGAGATGGGCTCGGGGAGGGGGCTGCAGACGGGGGGTGGGCGGGGCTGCATGGTGCCCACAGGGGAGGGGGACTGGGTTGAGAACAGCAGGGACCCAGGGGCACGGATCTGCCCACTCACCAGGCAGAGGGGAGTCCAGCCGAGAGGTGGGGAGTCCTGGGAGGTGGACTTGGCCCTGTCCTGGCAGGGGCCGGGCAGAGCCTGGCTCATAGAGGCACAGGGCCGGTTAAGAGCTGATTTCTCACGTACTCTGTGGCCAGTTACTGGGCTCCCAGCCGACCACAGGTTACTTTTCAGCTCTTCATTTTGCCACAAATCATTGCAGGGCTGGCGGTTTATTTACTTTCCCCACCAGCCGTCTGGGGCTTCCCAGACTCCAGAGATAGCAGGGACCCAGGGGGAGGTGGTGCACAGAGGAGGGGCAGCAGCCCAAGGCAGACTCCCAAAGCACAGGGCTGGCTCCCAGGAGGCCTGGGAGGTGCCGAAGGCCTCTGGAAAGGCTGACCCAGTGAGCGGCAGCGTGATCGAGTGGGCTGAGCACTGAGCGGGGAGCCAGGACTCCTGGGGTCTCCCCCCACCAGCCTCGTGGGGGGCAGAAATGTGCGTACCGCACCTTGCACATGCCCATGGCTGGGAAGCTGCTGACTCCACCCCTCCAGCAGGGGGCGATGCCACAGGGCCTGATTTCATCCCCTGGCCCCCGCACTTATTCCAGGGGTGGCTTTGCAAAGGCTGGAGCCGGTGACTCACTGAGCAGAAGGGAGGAGGCGCAGGGCAGCTCTGCAGACGTGCCCGGGAGGGCGGCCGCCCTGCATGCCCCACACTCCCCATACAGATGGGGTGCCAGAGAGCAGCCTAGGGCCACTGGAATTCACGATGGCAGGTCCAACCTGGGCCAGGCACTGACCTCCGGGAGCCAGGCCCTGGCAAACTCCCAGAACGTACCTCTGCCAATGCCCCTCAATCCCGATCCACACCCCCCTGCTTGTCTAGTCCTTGGGCCCTGGTCCCCACCCCTGAGATGTGCCAATGAACCAACCTCCCAGAGAAAGACACCTCACCATGGCAGCGATCACAGGGTTGGAACTGTGGTTCCCTGACCCAGGAAGCTGCTCTGGGAGCAGTGGCCATGGTCGGGAGGACAAAGACCCTTAAGGAAGGTACGATGAAGGGAGTGGGGCACGGTTACCCAGCGTCTCTGGGCTCAGGCGGCACTCAGGTCTCAGCAGAATGCTGCCGCGTGGTTAGTTTGTGGTCGTGCACGTTCCTGGGGAGGGAGCTCATGCTAGCAGCAAGGGAGTTTGCTTTCTAACTAGAGTCAGTTCTAGGGGCAGTTGCTCCCTGGGAACCGGGGGGGGGGGGTTTCAGGCTGAAATCCCTGAAAGAGGGGGCTTACCTGCATGCTCCTTGTGACCACCTCTGTCCTAGGACTGGGGTGTAACAGAGCAGCACTAAGAAAACACCCAGACTCCATGTCACTGATAACTTCTCCAATGGGAATCAGATCTGCAAGGCCCTGACAGCTGCTGCCACTCGGCACAGGGGTGACAATGTGGCCGGGAACTCAGCACTCATCCTGTCTACATCCTGCTCTCCCCATTCTGGCTCCCTGCCCCTTGTTGTCCCCAGCCGGCTCTGCCCTCCTCTAGCCCTGTGCTCCCATCTCAGTGAGCATCCCCTCTGACGAGCCCTGCATGCCCATGGAGCTGCATAGACCATGATGCACAATGGGGCTTTTTAGCTTACATCCCCCGTCCCAGACCTACCCTGCGTCGTGACACCTGTTGCTGCCACCCACAATCCAGGCAAAGGGACGTGGAGCTCCGGGCTGCACACGGCTGCTCTCACATGGGTCTGGCTTGGCTTTGCCCTGGGGGATGGAGCTGGGGCAGGGGTTGGCATGGGGAAGGGGCCAGCCCATGATTGCTTTCACTTATTGCAATCCCCAGTGTTAGTTAGCAGCCAGGTGCTGTCACTCCCCGCTTGATGGATGGGGAAGCCAGCTCCCTCCTTCCTGAGCTGGGAAATGAAGCTAATCAGACCCCAGACACCTTAGTCCAACTCTGATCTGATTAATGACCCCTAAGCCTCTGAACTCATCAGCCATCCTGGCATCTATCAAGGCCTGGGAGCCTCCCCTGCTGCCGGCTGCCTTGTCAATGGGATTCTCATCTATGCAGGCCTGGGGCCTGTCTCTCTTCCTGCCCCCTTGTTCTCTTCACCCTCCTTTCCCTGCACGCTGTCTGCGGAGCCAGCTGTGCCCAGAAGGGTTTGGAGAGGGAGGCCCAGAAGGGCTGTTCTGGGATTGCTCAGGTGGGGATGAGGATTCGCAGAGGGCTCTGCCCTGGGGAGGGGCTGCCTCGGGCTGGGGGGCCCGGGGAATGGGCTGGGGCAGCATGCTTGTTAGCAGAGTCACCCTGGAGCTCGGACGCCCTGCAGGAGAATTTGCTGCCCTCGGCTTGCTTTCTAACTTACTCTTTTCAAATCTCCTCTCACTTGCAGGGCTCCAGCCATGTCCTCTCCCGAGTGGGCGCCAGGGCCGGGCTCGAAGAGGGAACCTCTGGGGTGAATCCAGCAGATCCCGGCCCCGGGTGCTAGTCATTTACCCCAGTGCGCAGCAGGAGGAACGAACCAGGAGGTTTGATGGGCTGAGGCCCCAGTCTCTGGCCTCTGCCCTACACGGGAGAATCCCCACCCCTCCAGCCAGTGTAACCACAGGAAACGGGGCCCACACAGAGCAGTTATGGGAGAGACCTGACGGAACAAGGCAAGAGAGAGAACCGGGCCAGCTCTGAAGTCAATGGAACTGCCCCCCGACACCAGCCAGTGGGTCTCCCCTCACAGCAGCTCCTGCTGCGGGCATCTCCCTGGAGCTGACCAGAAAACAGAGTTCCCGTCCTGTGAAAAATGTGGAAAACAAATGTCGTCCCAAATCAGGACAAAAAAGCCAAAAATTAACGTTCTGCGGGAACTGAAATCTGGGGGAAAGACCTGTGCTGGGTCAGGCGAGACGTTTCCTTGCAATGCACTGACGGGTATTTTGTTTCAGTTTTGGCCCCTTTGTTATTTTAAACAATTTTTTTCTCACACAAAGTAAATGCTGCAGGGACGTTTTCATTGCGGACAGGGCAGAATGCTGCTTCCCCATTCTTTGTCCTGAGTGAAAGGTTGTCAAAATCTGGAACAATTTCTTGGGGAAAACCCGGGTTTAATGAAAATGGCATTTCCCAGCGGAAAGCTGTTCGGATGAAGTTTTCCTGGCCAGCTGCGATCGCCCCGGCTGCTGGCATCGCCACGTGCTGCAGGCGGCTCCTGTCGGGGCTTCTCCGGACGGCACGGCTGGCCCCGCCGCTGAAGGGCTCCTGAGTTGCTCCCCCTGGAGAAACAGGCTCAGCCTGACCCGTGGCTGGGCTGGGGGGGCTGCTGGAGTCGGTGATTCCCACATGCAGCATGGCTGCCCGCTAGTGCCAGACCCGGGGTGGCACCAGCCTCTTCCGGGGGCGGGTGTGTGTGAGGTGCACGAGACCGAAAATTGGGGGGCCTCTGCCCCCCCTTGCCACAAGGCCCCACCCCTCTCCATAGCCCTGCCCCCTGTTGCTCCTCAGGTAAGTGCAGGCTCTTGATACCCAGTCCTTCTTGTCAGCTGTTGGAAATGGGCCACATCCACCCTGATTGAATCGGCCTCGTTAGCGCTGACTGCCCACGTGGTAAGGCAACTCCCATCTTTTCATGTGCTGCGTCTTTATACCTGCCTCTGCACGTTCCACTCCATGCATCTGAGGAAGTGGGTTTTAGCCCAGGACAGCTTATGCCCAAATACATTTGTTAGTCTCTAAGGTGCCACAAGGACTCCTCGTTGTTTCTGCTGAGACAGACCAACACGGCGACCGCTCTGAAACCTCTCCCCACTCTGAGGGCCTGCCCCCTGGCCAGGTCGGAGGCGGGAAGCCGGAGCCAGGCAGTGTGGAGCAGCTGCTGCGCTGGCTGATGCCATGGTGTGGGCAGCCACGGTGCCGCCGGGCAGAGCTGCCTGGGCGGGGTGACCTGGCTCTGGGGCAGGCCGTGCCCAGCACCCAAACTCCCTCCCACAGCCCGCACTCCCCACACACCCAAACTCCCTCCCACAGCCTTAGGCAGGTGTGTGTGTGTGTGGGACTTGGACCTGTTCTGGGCACCAACAAAAATTATACAAACCTGCCGTCCCTGACTCAGTTTGAACAGTCCCTCCAAGACATGCTGGCTAGCTACCTTGTGGGCATTGCCCCAGGAGCATTTGAAATCCAGGTATAAAGCCAATACTCACAACTTCAAATACAAAAATGACACATGCAGACAGACAGCATAATCCTAACGAGCCAACCGTAACCTTGTCATAGACATCTTACATGCCACATTTTGTACAAGATTCATTGCAAATATATAATGGTGGTTGCAACAATGATCTATATAATCACACTTTAATCAGGTGATGTCACACCTGTCCTCAGAGGTTAAGAAGAACAATTTTTCTCCCTCCTCCTTGTAACAACCTTTTATGTACTTGAAACTGTTCTCATGTCCCCCCCGTCAGTCTTCTCTTCTCCAGCATAAACAAACTCCATTTTTCCAATCTTCCCACATAGGTCATGTTTACTAGACTTTTAATCAGTTTTGATGCTATTCCCACCCTGGGCTCCTCCACACACCAGAGCTCTACCAATGCCCCTCACTCCCGACCCGCAGCCCCCTGATAGCCCAGCCTTGGTATTGGCAGAGATGTGTGGGAAAAGCTTGCCCAGAGCCAGCCCTGTCACGGTTATACAGTGAAGTGGCAAAATTTGCAGATGATACAAAACTACTCAGGATAATTAAGTCTAAAGCTGACTGCGAAGAGCTACAAAGGGCTCTCACAAAACTGGGTGACTGGGCAACAAAACGGCAGATGAAATTCAATGTTAATAAATGCAAAGTGATGCACATTGGAAAACATCATCCTAAATTAGCTGTTACCACTCAGGAAAGAGATCTTGGAGTCACTGTGGGGAGTTCTCTGGAAACATCCACTCAATGCGCAGCGGCAGCCAAAACAGCAAACAGAATGTTGGGACTCATTAAGAAAGGGAGAGAGAATAGGACAGAAAATATCCTGTTGCCTCTCTATAAATCCCTGGTATGCCCACACCTTGAATACTGCGTGCAGAGGTGGTCGCCCCATCTCAGAAAAGATGGACTGGACTCGGGAACGATTCAGAAAAGGGCAACAAAAATGATGAGGGGTATGGAACAGCTTCTGTATGAGGAGAGATTAATAAGACTGGGACTTATCAGCTTGGAAAAGAGACGACTAAGGGGGATCTGATAGAGGCCTATAAAATCATGATGGGTATGGTGAAAGTAAATAAGGAAGTGCTGGGGTCACCAAATGAAATGAACAGGCAGCACGTTTAAAACAAACAAAAGTACGTTTTTTTTCCACACATCACACAGTCAACCTGTGGAACTCCTTGCCAGAGGATGTTGTGAAGGCCAAGACTAGAACAGGGTTCAAAAAAGAACGAGATAAGTTCATGGAGGATAGGTCCACCAACAGCTATTAGCCAGGATGGGCAGGGATGGTGTCCCTAGCCTCTGTTTGCCAGAAGCTGGGAATGGGTGAGGGGATGGATCACTGGATGATTCCCTGTTCTGTTCACTCCCTCTGCAGCACCTGGCATTGGCCACAGTTGGCAGACAGGATCCTGGGCTGGATGGACCTTTGGTCTGACCCAGTGTGCCCAGAAGTGGGCCAGGGGATCGACTGTATTAACAGTTATTTTAAAGGATGCTGCCAACCCATGAATTCCTGTTTCTCTCCTTCCCTAGGTTATTAACAAATCCCGCTGTGCTGCCTATTACAATGGGGGATGCAGCGTTGGTGCATCCGAGTCCGTCCTGGTATACTGGAGAGACAAGGTGGGGGAGGGGATATCTTTTATTGGACCCACTTCTGCTGGGGAGAAAGAGAGGCTTTTGAGCTACAGAGAGGACCAGAAGCAGAACTTCATGTCAGCCAAAGCTTGTCTCTCTCCCCAAGAGAAGTTAGTCCAATGAAAGATCCCTTCCCCCTCCTTGTCTATTACAATCAGGAGCATTTGACGCCTGCGGCCTTGTCTAGGAAAGTGCCCTGGTTTAACTCAGGCTATGTCTACACGAGCACTTTTGTTGGTGTAATTTTTTTCACTCAGGGGTGTGGGAAAAACAGCCCCGACTGACATAAGTTTCACCGGTAGAAGGCCGGTGTGGCCAGCCCGATGCAGCTCCTTGGGAGTGGTTTTAATCAGTTTTGGGGGTGGCTTCATGATGTCTGTCTGTCCCCTCAGCACAGAGCAGCTACATGGGAGACCTGTCCAGCTCTGCCTGCTAGCCCTGTCGTGTAGACATGGCCTTAGGACATAAACCAGTTCTAATCCGAGTTAAGAACATTCACACAAGGGTTTGCCCTGATTTAACTAAAGGCCTCTGGGAGCGGAGGGCAGGGGACGGATCATTCGATTATTGGCCTGTTCTGTTCACTCCCTCTGGGGCACCTGGCCTTGGCCGCTGTGGGCAGACAGGACATGGGGCTGGAGGGACCTTTGGTCTGAGGGGGTCTGGCCCTTCTCTTAGTGCAGCTCTGAGTGTGAAGTAGCCTAGCAGAGACAGGCCTTTTCTGCTGCCCTTCCCCTCAGCGCCCCCAGGGATCCCCCTGCCTCCTGCCCAGTTACCCACAGGCAGGTGGTTTCCCCCGGAGGCCTTGGACATCTGAGGTTTGCCTCAGCCTGGGAGCAGGGCTGTCATTTATTACCGGCTTTCGGCAGGCAAACGGTCCAGGGCAGCCTGGGCCGGTGTCCGCCTGAATGGCTCCGGAGTAACCACTGGGAGAAGGAGCGGGGCAGGAGTTAGACAAACATCTGGCTCGTTATTAATTTCGCCCTTATCTGCAAGGGGGTAATTTAGAGCCTGTATAGACGTTTGCAAGGAAAATAAGCGTTCAGATCAAAGGTTAAACACCTCCCCCCTGGAAAGTCAACAGCGTGAATAATCTCTGGGGGCAGATAAAGGCACGTTTGTGTGGGAAAAGAAGCACCCAAGGGCAGGGAGTGAGCGGGAGCCCCGGGAAAGGGCTCACGGCGCCCCTTCACCCCCCGCAGCTCCGCGGCGCGGGCGGGGCCAGGCGTCCAGGCAGGAATGGGCCAGAGGAGTCCGGAGCGGTGCGGGGCAAGCCGGGGGGTGGAGGAAAGGCTGGGGGAGGGAAAGCCGGGAAGGAGAGGGGGGAAGAGGGGAAGGGGAGGCCCGTGCAGCCGGCACCAGCCCCTCACGCACCCTGGGCGGGTTCTGCCTCAGGCCCCCCCGTTAGCTGGGAGCTGACACCAGGCGAAGGCAAAGGGCCCGGCTGCACTCGGTGCTGGCGCAGGAGGGGGTCCAGGGCCGGACCTCGCCCCTCGGAGGAGCCAGCCTGGGACGAGGGCCCGAGAGACGGACACCTCCTCTCTCCCCAAAGCAGAGGCAGCCGCTCCTACGGCCAGCACGGCTCTTCCAGGGCGGCCGCGCGCAGGCTTTCCGTTCACACGGGCTCCGCTCCGGGTTAGGACAGTCCCTGCGCTACTCACCACGAGGCGGGCGTGTAAAGCGCGGCCGCAGGATTAGCGCGAGGCCGCTGCGGGATTATGGGGAGAGGGCGCGTTGTTCCCACGCTTTCACTTAGACCCCCCTCCCCGCGCGCAGCTCCCAGCACCCGGCCGAGAAACCGGCACCCGAACCGACCTGGCTCCAGCTCCTGGGCCTGGAATCGGCGTGTGGCCCGTGCCCAGGAGCTGGGTTGTGGCTCATGCCACAAGAGGTGGATAAACACCCCCCCCGTGACACGCGCAGACCCCTCCCCAGTGCTGCTGGGGGGGGACCGACCATGCGCCCCAAGACCCCGCTAGCGAGCGCAGGTGGCAGCGCCTGATTGCGAGGCAGGTTGTGTGTGTGTGTGTGGGGGGGGGGGAGCCAGGCGGGGGGGGGAGGGGGGGCTTCAGTCTCCCTCTGAAACCCGAAGGGTTCGGGCCTGGCCCAAAGCCAGCGACTCCAGACTTCCACTGGCTCCACGGAGGGTTGGAAACGCACCTTATTGCGAACCGCCCCCCTTGGCCCAGGAGCAGGGCCAGACCCGCCCCCCGGGCAGGAGGTGGGAGGCTGCCTGGCCCGGGTAGTAACGGGGCCAAATGAAATAACGCATCAAACAGACAAGCCCAGGCGGGGCGAGGGGGGACACACATAAGAACAGGACGAGCGCTGGGGAGCAGACTAGATCGCTCCGCCCGCAGAGCTGGGCTGCCGGGAGGGGGGTGTTTTACAATGGGGGGGGGGGGGGTTTACAGTTAGCAACATATTTTGGGTCTCTCTTTGCCACGCAATTCAGAGCTAAGGCGCCCCCCCCCATAGTAACAATTACTTAAGCGCCCTCGAGTTACTGGCGAGTCTGTTCCTCGGATCTCGCCGGTTCCCGTTGGCCGCCTGGATGTTTAAATTCGTGTTGAAATTTCATGGAGATTCGGACTGAAAATTGGCGGAATTCGTTTTGTGTTTGACGTTCCCCGTGTCGGGCTGGCTGCGGTCTCTTCCCGGGCGGCCGCCACCTCGGGTCCGACAACCACCCGCCAAAGGCACCGCGCACGCCAGCCCCGGGGCCCTGCAGTCCTGGGGAGACGGGCATTGGTATAACGGGCCTGTGCTCAGGCCCCGAGTCCCCCCCCCCGGGCTCCCAGCCTTGCCCTCCGGATCCCTCCTCCTCCAAACTGGAGTTTGCTCTGATCTGTCCCGCAAAGAGGGAGTCGCTCGTGCATCAGGGAGGAGTCCAAAGCCCGGGGGCAGCAGCGGGGCTGCGGGGGGCGGTGGGAGCCAATGAAGACCCGGGAGCAAAGGGGCAGGTGGAGGGGAGATGAACCCAAGGCACCCTGTGTCGAGGCGGGGAGGGGGGAAGGCTGTCCAGGGGCGGGGGGGGGAGGCTGTCCAGAGGCCGGGGGGGAGGGGGGGGCTGTCCAGAGGCGGGGAGGGGGGGGAGGCTGTCCAGGGGCGGGGGGGAGCGGGGGGGGCTGTCCAGAGGCGGGGAGGGGGGGAAGGCTGTCCAGGGGCGGGGGGGGGGAGGCTGTCCAGAGGCCGGGGGGGAGCGGGGGGGGGTGTCCAGAGGCGGGGAGGGGGGGAGGCTGTCCAGGGGCGGGGGGGAGGCTGTCCAGAGGCCGGGAGGGGAGCGGGGGGGGGGCTGTCCAGAGGCGGGGAGGGGGAGCGGGGGGGGGGAAGGAGCCAGAGCAGGAGGAGGAGGAGAAGAGAGGGAGGTGCCTGCAAAGAAGCCACCAGTCGCTCGAGCGGCGAAACTTTCTAGCGCCGGGACCCCCATCCCGGCCGGAACCGCTGCAGGTGCGCTCAGGCTGGGGGTGAAGGCGCCCTGGGGCCGGGAGCCCTGGTGAAGGCACCCGGGCGGCCCCCTGGAGAAGAAGCAGGGATTGCCCTGGGAGGAGGCTGCGGACGGTCCCGTGAGGAGTGACGCCGCCGCGGGGAGCTCCTGCCTCCGGGGAGCAGCGAGTCTGCGGGGCTTGGGGTGGCCTAGGGGCCCCCCGCGTCTCTCCCGAGGGCGCCGGGTCCGCAGGGGGCCGGGCCGTGCAGCCCCCATGGAGAAGTCCAAGAACTTTCGGATCGACGCCCTCTTGGCTGAGGAGCCCCCCCGGCCCGTTCCGAGCGCCTCCCCGCAGGGGCTGAGCCCCGAGAGCTCGGCGGGGAGCCCCGGCTCCTGTGCCCGCACCGAGACGCCGTCTCCCCGTGCGCCCCAGGGCACGGCCCCCCTGCCTGCCCCGGGATTCATCCCCAAGCCCGGCTTGTTGCATCTGCCCCCTCCCGGACTGAGCGCCCTGCCGGCCATGTACCCGTCCCCCCTGTACTCGATCGGGGCCCTGGGGGGCCAGCACCCTGCTTTCCCTTATCCCGGCTTCGCCCACCTGCCTCAGCCCGGCCCGGAGCACCTGAAGGCCGCGGCAGTGGCTGGATCGTTCCCGCTGGAGCACTGGATCCGCGCTGGAATGATGGTCCCCCGGCTCTCAGACTTCCACGGTGAGTAACAGCTCTCAAGGGGGCTGGAGACCGGGGGCCCAGGGCGCAGCGACCAGTAACTTCCCTACAGGGAGGGAACTCCCGGGGACTCTTCCCCAGGGCGGCCGCATCCCCTTGGGAAAGAGCCCCCCTCTCGTGCGCCTGCTCCGGGCTCCTCGCATTCGCTGCGGGGCAGAGGCTGGGAGCCAGGCGGGTTCAGGGAGGGATTTTAGGCCGAAGGAAGAGGTGGAAATGGGGAATCCCACGTGGGGAAACCGGCGTAAAACCTGGCCACCGCCAGCTGCCAAACGCGCTGCCCAGGGCGCGGGGGAAATGTCTCTCTCCGATGGGTCCCCCCATCGCCCGCTGATATCCCCCGGCTCGCCTCCCTCCCCGAGGGGTCCCGGGTGCCGCAGGGTCGGCTGGAGACACGGCCCCTCCCCGCGCACCCAGAGCCTGGCCAGTCCCGAGTCACAGGCAGGGCACTGGACACGGGCCCAGACCCCTCGGCCTCAGGGCACTCGAAGGGGGCTGCTGGGGGGGGTCGGGATTTTGCAACATCCGTATAAACGAGCTTTCGGATCACAACAGAGCCCGCAGCGGAGCAGGGCACGATCCCGGAGCGCAGCGGGCCGCGGCTGGAGCTGGGAAGAGCCGGGCTCGTAGCACACAGCTGCTGGGTGCGGCCTTCTCCGTCATCGGGCCCACTTCCCTGGTGTCAGCCTCGGGGCGCCTTCTGCGGGTCCCCTGCAGCTCCACAGCCTGGGCCGCACGCACAGGAGCTGGGCCCAAAACTATCACCGCCCCCGCCCTGGCCTCTCTGCTCTCCCGGGGTCCACAGGGCCAAACACCGCAGAGGGCGGCGTTGTGAGCCGGTCCTGCGACTTCCATTCCTCCCTCCTTCTGCCGGAGTAGGGGATCCTTGCCGAGAGACAGACAGGGGGTGTGGGGGTAGAGAGATCAGAGTGTAAATATCTGACTCTTTTAATCTAATCTAATCTATCTATCCCCACACACCCTATCTATATCTATCTATCCATCCCCATGCACCCCTCTATCTGTCTATACCCCCACACCCTCTTTCTCTCTCTCTCTCTCTATTCCCATCCACCCCATCTATCTATCTATCTATCTATCTATCTATCTATCTATCTATCCCCACACACCCTATCTATATCTATCCATCCATCCCCATGCACCCCTCTATCTGTCTATACCCCCACACTCTCTTTCTCTCTCTCTCTCTCTATTCCCATCCACCCCCTCTATCTATCTATCTATCTATCTATCTATCTATCTATCTATCTATCTATCTATCTATCTCCACACACCCTATCTATATCTATCTATCCATCCCCATGCACCCCTCTATCTGTCTATACCCCCACACTCTCTTTCTCTCTCTCTCTCTCTATTCCCATCCACCCCATCTATCTATCTATCTATCTATCCCCACACACCCTATCTATATCTATCTATCCATCCCCATGCACCCCTCTATCTGTCTATACCCCCACACTCTCTTTCTCTCTCTCTCTATTCCCATCCACCCCATCTATCTATCTATCTATCTATCTATCTATCTATCTATCTATCTATCTATCCCCACACACCCTATCTATATCTATCCATCCCCATGCACCCCTCTATCTGTCTATACCCCCACACTCTCTTTCTCTCTATTCCCATCCACCCCACCTATCTATCTATCTATCTATCTATCTATCTATCTATCTATCTATCTATCTATCACCATGCACCCCCCTCTCTGTCTAGCGGCAATGGTCTCACAGTCCGGCAGAATGACCGAGGAAAAACGTATAGACGGACCGAAGGGGCTCGGGGGGCTCTGCCTTGCGGGCTGCGGCCGGCACATTTTCAAAGCGTTTGGGTCCAATAGAATTAAACGGAAATTACAAAAAATGGAAATGGAAATCCCCGCGAAAGGGGCGAGCAGCAGAAGCTGGGGCGGCCAGAGGCCCGGGCGGGCGGGCGGCCACCCGCGCCCCCGGGATCGGGCAGGGAACGGGTCCGGCGGGGAAATCGCGCCCGCGGGTTTGCGCCTCAGCCACCAGGTTTCTCCTGCCGGGAGCGGCCTTTTCTTGCAACCAGCGAATTGCCCCGGCAGCCGCGGGGCCCCGGCCTGCGGGCTGGGGCTGGGCCGGGCCTGGGTTCCCGGTCACCGAGCCCCAGGCGGGGAAATGGAGCCCCGGAGGGTCAAAATCTGCACAGAGCGGCGCGTGCGTTTGACTGCGAAACCCGCAACAAACCTGGCCGGGACTTTGCCTGCAGAGCCCCCGGAAACCCTGCGGCCCCAGGACACAACCCGCTCCCGGGCGGGGTCCCCCGAGTCCCGCAGGGCGGGGCGCTTGGGGCGGGAGCGGGTTCTGCGATTCCTCATTTTCCCTCGCTCCCTGGGTCCCGGTCCCGGGCCAGGCAGCGCCAGGCGAAATGCCCCGTGCCGAGGCCCCCAGCCCGGCAGTTCTGTGCCCCTCGGGGAAGCTAAATCGCGCCCAACCAATGTATTGACCCCGCGTAAAGACTGAAACGACCGTCGGGGTGGGTGGCGAAGACCCGCAGGCTCTGGGCTCCCGGGGGTCCTGCTGCTCGAACACAAGGCAGGAGAGGGAAGAGACCCGCGAGGCTCCCTGCACGGGACATTTCGATCCCTGCGTTACTGCGCAATTATAGCGACCTGCGCCGCACCGCGCCACTGGACCAGGGGCCTGGCAGCCTCCCTGGGACCCTGCCTTGGCTTCAGCATCTGCCCCCGCCAGGCTCCGGGACCGAAAGTCCGGGCTTTCCTTTCTTATTAGAGCAAAGCTTCTCAGGAGAAAGCGGCGGGAAATTAGGGGGTTTCCGCTCCCCCAAAACCTCATCTACTGTGAACCCACTTTCCAGCCTCGCTCCTCAGCCGGTCCCTGGCCCGGTCAACCGACCACAGCCCCCCAAACTCGAAGCGAACTGTTAATGATCTCGGTCCATCTCCCCCCCCCCCCCCAGCTTCTGCCCAGCGCTGCACTGCCGGCCGTCACACGCCTTGCCAATTTCTCCCCCTGCTCCGGGGCTTTGCTCCTGGTCCCAGTGTGAACGGGCCCGGCCACCTCGGGGTTATTCGGTGCGCGGGTCCCTCTGCCACTCCCTGACGCAGGTTTCACCCGCAGCCAAATCCCGGATTTCACGGGTATGTGGGTAGGTCGGTTCGTGGCGATCTAAAGCGCCCGGGCTCAGGAGTGAGGGGCGGAGGGAGCAGCCCCCAGGGATCGCGATCTGCCCCCCACCCCGTGGGTCTGCAGGGCCAGCACCGACCCGCCCTCGGAGGAGGGACGGGACTGCTTGTCCGCAGCATGGTTCAGACCTGGGCTCCCCGCAGGGAGCCAGCCTGAACCTGCGGGAAAACGCCCCCATCCCCCGCTCTAGCACCCCGCGGCGGTCCCAGTCCCCCGGGGCAGCGCATCTGGGGCCGTTCACACTGAGAGCCACCGTGCGGGGTTCCGTTTCCTTTGCTCCCCTCGGGATTAGCGGCGATCCCAGGGCCCGAGCCCGGGTCTCAGCGCAGCGTGGCCCAGTGTTTCTCTCCCGGAGCTGGGCCCCTGGGAACAGGTGTGAAAAGGCTGCAGACCCAGCGTGTCTGAACCCGGAGCGGGGCGGGGGCTTTCTCCAGCCCGGAGCCTGCTTTCAGTTTCCCTTGCGCTCGCTCTGGCGCGGCCGGCGGCGGGTAGCGCTGGAGCGGGGGAGACACTTTCCATCGCCTGGGGCAGGGTGAGAACCGCCCGGGAACCCTCCTGCCTCCGCGCCTTAATCATTAACCGGGCGGCGGAGCGAGCAGGGAGCGGGTCAGACCGGTTCCTTTCACAACCTCTGGACCCCGGGCAAGCTGGGACGCTCCTGCGGAAGCGCTGCGAGCAGTGTGGGCCGAAAGGGGCGGCTGGGGGAGCTTCTAGACAATGAAAGGAGGGCGGGGGGGCGGGGGGGGGTTACTGAAGGTTTGTGCTTTAAACACGCGGGATGCCAGCCCCTGAGCTGCGGACAGGCCAGCAATGCCAAGACCAGAAGGAATCGTATCCAACCTCCCGTACAGGGCAGGCCAGAGAACCGCCCGCCCCCATCCCCAGAGCAGAGCTTTTACCCCAGCCAGTCTCCAGTTAAAAGCTGTCGGTGAATCCCAAGCGGGGAGACTCAGGGTGGGGGGAGCTTTCTCCCAGTGAAGCTGGTTCCTCCCCACCCTGTCCTGCCCCAGCCGCCTCGGGAGGGCTCAGCCCCAGGCTGTGGGGAGAGAGCAACAAGAATGTTCCAGGCCAGGTCTGGAGACTTTCTGAGGCGCAAACACGCTGGGTCCTGGTGAAATCGGCCCCTGTGCGAAGGGGCGGCAGGGCCCTGGGCCTAGCTGCAGGCTCAGCCCAAAGCGCTGGGGGCGGCCTATATGGGAGAAGCTGGGCTGGTCCCCAGAGCTGACCACGCCTGTCCGACCCCCGAACAGGGAGGCACTTGGTGGTTTAAATCTCTGAAATCAGCTGAGTGTCATCTGGTCAATTTCAGTTCACTTGCCAGAGGGGGGATTTAAATCAGGTCGGGTGCGGGGGCAGTGGGGGGTGTCCCGAGCCGGGATGAAGGCACCGCTGCCCCTTTCTCACCCAGCCCAGCCGGGCAGGGTGTGGTGGCCCGGAAGCTTCCTGCTGACCCTCTGCCCGCGGGAGCCGCGCAGGGGGCAGGGGAGGGAGGCTGGGAAGAGGAGCGGTTGGCACCAGGAGAGCTGCTCATACAGTCAGGGCACGGCCTTGCCGGGGCGCGCGGGGCCTGCCCACTTGCTGCGGGCGGCCAGGGGAGCTGGGGCCTATCGACAGAGCCTGACAAGGCCCTTGCGGTGACAGCTGCCACGGTGACTTTGTTGGCAGATTTTGGGTGGCTTGGAGGGGACCGACGGGGGCCTCAGAGACCAGGCTGACAATGCTGATCATTAGACCTGTGTCCACGGTGCCCATCCCTGGTTCCTAGAGCACCGTACCCGGCCGCGGGATTGCCACACGCTGGAGAGTTTGTTAGGGGTCTGGCTCCTCAGGCAAATTGCTCCTTGACTTGTGTGGAGGTTTTGCCCAGGGAGGGGCTGAGGGCTGCAAGGGGACTTTTGCCCTGGGCTTCAGTTGGAGCAGGAGCAAAGGGCACTGGGCTGACCATGTGCGGAGCACAGACGGAGACATTTCACCCCATGGCTGGTGGGTCGCCCTTGAGGCCTGGGCGCAGCTGAGCATGGAAGTCACAGTGAGTGAGTCAGAACGGAGCCGTTCCTCTTGTATGTGACCAGCCAGAAGGTTGCTGGGATTGATTCATGAGGGGCAATTCCGTAAATAGCCCCAGCCAGTGACCCTGGCTCTGCAGACCAGGGAATTCTTCCCATGGGTTACCTGGGTCCTGCGGGGCTGTTCTGGTCCCGGTCTGCGTGGCTCGCAGAGCCAACCGGCCGGTGTGGACGGAGGATGGGCCAGTTGAATGTACAGTTTGAATTGTGCTTCTGAGGAATGTTCAAACTCAAATGTCACCATTCACAAGTTTCTGTGCCAGTGACTCTCCATTTTGTGGATATTTGCAGGGAAAAAATTGAAATTCAAACAAATATTGGTCGTTTCTTCCGCAGTTTGGTCTGCTCTGCTCTAGTTGTGACAATAACAGAATTGTAATTTGCCTTTGTGTATTTGCGATGACTGCTCCCGTCAGTGGGTCATTAGCAGGTTTGAAGTCAGGTCCTTCAGTACCAGAAAACAGCCCTCTACCATTGAAGCTAACAGTGAACATCAGAACCACCAGACTGGGTCAGACCAAAGGTCCATCTAGCCCAGTGTCCTGTCTGCCGACAGTGGCCTGGGCCAGGTGCCCCAGAGGGAATGGACAGAACAGGGAATCGTCAAGTGATCCTTCCCCTCGCCCATTCCCAGCTTCTGGCAAACAGAGGCTAGGGACACCATCCCTGCCCATCTTGGCTAATAGCCACTGATGGACCTATCCTCCATGAACTTATTTAGTTCTTTTTTGAACCCTGTTCTAGTCTTGGCCTTCACAACATCCTCTGGCAAAGAGTTCCACAGGTTGACTGTGCGCTGTGTGAAAAAATACTTCCTTTTGTTTGTTTTAAACCTGCTGCCTGTTAATTTAATTTGGCGATCCCTAGTTCTTATGTTATGAAAAGGAGTAAATAACACTTCCTTATTTACTTTCTCCACATCACTCATGATCATATCCCCCCTGAGTTATCTCTTTTCCAAGCCACAAAGTTCCAGTCTTATTCATCTCTCCTCATAGGGAAGCCGTTCCATACCCCTAATAATTTTTGTTGCCCTTTTCTGAACCTTTTCCAATTCCAGCATATTACTCTAGTGTAACTCTATTAACATGCCTCAGTAGTAGGCTGTTGTCCTCGAGTGGACCAGTCAGGAATGGGCCTGGGAACATACTTTACAAGCGTATCAGCCAACACACAAGTACCACAGGCCTCAGGTGTTGGAACCTTATTCTGTCCTGAGTTTTCACGCTAGTTGATGGGAATATATATTTATATATCTGTATCCCAGGTCTGTCCTTGCCCTTGTGCCTCCCGTTGAAGTCAGTGGAAATCCTGCTTGTGCAAAGACTGCAGGGATTAGGTCCCGAATCTTTAAAATGAAGCCCAATCCTTTGATGAATTGGCTATGAAAAGCATGGATTTATTATGTAAATTTCATGATTTAATAACTTCAAAGCCCATTTAAAAAAATACAGCCAGGCAATCTGGTTAATTAAAAGCCCAGCTGGATGAGTAATGGTGTAGAAAGTTAAAAGGAAAAGCCCATTATCGCCCATCTCCTGAAATTAAACACCTAGTGATCGGGTCCAAGGCAGCCAGGGGGGCCATTTTCTGGGGATAGGCACCTTCCTATGGAACGTTTTCTCTCTCCTCCCGGTGCAGAGGTGGGGTGGAGGTGAGGGAGACAGATACATTTACAGCTTGTACTTAGTGTTGCATTTACAAAGCGTCAGGTGTTAACTGGCTGCATTTTCATGCTTCATGGGACTAAATATGAATATATTCACTCCCAGGTGGAATTTGCCCCTTTGCTGAAGGCTGGCCTGAGGGTGAGACGCCCCTTGAGCCCCGGGGGCCAAAGCGGGGCTACAGCGTGTCTCGGCCTTGGGGTAAAAGGGGTGAATTTCACTCTTCTAATCACATTTACTGGGCAGAATCTGAACACCTGCAAGACGGGGCATAGTCACCGCTCGGTGCCTGTCTGCTTTCGGTCTGTTATTAATATCGCACCTGTTGCCTGGAAGAACTGGACTCCCAAATGCTAGACCAGCAGTTCTCAAGCTTCATTTCATTGCGACCCCCTTCTGACAACAAACATTACTACACGACCCCAGGAGCGGGGACTGAAGACCAAGCCCGACCGAGCCCTGCTTCCCCGGGCGGGGGGGCCAAAGCTGAAGCCCAAGGGCTTCTGCTCCGGGAAGGGGTATGTAACTTTATCCCTGGGTGATGGGGCTTTGGTGTCAGACTTGCTGGGTCCCAGGGCCAATGCCAGCTTTGGCGACCCCATTAAAATGGGGTCCCGACCCACAGTTTGAGAACTCCTGGGCTATACTGACCCCAGACACTGGGCATCTGATTGTCCCCAGAGACATGCAGGCAAGGAGGCAAATCCCAGATCAGACAAATGCCAACGGCCCTGCAAAGACATGGCTTTACTCCCATGAGTAGCTGAACTGAAGTCTATGGGGCTGGCCCAGTGCTGCGTTATTCCTACGCTGGCCTGAGACTGGGAAACTAGACAAGGCCCACACTCCAAGCATCGCAAGACGCCCCCGGCAGGAATGGACTGGGCCCATCGGAACTCCATGTGGGAATAAAGTTATTTGTGAACCGAAGTGATTGCAGGATCGGGCCCATAAGTGGGGCAGGTCCCACCGGTGGTGGGCACCTGACCAAGACAGCGATGGAGAAACGCGGAGAGGCCACCAAAGCTGCTGAAGTAGGAATAACTCCAGCTCCGGACTGGCACATGTCCCAGCAGGATGCAGCCAGAAGCGGCAATCTCTTGCCACCGTAAATGGTGTCTTCTCAGGACAGCTGAGTCTGGAGTAACGAGCGAAGAGACTGGTCTGGACTGGGTCCTAGCAACACCCAGGGGCCAGATTCTGAAGCTCTTCATTGTACTGGGGCAAAGTGTACCAGAGTCAACGGGAGGTTGGTCCAAATATAGGCAGAGGTAGGGCTAGGAGTCTGCTGTGTGTCCTTCAGCTGAGTCACCCCGTGGCAGGGGCCACAGTGTAATTACGTTCAGCTTCCTTGGGGGAAGAACAGCCTCACAAATTAACCCTCTGATGCTGATGTTCGGGAAAGAGGATTAAAAACATCTGCGGTAGCTTGTTAGAAAGAACGAACCCCGGAGCCTCGCATTAAAATTCTGGCCCTCACCATGGGGGCTCCTTACGCAGCAGGACGCACTGGAGCCCCAGAAGCCACACACACCCAGAAATGCAAACAGAAAGCAGGGAGGAGAAACTACCACTGTGGCTAACCTGCAAAGTGAAGAGGTTGCTGGAGCCGTGGCCCTAGGCCCACAGAAACAAGACTGAGTGGGGACCAGTAAAATGAGCGCGAGCGATTCGGGGAACGGTAGAATTTGAAGAGCAAATCGCCAGAGACAGAAAAACAAATAAATGCTGTGGGGAGAGCAGAAGCCAAAGCCGGTGAGTGTCCGTGAGTCCAGCAGGGGCAAAGGGAGCAGTCAGAGCGGATTAGCACATTGGAGAGAAGCTAAATGATCCCTTTATATCAGTCTCCAGCACAGAAGAGTTGGGGAAAATACCTACTTTCCAGGTAAGAGAGGTGAGGGGAGTCAGAGACTGAAGGGTTAGAAGAGGAAGGCCTGGAACAACATGATAATTCTCCCTGCAACAAGTCACCAGGACTGGATGGTTCATCCCAGAGCTTTAACTTCAGTGCAGTTATTCTGGCTGATGCCTGTGTAAATCAGGAGACAAATCAGGCTCACTATTTATACACAATGCATAATTAACCTGTGGAACTCAAATCAGGCTCACTATTTATACACAATGCATAATTAACCTGTGGAACTCATTAGCACATGATGCAGAGGCCAAGAGCTTAGCAGGATTTTAAAAAGCCTGCAGACAAGGATATGAACAAGCTACAGGTACATTAGACACAATAAGCATGTGGGGGCTATAAAATCTCCTGCTGCAGGGCTCCTGCCAATCTCTAGTGACCGGGGTTAGGAACAAATTTCCCCTATCGGTCGGTTATTCTAGATAGCGGATTCCTTGCACCTTCCTCTGATGCAGCTAGCACAGGAAATGGTCAGAGACCGGATACTGGGCTAGATGGACTCCTGGGCCAACCCAGACTGGCAACCCCTCTGCTCCAATATTCAGTGGCTCCTCACTCCCTAGGGTGGCTGACAATCTGGTGCGGGAGGGCCGTAGACCAGTGAGATTTGGGGAGCAGGTGCAGGGGGGAGCTCAGGCAGATGCTTCCCCAAATACAGCCCAGTCACTGCACCCCTTGCCTCTCTCCCCAGTGCCAGAGCCACGTTTACTGCTGCCCTTGGGCTGCAGGGGCAGCTTCTTCCAGCAAACTGAAAGGAGATTTGGGGCCATGCAGCCTGGGACCCGCTGGACCTGCCACAGCCACAAAATTCCCACGGCTCCTGAAAATCTTTTGGAGGAGCAAGTTCCACCTGTCACACCCTGTCTGATGTGTAGGTTGTAAGCTCTCTGGGGCAGGGCTTGTCCTCCTGGTGACTCCTTTGTACGGCTCCCAGCACAAGAGGGCCCCATCTGTGAATGGCATTCCTGGCTGCCGCCCTAATTAATAACAGGAATAAATAACAAGGGCACCAGATGGATTTGGGAGTCAGGTGTTTTAATCCTGGTGGAGAGCACAAACACACACTCATACATGTACCCACACACAGACGCGCACACACGTCAACACAGATGCACATACACACATACACATGCACACGCACACAGACACATGCGCATGCGTGCACAAACACACACATGCATGCACACACAGGCATACACATGCATGCACAGACGCACAGACACACACGTGTGCACACACACAGTGTGACAGGGTCGGTCCGGATGGCTACAGGAGAGTAATAGAAGGTAGATATATTAGCCCCAGGTTAAGTAGGTCCCTTTTCCCTGGATAAGGTAACAGGGAAGGTTGCAGAACAATCAGGAACCTTCTAGAGACAATTAAGACAGACAGGCTGATTAGAAGACCTGCAGCCAATCAAGAACCTGTTAGAATCGATTAAGGCAGGCTAATCAGGGTTTAAAAACCTGGGTTTGAAAAGGAGCTCACTTCAGTTTGCGGTGCACGTGTGAGGAGCTGGGAGCAAGAGACACTAGGAGCTGAGAGTGAGAACGCGGACTGTTGGAGGACTGAGGGGTACAAGCGTTATCAGACACCAGGAGGAAGGTCCTGTGGTGAGGATAAAGAAGGTGTTGGGAGGAGGCCATGGGGAAGTAGCCCAGGGAGTTGTAGCTGTCGCACAGCTGTTCCAGGAGGCACTCCAGACAGCTGCATTCCACAGGGCCCTGGGCTGGGACCCGGAGTAGAGGGCGGGCCTGGGTTCCCCACATATCCTCCCAACTCCTGGTCAGACACAGGAGGAGTCGACCTGGACTGTGGGTTCAGAAAAACGGCCAAGCTGAGGGCTGCCGTGAAGCTCCAAGGCGAGCAAATCCGCCAACAAGCGCAAGACCCACCAAGGTAGAGCAGGAACTTTGTCACACCTGGCACACATGTGCACAGACACGCACAGACACACATGCACACACGCGCACAGACACACATGCATGCATGCGCACACACGCATGAACACGCAGACACACCTGTGCACACACACGACATTGAGCTCCCCCTTCTGAATAATTTGTGTGAGCAAAATTCACTTCATCAGGGAAACGCTGCTACCGAGGAAAGGTCTTTATGTGCCCCCCATCCCCCCCAGGAAGCATCTGAGCCCCTCACGAGCTTTGGTGGATGCAGTCCCACAACACCCGTGTGGGGCAGGGCAGGGCTATTCCCCCATTGAACAGATGGAGAACTCAGGCGCTCAGATATTAAGGGACTTGGCCGCGGTCACCCAGGCATTTGTGGCAGAGCAGAGTCGCAGGCTAGAGCCCTCACCACTGGATCATCCTTCCTCTCGGTGGCACTCACCCTAGTACCCCCTGGTTGTCACTTCCTGGGCAAAACCTACCCTAAGCTTTGCTCTAGCCCTCTGCACAGGTTGACCTTCCCTCACTAATGAATATATCATCACCCACCCAGCGGAGGGGGGTCAGTCTCTTCATCCCCATGACATAGGTGGGGGAAACTGAGGCCCAGACAGGGGCAGCGACTCTCCCAGGCTCACCTGGAAATTGTTTTATCTGAGTGCGCAAACAAATGATCCGATTCCCCACTCCCCTCCTGCCTCTCCACGGCCCCCCGGGACCTAGGGCTCAGCATAAGCTGAGGGGAGGAATTATTTTGGGGTTCCCTGAAGTTTTAGCAGAACATCCTGGCTTGGGGGGCGACAGCTGCCTCTCAAAGCCAGCCTAGACTGCGTCCAGCCAGGTAGCGTGGAGCAGGAAGGCTCTGGCCTCCTGAGCCATCCAAGCCTGGGCACTGGGCTTGGTGTCTGGCCCTGAGACAGCTCAGGGAATCTGTGGGAGGGGGCCTCTCTTCTGCTTCCCGAGCCAGGAGAGATCACGTTGCCTTTGCTGCTTCCAGCCGTTGGGGGTGATCCCTCCCAGGGACTGGACATAGAAGCCTTTTACCACACTGGCTAGTGCGGTTGCTCTGTCGCACATCGAGACAGGAGGGATCCAGACCAGGCAGGCGTGAGCCGGGGCCCCGCGGAGCCAAAGGGAGGGGAGTCTCTGCCAGGGCTGCGTTTCTCCTCAAGCCGTAGGAATTTCTTAGCTGGTGCTGGCTGGGGACCCGCTGGGCCGCGTGCGAAGGGGCGGCTGGCGCAGGAAGCCGGGGTGTGTTCAGAGTCCCGGGGGAGGCTGATTTCTGCGCCCCCTGTCAGCAGTAAGGAAGTGCGAGGCAGGCCGGTGAGGCCCTATGCAGAGAGCTGCCAAGCTGGAGATTTATGGGCATTGAGAGACTTGGTCTATGGCCCCGGGCGGGTGAGCGTGTGAAAGCTCTTTGCGAGAGTGAATCATTCTCGGCTTTCCCACTGGGGCAACCGGTGCCTGGCTGGACTCAGCGAGACCTTGGACAGGAGAGAGGCCGGCCATCCGGCTCTGCCCGCTGAGCTCCTGCAAAGGCAGCAGCTGGGAAGGCACAGGGCTGTCACGCTTCTGCGGGGGGAGGGTGTCGTTCTAGGGTCAGAGCCCCCCTGCCCCAGCTGTAGGAAATCCGGGCTGCTTACTGCAGGGCCGGCCCCTCCTGCTCCACCAGCAGCAGGATGGGGTAAACAGACAGGGGATTCCCGGGGCAAGGATGATGCGCTGGGCTTGGACTAGGGGATCTAGGTTCAGATCAGCCACCCGCTCCCGTGTGACCCTGGGAAAGTCACTCGGCCTCGCTGGGCTCCAGGTCGCCAGCTGTACAGTGGGGACAATGACCCGTCCTCCCTGCGTCTGTCGTGTCCATGTAAACGGGATGCTCTGTCTCCTCCTATGTGCCTGGACCCCGGTCAGCGCCCAAGTTCTGCCTGCCCAGGCCAACGTAGCGCCAGCGCCCAGCACTCCCCCTGGTTTGATTCAAGCCAGATCCTGGCAGTTCACGCTCGCTGGCCTGTCCCTTTTACACTCTGGACGGCGGCTTGGAAGTGGGCGTGATGCTCATCCATCTGTGGCACTTCGGCCCCATTGTGGTTTAAACCCTGGGAGCTGGGGACAGTGGTTCCTTTTCAGCTCTGCGGGTCAGAGACAGGGCAGTGCCCTGGGGCAGCCTCCGGCTTGCATCGGCAGCCCAATGCACTGTCATTTCAGACAGCTATCTCCCACCCTCCAGCGGGTACCACAGTGTGAGGATGAGCAGGAGGAGGGAGGGCTAGGAGAGGTCTGGGTGCTGGGGATGCCAGGCCAGGAACGGTCTGGGCGCTGGGGAAAATTCGTCTTCTCAAAGAAACCCGATTTCATTCTTTGCGATTACAAGTTTGGTTGATGAAGGTGATTGTGTCGATGTAACAGACAGAGCCTTCTGTCGGGTGTTTGACTCAGTACCGTCACAAATCAACAAAGAAGTGGGTGACTGACAGATCTCTAAGGTAGTTGTGAATGGGGAATCCTCACTGAATGGGGATGTTTCTCGTGAGGTTCTGCAGGGATCAGTTCTAGGTCTGATGCTATTCAAGATTGTCACCAGTGATCTGGAAGAAAATATCAAATCACTGCAGATGACACACCGACCAGCAGAGTGGGGAATGATGCTGAGCACAGGGCAGTCATACAGAGTGATTCGGATTGCTCAGTAAGCTGGGCCCATTCAAACAAAATGCATTTTAATACAGCCAAATGCAAGGTCGTGCACCGAGGATGAAGGACTGCAGGGCAGACCTACAGGATGGGGGACCGGATCCTGGACAAAAGTGATTCTGAAAAGGGTTTTGGGGTCTGTAACGGGACGCAGACTCACAGGCGGTGCCTCCTGCTGGTCGTCTAAGGGAATTAGCTCACCAGCCTCCGAAGCGCCCTCTTCAGGCCAGTGTCTCACCCTGCTGCTGGCTCCCGTGTCCCTCCCAGGACCCTGGTGCCCCTTTCACTGGGTGCTGCCCCCTGGCAGTACCCCACAGTTCTGGGTCTCCCCCTCCCAGGGGAACCCCCCCGCCATCCCTACCTCACCTCTGTCGTAGGCTCCTGCCAGCCACCAGCTAGCCCCCGCGCCCTGGGGCAGACTGCAGTGGGAGCCACTCATCCCAGGCAAGGCTGGGTTTAGACCTGCTGCCTCTGCCTACCCGTGGCTGCCCCTGCAACCCCCATACCTAATAGACCTTCCCAGGCCCACAGCCTGGGGCTTTCCTCGGCCCGAGCTCCCTTGGCCTTTCCCCAGCCCTGCTCCAAACTAGGTCCCCTATTCAGGTCTCTGCAGCCAGGTCCCTGCCTCTCGGCGCTGGAGAAGAGCGCTCTTCTGCTCCTGGCTTTCATAAGGCCCGCCGGGTCTGTTTGGGGCGTGGCCCCCAGCTGCGGCTCCTCTGCCAATCAGCCCAGCTCTTCCCCTGCCCCAGCCCTCTCCCAGGGCTGCCTTAAACCCCTCTGGGCCCGAGCGGGTGTCCACCCCGCCACAGGGTCCTAGTGGACAAACGGCTGAATGTGAGCGGTGACCAGAAGGGCTAATGTGTATAAATAGGGGACTAGAAGTAGAGGTAGGCAGGTGATTTTACCTGTGTGCACAGCACTGGTGAGACCGCCAGGAATAGGGCAGCCGGTTCTGGGTCCCCACGTGAACGGGACAGAACAGAGCCACAGGAGCGATTCACGGGCTGGAGAAAACGCCTTAGAGTGAGAGACGTCAGACGCGCGATCTGTCCAGCTCCCCAGACAGAGGGCGAGGCGAGTGAATTGCAGGGTGTCGGTGCCTTCCCGGGGAGAACACGGCGGCGCTAACCGGGCTCTTTAATCTGTTGCAGTGGAGAGACGCAGAGCAAGAGCCAGTGGCTGGGAGCTGAAGCCAGACACGTTCCCACAGGAATTGTTAGCTCTGCGGGCCATTAGCCACTGGGACAAACTCCCAAGGGCAGCAGTGGCTTCTCCAGCTCTTGAGGTCTCCAGAGCCAGCCCAGAGGCCTTCCTGGAAGCTGCCTTAGTTATTCGGTTAAGTGCAGGGCGGGCGGGGCGTGATCTATAGGAGGTCAGACTAGAATTAGATGGCCCCTTCTGGCCTTAAACCTCTGTGAGCCGTGGGTCTGAGAGGCTGCCCGGAGGAGCGATGTGGGAGAGGGGACGGGTGAGCTGGGCACCTGGCTGAGAAGCCTGCTGGGTGGGACGGTGCCTGGTATGGCGATGGCCCAGTGGGACACGCAGGGTAGAGCCAGGCTTGGCAGCGCGGGAGCCGCAGGGAGTCCGGGAGGGGTGCAGTGCAGTTAAATTACAGGGATGTGGCCAAGCGGGAGGAGGTAGTGAGGGGTAAGTGGGGGGTTCGGGGAACCGCCCAGAATGGTCCAGCGGCTAAGACCCTGAGAGGGGAAGCGAGAGGAAGGAAACCAGGCGGCGGGGGAGCCCGGGTCCCAGGAGGAAAAGCCAAGGCAAGAGGCCCAAGATGACAGGGTGTAGAAGGTGGCCATTAAGCGCTGTCTGTGGTGCTGGCAGCATCGTGCTCAGGGCCGAAGACACCAGCTGCAAGGCAGACGGGCCAGGCCGATATAGCCAGTCCAAGGGGTCAAGTGGGTCAGCGTCAGCTCTGTTGTCTGCCCCAGCTCCTCAGAGTCCTGACCCTGACACTGGGGGCAAAGCCCACCCGGCCCAGCCCGGCTCTAGTGTGATACATTCTGTTAGCTACAGCAACCAAGCAAAATGTGTTAGAGACCAAGTGAAAACACAGTCGGCTAATATCAGATCCCCGATGAACCTAGGTACCGGCCGTCTGAACCATACCAAAGAAGCCAGCAATTCTTTACGAACGTCACCTAATAATCTAGGGAGGCAACTGTGTTGTTTCGCGCTCGGCCCCCGAAGCCCCAGTCTGACGGCCAGGCAGTGTCTTGATATTCCAGCTGAATGGCGGATGTGGTGAGTGTCAATCATTTCCAGCCTGCAGCAAATGTGGAAAGTAGCTCGGATGTCAGTCAAGACAGCCAGCCCCCATGGTAGGTGGGTAGGTAAAGAGTGAATCTCCCCACAGCAAGACGGGGCTTCACGCGGTCTTGCAGAGCCCAAGGTGAGACAGCTTGTTCCAGGTAATTAACCACAGGAACAACCTAGGAAGGGTTCTGGCAGGTTCTCCGTCACTAGGAATTTTCACATCGAGATTGGATGTTTTACTCAGAGCTGCAGTAGCTCAAACAGGAATTAATGCAGGGCAATCCCATGGCCTGGGGCAGGCAGGAGCTTCACATTAGGTGATCACAAAGGTCCCTTCTGGCTTTGGAATCTACAAACAGGTTGATATTTCTGCGGGGGGCGGGAGCGTCTTGTGACCCTGGTAGTTTCGTTCTCTTTCAGGAAGCTCGTACAGGGTCGAATGGATCAGCTGGTGTTTTTATCGTGTTGGCTGATTAGTACCAATGGACTTGCTGGCTGGCCATGGGTTACTGGCTTGTAGACGTCAAGTCTAGATGTCGCGTGTTTCTGGGCAGCTCCCCCTCGGCGGCTAGCCTGGGAAGCCCAGGCCTCTCTCAGGCATGGCGGCACTGCATGGCCAGGGACGAGTGGTCAACAGCAGCCACGGCAGCAGGTGGAAACCAGGGTTCTTCTTTCCCTTGTGGAGATGGTGGCCTGGCTGGTTCCTCACCTTTGGGGCGTTTCCTGAGCGAGGCTTCTCCTGGGGAGTTTCTTGGCAAATCAGAATGGGGTGTTCTCCTTCTGAGGTCACTGGCTTCACCCAGTGGGGTTGGATTAGGTAAGAACCGCCCCATTCTAGGAATTTCTGTCTCAGAAGGACCCCGCAGGTCCTTGTGTGTGAGCCAGTGAGGTCAGGGGTCAGCCCACAGGCACGAACCACCTGGCAAGTCTCGACTCAGAAACCATCTCAGGCTGCACGGGTAGCCCAGAGCTGGAACTGAGGTTTTTACAATTCCCACGAGCAATTCAGTTTCTAGCTACAGGCCCCTCCCTGCCCCACACGGTGCAGCAAGGCAGAGAGCGGGCAGGGCTCCCTGCAGACACAGCCGGACCCCAGGCAGGCCTTATGTCCACCATGTCCCTGAAACACAGGCCCAGCGTTTGCTTTGGAGTCCTGCATGTATTATTCCTGCAGACCTCCATGTACGTGTGTTTCTGGGGTCCGTGTGGACACAGGAAGCCATGGGTGGGTCTGAAATCTGATTCAAGTTGGTCTCTGCATGGAATTTCACAGCTGCTGCCCTGAGCTGGTGTAACAGAGCTCGCCCGTGCCAGGGCGCCCTTGTGTGGCCAACCACAGCAAGGCAGAAAGTTCCTGCCTCAGTTTTCCTAGGGCAGGCGGAGCTGCCCATCCTCCCCGCCACAGATCAGCCCAATGGTCACCTCCCCCGCCCAGGAAAGGAATGTTGTCCTTCCCAGAGTCGTGTTCAGGCCCTGCTTCTGGGCACAATTTATTTGTCTCAGTGCAACCCGCAGACAATTCCCAAAGCCTCAAAGTAAAATGCAGCTATTCCCCACGCCCATTCCAGGAGCCGCCTCCAGGCTGCCCACCCGAGATCCCCCACCCACTGCGTTCCCCAGTTCTTCTGCCCCCCTCCCCGGGCCAGCCACCTGTGAGTGGCCAGGCCTCTTCCCCAGGGCCAGCGCTCCTATTCCAGGGCCTCTGCGTCTGGCAGTTCTCCTCGCTTGCTGCAACTCTTCTCCCGCAGCCTCAGCTTGGCCTCCCCGCGGCGCTCCACTCCCCAGGCCCCTTCACGGGCAAGTCCTGCTATTGCCGAGCAGCTTCTCATGGGAACCTCCCTCTGGAGTCAGCCTCTTTCTCCGGGCCCAGCCTGCCCTGACTGAGCTGGTTGTGACGGGTTCAGTCACAGAGACCCCCATTGGACTGTCACCTGACGCGCTGAAATGACCTCTGAGCCCTTTTTCCCTGCCAGCTTGGGACTCCAGCACCCTGCCTTGCTGAGCCGGACACGCCAGCCTGCTGCAACCCAGACCCAGGTCTGGTCCATGCGCCCAAAGCTGCAGACTTTAACCAAAAACTGCTCAGCAGGTCACCTGTCTCCAGCACCCAGACACCCAGCTCCCAATGGGATCCAAACCCCAAATAAATCCATTTTACTCTGTATAAAGTTTATACAGGGTAAACTCATAAATTGTTTGCCCTCTCTAACACCGATAGAGAGAGATGCCCAGCTGTTTGTTCTCCCAGGTATTAATCACTTACTCTGGGTTAATTAATAAACAAAAGTGATTTTATAAAGTATAAAAAGTAGGATTTAAGTGGTTTCAAGTAATAACAGACAGAACAAAGTAAGTCACCAAGCAAAATAAAGCAAAACCATGTAAGTCTAAACCTAATACATTAAGAAACTGATGACAGGTAAAATCTCACCCTCAGAGATGTTCCGATAAGCTTCTTTCACAGACTAGACGCCTTCCTAGTCTGGACCCGATCCTTTCCCTGGTACAGCCCTTGCTAGTTCCAGCAGGGACCTTAGGTGTTAACTAGGGGTTTCCTCATGACTGGCAGCCCCCTTTGTTCTGTTCCACCCCCTTTTATATCTCTGGCACAAGGCAGGAATCTTTTGTCTTTCTGGGTCCCCACCCCCCCCTTCTCAATGGAAAAGCACCAGGTTTAAGATGGATTCCAGTATCATGTGACATGGTCACATGTCCTGGCAGACCCCAGCCTTCATTCTTCCAGGCCTGACTCGCAGGCACCCACTAAGGCTTGCAAGTAAACAGACCATTTACAACCAATTGTCCTGGTCAATGGGAACCATCAAGCTTCCAAACCCCCATTAATGGCCCACACTTTGCATGATTACAATAGGACCTCAGAGTTATACTTTATATGTCTAGCTTCAGATACAAGAATGATGCATTCATACAAACAGGAGGAATATGTTCAGTAGATTATAAGCTCTGTAATGATACCTTACAAGAGACCTTTTGCAGAAAGCATATTCCAGTTACGTCATATTCACACTTAGCAGCATATTTCCATAAAACACATGGGGTGCAACATCACACTGGTGTCTCCCTTTGCCCCGGGCCTTGGTGCGGGCCTTCTGCTCAGCTCTGGCCAGTTCTCTCCCACAGCTCCCATCAGGTCTCTACCCACCAGCTCCCAACTCCAGCTGTCTCCACGTGCTCTCACCAGCACCTTCTTAACTGCTGCCTGGCTCTTTACAGAGGCCCCCTATCAGGCTCCATTGGGAGGCAGCTAACTAGTCCCAGGTGAACTGGGCCCATTCCCTCTTACAGGGACCAGTGACCCTGGGACAACAGGTGATTTGGGGGTGGGAGTGGATATTGGTGTGTGTGTGTGGGGGGGTAGGACCTTTGATCCCTGCTGTTTTGGGGAGGGGAAGATCCCTGCAAAGGTGTGAGCCGGGAGTGTGATGTTTAACATAGTCTCCTGGCTGGCCCAGTTCTCTCTTCTCAGGAGCCGTCCCTTGGCTCTGACAGGCTTTCTCGCTATTGCTCTGGGCTCAGTCTTCTGGTTTGGGGAGGGGGGTTGAGTGGGGCACAAGGGGGTAGCTCTGGCAGCATCTGGAGCTCTCGGACCCCTTGGCCTGGCCTGGCTGTGGGACAGTAGCTGCTGGTGGCACTGGTTAGTGATCTCCCCGCCGATGGATGAGGATCGAGTTTCCTTGCCGGCTCTTGTTTGCCCATAAACTGCCTTCGATAGCGCTGAGCCCCAGTACTGTCTGCACACCCTTCCCCAGAGCGGGCAGCTGGAGTCCCCTTCACAGCTCTAGCCATTCTTTGGGACAGGCCCCTTGGATACCCCGGTCTGCCTCGTCACCCCAGTGAGCGTGTCTCTGTGATAGCTCGTCCCTCACACCACAAATCGCAGCAGCAGTCCGGCTGCGCCCAGTCCCAAAGGACCAGTCACTTACACCAGGCCAGTTGCTCTTTAGATCTCACACCAAAGCGAGCGCTTGTAGCCAAGCCTGTAATAAGCTATACCAAGATTTATTAAATAGAAAAAGGAGACAAGAGAGGTTAAAGCAGGTAAACATATATATGCAAATGAGTTACAATCTTAAATTTCAAAAAGTAATAGAAGCTTTGGTAATAAGCAAGCTCTATATCATAGAATCGTAGGACTGGAAGGGACCTCGCAAGGTCGTCTAGTCCAGTCCCCTGCTCTCATGGCAGGACTAGGTATTATCTAGACCGTCCCTGACAGGGGTGTGTCTAACCTGCTCTTAACAGTCTCCAGTGATGGAGATTCCACAACCTCCCTGGGCAATTTATTCCAGTGCTTAACCACCCTGACAGGACGTTTTTCCTACTGTCCAACCGAAACCTCCCTGGCTGCAATTAAAGCCCATTGCTGCTTGTCCTGTCCTCAGAGGTTAAGGAGAACAATTCTTCCCCCTCCTCCTTGTAACAACTTTTATGTACTTGAAAACTGTTCTCATGTCCCCCCCGCAGTCTTCTCTTCTCCAGACTAAACAAACCCAATCTTCCCTCATAGCTCATGTTTTCTAGACCTTTCATCATTTTTGTTGCTCTTCTCTGAACTTTCTCCAATTTGTCCACATCCTTCCTGAAATGTGGTGCCCAGAACTGGACGCAATACTCCAGTTGAGGCCTAATCAGCACAGAGCAGAGTGGAAGAATTACGGCTCGTGTCTGGCTTACGACACTCCTGCTAATACAGCCCAGAGTGATGTTTGCTTTTTTTGCAACAGCGTTACACTGTTGACCCATATTTAGCTTGTGATCCACTATCACCCCCAGATCCCTTTCCGCAGTGCTCCTTCCTAGGCAGTCACTGCCCATTGTGTGTGTGTGCACCTGATTGTTCCTTCCTAAGTGGAGGACTTTGCATTTGTCCATACTGAATTTCATTCTGTTTACTTCAGACCATTTCTCCAGTTTGTCCAGATCATTTTGAATTTTAATCCTACCCTCCAAAGCACTTGAACCTCTCTCAGCTTGCTGTCGGCCCCAAACTATAAGTGTACTTTCTAAATCATGGATGAAGATAGGGAACAGAACCGGACCCAGAACTGATCCCTGCGGGACCCCACTCGTTATGCCCTTCCAGCCTGACTGTGAACCACCGATAATTACTCTCTGGGAATGGTTTTCCAACCAGTTATGCACCCACCTTATAGTACAGGTTGCATTTCCCTAGTTTGTTAATGAGGTCACACAAGACAGTATCAAAAGCCTTACTAAAGTCAAGATAGACCACTTCTACCGTTTTCCCCTAGCCACAAGGCTTGTTACCCTGTCAAAGCAAGCTATTAGGTGACTGGTTTCAGAGTAGCAGCCGTGTTAGTCTGTATTCACAAAAAGAAAAGGAGTACTTGTGGCACCTTAGAGACTAACCAATAGCTACAGCTCACTTCATCGGATGCTCAAATAAATTGGTTAGTCTCTAAGGTGCCACAAGTCCTCCTTTCCTATTAGGTGACTGTTACTTATCACCTCATTATGTTCTAGGTGTTTGCAAATTGATTGCTTAATGATTTGCTCCATTATCTTTTCTGGTACAGAAGTTAGACTGACTGGTCTGTAATTCCCCGGGCTGTCCTTATTTCCCTTTTTATAGATAGGCACTAGATTTGCCCTTTTCCAGACCTCTGGATCTCTCCCATCTTCCATGACTTTTAGAAGATAATTGCTAATGGCTCAGATACGTCCTCAGTCAGCGCCTGGAGTATTCTAGGATATATTTCATTATATGTCTTTTAGGACTAACCAGTGCTAAATACTGGGGATCTCTTACTTATGCCTAGTAAACTTTGCACCTGAGAGTCCAAGAAGCACAGAGATACAGTTCCTTCTTGTTGGGGGTTTTTATTCCTGTTCTCCCCTGTGTCCAGAGCGTCAAGCTCAGCTGGTGGGAGGAATCCACTTGCAAGACTTATCTTCATGGGGGCCGCAAAACCAGCAACGTCTTTGGTCCTCTTTTTCGACTCACAATAGCCGAAGGGAGTTGGACTTTCCCTCTTGGCCAGGACATAACACCTTCAGCTGGAGACCAGCACTTCACACTAGTTAATGTCTGTCTCCTGCCTGGTGATTTACAGAGTCACAGAGACTCTCAGTACAAATGCTCAGATATTACCATGCAACACGGCACACCACTGTTACAACTGAGATTAATGCTGGAAGCCACTCACAAGCATTCAATTAAGTCTAAACACTAAACATGTTCTTATAATTCTAATAAAGATTTGAATAGCTCTAACCCAGGGTAGCCAGGCTAGTCCTAGCTATGCATCTCAGGGTTCAGCTGAGACATGGGGACCTTGGCATGAGCTGGCCCCTGGTCTGCCAGAGTCATGAAGGTCTGAGTTCCAGTCCTGCTTTTGCTGAGTTTCCTGTTAGCTGTGGTGTATGACACAGTCTGATCTCTCTAGGTTCTTACATGGCACCTGGCATCCGGACACCTAGGAGTCAACCCAGTGCAACTTTATAACGTTCAGTTAATGCAACATCCATAAATTCCCGCCTGACACATCATTAACTCAGTGGCTTAGCCCCAGTTAATTGACTCCTGTTTGTAAAGAGCGCTGACAATGGAAAGTGCTGTCTAAGGGCTGCACACTGTTATTAGCTCAGGGAGGTTCCTTCCTGGTACCTTTGACTTCAGTTCCCATGCCGACAATTTCCCTGTTTTGCTGCTTTGTCCGTATACTTCTCATGGGCATGTGAATTTTGAGCAAGCACTTCAGGGTCGCCTGCATCAGTGCGGGCGGGCAGAGGAGGGGTGTCCCTGTGCAGAGCCTATGAAATTCCTCCCTTTTTGGACCCATCTATCCATGAGATCCAGGTCACATCCATGTTTCAGTTCCTTTAACACCTCCCAACCTCCCCCTCCCCTTCCTGGCTACTATCTGCTTCCTCAATACACTTCTTGAGATGATTGCCCTGCAGATGTCAGTCCATGAATAAACTGACAGCTTTAACCCTTCGAACCCTGGCACTTTGCAGCTGGCTGGCCCAAGGAGATCTCAGTGTTTGGGGTGTGTGGCACTGTGGGTAGCAAAAGGTTAACAGACCCTCTGCTTATTTCAGGTGTTTTCTTGCCTGGAGATAGCAAAGGTTGATCCTCTTGTAGAACCAAAAGGGGCAAATTCCATGTGTGTCGGTTTGTTTTCATCCAAGCCTCTGCCCCTGGTTTCACTATCAGCCACTGGGAGATGTGGGGCGGGCGGGTAGCAGCTGTGCTTTGCAGATTCCTACACAGATCCATTTCCTCCTGCATAGTAAGGGGGCTTCTTCTGGAAAGGAGGGCACGGTGTATTCCTGGTAATATTACTGGGAGCCACCAGGCAGTGCTGTTACAGATACTCTGACAAGTTTCATTTACCTGACCGTATGGACAGCTAGATCTGGAGAAATGTTTGTTGTTAGCTGCGGTGCAGTTCTAAGTGGTTCCCTGCCTGAGTCTCGGGGCTGGGTGTGGACAGAGCTCCTAGCTACACTCCCACGAAAAAGCCACTAATAACACTCGGTGCCAAAGCTTCACACCCTGACTCAGTGCGATGCAGTGCTCCGGGAAGAGCAGTGGTATCTCAGTGTGCATCAGGTTTCGATTTTACAGGGGGGTCCTGTCTATAGTAGGGTTTAAAACATGAGATCACCACCTTCCGGTGACACCTTCCGTCAGCTTGTGTGGCGAAGGCCGGTGAGGTCAATGGGTGATCTGTTGAAAGTCCGAGGGGGGAGTGTAGTGACTGACAGCTGCACGGGGTACAGTGACAGACCTGGAAAGCACCCTGCATCCCAAAAGGCCCAAAGTGATTTACAAACCATATGAATCAACTCCCTTTCCCCCGGAGGGCAGCCTGTTGGGCAGTGCTCAGTGCCCCGGCAGAGGAGTGGAGGACAGGAAGTGAGCAGAATGCCTCACTCAGGGGGCTCTAGGGAAGTGGAATAGGATGACCAGAGCTGGAGTGGGGCCAGGACTCCGGGGTTAACATCCCAGCTCTCACAACGAGCATCTCTGGATCGTTAGTGACCTGTTATTAAACCTCAACATTACAGCTCTGAGCCAGAGGGAAGAGCATCACTGACCTCACTTTCTACAGCCCCCTGGGACTCCCATCCTGGCTCAGTCCCCCTGGCTTAGTTTATGGGACCAGAGAAGGGCAATGTTCAAGGTGCCATGGGTGCAGGCTAGATGTGAGATGCATCTGCTAAAACGGAGCTAAAGTGTGTGACTGGCTCTGAGCCGCCTGGCGGAGAAGTGCTGGAGGCAGGCAATGTATTCAGTATTCCTGGTTATGAAGGGTGGTGCAAACTCTCCTGGCAGAGTGGCTGGCTCCAGGGCCCTGGGGCAGATCTCCTGGGTGTCAGACGTTCAGTGGTGAGTAGCACCCTGCAATCTCATGGTGTTAAATCCACTTGATGCTCCGGCACTGTGGATTTGCTCCCTTTTCCGATGGGCATTTCAGCGTCTCTGGTTGGGAAGCTAAAAGCTGATCGGAGATCCTACCCTCCCGCCCACCTCGTTCGCTGCCACCCTGCCCCTTGTGCCGTCATTGCACCAGTGCAACAGACCACGGGCCTGCATTTGCAGCGTGGCACATGTGCCTTGCACGGGTGGGGATCAGCCCCATGCGGCCTCTCCAGCATGGGCATGCTGCCAGCGTTGCAGGCTGATAATGCTCACTAGCTCTCTCTGCTTGGGGGGATCTGCCTCAGCTTTGCATTCCCAGCCCCCCGCCTCGCTCTTCCCGGAGCCGTCTCCAAGCGCTGTGACATGCCCAGGGACCGGGCTGCAGCCTGACCCCCGGCAGTCTCTCTTGTCACCCCTCCATCTCCTGCTCAGCATTTCACACCCCGCCAGGGCCCTGCTGGTTTCAATAGCTGCTGTTCTCCTAAAGAAGGGCCGTAAAAGTGGAGCCCCGAAGAGACAATAAAGGGGCTGAGTGGAGATGAAGGGGGAATCAAACAGTGCGTGCCCTGTCCCTGCCATGCAGGGAGACAAGTGCGCCAGGTTCTCAAAGACTCTTTTGTTCCTCTCCCTCCTGATTCAGCACGGACCTGCGATAAAGGGTGATTAGCGAGATAGCAGGCCCGGGGCCCCGCTCCGTGGGCTGCTGCCCTTATCGCAGACTTTGGCAGCTGGGGGTAATCAAATACACTTCACGCTAATCAAGGAGTTTTCATTTCGCTAACGGAATCGATTTTAATCGCCAAACGAGCCCTGATAACGACACTGCCAGTTTAATATCAGCTGGGCAATAAAACCATTATTGGACGACCAGGTGATGACAGCGACACTTAGCGCTCCGCACCCCCTGTTGTGCCCCGGGGCCGGGGGGCACTGCATGGCCAGCCTGCGCCGGGGTCCTCTGGGGAGCCCTGCTGGCTCTTGGGAGCTGGGAGGTGGCCAGGCAGGGGCTCCGTGGGGAGCAGCATTGGCTACCAGGGAGAGGCCTCGTTTCCCTGGGACTGCGCCAGGTGTTCACACATGCGCTGCTCAGTTTCTGCTCCTCCGAAGGGAGCGCGTCCCCTAGCGAACCACCACGTCCTCCGGCACATGGGCTGGCCAGTGGGGCCTGGCCCCCGGGGCTGGCCCTGCTCAGCCCGGGAGAGCCCCACCCAAGCTGGTTTGGGTGCAGACAGTCTCGGCTGCAGAATCCCAGCTGGGACGGGGCCAGTTTGCTGGGCCAGGGGCCCCAGCACGGTCTGGCCTCGCGTGACTTCCCCTTTCTGTGCCCCTCGGCGGGTCTGCGATGAAGCGACCCTCAGTGTCCACATGCTACGAATTCTCCTCCCCATGGGCGGCGGGCACAATAGGCCAGGGGAGGCCAAGTGTGGCCCCGCCCACGCTTCTCCCTGTGGCCCCGCCCACAAGGCTCCTCTTCCCATCCCCCCCACCTTTTCGCCTCCCCCCCGCGACCCCCCGCCCACTGCTTGTGCCTCTTCACCCCCGGAGAGGCAGAGAGGTGCAGGCGGTAGGCAAGGGGGCCCCTCTGGGGAGGGGGCTGAGCGGGAGCGGGGTCTGGGCTGGAATAGGGGTGGAGCATGGGCGGGGCTTCGGAGGGTGAGCGGGGGCAGGGCAGGGGGCGGGGCCATGGTTCAGGCACGGGTGGCTCCTCCCACTTCTAGGGAGCTTCCAGCTTTCAGGCCCAGGCTCCCGCCTGCCTGCAGTGACGTCCCGCACCCAGGCCGTCCCGCCACCTGCACTGTCCCTCCGCCCTGGACACCTCTTCCATCTTCAGGAAGCGCCTGCCCCCCTCCTGCTCTCACCCCTGCCCAAAGGGGCGTCAGGCTTCCCTCGCCCATGCCCTCCAGCCAGCCACCGTCTCCCCCGAGTGCCCACCCGTCAGCTTAGCAGGGGCGTCCCGTCTGCCCCATCCTCCCGCCTCGCCTAACCCTGGGTCACCTCAGCGAAATGCCCCCCGGCTCAGCCTTGTCTTCATGGGACACGGCTCCCGAATTCCTGCTGCCCAGCCCCACCTCGTCCCCCGCGCCCTTTCCCCAGCAGCCCCGTCCGCTCCCCCGCTGCCGTGTCTAGCCATGGCCCTTAGCTAGCGCCCGCTGCCGGGGGCCGGGGGGGGGGCTGAGCACCTCCCACTCTTAGCGGCCGCCCCCTCGGGTGCCCCCCTGCAGGGCAGAGCAGCGTGAGCATCCGCCCGAGCCCCGCCCAAGGTCAGGTGCGGTAAAGCAGGGACTTGGCCCTGGGTCCAGCTGCTCAGCTCCGGGCGGGGCAGACGCCTGGCCCCAGCCCTCCGCCCCCGCCCGCTGACCTGTGCCCGCTCGCTGCATTTCAGCCACTCCGCAGTCCGGCCTGATGGGCAAATGCCGCCGGCCCCGCACGGCCTTCACCAGCCAGCAGCTGCTGGAGCTCGAGAACCAGTTCAAGCTGAACAAGTACCTGTCCCGGCCTAAGCGCTTCGAGGTGGCCACGTCGCTGATGCTGACCGAGACCCAGGTACCGTCCTGTGGGAGGGGGTGGGGGGGGACGGGAACAGGGGGTGGGTGGCGGCGGGGGAGTTGCCCACCGGCCTCCCTCTGCACCTACGGGCGAGGGGCAGGGCCGATGGGCCCTGGGCTCCCGTCCTGCAATGGTGACCCCAGAAGATTTCTTTTACTAGCACAGCGACTCCATCCAGAAACCAGTCGGCCAGCGGCAGGGCCCGTCCCCGCGCTGTCCTGGGGGCTGCTGGTCTGGCACCCTGGAGGTGTGTGTGTGTATGCACTCTTCTGGGACCCTGGGCTGATTCTAGCCCCTCTTGTCTGTGTGCGTGTGTGTGTCCCCTACAAAATGCTATGTCCCTAAGACTCAGCTCCTGGGGGCCCCTCCTAACCCCAACCTCCAGGGCAGCCGTGCTCCCCCTGTTCCAGCGCTGGGGCTACTGGAATCCCACCCCGTGACCCTGATTCTCCGCGACACCGTGTCTGTGCTTGGAGTGGGCATTGGGGGCTGGTAGTTAAGGTGGCTTTAACCTTTCTGCTCCCTGTATTCTAGGGCAGTGTGGGCATCTGCCCAGCCCCCAGTGTAAGTTAGAGCAGCCTCAGAGCTGCTCTAAATGTCTCCCCAGTGCCCGGTGGACCTAGGAGGCAAAGGGCAGCTGTAGCACAGAGCACTCTGGCCATGCCCTTGATCCACCCCGTATACCGGGGGCTGGGAGCAGGGCAGTTATAAACCCTTTATACCAGCTCCACACCAGCTGTGGGAGGTTTTCTGGTGTGTGTGTGTGGGGGGATCCTCAGGGAGCTGTCTGTGCCTACTCCGGAGCCCCTTTACACTCCCAGAAAGGCGTAACTCAGGATCCGACCCAGCAGACTCATCCCGGGAAGAGAGCACCTGTCGGGGAGGGCGCCCACGCAGCTATGTGGAAATAGGTATTTCAGATCCTTCCCTGCCATCAGTCGTGTGACTCCCCCCTTCCCCGGTCTCTTGGCACTCGACTGGAGAGGGCCCCGGGGCAGGGGGAAGGGGATTTGGCCTCAGGACAGTCACCAGCTGCTTCCCCTCCTTCAGCCAGAGAGCTGCGGGCTCTGGGCTCAGCTCCTCAGCTAGGCAGGGCGGGGTCAGGTCAGTGCCTGGCTGGGAGACCTCGGCGGAAATGTCAGAGTGCTGCAGCAAATGGTGGCAATGAATGGGTACAGGCTGCTCTTGGGGTGGAGCCCAGAGTGGGGTGCTGTACTGCAGGGATTGGGCGGGGTTATCCCTGGAGGGGGTGATCTCCAGGGCGCGTGACCCGGGAGGGGGTGATCTCCAGGGTGGGTATCCCTGGAGGGGGTGATCTCCAGGGCGCGTGACCCGGGAGGGGGTGATCTCCAGGGTGGGTATCCAGGGAGGGGGTGATCTCCAGGGCCGGTGACCAGGGAGGGGGTGATCTCCAGGGCGGGTGACCCGGGAGGGGGTGATCTCCAGGGCCGGTGACCAGGGAGGGGGTGATCTCCAGGGCGGGTGACCCGGGAGGGGGTGATCTCCAGGGCGCGTGACCCGGGAGGGGGTGATCTCCAGGGCGGGTGACCAGGAAGGGGGTGATCTCCAGGGCAGGTGATCCGGGGGAGGGGGTGATCTCCAGGGTGGGTATCCAGGGAGGGGGTGATCTCCAGGGCGGGTGACCAGGGAGGGGGTGGTCTATTAATTTGTTCGGCCCCTTGGGGTAGGGACTCTCTCCCCGGGTGTCGGTCAGCGCCTGGCCCAGCAGGGCCCGGCTCTGCGCTCGTGGCAGTATAACGTGTCTCAGTGAGAAACAAGGAAGCGTGTGCCGTGCCCCGCCCTGGGGCTGGTGGTGTGTCAGCGCTGGGAGAGGCTGCCCCCGGGTGCGAGGCTGGGGAAGCCCTATAGTCACCCTCCTGTCGGTCTTCTGCAGGTGAAGATCTGGTTCCAGAACCGCAGGATGAAGTGGAAACGCAGCCGGAAAGCCAAAGAGCAGGTGGCCCAAGCCGAGGCCGAGAAGCAAAGAGGGGTCAGCAAAGCTGCCGAGAAGCTGCTGCCCAGCGAGCCGCAGCGGCAGGAGGAGGGCCCTGGATTCAACAGGCACGGTGCCAGCGTGGAGATCCTGCACCGCGGCGCCGCAGAGCTCGGCTACAGCCCGGGCTCCTCGTGCTCCGGGGAGGAAGAGGAGCGCTTCAGCTCCACGGACAGGAAGATCGGCTCAGCGTTATGAAAGGCAGCCCGGGTGATCACCCCACGAAACAGAGCAGGGAGAGCAGCCCGGAGCTGGGGCGAGGGGGCTGGGGCCAGCCAGATGGAGCCGGCTCTGGGGCCTCCTCCGCTGCTAGCAGACTGAGAGACCCAACCGGGCCGCGGCACTGGGGAGACTCCGTGGCACCTGCCCGTCTCCTTTAATTTATGTGTGTTTGGATTCTATTTAACTCGTAATTATTCTGTCAGTGTGTACTGGGGGGCTGGGGGCAGGGGGGGCTGGACTGAGACCCCTGCCCCGCGCTTCCCCCATAAAGATGTTTGCTACAGTGTATCAGCAAGCTGGTGCTTTTCCTTGCAAGGGGGCCAAGACCAATAAATACGGGGTATGGCCCCTCCTTTCCCCCCACCACGAGCGGCTCTGCTGGGAGTATGGGTCTCACAGACGAGGGTGCAAGGGCAGGCCTGGAGGGGGCAGCGCTGGACAGGCCTAGATCAAAGCCTCTGCCGGGTGCTGAGTGAGGAAGCCCTGGCCGGTGGACATGAACATGCCCCCCAGGAGGGAGCCCCGGCCCCATGCCACCGCACTCATCCCCCACCCTGTATGGGACGCCCCCTGCCCTTTTCCTGACCCACGTTCTCTGCAAGACCCCCAGCGAATTCACAGGAGAGGGAGCCCAGGGCTCCTTGTTTTGCATTTTGACTCCTCTCAATGCATTTCTGACCCCTAGAGAGCAGTGGCTGGCCATGGTCTCCCTAATGCTTTATGGTGCAGATCCACGGCCAGTGCCCTGCTGGCTGCCGGAGCTGCTGCAGGGTCAGTTTCTTGTTGCCTGCACATGGAGAAGGGGGTTTGATCAATGAGCTGCAGGATTTGGTCCTTACTGATGCATGCAAGGAAGTATCTGCTCACCCTGACTTCCCTTCGCATTGGCTGTGAGTCTAGGAACCCTGCTAGACGGTGTATGCGGAGGGTAAGGCAGACCCTTGGTGTGCCAGCACCGAGGTGGGTATCATCTGCCCCAGGCTCAGAGCCACGGAGGGACAACTACACCACTCTCGTTTTGCCAATTCTAAGGGCTCTGCAGCAATGTATCAAACGCTGGAAGGTAACCAGTCTCCCGTGCTGCCAGCCCTTACCCAGCCATGCAACTAACCAACTACCCAGCCAGCCCCTACCCAGCCATCCAACTAACCAGCCAGCTGTCCAGCCATCCCCTAACCAGCCATCCAACCAACCAATCACCTGTTCTGCCAGCTCCTACTCAGCCATCCAACTAACCAATCACCCGAGCTGCCACCCACTACCCAGCCATTCAACTAACCAATCACCCATCCTGCCAGCCCCTACCCAGCCATCCAACTAGCCAACTTTTCATCTTGCCAATCCCCATTGTGACGGATCCCTGGGGTGCAACCTGAACTGTGGGACTGCTGAGCCCTCTGTCCCACCAACCTGGGCTGGCCCTCACACTGTGTGATGCTAACTTGGCAAGTTGCAAACCTCTGACGGGCACTGCACCTACACAGCCATCCACACCCCGCTGAGTTACAGCCGCACATGAACCATCGACAGGGAGGCTCCAGCCAGTCCCCCCGCTCCACAGCCTTGCACCTCAGAACGGTACCGACTTGCACTGTGCAGAAGTCTGGCCAGTGTAAGTCCATTTGCTAGTTCGCCACACCGACAAAAGGGTACTGGACGTGCAATCGCCCTTGTAACCTGAGCTGAGATTCCCCAAGCGCTTCCACCGAAACACACGGCTTTAGGTCAAATGTCAAACAGGGTTATTAACTCCAGACGGAGAGACTGCACGGCATTCTAAGTCAGAGATCGTTACCTCAGAAATAAAAATAGAAACGCGCATTCTAAATCCCAAACTTTTAGTCTAACAAAGAGTTGAATCCTACAGCTTTTCTCATCCTGACAGATGGCACAAGCAGGTCACAGTTCCTCAATACACGGGCTGGGACTCCCTTCCAGCCTGGGGACAAACTTCCCCAGTTCAAAATCTTTGTCCTCCAGATGTTCTTCCAGGTGTTGTGCTGAGGTTGGGCTGGGGTGGGGGTGGGGGGGAGATGCCAAGTGATGATGTCACTTCCCCTCTTTTATACTTTCTTCGAGCTTGCTGGAACATCTTTGCTGTGATGTGGGGGTCAGGCAGTCCCTATTGGTCAAGCAGTCTCCATTGCATCTGGAGCATGACACTGAAAATCAGCCTGCCCCACACCATGTGCAGCAGAGGCTGCTGGACCCCTGACGGGGTTCAGCACCTCCCCACCGCCCCTCGCACACCCTTTCTGGTTGTAAATCATCCACTAGCCAAACCGAAGCAAAGCCCCACCGTGGGACAACCCCAGGGAGCCCGTCCTAGCCAGCCCTGGGGAGCCCCACACGCTCGGAGAGCTCAGCCCCAGGGCACGGGCTGCGGAGAGGACCCCCGCACACTCCCTGGAGCTCTGTGTGTGAGTCTCGAGCTCGGCATGCAGAGTGAGGAATCACTTTTGAAGTGCTGGTCTGCCCGCCCGTCCCTCCCAGCCCCCCGGAGGCAGGCGAGTCAGTCGCTCCCCCATCAGACAGGTGCAGCAGGGGGCAGTGGCTTGCCCCAGCTGTGAGTGGCCGCACTGGTACCCCTGACTGTCCTCCCTGGGAGAGGCGATTTCTCCCCTCCCCCCTTCCAGACCCATGCCCAGGAGGGCCCAGCCAGCCTCCCCGCAGAGCAGCGCCGAGCAGCCCCTGGCCAGGCTGCCAGTGACTGCGGCTCTAATGCAGACAGCCTCATGTGCCAGGCCCCTTCTCCCCGACTCGGAGCCCCAGAGAGGGATCCAGGCGCCCTGCAGCAGCCCACGCTCCTTGTTGCAGCCCCAGAGAGCGGTGGCTGCTGGGGGCTGGGGGCTGCGTGGGGCAGGCGTGGGGAGAGAGGCTGAGTGTGGAGGTAGAATGTGAATGCGTGAGTTCACGGGGAAGGGGAGAACGGATGGGAGGGAGAGGAGCTGAGGTGGAAGGAAGGAAAAGAAGGAAGAGGAACGCAAGGAGCGCTGGAAAGGACAGAGGCAGGAGATGTGGGAGGCAGGCCGGGCTCTGTAGGTCATGGGGTCAAGGCACAATGTGGGAGCCGGCTGCATGCGGGTCCTGCTTATACATCTTGTCCCAGCTCCATCTCTCCTGCCTCTCTCTCTTTCTACCCATCAGTCCTGCGGCTGGCAGATCCACCTTCCAGCCCAGGCTCCGGGCTGAGAGCGTCCTCTCGCTGCCCTGACACGTCCCCCGCGGGTGCTGCAGCCTCCAGCTGTCTCGCTTGCACCTGGTACCCTGCAGGAGGCTCAAAGACTGGCAAAGGTTTGCACTGAGACCCCTGGGTGCCCAAGCACCAGGCTCTGCTGGAGGCTTATCCCAGCGATGGGAAAGCGGGACAGGGGCACGGGGGCGCTGGAGCAGGGAGTGCTTGGTGGAGCAGCGCATCCACACAGAGCCGAGATGAGGTTTGAACGAGCCTCATCCTGATCCTTGTGACCTCCAGGTCCAAGTGCAAACCCCAGCCTGTCCCAGTAACAGCAGCAAAGGGGAACCCAAGGGGGACAGTGGAGGACATTGAAAAATCAGTCTAATCCTTGCAATGTTTGTCAGGCCCGCTTGCCCCGGGGAGCCCCTTCTGGCGGCAGGCCAGGACCAGATCACTGGTTTCTCCATTCTCACCAGGGCAAAGGGCAGCCAGGAGAGTTTTGCACCTGGGCTGGTGCATTTGCACAGTACTTTTTCAAGGCTGGTTCAACCCAGGGAGTTGAGGGCAAGAGCCAGCAGCGAGCTGTCCATAGCCCAGTGCCTGCCTTTCGGTAGGAAGGACTAGCTAGCCAGCTGTCTGCGTGGGGCAAGCGTGACACACGCTGGCTGCCTGGAAGTACTGCAAATCTGCGTGCCCCATTTGTAGCCTGCCTAAGCCCCTTGGGTTATTAGTGGGCCTGGTCCTCCTGGCCCGGGGGCACCTGGGATGCTGCACAGCTGGAAAGAGCTGACAAGATAAAGCAAAACCAAGGCCCTTGGTGTTCCCAGCAGCAGCAGGGGTCTGAGGGAGCAGGGTTCCATGGGGGGCTGCTGCTCTGGTACCCCACCGACAGGAAGGTGGAGCTCACACGTCACCAGAGAGCCTGGCAGGGCAGGTGTTTGCTGTAGGGCCCTTTGGGGGGTGCCCCTAATAACAGACACCTCAGTGACAAGGGCTCTGTGAAGGCCTGACTAGAACTGAGGAGCCATGGGGAAGTGGGCAGCCTTGCCCTACACCCAGCATGGGGCAGTGTCCATCTCAAATACCATAAGCCCTGCCAGGGCTGCAGGATAATGTGAAGCACTCCCACAGCACAGGCTTGAGCAGGAGACCAAGGTGGGGGCACCACAGTAAGGAGCGATGCAGACATATTGGTCAGCTCTCAGCCTAGAACCCAGGACCTTCTGCTCCAGGAACCTAGGCCCCAGAGTTGCCGGGAAAACACCCCAGCAGCAGCTTTAGTCAGCCACAAGGTGACACGATCCCATGGCGTGCAGCAAGGTTAACGTTCGCTCCAGGAGAGGGGACACAGCCCAGCCCGTACACGGCCTGGGGCAAAGAATGAGGGGCCTGGACCCCATCATGATGGGCTCTCCGGAGGGATGGCAAGAGATGAATGGAGTGAGAGAGGGACGGGGGAGGGACAGAGGATTGTAATGAGGTGCAGGGTGCGAGGGAAGGAGAGAACGAACAAGGGAAATACAGGAGGATTAACGATCACAGGGTGAGGGAAGAGTGGGCTAGAAGATGAATGCTGGCAGGATAGCCAGGAAAGGAGCAGGCCCTGGGTGTCTGAGCAGCACTGTCACACGTGCTGCGCTGGGGGCGCCCTGATCCCCTCTGCGCGGAGCATCGGGCACAGGCAGCATGGAGCCTGGGGACAGCAGAGGGTGTGGCGGGCGGGGGGGGGGGGTCTGCCCGTGAGTTCTTGTGGGCATTTTGCCTCCCATAATAAGGCCGTAAGAGGTGGATGCCTTCCCCTTGGGCTGTCCCTCCTCACAGACCCCAATTCATCTCCATCCCTCCCGCAGCACCTGTAAACCCCTGGAGCTGCAGCCTTACAGGAGCTCCCGGTGACTTGGGGGAGTTCAGGGTCCCCTGAAGAGAGAGACGCAGGCCCTGCCTCCGGAACACTGAGCCTGGGCGAGATGCATCACACCATTCCCAGCCCTGCCAGCCCGGCGCTGTGGCCTGGGGTTTGGGTAGGTCTGTGGCCTTATACGCATCCCTCCTGACGAAAGACACAACCTCCTGTAACTCCAAACCAGCACTGTGCCTTGGCACAGCGGGCACCATGGTCTAGGGCTGAATGAGGCCAAGCGAGAAGGGGAGAGAGCAGGATATGGGGCTGGTTGGCCGGCCAGGAGAGCAAGGACGTGGGAACGAGCCGGAGAAGAAAGAGGGAGCACGCTCCAGGATGAGATGGGAGGCGGGGAGGCACGTAGGGATGTCACAGGTTTAAAATGTTCACCTTGATGGGCCGTGACAGGTTTAATTTCCAAAGTACAACCATTAAAGTGATGAATGGGAGGCGTTAATCTTGCGCCGAGTGTGTTTGGGGCCTTTGCTGCTGTGAAAAGGGTTTATTTTGCTGCTGTTATTTATGAGGCTGTTTCTGCAGGATCCGGGCACACATCCAGTTCTGGGGGGATGAGGGGAGGGGACGCTCTCGATGTCTTGGGGGAGATGGGGGCTGATTTACAGCCACTTATCCGCATGACTCATGATGTAAACATAGACAAATGCCATTAAAGACACATTTCTTCCCTGCCGACCCCCTCTGCCCACATTGCCATGCAGGTCTCCAACCCGAGCGACTCTCTGCCAGGCCAAGGGCACCCTGGCCAGGCAGTACCGACTCAAAGACCTCTGCTAACCCCACCAGGGACAGGAGATCCACCCAGCACTACCACTGCACTGGGCCTCCACTTTAGAAAGCGTCTCGGATTGGGCCAGGAGATGTTCTGTGACGCGTTAAAGGCCAGTTACCTGAGCTTGCAGGACATGGTATTGGCCTGTGAAAAGCAGGATGGGTGGGGGAGGGAATCCCCATTGCCCATCTGCAATGGGGTGCAATACGTGTGGCCCCTTCCCTGGGAACTCTGTCCTGTCATGTTCAGTCTGCCTTTGGGGAGCCACTTTCAACCCCTGCCCCCAAAGAGCTCAGAACCTCACTATCAGCTAAGGGACAACAGGGGAGAGGCAGACAGACCGCGGTTTTCAAGGAACCAATGAGCCAGTATGGGTCAGCATGATTGGCAGCGGTATGAGTGCACCAGCAACCTCACCTCTGTTAATTATTGATACCATTGGTCCTACGGAGCCAGGAAACAAGGCTGGATGGACCATTAGTCTGATCTGGTTCGGCAGGAGACAGGGCTGCTGCTCCAGATAGACCAACGAATTTGAACCAACCAGGAGAGACAGGAGTCAGGGTCAACCACCTAGATGGAGCATTAGTCTCATCTGATATGGGCACCGACTTCAAGGGGCCGTTGGGCTGCTCTAGTCCATGCAGGAGACAGCGGATGGGACCAGAGGCTCTGTTGGCTTCTTAATGATGAGAGGGTCAGAAGGGGAATGTGGCCGGCTGGCAGCCCCACTGCTGTGGAAATCCCTCCATTCTCCCAGGGCCCATCCCAGGCCAGAGGCTCCCGGCATCACTGGGCCCAATTCCCACACCACACGGCCCGCCTGGACTCCCCAGAGCCAGCTTAATAGCCAGCCCCACACAGGGCCATGGGGCTGGAGGCCCCACCTGGGTAACCCAGTGCTCTCATGCCTGGAACCAGCTACCCCGCAGTTCCTAACTCCCTCTGCCCCTCCCCCACTACTTCATCCCCCCACAGCCCCTCCAACCCCCTCTCCCTCAACCCCTAACATCCCTTCCCCATGCCCTCCGCCAGCCCCCCAGCTCCTTCACCCCTGCCCCGAACTCCCCCAGCCCCTCCCCAGCTCCCCTCACTGCTTTACCCCCCCAAGTCTAACACCCCTCCCCCCACAGCCCCCAGCTCCCCCAGCCCCTCCCCAGCTCCCCCCCACTGCTTCACCCCCCCCACATCTAACACCCCTCCCCCCACAACCCCCAGCTCCCCCAGCCCCTCCCCAGCTCCCCCCACTGCTTCACCCCCCCAACATCTAACACCTCTCCCCCCACAGCCCCCAGCTCCCCCCACTGCTTCACCCCTCCAACATCTAACACCCCTCCCCCCACAGCCCCCAGCTCCCCCAGCCCCTCCCCAGCTCCCCTCACTGCTTTACCCCCCCAAGTCTAACACCCCTCCCCCCACAGCCCCTAGCTCCCCCCACTGCTTCACCCCCCCCAACATCTAACACCGCTCCCCCCACAGCCCCCAGCTCCCCCCACTACTTCACCCCCCCACAGCCCCTCCAACCCCCTCTCCCTCAACCCCTAACATCCCTTCCCCATGCCCTCCGCCAGCCCCCCAGCTCCTTCACCCCTGCCCCGAACTCCCCCAGCCCCTCCCCAGCTCCCCTCACTGCTTTACCCCCCCAAGTCTAACACCCCTCCCCCCACGGCCCCCAGCTCCCCCCACTGCTTCACCCCCCCCACATCTAACACCCCTCCCCCCACAACCCCCAGCTCCCCCAGCCCCTCCCCAGCTCCCCTCACTGCTTCACCCCCCCAACATCTAACACCCCTCCCCCCACAGCCCCCAGCTCCCCCCACTGCTTCACCCCCCCAACATCTAACACCCCTCCCCCCACGGCCCCCAGCTCCCCCCGCAGCGCTCCGCGGCCCGGGGTGACCAGCCCCCAGGGGCGCTGCGGCCGGGGGGGGGGAGTCTCTGCGCTGCCCCCTGGCGGCTGCTCCTGCCGCGGCGCGATTCGCCTCCTGCTCGCCGGGCCCCTCCCGGCCGCCGTCGTTGCTCAGGGCGACGCCGCCGCCGCGTCCAGTTTCCATAGAGACGGCAAGATGGCGGCGAGCGGGGCCCCGCGGCGCTGAACCCCCGCCCCTCCCCCCTCCTGAGGTACCCCCGCCCCTCCTGGGAGCCCCAGGTACCCCTCCCCCCTCCTGAGGTGCCCCGCCCCTCCCCCCTTCTCAGCTACCCCCACCCCCACTCCAGGACCCCGCTGAACCCCCGCCCCCCGGGGAGCCCCAGGTACCCCTCCCCCCTCCTGAGGTGCCCCGCCCCTCCCCCCTCCTCAGCTACCCCCACCCCTCCCCCTCCTCAGGTAACCCCACCCCCACTCCAGGACCCCGCTGAACCCCCGCCCCCCGGGGAGCCCCAGGTACCCCTCCCCCCTCCTGAGGTGCCACGCCCCTCCCCCCTCCTCAGCTACCCCCACCCCTCCCCCTCCTCAGGTAACCCCACCCCCACTCCAGGACCCCGCTGAACCCCCGCCCCCCAGGGAGCCCCAGGTACCCTTCACCACCTGGACAGGGACCCCCCACCCTGGGAGCTCACTGTTTTGGTAGCACCTGCCCAAAGCCCAGAGCACTGTGCTCCCTGCAGGCTGCCTGGGCCTGACCAGGACCCACGAGGGGAGCCCTGCTCCCGCGCCCAGCTTGCCGGGTGTCGAGGGTGGGAGCCTGGCCGGACTGGAGCGAGCATGGGGGAACAGCCTGGCCCCGGGCAGTGGCTCAAATGGGGCTTGTCGGTTGGAGCTGGACAGCCCCGTTCAGCCCATTTCCCGGGCCTGGCTGTTCCCTGCGGGACGTTCCCTCAGGACGCAGAAACAACCTGCCCCCATTTGTTCCAGGTGCCTGATGCTCGCTCAGATGCCCAGGGGGCTGCCAAGCTCCGACTCCGGCCAGAGACTTGGGTGCAGCAGCATCAGGCAGGTGAGTGGCTAAAGCCAGGGGCCTTCAGGGACATTCTCTTTGCTACTTGCCTGTTTCATGGAGCCCTATAACTTCTGTGGGTTTTCTGGGGAGGCCACTGCGTTGTCGTGAAACCGGGTGATGAAAGCCATCCAGCGACCCTCGGGGCTGCGCTGTAGGATGGATGGACCCTCGCCCCCCTTGTGGCAGTTGGAGATCCCAGCACAAGCAAGTGACCAGTATGAGTGACTTCTCCCTCATCCTTCAGGAAGAGCCAATGTCCCCACTGAGGCCTCCCGAACGCTCTGCGAGGAAGGCCAAGGAGAAGAAAGGCACTTTCTGGGGCATTGAAGTGGCAGAGGCTCTCCACTGGCATGGCTGGGAGCTGGGAAAGGAGTTTACCAAACATTTATCCTTGAAAAACGTTCACGTGAAAACCCAGAAGCTGAGTTACAGGTAGGTGGGGGGAGGAGAGATCCCCCTCACTAGTGGGAACAATCCATCCCCATCCCTCCTACCATGCTGATACCCTCATGGACTCTTCCATGGGTCCCTTCTGCCCCTTCTCCCTTCTCCCATTTGCTGTGGGATGGAGAATGGGCATTCCGAATCGCAGGGCAGGGCTGTGCTCTTTGCTTCAGGGCATGCCCCATCTGAAACGTGCCAACGTGGATACAGAAAGCTTTGTTCCTGGCAATAGGTGTTCAAGTGAAATGGCTTTTTTCTTTAAAATAATACTTCTGCCCTTGAGCTGTTTCTAACCCAAAGGAGAATCAGCTTCCAGTGGGGATAGAAACTCAGGCAGGATGTGTATTAGGTTCTCGCTGGTGTGGCCTGGAACCAGTGCATCTGGTAAGCCCACCACTCCCGGATGCCTTGAGACCATCTCAGCTCTGACTGTCATGCTTCTGCCCTTTGCAGCTTTATAAGTCATGCTGGGTTGCCTGGGTGGAGGGGCAGTGCAAAAATATTATTCAGGGAAGGAAAGGGGTCTAGTGCTTAGAGATGGGAATTGTCAGGACACCAGGGGTTTGTTTCTGCTTCTGCTGCTGATTTGCTGAGTGACCTTGGACTCAAGTTTTGAAAGTGGCCTTTAATTTTGGGCTCCTTAAGTATTTGGATGCTCCTATTCAGACACCCGGGGCCTGATTTTTTTTCAGGGGTGCTGAGCAACTGCAGCTCCTGCTGCCTTTGGTTGGAGTTTGGGTGCCCAGGATTCCTGAGGATGAGATCTAAGGGTTTTCAATCTGGACACCTGAAATTAGAGGCTGGTTTTGGAGACACTGTCCTTAGCATCTCCGTGCCCTGTTGAATGGGGTAATGCTGCTTCCCTGCCTGCCGGGGGGAGATGAGAGTGAGGAAAGTGATACGGAAGGGTAAAAGTTATCATGGTTGGGGTAATTGACCCAGGTGCTGACATCATCTCCTCTGATGGCTCTCTTGTTTTGATTTGATTTTCTAGACCTCCTGCCACAAGATTTTTCATCACTGTTTTCCCACAACCGATTGTCCTGAGCCCTGGGATGTCCTTAACTCTTCCCATCATTTTCCGCCCCTTGGAAAAGGTAAAACAGTACCTCCCACAGCCCTTTCTGCTGCTTATATCACATCTGCGTCCAGGCGAGACTCTGGGAAGGGAGAGAATGGGCCGTGGGGGTCAGCAGATCCCTTTCTCAGATGTCCTTTGGGGTTTTTTAGGGTTTTTTTTAAATTTCTTGAGCAAATATATCACTGGGGGAAGATGCTGAAATGGCAGCCCTGGAGACCAACAGCTTCTGTCCATCCTCAGAATGGGTACAGCTTGGGCAGCAGCAGGGTAACTTTACACCCCATGCTAGTATGCCTCAGGCCTGCCCTGAAGGGACCTCCTATGGAGGGAGCATGGCTTCTCTGCAGAGTTTGCCAACACGTGGTTTCCACAGGGTACAGTCTCTGTATCTTACACATTGCCTCTCCCTTCTCAACTCAGTGATGCTTGAGTTGACAGTCCCTTGTTGTCCATATGGGGCCTGGAACTGGGGGGGTTTAGTGAAGAACCCTTGATTCTGGAACTCACTTTCCCCCTTGGCCCGACAAAGCCTGAGTCCACTGACCTTCTGGGTACAGTGCGTGGGCTGTCGATTGGCTGCAGGACAGGTTGAGTGGCAAGAACCTCCCCCCCACTGTTTTTTCCAGTCGACTGGGGAATTCATTTAGTCTCATTTTGGTCGTGTGTTAATCTTGATTATTATTGTGTGCTTTTATGTGTATTGTCCTTGTGCTGGGACTAGAGAGATGGTGATGGGGCGGTGTGTGTGTGGAATGAATGTTAAATAAAAAAGATATGTGAGTAAACAAAAGTCAGGGATTCAAAGTGCTGGTTCCCACAGCATCTATAACTTGGCCAAGGTGCACAGCTACTTTATATAACTCTATGTACTATGAACTTGTATGCTGTGGGGGCTCAGATATACGGTAGGAAGCCTTTCACCTGAGGGCATTGGTTCCACTCCGGCCTGAGTTTGGTGGACTGGCTGGCTTAGGCATTTGGGCAGGGGATATGGAACATTTCGCCTAGAGGTCTATGTCAGTGGTGACATGAAAGGTGTTACCTTCCGCTTCTGATTTGGTGGCCTGTGTGAAATGAGTGGATGGTCTCGTTCCATTTTCAGGCAGGCACATCACACCGTGCCACCTGTGCAATTGTCCGCCTGCTGGCAGAGACACCAAGGATTGACTGGGCCACAGAGAGTGGGGTGCCATCTCACCTACACAAGGATTAGTTCCAAGGCATGAGTGTGGCCCGCTGGGGTTGTGGTGTGTGGAGGATGTGTGCCTTGCAGTTCCCTGTGCTGTGACTCTTCACTGGATAAACAGAGGCCATCAGTCTGCAACACTCAATCTGGCACCTTCCACCCACATAAATTGTAGCTAGGCCCCAGGCCAGCAAAGCACTTAGTCACATGCATAACTGCTTGTGCTAGAGGAGCCCCACTGAAGGCAAGGGGAGGTCTTGCAGGCTGAAATTAAGTACATGCAAAAGTGTTTTGCTGGATCAGGGTCTTAAAGAGGTTGAAAAAAGAAAACTGCCGGGAAGCAAACAAAGGTTAAATGAATGTATCTGGTAATTCAAACGCTGTGCTCTCTGGGGCTGCATGATTCACTTCCATGAGACAGTGATTGCCAGTCCCTAGCACCTCTCACGTCCTACCCTCCATCGTGCATACTCCATCACCAACACTCTTCCTAAGGTGCTGGAATGACAGAATCCCCTGTGCCCAGAGGAGGGTGAGTGGCCAGGGAAAGAGCCCCAGCTGGTGAGGTGGGAGCTGGGTCCTGTCTAACTGCCCAGCTCTCTCTCTCCTTATTTTTTGTGCAGAAGGAGTATGAAGACAGCATCTGCTTTGAAAAGCCTGAGGGTGAATTCTCTGTTGCCCTGCGGGCTACGCTTCCACGCCACAAGCTGCTCTTCCCAGACACCATCCAGCTGCCTCTCTGTGCCGTCCACGATTTTACAGAAGCCTCGTTTCCCCTGTGCAATGTTGGGTGAGTGAGTCTGCAAGGCTGCCGCAGGTTGAGCAGAACCAAGTTCCAGACCTGCCGGGGCTGAGCCATCCTCTTTGTGCCCTCGGGCCAATTTGGCTTCTTTGGCTCATTGTTTAGATCTTGCCACGATTCCCATTGTAGGCTGACATCATTCCTCTGGAAAGCCACCTCTGCAGTGCAAGACTTTCCAGGGTTAGGTTCTAAAGGGGAGGGCTCAGGGGTTGGGACTGGGATATGAGGCACCAGTTCGTTGCTGTGCACCAGTTCCACCTGATCAAGAGGACTGGCTGGCTCCAGAGGACGGAAGTGGGAAACAGCCTTTCAGATCTAGGTCACTATTTTGTTAGGGCTTGTCTACACTTGAAATGCTACAGCAGGACAGCTGCAGCGCTTCAGTGTGGACACTACTGACACCGATGGGAGGGGTTCTCCTGTCGGTGTAGGTAATCCACCTCCTGAGAGGCGGTAGCTCGGTCAACGGACGGTTTCTGCTGTCGACCTAGCACTGTTTACGCAGGGACTTAGGTCAGCTTAACTATGTCTCTCAGGGGTGTGGATTTTTCACACCCTTGACTGACATAACTAAGCTGACCGAATTTTCTAGTGTAGCCCAGGCCTTTGTTGATTGAAAGTAAAGTCTTATCTCTGTAGCCTGTTACCTGGCCTGGGGAATGCATTGGGAGGCTCTCCTACATTTTAAGGCCAGAAGGGACTGTTCTATCCAGTCTGACTTGCATAACAGGCCATGGGGGAGGATGCACTAGGTGAGCTCTCGAGGCCCCTGCCAGCCCCTATATTTCTGTGATTCCTCACAGGGCAGGTGTCTACATCACCCACCACCAGAGCACCTGGCACCCTGCTGGGAGTCTTGGCTAATGAAGCCCTGGAGACTGAACTCTCCTTTCACTTCTAGAAGTGGACTCTCCAGGGCAGGGCTGGGGCACGCTGGCAGGGCAGAGTGTGTGGGAAGCTTGCTGAACTGAGCCTGCTCTGTGAGTGAACAGATGCCTTCAGTCTCTAGGGCTGACAATCCAGCCTTAATTTCATCTAGCAAAAGAAGAGTGAACGCCGGCTGGCCCTACTGCTGGCGGTTAGTGTCTCCTGTGCGGGCTGGCGTTCTGATGCTGGGAATGGTGGCAGGGAGATGCCCAGTTATCCAAGGGATCCAAACCTCCAGGGCACTCTAGTGTCTGTTCCTCAACACAGCTTTTCAACCGGGCCCAGTGGTCCGTAGTTCTGTCTTTCAATGTATCTGATTTGAAAAAGCGAATCCCGCTCCGGGGTCGAAGTGCTTTCTCTGTGAATCGCACACAATAACTGTCTGTCCAAACAACCACATTTCCTTCCCTCTCTGAACATTCCTCCCCTCCGATATCTGGCTAACAACTGCTTCTCTTTGTAATGCACAGGTGTGCCCGGGGAGGGGAGTGTTGGAGATCGCTGTACAATACATTTCACTGAGGCGTGAGGTTCCCCTCTGTTTGTGTGAGCAGGTCTCTGATTTCACTGTTCAGCCCCCGGGGTTCAGTTGCCTCCAGCCTCCATGTGTGCACCCTGATTTCCCCGTGCACAAAGAGTCGGGATCCTGAACAATGCCCAAGCCCACAGAAAAGGGTGGAGATATTTGTTAGGAAATTCCCACCCCTTCCTAGGGAACAGGCAGATGGGCTGGTGGCTGAGCTTGTTCATTCAGCCCTTCTCTGAGTTTGCCTCTCATCCCCTGGCAAATGAGCAGCACAGAAATGACAGCAAGGCTTTCAGGACCGAGGCCGTTCTCTAGTGCATCACTTCCACGCTGAGGCAGACAGCATAGAAACTGCTTATTCTCAAAGAGGCTGAAGAGAGGTGGCTGAGAGAAAGGAAGGCAGAGAGAGCGAAGAGGAAAGCGTAGCAAGCATCAAGTACTGGTTGTGTGTTGGTATCCTCTGGCCCGGCGCCTTACGTCTCTGTTCTCCATGCCAAGGACTGTCACTCGAGAATTGGACGGGTTAGCTCCTCGCCATGCTGCAGCGGCACACACAGTAACTGAATTGCTTTGTGCTTACGTCATCTTTTCTTGAACTGGATGGGTGCCCCAGGGATGCTGTAAAGTGGGCTGACGGTTTCTCAGTACAAACCGGTTACTCTGGTGAGGGACTCAGCCACCTGAGGATGTCATCTAAGATAAGGAAACTAGGAGTCGTCATGGGTTTGATTATTTTTGAATGAAAGGGCAGTAGGCTCAGGGGGTGTCATACCAGAGAAGATCACCAAAGCAGTGGGAACAGCAGTGACAGGACATTCAGGGCAGGTGTGGAAAGAGGGCTATGGTGGGAAAGCAGGTAGGTGGGCTTCAGGCCAGCTGGAACGAGCCCGGCTTCCCCTGGAGTGAAATGGCCTTTCTTGTTTGGAAACTGTCACGTGTTCTAACATGTTCTAAACCTGGGATGGTGAGTGTGTGGGGCCGTTGGCAGTAAATTGTGGCTAGATGGCACAAAGGGAGCCAGGTGCAGATGGATCTGCCACAAACCATTTTGAGTGTCCAAGTGCACTGTGGAGGGCTCTTGCCTTCTGCTGAAACCACAGGGGTTGGCTGCTGCAGGAGGCGGGGCACTGGCCCCAAAGGGCCAACTGGGAAGGCACAGCCTTGGCGTGAATATTCTGGGAGAGAAGCACCAAGAGATGGGTTGGGGCTTTGATGTCTGCTTACCACACATCTCCATTTCCCTAGCGATCTAATTACCTTATTTAACTGGGAGACGGCAAGCCCTTTTCACCTGACTCCTGTCAGTGGCATGCTGGAGCCAGGCTCTGAGTGCGTGGTGAAGGTGACCTTCCAGCCCCAGATGGCACTGGTGTATGATGCGATAGCAGTGTGTTGGTTTGGAGACAATGAGGAATGGAAGAGGACCATCAAGCTAAGAGCCATCGGTGAGGCTTTCTAGAGTGTAAAGGCAAAACAAGCCAGCACAGTCCATAAGCGCAGGAGTCTGTGGGATCATATTCAAGACAAATGCATCAAGAGGCCATGACTAATGGCCTTCTGTTGTCCCATGCGAACCAGGGGTGGCCAGAGTGAAGCCCGCAGGTTGAAATTGGCCCATGAAATTCTGTAATATGACTTGCGGTCATCCTCATCTATAATACAGAGAGAGTTTGGAGACTACAGGTCCCAGCATGCAATGCTGCAGCTTGGTCCAAACTGGCAATTCTCTTGCTCTTCAGTAACTTGATGAGGGTAGACAAGATGATTTAATTTTCACAGTAGTAAAAACACTAGACATGGCAGGAGCCTTGCCTGTACTAGGGCTCTCATGAGTGCTGCCAATGGGAGTTTTTTTCTAAGGCCAAAGTGTGGCTCTGTGTGGGCGATTATCTTGAATAACCACAATTACTAAGATATAGAACTGCTCTTTGCCAAGGGCCCTGCTGACGTAAAGAGAACAGCTGGGGGCCTGACGTGCGTTATCAGTGGAGTGACAAACAAAAGGACTTGCCTCTTGATTGTGTGTTCTAATTTTTAATAGCCAAATATCCTCATCTTCTGGTGAGTGTGCTTGGGGACCTGTGTGAAGATGTCGAGCCTGGGGACTTCCGGGATGTGCTGTGTTTTGGTTCTGTGGCCGTCGGTGCCACCGTGGAGAGACACGTGGAGATCTGCAACCCATCCATGGTGAGTTGGCAAGGTGGGTGTAAGTCTGTGTTCCTCCCAGACCTCAGCAGCTAGCGTGCTTTATTCTCCCTACCAAAGCTGTACAAATAACATGAGTGTGTGCAGGGGAGAGCGAGGTGGGGGATCTGTGTCAGGAAGCTGGGAGCGTGGGCACGGAATAAGGCTGATGAATTCGAGAGAGACCAATCGATTGATAACCAGTGAAGAAAAGCCATGCATTTCTCTCTTGTTTCATTGGGCATCAGCCACTTCTCAGAGCAAAACTGGACTTTGCAAATGAATAATACGCTTGAGGAAAGCGTGGGGGGGTGCGGTTAGCAGTGAGCTCGAGCCAGGCATAGTGCAGACAGGCACTGCGCAGGCTTCCCGCACCCCTGCAGTTCTGCCAGGGCACCTCACTCCTGACCCTTAGCCCCCTGTGTGACGAAGTAGGACTATTCTTAATATTTCCTCTGAATAGTGTGGGTGTGCCTCAGTTTCCCCTATGCAGTTCTTAAGTATCTAGGTGGTGGGGTAAGGGTGTATGATCATTGCAGAGCCCTAGAGGGCAGGTGTGTGCAGGGGTCTGGACACAGAGAATGGCCAACACCCTGTTTCCTGACAACTGGTGGCAGTGGTGGGATGTACTGCACCCCGTGGATGGCACTTCGTGCAGTAAGTGACTGGGGAGCAGTAAAACGAAGGGGGATTGACGAGGACCAGGCGTGCTTAAGGCTCAGAGAGGAGCGGTTTCGGGGGGCGGTTAACCCCTGGGAGTGTGTGACCAGCGAGAAGGACTGTGCAGTAATGGGGTCCCCCTGGGGACTGCGGGGAACAGTCTCAGGGGCGGAGGAGCCTGCGGCTTGGCCCTGGGAGAGAGAAGGACTTTTGCAGTAACAGGGTTCCCCGGGGGATTGCAGTGAGCGGTCCCGGGACGGAGGAGTCTTCAGCTCGACCCTGGCAAAGAGGTGGTGACCTCGAGAAGGGCTGGCACACTAGGTGTTCTCCCTGGAAACTGTGGGGAGCTGAGAGCACACTGGCCTGTGAGTTCACAACAACTTGGGAACAGCGGAGTGATGGCCTGTCACCGTCTCCTCAAGAAGGACATTGTAACCCGGTGCAGAAAGAGAGGGTTGAGCATTGGAAAGTTCACCAAAGCACAGTTAATCGTGCAGCTGGAGGAGGATGACTGCTCTAAGGAACAGATTCCTGACCCCAAATGGGGCTATAGCAGGATCTGGGAGCAGCTGGAGTGGGAGCCAGGCATCGCCAAGACTCCTGTCCCCGACCAGACGAGGGTCTTCACGATCGGGTTCCCCATCGGGAACGGGAGACGGACGGGATTGGAGCTGAGTCTGAGAGAGCAAGAGGACTGTGAGAGACAGCGAGAGCCCAAGAAAGAGCTGCAGAAGCAGCAGCAGCATGAACTGGCGGTGGTGGAGCGGAGAGGCCTAGGGGACCTCCCAGGGGTGAGTGGGGACAGACCCCGGGGTGCCAGTTCCGCAGGGAACCTCGAGACTAAATTGCTGCCCCTGGTTAAGGAGGGGGGGGATGTGGATGCCCAACTCACTGCCTTTGAGCAGGCTGGTGATTTGAACCAGGGGGACCCTGCGGAAAAGCCCTGGTGTCTAGCTCCCTTGCTGGGTCGCAAGGCCATAGACTCCGTCAGCCAGATGGGTGGGGAGGTGGACAGGCTCCCACTCCTGACCCCAACCTATATGTCTGTGTGGAGTTTCCTGGGGCCAGGCCCCTCGGACCTCCAGTGGGAGGAGAAGGTGATGGTCAATGGGGAGACATTCCTGGGGTGGTGAGATCCTGGGACAGAGAGAACTGTTGTCAGGCCCTGGGTGGTGCAGCTTCAGATGCTGAGGGGCTGTGTGAGTTGGCTGAGAGTCCCAGGGATGAAGCCCCTCGCCCTGCCCATGACCCAGATCCCTGTGCAGACCCAGGAGGGGTGGGGCTGGCTGGCTGTTGGGGTGCTCCAGGACACCAGCTGCGAGACCCTGTTGTGGGGTGACTGTGTCTCTTTGGGACAGGATCCAGGCCCTGCTCCGGTAACTGCCAAGGGTTTGAATTTGAATCCAGGGAACCAATTGGTGGAGAGGGAAATGGTCAGTGAAAATGCAGATGACCTGGCTGGCAGCAGGGAGGAGCTGCTGGGCTCAGGCTACCTGCCTGCCTGTAACCAGACCCCTGGGGCTCCCTGTCCCCCTTTCACACCGGAGAGGGGGCTCACGCTGGCTCTGATGCAGTGAGGAAAGCAGCGAGCTTGCTGCCTACCCCCACTGGGACAGCAAGGGCAGTGCTGAGCACAGTGGGAGCTGAGATCCCAGCTGAACGCGAGGAGACACAGGCAGGGCAGGGTATCTGTTGGGAGTGGCAAGGTGCTTGGTAAGGAAAGTTTGGATGAGCCTATGCAGCCTTGTGAGCTGATGGCTGTGTCTAGTCAGCAGCGTGGGAAGGCGAGGAGAGTGGAAGATGAGTGTCCCTGGACCTTACCTATTACCTGGGTGGAGAATTGTGACAGTGAAGGAAATGTGCCTGTGTCTGTCAGGGGTATTGACTTGCCTCTGGAGGGAGCTACCCTGGTCTCCAGGCAGTTGTCTGTGACCAGCCTTGTGTGCTGGGACCAGGGGAAAGAGATCCCAAGCTGTGTGTCTGGGAAAGGAGAAAGTGTGTCCGGCTCTTCTTTGTCTGTGGAGCAGACAGAAGGGGCCTTTCAGCCTGTGACGGTTGAGGGTAGTGCAGTTATCTCAGAGCTGGTTCTGGATTCAGCTAAAGCCCAGGAAGGGAAGGGTCCTAAGTTTGTGTCTGCTCGGGAGAATGGCCCTGTAACTAGGTCGCATCCAGTTAGTGTCTATGTAAAATCCCAGAGCCCAGACAATTCTGGTGCTTGTATTTTGCCTGTTGCTAGTGTGTTGTTGGGAAAGGGTGTAGCAACTCTGTCTAATCAAGGTGAGATCCTAGCCAGGGCACAAGGAGAGCATGAAGGTGATGTGATTGTGTTACCTACTGAGGGTGTGGAAACCTGAAGCAAGAAGGAAAAGATTCCTGAACTTGTGTGTGGCAAAGGGAAGGAGAATGCTTCTGACCTTTTATCTAGGAAGTCTGTAAGTTTGCCTGAAAGGGGATAGTGTAGGAATCCGCTGGATGGGCCAGAGGTAATTCTGGATGTAAGGGAGACCCAGAAAGAGTCTGTTGTTGCTCAGGAAAGCGTTCCTCTAGAGGAAGCCCTAGGTGAAGAGGGTAAGAGCAGAATTTCTGTGAGGGGTGAATTGTTGCATAGAAAAGCCCGAGGGAAAGGAATCCTCATGGAGTCTTTGCAAGCAGTTTACTGCAACTGAAGGGTGTGAAAGTGATTTAATTAAGACAGTTTCAGTTCCTAACAGCCAGAAATTTTCTGTTGTGAATGGATCCACTGACTTTCCTGTTGAAAGATCCAGTGTGGATAGCTTTGAGAAGATCTCAGATGGAGTGAAAGTTGTTAAGAAAGTTAAACAGTCCAATAACCAAGTGGCTATGTTTGGCCAGCTTGTTGGGGAGAAGACCCAATCCCAGTTTGACCCCCTGGGGTTTTGGGTTGGCCAAAGGGCACGGGCCGGATAAACCTTCCCACATGCGGCCTGCGAGTGCTATCGATCACCCCCGCCCTAAGGGAGGGCATGAAACTGGAAGGGCCTGGTGTAACTCCTACCAAGGAATGGGAGAGATGCTGGGGCATCCATGGGAACGCTGGTGGCTTCTAACTTCCCCAGGTCACTGGCTAAAGTGACCCCGCTGAGTTCAATCTCGAAGGGGGGAGAAATGTGATGAAGTGGGACTGTTCTTAATGTTTCCTCTGAATAGTGTGGGGGTGCCTCAGTTTCCCCTATGAAGTTCTTAAATATCTAGGTGGTGACGTAAGGGTGTATGATCATTGCAGAGCCCTAGAGGGCAGGTGTGTGCAGGGGTCTGGACACAGGGAATGGCCAACACCCTGTTTCCTGACACCCTGCTATTCTGGTCCTGGCCACCCTGCACCCTGATCTGCCAATGCTGATCAGTCAAATGTTAGAGGTGGCAACACACGACATAAATAATACCACAATAATACCATGGTGTCCTAACTCGCCAAGCAAACTGCCTTTCAATGCTCTTTAGTGATGGGGCTAAAATCTGCTCTGATACGCCCAGGAGCCCTGCTGACTTCGATGGGGTTGCATAGTTCTAGCTGAGAGGAAAAACCAGCCTGCCCTGGGTTTCAGAGTGATCCCTGTCTGTCCTGATGCCAGAGAGGTGTCATTCTTGGGTTGGTGGTTTTTCATTCCCAAGTGCCTCTCCTGCAGCTCGTTTGATGTGCCCTCGGGGCTTGGCTGAGCCTTGCTGGCGAGGAGGACATGCTCTATCTTGGGGCTCAAGAACCTTGGTTGTTTTCCATCAAAACAAACCGCCTGTTTCACACTGTTAGGCCAGCCGGTTCTCACCCACTTTACGGGTTGGATGTGGAAGGGGATCATCGATTTAGAAGATAAGAGCACAGAGGAGGGGAGAATCAACCACAGGTTGTAAAGCCTGAGAAACAGACTAAGGAAGCCTTCTCCTTTATTCTTGTTTCTGTTGTGAAAGCACCCAGAAACCCCAAGCAGGGACCAGGGCCCTGTTAGTCAGTCAGTCCCTGCCCTTGTCTAAGATTCTTACAGGGTAAAACAGGTGGCTGAACAGCCAGACGGGGGTAGGGGACAGGAAGCAGTAGAGATGGGTATCAGTCTGAGTGGGAATAACAGTAGTTAGCCGGACCCTTCTGCAGCTTTACATTCCATTGGCTGATGCTTTCTGGGACACAAATGACAACCATCCCTAAAGAAGCAGAGCTCTGTGTAAGCCCGAAAGCTGGTCTCTCACCACCAGAAGTTGGTCCAATAAAAGATATGACCTCGCTGACCTTGTCTCTCTACCGTCCCTAACAGCAGCCCAGCAGATGGCAGCATTTCCTGGGAAATCAGGAAAGGCACCTTCTTTACACTGTGTAGCCAGCTGACCCCAAAGGAGGGTGAGCTCCCTTCTCCGGATGGGCATTTTGCTGTCAGGCGTCATTGGCTGCTTAGTGTTTTGGCTGAGTTGGCTGCTGAACAGACTGAGGGGCAGATAGTCAGTGACCATGCAGGTGGGTGCTGTGCTGGCTTCCTCAGACAGCTCTGCAATGCACCTCAGTTCTGAGCTGCTATTCCAGTGCTGGACCTCACCCAGCAGGGCTGATGCACCACAGTTCTGACCTGCCGCACCCTGTGGCAAACCCGGTCTTGGTGTCTCCTGAACAGAAGCAGCTAACCTTGCTGCTTTGGGAACGTAGGCAGATGCCCACTAGAAACCAGGGGGAGGTTCTCTCCAACTCACGTCACTTGTGACTCGCTGTAAATAAGACCCAGCTCTCCAAGGGGGAAGACAAGTACATTTGCCTACGCAGGGCTCAGCTGACATGAGAACACAGATCTTAAACTGATAGTCTTCAAAATGCAGAGCAGCCTAGTCTGGACCAGAACTGTATGAACTTGCTCATCTTCCCCTCACAGGTCAGCGTCCCGTTTAGGATTGAGAGAGCAAAGGAACCCCTGCTCTGGGATTATGTCTTCTCTTGTGATGTCACACAGGCCATTGTTCCAGCCAATGGGAAGCTGCTTATCTCTGTGCGCTTTAGCCCCCACACAGTAGGGGTGCAGAGTGTGGACTATTTCACCATCAAGCCGGTAGGGAACCTCACCCAAACGGTCCTGAAGGTGATTGGATCATGCAAAGGTATCAAAGGACAGTCCCCCATGTCTTCAGGCCTCCTTCTCATTGTGGGGTAGGGGAGTGGCTGACGGAGTGCCCCAGTACATGGGCTGGGACTGGCCTTCTGCAGGGTTCCATGTTCTTCTTGGCCGTAGTGGGGTGTAAATTCTACCACTCGCTTGTGCTTGGGCATGAGGCTATTGGAAGAGCATGTCCAGCTGTTTGCTGAGGCAGATTGATTTGGGGAACCTGTCAGATGATTCGTTTCTGACTTGGGATGATCCACTTTGGCTGGAATAGAGTGTGCTGCAGGGACAGAAATTGGTATGAAAGACCCAGGCATTGGTTGTTGTTCCAGGTCCTTTAGTGTTCCTGCAACAGTCCTTCGTGAACTTTGGCTGGCTCAACCTTGGAGAGTGTTTGACACAGCCTTTGGAAATCAGCAACATTTCGGATGTCCCTGCCTATTACCAGTTTGACATTGATGGCAGAGAGAGCGTCTTCTCCTTTGATTGCCCATGTGGAGTTCTGAGCGGGATGGCCACTCTCATCCTGAGGGTGACCTTTCGGCCTGCTCACCCTATCATCTGTTACCGCAGAGTGGTTTGCCTCGTCCATCACCAGGTAGGAGGGGCAACAGGTGACGCTGTTACTGAGATGTCCAAGAATGAAGGAAACCTTTTCTGTTTGGGAACTTGCATCAGAGAGGGGATGGGTAACATGCTGTTGCAGAGCCCTGCTCATCTCATGGTTATGTGTCTCCAGAGAAGGAAGGGATCTGTAAGTGGCAGGAGAGTGCTGCCCGTCATTCTGCTGAGGAGATGTGTATAGGGTCAAGGGCTAGTGTCATCTATTCGGTCTGGCCGTGTTAGGCACCAGGCAACTGCGCTCATTTCAGAGCAAGACGTCTGTCTCCAACACCAGGTTAAAAAATGAAACACAAATTGCCTCCCCGTCCTTGTTTGTTGATGAATGTAGGGCTATGAACACAGACTGTGCTATACGAGCTTCCCCCACATGGCTCTGCCAGCGCACCTCAATCCTGACCTGCAGTACCCTCCTGTTCCAGGGTGGGGCTCTCTTTCACAGCCTGGCCTACAGGGCCCCCCACCTCAACCCTGACCTGTCTGCAATGCTTCCTTCTCTTCTAGTCCTGGGCTCCCCTATGTAGCCCTGTAAATCCATCACTGCGTCTCCTGCTAATCCAGCCTGGGCCTTTTCTGAGCAGACTCTTCACTGGGGTGTATTCTGCCAGGTGGTGTGGTAGATTGTTGATGTTCACCAGTACTAGAGGGAGATCTGCAAACACCTCTCCCTTGTGAGTCAGGTTAGGTGTCTGGAAGTGAAAGTCTGGTGCACTGACCTTGCATCGTGTGTCACCTACATCCTTCCCTAATTCTAGCAAAGATATTGGGCCAAATCCAGAGGCAATGTCAATGGTGGTGTGTGTTTACACAGTGCTAAGTCTGTGGGGGGTGGGGTGTTGCGTAACAGGAAAAGCAGCCAACTGGAGGGCAGTCAAAGTAGCCTGTTTCCTGCAAGTGTTTCTGGCACTTCCCCAGAATCCATTGTTCCTGGATTTGTTTGGTACCTGCCATTCTGATACAACTAAACCAGCCATCCTGTGGCCAAGACACCTCTCGTGGTACAGGACCAACATGGCGCGAGGGCTGACCTTCTACCCACCGGACATCCTGAGCTCGATGCTGAGGGAGGGGAAGCTGCAGATGGATGAAAACAGAGCCCTCAAGCTGCCTCCACAGGTATGGGCTGCCCTGGGCAGATGCCACGCTGCCCTTGCTCTGCCCAGCAGGGTACCGGTTGCTCACTGCAGATGCCTTCATGCTAATTGTGCAGTTACAAATGTACATAGTATATATTGGCATTCATCTGCCTGAGTTCTTATCCCGATTCAGTTAGTAGCCCACTGTGTGCCTTTGTGTGAATCGCTGGACTTTCTCTTGCCTCAGTCAACCTCAGATTGAAATTTGGCTAAAAAGCAGGAGCCTTCTTGGATCCTAAATGCTGAGCTTTCCTGGGAAACATGCTATAAAGGAGAAGTCCTCTGTGCTTAACTACAGCTTGTCGGTTGCATTGGCAGTCAGGGCTGTGGGGTCACCTGGCTCCCATGTCTTGAGAGTCATTTCCCTCAAGGGAGTGTGCTTTACTATAGTGTTTACCCCTGAGCTAGACAGAGATCTGTTTCCTTCTTCTAGGTCCCTGAAGACAAGCCCCCTGAGGAGTACCCATACATCGACCCCATGACCGAATATTTCCATGATGGCATAACCAGCGACCTCACCATCTTTCCCCCTCACGTCAGTGTCAGCGTTAGGGAGTTTGATTTTGGTTGCTGTGTGCGGCTCCAAGAGGTGGAACCACTTCCTCTCTGCCTGACCAATCACACCAAAGGAAAGATCACTGTTACGTGGACATGCAGGCCGGAGAGTCCCTTCCGAGTGACCCCTGAAACCTGCGACATCCCACCTCTGAAATCCACAGCCTTTCGCCTCATTTTCCAGCCCTCTCAGCTCAACACTCTGTATGCAGCAGAGCTGGAAGGCTTTGCCTTCTACAAGGTCAGTGGGAGTTACCAGTATCCACACCAAATGCAGCAGCATTAACGTCAAGGGCTTGACTGAAATCTAGACCTATGGCTTTCACCTTGTCGGGCCTGAGATCTGTCCACCCCAGTGCTCCAGTCCCAAGGTAGGGAGTGAGTTAAGGAGAAATCACATTGCCACAACACTGTTTGGGTGGGTTAGGCTGAGTTGGCTTTCTTTAAATGGCATTTTGTTATATCAGACTTTTCTCTTAGTGAGTAACCTAAGGAGGATAAATGCTCCCCAACCAGCTGCCTGTTCCATTGCTGATCCTTCCCGGTCTGTGGGCAGGCTTGGAAGTACCCACAAAGTTTGGCAACAAAATGGTTGAGAATCATTTCACTGACACCCTCCTCTTGCCATGTCCTGAGTTCAGGCCAGTCAGTGTGAGCGGCAGGATGGCTGGGGAGCGAAGAGTTGGTTCAATGGTTGGGGCACTCGTCCAGGACTCAGAAGACCAAGGTTGAGTTCCCAGCTCTTCCACAGGCTTCCTGTGTCACCTTGGGCATGTCACTTAGTTTCTCTGGGGTTCAGTTGCTGTAATATGGGGATAAGAGCATGTCACAGGCGCGTGGTGAGGGTAAATGCATTAAAGATTGTGAAGCTCAGATACCTGCAGTAGTGGGGGCCAGATAAGTACATAAGATAGACAGCGAAGGTCTCCAGGCATTGGGATGTCACTCTCTGGAGGTCATTCCTGATCCCGCCCTGACCGGCCCTGCTTCCCTGACACATGTCATCTCCTCTATATCCCCTGAGGGTGGCAATCATATGAATGGCTGCTCATGCTGGCCTATGTGCTATCTCATTTAAAGACGGTTCTGTGACACATTCCCTCCCCACAGATGCACGATTCTCTCTCTCCTTTGCTTGCAGGTGCTGAGACACTATAGTAACATTGAGGAGGACAGCACCATGTGTCCATCCTGGTGCCTGACCATCCGGCTGAGGGGCCACACCTTTGAAGCAGATCGGCAGCACTTCATTCCGCATTATGTCCTGGACTCCCCCAAGGTGAGTGTGGTCAGCGTGTGTCACATGGAAGTATGTGGTGAATCTTTGATGTGGAGAGTCCTGGAGTACAGAACCCTCTTTCCTGCTGTCCTAGTCAGAGACATGCTTTGGGTGGCTTCCTACTGTATGGAGACTCCCAGCTTAGGACAGGTGGGGGGTCCCCCTGTATCCCAGTTCTCTTGTGTCCCAGCTTGCAGTGAACATCTTGGTCCTTCCTGTCAAAGCTGATCTCGTCACTGGTAAGGACTGCTGAGTTAGCCCCTCTCCCCTCTCCGTCCACTGGGCTGGGGGGTCAGCAGCAGAGCAGTGCACCAAGACTTCATTGGAAGAGAGGTCTCCTGCAAGGCAAAGTGTGACGTAAGCCGGGCTCTTGCTGCTGCTTCTCCCGCACAGGGGTTGTCATCCTTCCCATGAGACTAAGGAAGATCCGACTCCAGGAGCCTGCAGCCTTCTAGGAAGAGTCCTCCTGAGACGTCAGGCGAGACTCCCCAGCTAGCCCAGGGGCTGCCTGGGTAACTTGCCCAGAACCCAATAGCCACATGTGATTTGCATAAAGTGGAGCAGATTGCAGCCATCTTTGTCTTTAACCCAGAAGCAGGGCCTGCAGAGGTCGCTGGTCCCAGTGTGCAGCCTGGCTGTTTGGATTGGTAAGAAGCATTGCATGCTGGGCTTGGAGTCTCAGCAGGCCACTTCAGATAAATAAAGGAGTGGGCAGGTGCAATCCTCACAGCTCCATGGGTTGCTGTTGGCCGCACTTTGCCCACCTTAGAGTGAATTCACTTTCCTCTCTTGCTTCCTTAGAAGTAGTGGCAGGGTTCACCTAGGGCTCAGGCTGGCACTTGTCAGACTTCGGAAAGGGAAATTCAACTAGACAAACATTTCCTGTGTAAATTGGCCTTCTGAAATGAACCCAGCCCTCCCGGCTCGCTTTCTGTCCATCAGGTTTTCCCTGCGGTGGGTCTGAACACCAACACCTACCGCAGCGTGCTGCTCTGGAACGTTGGCACTTCCCCAATCACCTTCTGCATGAACCAGGACATCTGTCCCTCCGTTTTGGTCAAACCCTGCTCAGGGTACGTAGCCCCAGGAGCCCACCAAATCTTCCTTCTCTCAACGCAGCCGGTGGACATGGCCACACACCAGCACATCCTGTCCTTGCAGCTGAACTCCTATCCCAAGTACACCCAGGTAGGGCGAGGGTAGAAGGGCTGTTTTGTATTCTGGTCTCTCCCTTTATGATAACCTTCACCGTGGGCCTGGTTATTTCTCCTTTTTGGTAGTTTGTTTCTTCTGTTTTGAAAATGGGAATTTAAAGTTGTGAGGCAGCAGGGAGGGGGGAGTGTTGACCTGGGAATGTGGCAGGGGAGTTTCAATGGGAGACCTGAGAGCCTGTCACCTGAGCCAGGATGGGGAGGGGGAGGTAACACCTCTGCCCAGGAATGTGAACAGAGGCTGCAGGAGAGAGCCTGCTGGGGGGGGGAGGGTTTAGTTTCAGTTTGGTGCTGGGTGGTGGAATGCAGGGAACCCCAGGGCTGGGGTCTAAGTTCCCTGCTCCCCCAAAAGGACTTGACTGAGGGGTCCTGGTTGTGCCCACAAGCTCTGTTTGAAACTGTGCCCTGTTGTCCAATAAACCTTCTGTTTTACTGGCTGGCTGAGAGTCTCAGTGAATCCCAGGAAGAGGGGTGCAAGCCCTGGACTCCCCCACATTCTGTGACAATTGGTGGTAGCGGTGGGATCTACTGCACCCCGTGGATGGCGCTTCCTGCAGTAAGTGACTGGGGAGCAGTAAAACGAAGGGGGATTGACGGGGACCAGGCGTGCTGAAGATTCAGAGAGAGACGGTTTCAGGGGGCGGTTAACCCCTGGGAGTGTGTGACCAGAGAGAAGGACTTTTGCAGTAACAGGGTCCCCCGGGGGATTGCAGCGAGCGGTCCCAGGGGCGGAGGAGTCTGCAGCTCGACCCTGGCAAAGAGGTGGTGACCTCAAGAAGGACTGGCACACGAGGGGTTTTTCCTGGAAACCATGGAAAGCTGCCCAGGCCTGCGAGTGGCCAGCAGGGAGCTGTACGCTAAACGCCTTAAGAGCGACCTGGTGGAGCTGTGCAGGCAGAGGGGGCTGCGCATCGGGAGGTCCACCAAGGTACAGCTGATTGCCCAGTTGGAGGAGAGGGATGACCCAATCCCTGTCCCTGAGGAAGCCGCCCGGTGGACGCAGCGTGGGCCCTGGGGCCTGACCGGGCTGGGAGGGGTCAGACTGCTGCCGAGGACATCCCGAGACCCTTCCTACCTAGGCCTGGGGGAGGGGTTGGGGGAAGCCCAGCGAATACCGAGGGCACCCTGACCCCGGCAGCCAGCAGGGGATCCTCCCGATGGAGCTCCCCATCCCTGGAGCGGAGGCGGCTGGAATGGGAGAGGGAGATGAAAATGAGGGAGCTGGAGGATCATGAAAAGTAATGTCAACATGAGGAGAAACAACGTCAACATGAGCAGGAGGAGAAGGAGAGGGAACGTCAGGAGAAGGAGAGGCAACGTAGGCATGAGCAGGAGGAGAAGGAGAAACAAAGACAGCATGAACTGGAGCTGGCCAGGCTGAGGAGCAGGGGGGTGGGTGAGTGCGGTGAGTGCGGGGGGACCCAAGACTGCAAGGAGCTTTGATAAGTGCCTCCTGGCCCAGCGGAAGGAGGGGGAGGACACAGATAGCTTCCTGACGGCCTTTGAGAATGCCTGCGAGATGCACAGGGTTGACCCTGCAGACAGGCTCCAGTTTCTCACCCCCTTACTGGACCCCAAAGCCGTGGAGGTGTACAGCCGAATGAAAGGGGCGGAGGCGGGGACTATGAACTGTTCAAACAGGCCCTGCTCCGTGAGTTTGGGCTGACCCCCGAGATGTACCGGAGAAGTTCCAGAGTCAGCGTAAAACGCCTGAGGTCACCTACCTACAACTGGTCAACCGAATGCAGGGATATGCCCGCAAGTGGACAGCTGGGGCCCAAACTAAAAAGGACCTGCTTGACCTAATCGTACTGGAGCAACTGTATGAACAGTGCCCTTCCCACCTGAGGCTGTGATTGGTGGACAAAAAGCTAGAGAACCTGCAGCATGCAGGGCAGCTGGCCGACAAGTTTGTGAACAGTCGGTCAGGGGGTAGCAGGGAGGAGTCCCAAAAGAACAGGCCCCCCCCGATGCAGAGAGAGAGTCACCCTGGGACCTCCCAGCGGGGAAATGTGGAGAACCCCCTCCCAAGGGGAACGCCTGGTGTCGGGACCCTCCGACCCGCTCGAGGGGACCAACATGACCTGAGCTGCTATCACTGTGGCCAGAGAGGCCACGTACGGACCCAGTGCCCCAGGCTCAGGGACAGACTGAACAGACCCAACCTACCCAGGGTTAACTGGGTAGGGACTCAGCTGGACGAGGGGCAGACGGCCCAGGCAAGGGGGGCTGCCAGCTTACCACCTGCTCCGGAGGGAAGAGTACCCCAGGCCAGCTCCACCAGAGGGCTGGACTCAGGGTCCTCGGTTTACAGGGTGGGCGTGGGGCTGTCCCTCCGGAGTGAGTGCCTTGTTCCCCAGGAGGTGGATGGGAGGAAGGTCAATGGATACTGGGATACGGGTGCAGAGGTGACGCTGGCCCGGCCCGAGGTGGTGGCCCCAGATCGGGTGGTGCCCAACACCTACCTGACCCTGACGGGGGTGGGCGGGACCCCATTTAAGGTGCCCGTGGCAAGGGTACACCTGAAATGGGGGGCCAAGGAGGGCCCCAAGGATGTGGGGGTGCACCACCATTTGCCCACTGAGGTTTTGATGGGGGGAGACCTAGAGGACTGGCCAAGCAAGCCCCAGACCGCCCTGGTTGTGACCCGTAGCCAGAGCCGGCGAGGGGCACTGCGCCCTGACCTTGGGGAGGGTACCACACCGGAGGCGCAGGACCCTACCCTGGTTGGGAGGGAGCGCCGAGGGGCACGGCTCAGAGAGGCTGTGGCCTCAGACCCAGCCAGTGAGAGGGAACCGGGCCCCATCCCTTCCCCAGCCCCTGAGTTCCAGGCCGAGTTGAGGAAAGATCCCTCCTTGCGGAAGCTCAGGGACCTGGCCGACCTCAGTGTGGTACGGACCATGAGGAGAGGTTCCTGTGGGATAAGGGGTTCTGGCAAACCCAGACTTTGACAAGCCCTTTATGGTGTTCACCGATGCCTCAGACACGGGACTAGAGGCGGTGTTAATGCAGGAGGATGGAAAGGGGGAGAGACACCCCATCGTGTACCTGAGCAAGAAGTTGCTACCCCGGGAGCAACACTACGCGGCCATTGAGAAGGAGTGCCTGGCCATGGTGTGGGCCCTCAAGAAACTAGAGCCATATCTCTTCGGGCGACACTTCACCATGTACACCGACCACTCTCCCCTGACCTGGCTGCACCAGATGAAAGGAGCCAACGCCAAACTCCTGAGGTGGAGCCTGCTCCTGCAGGATTACGACATGGACGTAGTCCACGTGAAGGGACGTGCCAACATGATAGTGGATGCACTGTCCCGGAGAGGGGGCCCTAAACTTCCCCAGGTCACTGGTCACAGTGACCCCGCTCCATTCAGTCTCGAAGGGGGGAGAGATGTGACGCAGCAGGGAGGGGGGAGTGTTGACCTGGGAATGTGGCAGGGGAGTTTCAATGGGAGACCTGAGAGCCTGTCACCTGAGCCAGGAGGGGGAGGGGGAGGTAACACCTCTGCCCAGGAATGTGAACAGAGGCTGCAGAAGGGAGCCTGCTGTGGGGGTTTAGTTTCAGTTTGGTGCTGGGTGGTGGAACGCAGGGAACCCCAGGGCTGGGGTCTAAGCTCCCTGCTCCCCCAGAAGGACTTGACTGAGGGGTCCTGGTTGTACCCACAAGCTCTGTTTGAGACTGTGTTCCTGTTGTCCAATAAACCTTCCATTTTACTGGCTGGCTGAGAGTCTCAGTGAATTCCAGGTTTCAGAGTAACAGCCGTGTTAGTCTGTATTCGTAAAAAGAAAAGGAGTACTTGTGGCACCTTAGAGACTAACCAGTTTATTTGAGCATGAGCTTTCGTGAGCTACAGCTCACTTCATCGGATTCCAGGAAGAGGGGTGCAGGGCCTGGACTCCCCCACACTCCGTGACAAAAGTCTTCTAAAATGTCCTTTGGGTGTTATCAATGTGTCCATTTCTTATTGGCACAGCAGGTGCCTTCCAGGGCCTGGTGCCCCTTGTTGTCCTGCCTGCCTTGTGCCAAGCTCTCTTCAGAACTGTCTGTCCAACAGGCAGGCCCGGAGTCCTTCCCCCTCTGAGCTCAGCCCTGCTGTGATCCCAGGTGCCTTTTGGAAGGAGATGCAAATCTGCCTGATTCTTTCAGAGCTCAGCTAAGGTTTTCTGCTACTGTATATTCCCTTTCCCTGAGTCACATAGGAGATCCTGCTCCGGAGCAATGGCGAGTCCCTTCTGTTGCTCTTAGAAGGAGATGGGAATCTGTACTTCAAGCCTACCTGTGTGGGAACCTCAACCACACGCACTTACACCATAAAGAACTGCACAAGGTTGCCAATGCACTTCAAGTGGAAGATCCAGGAGTCTGACAGCAAGGTCCTGTCCGTCAAGCCTGCCACAGGGGTCATCCAGCCCAGCGAAGCCTTGGTGAGTTCTGCTGAAGTCATTTTCTTTCGCTACCCACCATAGAGCTGTAGAGAGCTGAGAGCAAAAACACATGGCAGTAGTTCACAGCCCCATAGGCCAAGGGCGGAGGGTGCCAGTACATGTCTTGGGTAGGGTAGCTAGCCAGCTTCCTCCAGCTTGATCTTGAAGTAGATTTGTTCCACCACATGCTTGTTTCCTTCCAGACACTAGGAGCAAATATATTGTGGAGGGCAGCAAGAACTGGTGCATCTGAGAAGGCCTGGCTGTGAGTGTCTGGGCGTGTGTTCCCAGTAAGAACCCCCAAAACAGGGGTCAGGTAATGGGCAGAGACACAATCAGGATCAGGCCAAAGCTGAATGGAAGGATGGTAGCTGGAGTGTGACCAAGACAGCAGTGAGGGAGGAAGGTGCTGTCTGTCTTATACACTCAGGATTGTCAGCTGCTCCATAATGTGTTTGGAATTGACTCCCTGGCCCGGGCAGCAGAGAGGTTGGGAACACCAGTGAATGCCCTCTCCCTCCTGTGATTCTAGGCTCAGGCATGGACCTTTACTCCTGGCAAGGAGACCAAGTATCTCCTGCGAAGCTGGGTGTCAGTGTGGAGACCCCAAGGGAGTTCAGCCCCTGAGTCTCCTGAGAGCACCCGCTACACCCTGCGGGTTATTGGCGAGGGGGCACTGGGCACCATTGGGGTAAGTACCAGCATGTGGGAGAGGGGGAAGAGAATGAGTATCTCCCCGGGGGATTAATTGGCTAAGCAGAATCTCCTAGTAATGTACTAGAGGATGGTGCTTGGAGCCCAGTGGCGGCTTCTTTTCAGAGAGAGGGAGGTGGTGGTAGAGGAAAGAATGTTACTCCCGCTCTGCTGTGCTTCTAGGTTGGCCTTGCATTCAGCAGGAATCCATCACCCATCCGTCCTTTTGTTATCAGGTGCCTATGCAGCTCCCCCGCTCTATGTGTTGGGCAAAGGTCCATAGTAAGACTACAAGTCCCAGCAGGCAATGCTTTATAATCTCCTTGGGACATATTGGGTCCTGGAGTCAAACTTTGCACATCCCTGCGTTACACTGTGTATATTGGCCTAGCCAAATAGCAGCCTTGTCCTGCCCCCTGAGGAGTCGGCAGTGATGTAACAAAACCACCCTGATTCTTGTGTGCTGCCTTTGGGCTGTAGGCTCAAGAGGAGCAGCTGGACCTAGGGAACATTCTGGTTGGCGGCCTGCAGTCCTGTGACCTTGTATTGTTGAATAATGGGACCTGTTCTCTGAACTACATCCTCCACGTGGAGCAGATGATCACAGGACCGTGTGACCCTGAGGAAGTCCTCAGCGATCCGCTAGGTATTGAAAGAATGTTTGGGGAGGTAGAGTGGGGGGCATTGGGCCTCTTTTTTATTGCAGACAAAGGCATTCTAAAATGGATGAATTGCTCTTGCCAGCTCGAGAAACACCTATTCTTTCTGTGACAGCTGGTCTGTTTGAGAAGGTGCAGGTGTGTCTGTCTGTCTGTCTGTCTGTCATTCTATACTGGGTACCTAGTACAAACCTCTGCCACTATTGTTAAAGGTGTAACAAATTTCTACTAAAACAAAAGCTTCCTGTTCTCATCATTCACCAGTTCCACCAGTATTGCTCACTTCAGCTGAAAATTTCCATGCTGGGGTCCTGCTCAAAGTTTCAGCTCAAAGGGTAAAATTTTGAGCAAAATCAATTCAGAAGTTTTTGGATTTGGGGAAAAAAAACCTTTCTTTTAAAAATAATATCAGTGCACACCTTTTTAAACAGGGCTAGAAGCAAAACAATCTCCAGATTGACACTTGGAGCTTGTCTTGGACAGTCCTCCATGAGGACTCGTGTGTGTCCGTGTTTGGTCTGGACTGAAAATGGCACACTAGGTGTGTGCAGAACAAATATGTACATTCTGAACACGGTATATACATGATATAGAGTGATATATACATAGAGAGAGAATGATACTTAGACCAAGAGGTCAGTGCCCTCCCGGCACTGACTCCCTTTCCTTTCTCTTGTAGCTTTAGAGCTGGATCATTACAAGGGGATGATTCCTGCAAGGTCAAAGGCCATTGTTCAAGTAACCGTCAGCCCAGCCCGTCAACTGCATTACACCTGGCCAATCAGTTACACCATTTCCATGCCTAAAGGTGAGAGCCCTGGCTTGCCGGGAAGGACCAAAAAGGCCATTCCATCCCATCCAGCCAGGGGGCCCTTTCTACGCCAGACATAAACCGTGTCTGAATCTGCGAAGATGTCAGCTCCCAGCTGCGTCCCTCCATCCATCCCAGCGGATTACTCCTGCCGGCGGGAGTCTCTGTGCTGAACGGCTTGGCTGGACTCACAGGGGATGTTTTGCTTTCTCCCTTGCCCCTATGCTGTCTGCAGAGATGGTGTTTGACACAGCTGAGCCCTGGGGTGCTGAGGTAGAGATGGTTCCCAGTCCACCCAGGCCCCACATTGTCCCTTCTCCTCCACATGCTGATGCCCCACCCAGGCAGCTTCCCTTTATATGTCTTATAACAGACATGGTCGTGTGTTGGTTGCTTCTGAAACTTGTGCCCGGGCATGCCAGGCAGGGGTCTGGCTCTCTGTTGGGGATCCAGACCCTACTTCTAGCCCAGCCTGGGCAGCTTCCCTCAACATTGCACTGACTAGTTCTTGTCTCTCCTCCCGCAAGCTCTGGATCCTGCAAACACTGTAGGGGAGCAGCAGGCCCTCTGCTGTGTAGTAGCGACAGGTGTCTACCCCTCTGTCTGCGTCACGGATGTGTGTGCAGCAGGAAGTGCCCGCGGCATCAGCAAGCTGCACCTCTGGAGGCTCTTTGCACTGGAAACTCTGAACCAGTACCTGGAGCGAGACCCCACCTCTGCAGAGCTCACCTACAGGGTTCCCACAAGGCACAGGTGACTTGAGACCTGGCCCAAAGGAGTCTGTAACCTGCAGTACAATCCAGGCAGGGAAAGCATGGCCAGAGGGTTTGATTTGCAGCTCGGTGTCACCTAGAAATCTTTGCTGACTCCTTCTCAGCCCCAAAGCAGGCAGCTCCTCACCTCCCCCTGGCCCGCTGCCAGTGTGCCCTGTCTTGTCCTTTCCCCTCTGCGGGGAGGCTGTAAACCTTGGAATTTCACCTCTCCTTTCTCCCTCTCTTCTCGGGCCCATCTCCATGGACTCAGCATTGCCCTGCTGCATGTGTGTGAGCCTGCTGGATAGTAGCAGGGCATGGAGAATGGGAATGAGTCCCACCCTGCTCCCCGGCGTGCAGCCATCCAGAGATGATGCAGTGAGCCTGGATGGGCACTGCTCTCCCTCAGGCCCCCATCTCCTCTCCAGGGCCCAGCGTCTGGCTGAGCTGCCATTCTGGCTGTGCTGTGTGGAGTCATCTCTCTTTTCAGGAGGGCAGTAGCGCTCCTGGGTCAGTCAGGGGGGTTCCTTGCTATGACCTGTTTTGTGCCCGCTCTAGGCACTAAGTGTGCTGTGCCTACCCAGCGCCCTCAGCCCCCACTGGGTGTTGAGATTCCCCATGTGGCAGTTTATGGGTGTGGAGGGAAGAGCCACCTTAGACAGAGGCAGCTCTCAGGAGGAGGGGAAAGTGTTTAAGCATCTGGGTGCCTCCTCTCTGGGCAGCTGATGTTCCTGGAGCGTGGAGTCCTCGAGAGGAGTGAAGGTCACTAGCTTCTGCTGGTACCCAAGGGAGGAGCCTCCCAGCAGTTGTGTTACGTCCAGCTCCTGTAGCACCTCCAGTGAGCTTTCCTTCCTCTTGGCTTGATTTCATCTCCTCTTTCTCTGCCCTGCACAGTATCTGCCCCGTCCCTCCCGTGCACGCCCCCGTCCTGCTGGATTTCAACTTTGGGGCTGCTCCAATCGAAGCTGAGCCGTCTGTGGTGATCCTCATGCTGGAGAACAATGGGGTGGTGCCGGTGGAATGGTACGTAGCTCTCGTGAAACTCAGTGCCTTCCTCTGGAATCAGAGCTGCTGCCCCAGGACACGGAGCTGCTCCCAGGGCACTGAGTGCACTTGGCATCTAAGGGGCTCTATGTTCTGAGGGGGTGAGCTGGAGGAGATTTGACAGGGGACTTCAGCGGGAGGGTTCTGAATACCCGGCTGGGCTGAACTCCGTCCCATCACCCGCCTGGGGCCCTTCTACAGAGGAAAAGCAAGGGTCGCTGTCCATCACAAACTGTGCGGGACTGTCCCAGTTTTCATGGCTCCATCTTGTGTCCTGCAGGTCAGGCCTGAGACTCATGGCTCTATCTGTGTGGGGAACCCAGGATTGGGTTTCCAGAGGGTTCTGCAGACCAAGCCTGGGGGGGACTGGCAGGATGGCAGTGCTGAGGAGTTTCCAGCACTTCCATGCCTTGTGCTAAAGCTGATACCTTCATGATCCCAGACCTTGGCATATTTACCATCAGAACAAGGGGAATGATGGCCATTCTCATTCCTGCTCTGGCTGACTGGCTTTGCTGGGTCCATAGGACCTTTCTGTTCCCGTCTGACCAGAAGATTGATGTGGAGCACTGGGCAGAAAACACAGAGTTCAACCCCAGTGAGCTGCACCAGATGAGAGTTCAGGACAACCAGCTCTTCAGTGTTTCCCCAAAGTCAGGAAGACTCTTCCCAGGACAGGAGCAAACAGTGCAGCTCTCTCACAGGTGACAGTTCATATCTCCCTCTCCTGGGCCTTCCCTTCCACAGGAGTCAGTGCGTACCTGCCAGGATCCTCCTGTACCTCAATGCTGGAAACACTCTCATCACACGGTGCGTCCCCAGCAGGCCCCCAGAGAGGTCCCTCTGATTTTGTCCCCTTTTTTCTGACCCCAATGTGGTCTTTACAGCAATCACGTTAATATCTTTTAAAACTGTGCTAGCTGGACAGAGTGGGGACTGGAAAGGTGGCTGGGGAGCTGCTTCCCAGAGCCGGTTTGTGTGGTTTTATCGATTCATAGTTTTTCAAAAAATCAGGGTGGCCCAGGGACTGGCTGTGTCAGCGACAGCGGCGCAGTATAGAAAAATGAACCAGCTTTGGGGTCTAACCCTGATTGCCCCTACCTCTTCTGGACTCCAGGAGCTCCAGGGCTCGGGCCTGTACATTGGTGCGTGTCTATATCAAATACAGTTGTGCCCCTCCCTGCGTCAATGGCCCTTATTCTACGGTGACTCTCTTTAGCAGGGAGACGAATTGTCTCGCATTCACTGTGTGACCCTTGATTCTGTCATTCCAGGCACAGGGTTAGATTTTTAATGTTTTCCTCTCTCTCTCTCGCTGACCCTGGTGGTTTTTCTTGCCCTGCTAGACATGATTTCGTCGGCACTGATCGGCTCCCGGTCCTGCTGAAGGTCTCCCATGGCCGAGAGATTCTGGTAAGATAGCAGGCGTTGCTTGTCGCGCAGCTAGCAGGCCAGTGAGTTCCAGGAGCTGAATTCACACGGAGGCACTTTACACAGGAGCCGCGAAACATTCACTAAATGGTGGCCTTCCCGTGGGGTCAGTACCGAACCAGTACCTTAGCCTGGGGCTAGGGGGCGCTGTGATGGAGGTGCCTTCTTGCGGATGAGGCATGAAACCCAGATTCAATCAGTTTGTAGTCCCATGGCACCTTTCATAGATCAGGGAACACTAAATCGTCTAGTCTGTCCACCTGCATGGCACAGGCCATTGACATTCACCCAGTTACACCAGGATTGAGCCCAAGAACTCGTTTGATTAGAACAGCTTCCAGAAAGGCTCCAGTCTAGAGCTGATGACACCAAGAGAAGGAGAATCAAGCCCTTCCCGTGGGAGTTGGTTCTACTGGTTAATCACCTTCTGTTAAAAAATTGTGCTTTATTTGGAATTGGACTTTGTCTGGCTTCAGCTTCCAGCTCTTGGCTCTTATTCTGCCTTTCCCTGACTGCTGAGATTACAGGCCCTCTACTACCTAGCGTTTTCTCCCCTCGGCCTTCCTTTTGAGAAACGAAACAGACTGAGCTCTTTGGCAGGTGCCAGTGTGGCGGCGGCCCTGTCACTCTGTATCCACAAAAAGAACAGGTGGACTTGGGGCACCTCAGAGACTCACACATTTATCTGAGCATATAAGTAGCTCACAAACGCTTATGCTCAAATAAAATTGTTAGTCTCTAAGGTGCCACAAATACTCCTGTTCTTTTTGAGCTCTTTGAGTCTCACTCTAGGGTGTTTTTCCAGCCCTGGAATAATTTTTGTGGCTCTTTTCTGCACCATCTCCAGTTTTTCAACGTCCTCTTTAAAATATGGACCCTCTTTGCCATGTCATCGCACTGGGAGCTCACGTTCAGCTGCTTTCCCACTCTGACCCCTAAACCCTTTTCAGCATCCCTGCTTTCCAGTCCCCCATTCTGTAGGTGTGGCCTGAAGTCCTTGTTCCTGGATGTGTGACCTTGCAGTTGGCTGTAATGAAATGCAGTTTGTTTGAATGAGCTCAGCTCATCAAGTGATCCAGCTCTCTCTGTAGGACAGCCCTCCCTCATTACTACCATTCCGCCAACATTTGTGTCATCTGCAAATTTTATCAGCAGCAATTTTATATTTACATCCCGATCGTGGATGAAAATGTTGAATAGCATCAAGCCTAGAACTGCTCCCTGCTGGACCCCATAGAAATGCCCTATTCGACAAGGGTTCCCCCTGATGGCTATTTTTGGAGATCTGTGAGTTAGTCAGTTCTCAATGCATTTAAAATGTGCTTTGTTGAACAAGACCAATATTCCATAAGCCACGTTGACTGGCGTTAATTAAGTTCCTATCCTTTATCAGTTGAACCCTGTAGAGTGGGCTACAAATGTCAGCGCCATGGCAAAATTCCCGCATGGATGCCAGCGTCCTGCCACCTGAACCCCGCTGGTGTTCTGCTTGGAGGGGGTCTGGGATTCTGCCCTGAGGATTGTTACATGGTACAGCTGGTGCAGAGGAGCCCCATCCTTCCACGGCTCCACACTCATTTCAGGAGCCAGCTCAGAACAGCCTTCCTGGTTTTTCAGTCTTCCACACACTTGCCCACCCTGCGGTATCTCATGGACCTTGTTTCTCTACTTGCTTCCAGACTCTCTTTCCTAGTCTCACACTGGCTGGTTCTCTGCCGCTCCACACATTTGGTGCAAGAGTCTTCACCTCTGCAGTTCATGCCCTCTCTCTGGTATATTTACCCTCCCTTCATCACTCCTCCTCATCAACACTGTCTCACTTCAAATCCCTCTGAGATGGGTCTTCTCCTAAAGCACCAGCTGCGTTGGATCCCTGCTCTGAGCTCCAGCATGTGATCGTCGGGATCTCCCACAGCTTCTGAGGTGTGGAGGCAGCTATTCCTTCAGGGCCAGCAGGTGGTACATTTTGTCCTGCCTGTACACAGGTGGGGACAGCAGCCCACGTGCCTTCATCTGTCAGTTCTTTTCTCCGCAACCATGAGTGAGGAGCTGCCACTTGTTCTCCCTGCCTTGCAGATCTCTAAAACAGCTAAGAGCTGCTCCTGTTTTGCATTTTTCCCTGAGGGTTTCCTTGGGATTGGAACTAATTTCTCTTTCTCAGTTAAAGCCAAAGTCACTTTGTGCTCTGCTGGGCACGGCTCAGACCTCTGTGAGCCTTCCTGTCTGTCTCTGAAGTTTCCTCGGAGAGCTTTGTGTTCACATTGTGTTTTATTTTCCGTTCCTTTCTTTCAGGGCTATCGTCAGCTGGAAATCCAGCCCGTTGAACAAGTTGTTCAAACAGTGGCTTAACTGTACCTTCCCCTGAAGCCCTTGGACGGGCTCCCTGTGTGATGCTGGCTTGGCACACTCCAGAGAGGGGCCGGCAGCTTTCTGCCAGCCAGCCATGAAGGGATTAGGCCTAGAGCTCCAGAGGACAGTGGGGCACATGGCCCTGACTTGCCCGGTAGAGACTCTAGTGGCCACCATCCTGCCCCAGACCGAGGTGCAGAGGAGAGTGAGAATGGAACGATGCTGAAGGAGTCTTGGAGAGAGCTCAGTGCTGTAGGAGCTGCCGCAGCCACTACACAGAGAGCTGCGCTGGCCCCCGTGCTCAGGGAGCCCTGGACCAGTGGAGGGGCAGATGCAGCATCTGTGCACTGAAGGGAACACCACCCGCCCGTGCACTCACAACTGTAGCACAGGCTACGGTGCACCCGTGTGTCAAGGGTGCTGATATGCTGCATCAGAAAGGAGCTGCCCGTCCTCACACTTTCCCTCTCCTGCGCTGATATATTGTGGGGAGAGAGAGAAGGGGAACAGGGAGAGGTATTGAGGAAACCCTTCTGCATGCCGCCCCCCCCACTGCCCATGGCACATGGAGGATGCTAGACAGGAGCTGAAGCATGATATAGAACCATAGAATCGTAGGACTGGAAGGGACCTTGAGAGGTCGTCTAGTCCAGTCCCCTGCACTCATGGCAGGACTAAGTATTATCTCTAGACCGTCCCTGACGGGGTGTGTCTAACCTGCTCTTAACAATCTCCAGTGACGGAGATTCCACATCCTTCCTGGGCAATTTATTCCAGTGCTTAACAACCCTGACAGGACTTTTTTCCTAAAGTCCGACCTAAACCTCCCTTGCTGCAATTGAAGCCCATTGCTGCTTGTCCTATGCACCACCATGTTGCGCGATGGACACTTGACAAAATTACCGTATTTAGTGACAGACACTGTGGGGGGGTTATGTCAATCAGTCATTCAACGTTTCTTTCAAAATGACCACAGACCTCAAAATTTTTACCATGGACACGTTGCTGACCCCTATTCAGAGGCTAAGGAGAACAATTTTTGTCCCTGCTCCTTGTAATAGCCTGTTATGTACTTGAAACTGTTCTCATGTCCCCTCTCAGTCTTCTCTTCTCCAGACTAAACAAACTCAGTTTTTTCAATCTTCCCTCACAGGTCATGTTTTCTAGACCGTTAATCATTTTTGTTGCTCTTCTCTGGACTTTCTCCAATTTTTCCCATCTTTCCTGAATGTGGCACCCAGAACTGAACACAATACTCCAGCTGAGGTCTAATCAGCATGGAGTAGAGCGGAACAATTACTTCTTGTGTATTGCTTACCACACTCCTGCTAATATGGCTCCTCCCCCTCAAGAGGAGCAGGAATGGTGCAGAAGATTGCTCTTTGCCTGCACTCATAGGAAAGAAGGGGAACAGAGACATGCCTGGGAATTCATTGAGGCTTGGAGCCATTTGGAGAATCCATCGTAGCCTCAAGGGAAACAGCTGCTTTAGTGTTTTTCCCAAGAGCTGGACCTGGGATATCTCAGATGGCATCAGTAAGCAGCTCTGGGGTGGGGGTCGTTGCCATCTGTGTGCTTCCAGACTGGAGAGCAGACTGCCTGCAGGCCGGGGTCTGTATGATGATGTTAGGGGCATGTGGGCCAACCCAAGGCATGGATTTTCTTTGTCCATCTTTGAGCCTAAGCACAGCTTGGTGCTGATCACTAGCAAGCCAGCCCAGAAAGGATCAAGATGATGGATCTGTTCCCACCTCTCTCTCCCTCCCCTGGCACTGCCTTTCTTCATAAGTGACCTTTTCCATCTGGAGTCTGGTCTCTTATGGGGCCTTCACTCCCTCCCCTCCCACTGGGGTGCAGGCTAATGGTCTAAAGTGACTTGTTCTGGCTTTGAGGTGACTCTAGGTTTGTGGGGGTGTTGAAGGAAACCACACTGATTTCCTGCAGGAAACTTTTTTCAGGAGCAAATCCCCAGCTCTGGGAACCTGCGTGCCCCACTCTTCCAGAGAGGTGGTGGCTTTTGGCATGGGAAACCCCTTTGCTTGGCCAGTCTCCATTATCCAAGGCACTGCAGCTCTGACTTCACTGTCAGAGCACAGCGGTGGAGCAGGAGAATGGGCTGGACAGAATTTGCTGCCATCAGCGGCTTTGAAAGGAAGCCGACTGCAGGCTATAGATGCTGAGAGAGTCTGAGCCATCGAGCCTGGTTCCCAGAGCGCAGATCAGAGCGGGGGCTTGATCACTTCCACTGAAGGGCAGGATCTTGGGGGAATCCCCACTGGCATGTGGAATCCACAGGATGGACCCCTAAATGCTTCAAGCTTTCAAAAGCTTATTAACTGGTCATTGCATATAGTTACCTGGAGCTGGCATTCTCTGAGCAACCCTGCTCCCTGCGTGGGTGTCCGTCTCTGGGCTCTGCATGCTTAGACAGACAGTGATCATCACGGTCAGACTTCCAGTGCCTACAGAGTCCATCAGTATTGGTCTCAGCCAGGATTGAAAGTATTGATCTCAGCAAGCCTGGGCCTTTTGATCTCTAAGTTCCATCCTGCTACTTTGATTGTCAGTTGTATGGAGACAACCGCCTGTAGGTAACATCCCCTGTGTCCAGGGGAACAGGTGTCTCACCTTGGGGATCAGAGTCCTGTGAAAGCAGGGCCCGCTGGATAAAGCCAGCAGGCCTGGCTCCCTGAGTCAAGCTCAGGAAATGGAATCTCCCACTCTCATCGGAGTGCCGGGTTTGGGGACTATCTCATGCCCAGGCACTCTTGCTTGTCTGTCTCGATTGTGAATTGTCTGGAGCAGGAACTGTCTTCCCTTGTATTTGTGCAGAGCCTGGCACAATGGTGCCCTGATCCTTGGGACGCTAAGTATTTGTACGGTGCTCTGAGATGATAAATACTGATATCATGCCTTGGGAATCCGTTAGTGCCTGTTCTCTTCTTGTGTCAGGCTCAGCTTCCTGATCAGGGTGAGGAGATACTTTAGAGGCACCACCAGCCTCTTGTCTACTCGGCTCTTATTTAACTACAGAACTACATCAGCATCTCCCGTGGGTTTCTGAGAACCCAGGAATTCTGTGGATCATCGCAGCTCCTGTCTCCCCCTTGCTTTAGTAGCTCTCCCACCTGGGCTCTTAAAAAAGTTTCACAAAAAAATTGGGTAGAAACTCATAAATGTTCCTCTCCACGGAAATCTTTAGTAAAAGGCAAAAGATTTATACGATTGGAAGAGAAACCGGCTCAACGATTTCGCTGTGGAGTTCTGAGGCCTCCAAGCTTCTTGTGAACCCTGCCTACACCCTGTCCAACAGCTGTATCTGGGGCTTCCTCGGCAGTCTCCACCTCAACGCTGCAGTCACGCTCTAGATCATAGAATCATAGAATATCAGGGTTGGAAGGGACCTCAGGAGGTCATCTAGTCCAACCCCCTGCTCAAAGCAGGACCGATCCCCAGTCAAATCATCCCAGCCAGGGCTTTGTCAAGCCTGACCTTAAAAACTTCCAAGGAAGGAGATTCTACCGCATTCCAGTGTTTCACCACCCTCCTAGTGAAAAAGTTTTTCCTAATATCCAACCTAAACCTCCCCCACTGCAACTTGAGACCATTACTCCTTGTCCTGTCCTCTTCTACCACTGAGAATAGTCTAGAACCATCCTCTCTGGAACCACCTCTCAGGTAGTTGAAAGCAGCTATCAAATCCCCCCTCATTCTTCTCTTCCCCAGACTAAACAATCCCAGTTCCCTCAGCCTCTCCTCATAAGTCATGTGTTCCAGACCCCTAATCATTTTTGTTGCCCTTCGCTGGACTCTCTCCAATTTATCCACATCCTTCTTGTAGTGTGGGGCCCAAAACTGGACACAGTACTCCAGATGAGGCCTCACCAATGTCGAATAGAGGGGAACGATCACGTCCCTCGATCTGCTCTCTGTGCCCCTGCTTATACATCCCAAAATGCCATTGGCCTTCTTGGCAACAAGGGCACACTGCTGACTCATATCCAGCTTCTTGTCCACTGTCACCCCTAGGTCCTTTTCCGCAGAACTGCTGCCTAGCCATTCGGTCCCTAGTCTGTAGCGGTGCATTGGGTTCTTCCGTCCTATGTGCAGGACCCTGCACTTATCCTTATTGAACCTCATCAGGTTTCTTTTGGCCCAATCCTCCAATTTGTCTAGGTCCCTCTGTATCCTATCCCTGCCCTCCAGCGTATCTACCACTCCTCCCAGTTTAGTATCATCCGCAAATTTGCTGAGAGTGCAATCCACACCATCCTCCAGATCATTTATGAAGATATTGAACAAAACCGGCCCCAGGACCGACCCCTGGGGCACTCCACTTGACACCGGCTGCCAACTAGACATGGAGCCATTGATCACTACCCGTTGAGCCCGACAATCTAGCCAACTTTCTACCCACCTTATAGTGCATTCATCCAGCCCATACTTCTTTAACTTGCTGACAAGAATACTGTGGGAGACCGTGTCAAAAGCTTTGCTAAAGTCAAGAAACAATACATCCACTGCTTTCCCTTCATCCACAGAATCAGTAATCTCATCATAGAAGGCGATTAGATTAGTCAGGCATGACCTACCCTTGGTGAATCCATGCTGACTGTTCCTGATCACTTTCCTCTCATGTAAGTGCTTCAGGATTGATTCCTTGAGGACCTGCTCCATGATTTTTCCGGGGACTGAGGTGAGGCTGACTGGCCTGTAGTTCCCAGGATCCTCCTTCTTCCCTTTTTTAAAGATTGGCACTACATTAGCCTTTTTCCAGTCATCTGGGACTTCCCCCGTTCGCCACGAGTTTTCAAAGATAATGGCCAATGGCTCTGCAATCACATCCGCCAATTCCTTTAGCACTCTCGGATGCAACTCGTCCGGCCCCATGGACTTGTGCATGTCCAGCTTTTCTAAATAGTCCCTAACCACCTCTTTCTCCACTGAGGGCTGGCCATCTACTCCCCATGTTGTGATGCCCAGCGCAGCAGTCTGGGAGCTGACCTTGTTCGTGAAGACAGAGGCAAAAAAAGCATTGAGTACATTAGCTTTTTCCACATCCTCTGTCACTAGGTTGCCTCCCTCATTCAGTAAGGGGCCCACACTTTCCTTGGCTTTCTTCTTGTTGCCAACATACCTGAAGAAACCCTTCTTGTTACTCTTGACATCTCTTGCTAGGTGCAGCTCCAGGTGCGATTTGGCCCTCCTGATTTCATTCCTACATGCCCGAGCAATATTTTTATACTCATCCCTGGTCATATGCCCAACCTTCCACTTCTTGTAAGCTTCTTTTTTATGTTTAAGATCCGCCAGGATTTCACCGTTAAGCCAAGCTGGTCGCCTGCCATATTTACTATTCTTTCGACTCATCGGGATGGTTTGTCCCTGGGTTTCAAACAGCTCTGGGTTTCTCCGGTGCACTCCAACGGGAAATTATAGCCTGCAGTTCCCTGCCCCATGTGGCTCGAGGTCTGCCCTCTCAGGGGCTCCGTAGAGTTGGTGAGGGGAGGACATCCAGCCTCTGAGGTTCCTTTCTGCTGCGTTGCAGAGGGGACACTGTTGATAACTCCACTGGTTTGCCACTTCACATTTATGCTTGTCGGTTCCTGTGGCAGCTTCTAGGCCCCCCCGCATTAGAGAGCTCCCTGGAATGGGTCACTGTCCGAGCGTGAGGGCCTGTGACTGAGAATTGGAGGAAGGGAATCACTTACGGCTCTTCCCTGATAAGGCTGGTACCATCTCCTGGTACAGGGGATAAAGCGCCAAAGCTCTGTCTCACAGCTGTCGGGCTGGGAGTGTGCACCTCTGGGGCGGGGGTGGGGATTGGTGCAATTCAAACCTTCCGAGAGGAAGACTGTACAGGTCAGTAATATTTACCTTCCTTGCTTATGCCTCTTAGCTCCTATCTGCCTCTCCTGTTATTACTGATTTAGTTCTGTAACTGTGATAGCATGATGCTTTCTTCCTGGAGAGAATTACTGGTTCTTTTCCCTGGCCTGCACTGTAGTTGAATTTCATTGGCGTGACGGTGGAACAGGAGCAGCGGTACGTTCATTTTACCTCCACTAAGCATCTGTTCACCTCCATCGCCATCGGCAGCTCCAGCCCGCCCAAACAGGTGAGCGGCCATGACTCTTACCTACCAGTAGGCAGAGCAAAATAGCTAGAATGCCGGCCTGTGCTGGGGAGGGAAGGAAGCAATGGCCCTTGTTAGGCTGTGAAATAGCCTCTCAAGGGAAGTAGTGAGGCCCCATCACATGGGTGGTTTGAGACTGGAACTAGCCCAAACCCTGGAGATGGGCGGTAGGGCCTGTTCTGCACTGGGGAGGCGGGCGGCAGGTCACCATTTCTGAACTCTGGTTCCCATCTCCAAAGATCTGACTGGACTGATTGTCCCATAAGATGCTAGCATATATTGTTGATTCCTGCAGCCTGCTGCCACTGGACCTGAGTAAAACTGCGTTCGGTGGGCAGTGTGTGGGAGGCGCTGTAGCAGAAAGAGTGTATGTAGATGTGGTGATAGATGTTGGCTTTGTATGGTCACCTACCAGACCCTTTGTTATAAATTCTGGGGTTATGGGGTCTCCTCCCTCTGAACCTCTGTTCTATTAAATGCCCTGACTTATGAACTTCATTAATCCTCACCTCAGGCCTGAGGGCTGTTGCTAACTAGTTTAACTTCAGTGTGGTACAGTGAGCCCTGCACCCCTCTTCTGTTACCTGCAGATCTATGAGCTGTACAACGGGGGCTCCATGGCTGTGGCTTATGAGGTTCAGCTGGACTCTGTGATGAAAATCCAGGAGGAGAATTTCCAGCACCCCGTGTTTGTCTGTTTGAATCCCAAGGGGGAGATCCTTCCCGGCATGACAAGCCACATTGAGTGGGTCTTCTCACCACTGGAAGCCAGAACATACTCGGTAAGATGCTCCTCAGTATAAACGAGTGATCGTGTAAAGTGCTTTCCCTGGGGCGGCTGAAGAGGCCAAGATCCTGCAGCCGTCTCTGTTCACATCAGAAATTGGCTTGGTAGGATCTGATTTAAATCATTTGTCCTCGCGAAACATTGATTTCACCTGGCACGCTGACACTGACAAAAAAAAATCTGTTCGTTACAGTGGGCAAGCACAGCCCCTGCTGGACTTAGCACCTGCAGGGGCCTGGTGTCACTCCTGGGTCTGGTACTCTTCACCTGCCCTCTGCAGCCCTGTTGCCATGACCCTGCTCACGCACTCGCTGCTGGGAGTGCAGGGCCATCCCCTGGCAGGAGCCATTCAGCAATGGGTGGTGTGCCCCACAGCTGGGGTCTTGTCCTCCTCCTCGTGCCCCTGGCCAGGGGTCTCTGCTCTACCTCGCCAGAACTTTAGCTTTCCCTGCACCTTGTGCTTGCAGGGATCTAGTGTCACTGGCCCCGTGGCCAGACAGGGAACCCCCTGTAGCGCCACCATGAAACTGTGGGGCGAGGAATCAGGATGAGAACAGAGAGAGCCTAAATACTAGAGACTTTGGGTCTGCGTGGTGTAAAGGGGCCTTGGTGCAAAGGAGAATCAGGCTCTTGAAGTTGCAACACATCCATAACTGGCTATAGGATCAGACTGGGAAGTCTTTCAAAAGTAGTTACTCCAAAGAGGTATCTGTTGCACAGTACTGTTACGTAACCCACATACCCAGCAGGCAGCTAGTGTCCCTGCACTTAGTGGGTCTCGGGGGGACTTGGCTAGTCAGTGTCTCTAAGAATCCCACTGCACAGGTCACTTATTCCAAATGAGGAGGCTGCAGTCCAGCTCCATTAGCAAAGACATTGCTTTGTAAGGGCGTCCCTCAAAATGCAGCCCTGAATTTATCCCTGTTGCCCTTTCTGTGGCAGGTGGATGTTCCCATCCACATCTTGGAGGGAGATTCGGCTCTGATCACCTTCCAGGGAATAGGCTATGATCCAAATATTATGGGACAGACTGCCCAGTTCGACCAAGTCTTGTCTCCTTCAGTGACTCCAGGTTCTTCAAAACTAACAGTGCCCGGGCAGGTAAGCACCAGGTGTGATATTACCATAGCCACAGCATGATAAAGGCAATCATTCCAGAAGTGCATGAAAAGGTTTGAAATTGGTGGGTGGCCTCTTTTCTAGAGGCTCTGATTGCATGGGGAGCGCCTTGGCCTGATATTGGAAAAGCCAGATTCCTGCCCATGGTAGCTGTTGTCCCGAAAGACGATTTACTCGCAATTCCATCTCCACTGGAACCAGAATCAAGATGGTTGTTGGGGTGTTGTCATGTGACCATCGCATTATTAAAGATTAAAGCTAGCTAACGGTCACCTTTAGTGAGTACAGCAGCTTTTCCATGGTCATTTATTCATTAAAAGAAAGCTATGCTCCTTTCGTCCCTGGGCCAGGCTCACACACCCATGTGCTAACAGCAGTACACTAGGCATCACTTGATCCAGACACAGACAGCAGGGTTGCTACTTAAACAGGCAACTAACAACTTGTTCACAGTGAAAAGTGTCGTGAGACTTGGTTGCGGGCTGCCTGGCCCAGCTGAGAGCTGGCCTGCCAGAGCCCGGATCCAGTGGTGTAACACAAGTTGAGAGGATTCAATGTGATCACTTATGGTGGAGATGCTCTAAGCTGGCGGGAGAGAGCTCTCCGGTTGGCTTACTAATGCTGCCTCGGCTAGAGGCAACAGCTATGTCAGCAGGAGAAGCTCTTTTGCTGAGAGAGCTCTGTCTACACCGGCACTTAGGTCACATAGCTTAGGGGGTGGATTATTTACATCACGCAGGGGTGTGAAAGTTAGACCGAAAATATAACCTGTAATGTAGACAAGGTCTTAGTAAGAGCGGAGCAGACTTCCTGTAAGGAAGATGACAGGTTTCAGAGTAGCCGCCGTGTTAGTCTGTATCCGTTAAAAGAAAAGGAGGACTTGTGGCACCTTAGAGACTAACAAATTTATTTGAGCGTAAGCTTTCGTGAGCTACAGCTCACTTCATCGGATGCATACAGTGGAAAATATAGTGGGGAGATTTTATAGACACAGAGAACATGAAACAATGGGTGTTACCATACAGACTGTAACAAGAGTGACCAAAAAGGTGAGATATTACTAGCAGGAGAGCGGGGGGCGGGGGAGGAACCTTTTGTAGTGATAATCAAGATGGAAAGGAATGCATCTGATGAAGTGAGCTGTAGCTCACGAAAGCTTATGCTCAAATAAATTGGTTAGTCTTTAAGGTGCCACAAGTCCTCCTTTTCTTTTTGCGAATACAGACTAACACGGCTGCTACTCTGAAACCAATCAAGGTGGGCCATTTCCAGCACTTTACAAGAACAGTAGGAGGGGATATAAACAAGGGGCAATAGTTTTACTTTGTGTAATGACACATCCACTCCCAGTCTCTATTCAAGCCTAAGTTAATTGTATCCAGTTTGCAAATTAATTCCAATTCAGCAGTCTCTCGTTGGAGTCTGTTTTTGAAGTTTTTTTGTTGAAGAATTGCCACTTTTAGGTCTGTAATTGAGTGACCAAAGAGATTGAAGTGTTCTCTGACTGGTTTTTGAATATTATAATTCTTGACGTCTGATTTGTGTCCATTTATTCTTTTACGTAGAGACTGTCCAGTTTGGCCAATGTACATGGCAGAGGGGCATTGCTGGCACATGATGGCATATATCACATTGGTAGATGTGCAGGTGAACGAGCCTCTGATAGTGTGGCTGATGTGATTAGGCCCTATGATGGTGTCCCCTGAATAGATATGTGGACACAGTTGGCAACGAGCTTTGTTGCAAGGATAGGTTCCTGGGTTAGTGGTTCTGTTGTGTGGTGTGTGGTTGCTGGAGTATTTGCTTCAGGTTGGGGGGCTGTCTGTAAGCATGGACTGGCCTGTCTCCCAGGATCTGTGAGAGTGATGGGTCGTCCTTCAGGATACGTTGTAGATCCTTGATGATGTGTTGGAGAGGTTTTAGTTGGGGGCTGAAGGTGACGGCTAGTGGCGTTCTGTTATTTTCTTTGTTGGGCCTGTCCTGTTGTAGGTAACTTCTGGGTACTCTTCTGGCTCTGTCAATCTGTTTCTTCACTTCAGCAGGTGGGTATTGTAGTTGTAAGAATGCTTGGTAGAGATCTTCAACAAAAATACTTAAAAAACAGACTCCAACGAGAGACTGCTGAATTGGAATTAATTTGCAAACTGGATACGATTAACTTAGGCTTGAATAGAGACTGGGAGTGGATGTGTCATTACACAAAGTAAAACTATTGCCCCTTGTTTATTTCCCCGCCTACTGTTCTTGTAAAGTGCTGGAAATGGCCCACCTTGATTATCACTACAAAAGGTTCCATCCCCCCCCGCCCCCCTGCACTCCTGCTGGTAATAGCTCACCTTTCCTGATCACTCTCGTTACAGTGTGTATGGTAACACGCATTGTTTCATGTTCTCTGTGTATATAAAATCTCCCCACTGTATTTTCCACCGAATGCATCCAATGAAGTGAGCTGTAGCTCATGAAAGCTTATGCTCTAATAAAGTTGTTAGTCTCTAAGGTGCCACAAGTACTCCTTTTCTTTTTTATTTTTTGGTAAGGAAGATTGCACTCTTGTGGAGAGCCAACAGGACAATTTACAACGTGCTCTAGAATGCCATGCATATCAGTGTCCCTAGGGGGTTCTGAAATTTGTAATCCGAAGCTTGTTAAACTTCTCTAACTCTTCAGTGTAATTAATTAGTGTTTGCAGCACCTTGCACCAGACTGAGTTATGGAGTGCTTACCTGGAACTCGCAGTCAGGTCAGTGGGGATTTTGTCCAAGTCAGGACCCCAGGGTTTGCCCGCTATTACTGAGTGGGGGGTCTTCAGAACTTGCCAAAAGAGCAGCTGCTCTGATTGGAGACTCTGGCTTAGCTGCAGCTCTTGTGCTCTGGGGATGTCTCTTGCCTAACCCAGCTGCAGCATGACATCCTCCGTGTCGTTACACTGCGCGGCCTGGAACCTCCTGCTGCTGGAAAGGGTTGCCACCTTGCCGAAAAGAGACAGCTTTTGTAACCTGGGCAGGGCAGTGCCCTGGTTTGCTAACCCTACCTTGGAGGACAGGAATGGCCCTAGAACCAGGCAGTAATTGTCTTGTTGGAACAGTATGTCCAGCATTATATAAATGACTAGTGTATCTGGTGCTAGCCAAACGTGACCCATCGATTGCTGGACATCAGGCAGATACAGGGTAGAGCTGTGCTCGTCTCTCTGGAACATGCACCCATCTTCTCTGGCTGAAGTTCCTGCCTGGTTTCTCTTTTCCAGACAGCTTTCTTATCCCAGCACAGGATTTGCCTTGGAAACATCCCAGTCTACAGCAAGTCCAGCCGGCTCATCTTTCTCAACAATGCCTCCGAGAGCGAGGCAGTCATCTTTGCCTGGCACGTTGGCGCTTCTAGTGCCAGCGAGGTAAGTTCTGCTTTCAGCTCTGCAACACTGGGCCGTGAAAGGGCCCTGCTCTCTGATTGCATCAGAACAATGGGAGTGCGGGCAGTCTGATGGAGGTGGCATGTACATTAGCACATGGGGGAAGAAGGGTACTTAGAAACCTGAAGGAGATGACTGGGGATTTGGGCAAAGCAGCAGAGCTCAGAGGAAGATAGGGAATGGGAGGTCTGGAGACTGGACTTGAGTGGATTCTAGCTGTGCAGAATCAGCGCATCACGCCTCCTGTTCGGTAGCCTGGGTCCCCATAACCCTTCCACACCAGTGAAACCTGTGGTAGCTCCAGGATCCCTCCCAGGTCTAGTGATTTCATGTGGAGGGCAGCCTGGGAGAATTCCCGAGGCCTGTGTTACCCAGCCGGTGAGGAGAGACATACCGGACAGAGGTCACTGTAATGAGTCCACACTGTGTCTTAGACGCTACAGATCGTACCAGAGATGGGGGTCGTGCAGCCCGGGGACGGTACCCACTGCATCATCACGCTGCAAGCATCTGGGAACCCATGCTTCTACAACGCGGATCTGGTGTGTGAGGTGAGACGTGGGGGGCACCTGCCTCTTTCATCGGCTCAGTGATGCTGTCATGTCTCCCTCTAGGGCTGCCCCCAGCAACTAACAGCCTACTGCTGACAACAGAGTCCTTCTTTAGCTCATGGGCTGGAGGCCGTTGGTGTTTAGCACTAGGCATTTGGGGTTCGATCCCCACTCGTGATGGAGGTGTGGCTGTGGCTCGTCACACTAAGATTAACTGTGAGAAATGCTTGTGTAATGAGTAATGTACTGAGCTGGGGCACTCACTGAATTGGGGCACTTGCTTCTTGTACTGCTAGGAGCAGAATGTGTGATACACCGCTGCTGCTAATACTCTCTTGAGTTCTCTTGATATGAGATCGGTCCACCTCTCTGCAGGACTCAGGGCATATCCTGGAAGGCACGGCAAGGGAAAAGGACCGCGGGTTTGAATGCTGGTTCGCATGACTATTGACGATCATGTATTATGAGCCAGAGAGCATGAACCATACACTGTCCATGGCCTTACGCTGTTGCAGGAAGAATGTGGCATGGGCAGCTCTCTATGCCTTCCTGCTGGCCGTGCTCCTTCTAATCTCTGGTTAGTTTCCTAGGTTGTCATGCAGCAGCCACTGGCTAAGTACGAGAAGGCGCTCCAGGAATGGGAGGCTGAGAAGGAACGGCAAACTGTGGAATTCACCATCACCGAGCAGGACCTGGGGGCCGAGAGCAATCTAAAGCAGCATGCCAGAGTAAGGAACAGTTTCTGGGAATTCTCAGCTCCCCAACGGAACAAGACGCTTCTTTGTGTGTAATTTGTTTTTCCAGCTTCTCAGCTGCAGAGGAGCATCTGGGTTTCAGTGAGGAGCCTTCTCTAAAAATAAACCCCTCTGGGCCGACGACAGGCAAAGGGGTCATGTGATTTTCCCAAGCTTCATGTGGTCAGTTGCTCCATGGCTACTAGAACCCAAGATGATCTTGGCTCTTTGTCTTTTGTTTTACCCACAAGAATAACTCAGTCCCTTCTGCTGCATGTGTAACACTTGAGAAGGGCTGGCATATGTGGTAGCTTTGTAAGGAAATCAAAATGATCCTCATCCAGCAAACTCTGAATTTACTAAAGATCATCTGACATTTGGAAGGGAATATCTGATCAGAGCCTGGTGAAGAGCAGAACCGGAGGCTCTGGAAACTGACTAACTGGGGAGTGAGATTGCTCTGTTGCGGTTGGGAGCGGGTAAAACAGAACCTGGTTCTTGTTTCCTTTCCTCTGTTTAGAGCTCATCAGACTCCTCTGCAGAAGAAAAACTCACTAAGTCGCCCGCTCTGACCAGACAGTGCAAGGTAAGATGGCTCCATCCCCGGAAATAGACCGAGCCCAGCAGTGCGATACTGGCGATTGTGGGGCAAGGAGGCTGGCTGGACAGGGTGCACAGAGCCAGTAAAACGCTTGCTTGAAAGGCTAGACTGCCACGCTGGGAGGAGATGTTCGTACATAGAAGAATTAGGCTGTTTGGCCGTGACTGTCGGCTGCTAGCTTTACAGAAGAGGTGGGTTAAATTAGAACGAAACGTACATTGATGGCTGGAGATAAGATGCTGCTGAGTGAAAGTTTTGGCACCGTGGACAGGGGGTTCTGCCTGCCATGCGGTTCATCGGCAGTGTGTCGGGGTGTCTCGAATGTGGACCGCTCTGTGGGGGGCTGTACTAAAGGGCTGTGAGATGAAGGGTGTGACCTTAGAGAGGGTCTCAGGACCCAGGGAGTTCCAAGAGAAGGGACTGTAGGACAGACTGAGACTGAAGATGGGTCTGTGCATCTAGCATGGTGAGTCTCTCGACCTGCCAGAGCCAGCCTGGGGAGTTTCCTGGGCCGAGGGTGGGGCTGGGGAGCTGGGGGCATTCACCATACATCAGACTGGAATGGAAGGGAGGTTGGCTGGGGAAGGGAGATGACTGAGAACGGGTTAGCAGTTTAGGTGGAAGCTGCAGGCTGATTGGAACCTGCTGGCAATGACCCACCTTCCCTGTGTGAAATGTGTAGGGAGATCTCTGCCTACTTGGGCGTCCTTGACAGAAATGTTACTAATTCTCCCTTGTCAGCGGAGAAGCCAGGGCATGACCATAGAGACTGAATTGCCCTTTCACCTGTGGATCTGACTTCACTGCAGAGTTAACACAAACTCTTCCCTGGGTGTTGCCCCAACCCTTTCGCATCTGTACACAGAACCCTCTCACCTGAGACTGATGGTGCTGGGAACTGAGTCTAGCTGGCATGACTGGGAGTATAGGCTTTCACGTGGGCTGGTAGCAGTCCACTCTGGAGTGAAGATGCAGGCTAAATCACTCGAGTGCCGACAGTCTTTCAATGCCTTCCCACAATTCCACCTGTATCCAGCTGGACAGACAAGTTGTCCCCCAGTTCACTGGGAAAGAATCAGAGGGACTCAGCTTAATGCAGCACAGAGAACTCTGGGGTCTGCCTCCAGAGGTCCAGGCGACACACATGGGGATGCGCAGTGACTTGGGCAGGGCTTTGCAGTGCGGCTGCTCACCCGTGGGCTGGACTAACCCAGGCACTCAGACCTGGGCGCCAATCACCCAGGCTAATAGGTGAAAGGAGCTGAGACATGAAAGGAGCTGAGGCCCTGGGTCTTGGGCAGTGTAAAGAGGAAGTTGGCCTTGCTGCTAACCTGTTGCAAGGCTGGGTAGAGGGGTCAGTCTCCATTTCATTCCTTTTGGCCTCCGTGTTTTGACGCTTCCTCCTTCTCTGGTCACTGTGTGGATGGTGATGTGAGATCAGGTATCCACACCCAGTTCTGGTCATTTCCTGCACCAGGGCTCAGTGCTGAAGGAGAAGTTAGTGCCAGCAGTAGGCTCAGTAAAAGGCTAATTTTTCTTCTTCCCCAACAGACTCTGCCCCCCATTAAAAACCTCCCTGCGCCCAATGCACCCGTCAGCCGCAGTCAGAGGAGGCACCTGATGGACAAAGAAGCCAGTAGACTGTGGGCCAAACCAGAGCCTCCCAAGTCCCATCTGCTACACCTCGGAGTGACAGCCAGGTCCCATTCCATGGACGACTTCCTGAGTAACTTCTGCTCCGAGCTCCCCAAATACTTCCTTTGCCGGTAAGAAAAGACAGGCCTCTTGTTTGGAATTACATCTCCACCTGACCCAGAGCTCTTCCTGCTACGACGCATGCCTGTGTACGTCGACTCAACCCTTGGACTAGAAACATGGCAGCTGTTTCACAGTGCACAGCAATTGCATCGGGACAGCAAGTGACAAAGGGTGTTTGTCCATGAGCTGCAGGAGGAATTTAGGGTGGCTGAATCCAGAAACCTGAGTTGAGATCTGGCTTGACACCTGGCTCTTGGGAAGTGAACCCGGGGATCTGTAATGCCACTGTGTCCCTTTATCTCAGGGATTCTCAAACTGGGGGTTGTGACCCCTCAGGGGATCATGAGGTTATTACATGGGGGGTCGCAAGCTGTCATCCTCCACCTCAAACCCTGCTTCCCTCCAGCATTTATAATGGTGTTAAATATTTAAAAATCTGTGTTTTTAATTTGTATGGCGGGGTCGCACTCAGAGGCTTGCTGTGTAAAAGGGTCACTAGGACAAAAGTTTGAGAACCACCAAGTGGCACCTTGTCTTCCCCTCTGCTGCCTCCAGCCCTGGCTCAGAAACCACCAGCTGATTCCCTGCCTCGCCCAGGAAAAACGATCGTCTGATCTGTGCTTGCAGGGCTCTGATGCTGGTGGGGCTCAAGGTGCTCTGCTCATTGTCAGCAGCATTAAATCCCTCAACGCCGAGTGCCCCGGGTTGGAGCCGAGCAAGGCCTGAGCTCATGGCTCTCTGCCATCGACGTACATGCACTGTGACCCCCGCATGCACTGGCGCTTGCCTGGGGAGTTGGGAACAGACCGGGAAGGCTCCTGGCAGACACTTGGGGCCTGAGTCCCCTCTCACTGGTCCTGATGTGAATCAGGAGCTGTTCCTCTGGAGGGGCAATTCGGGCCCTTTGGGGGATGGTGATTGAGGGCTTCAATCATAGCTCTCAGGAGTGAGCTGCCAGCACATGTCCGCTCTCCTGCTGGCAGCCTCCCTGCTCACACCTTCCCTGAGTCTTCTGTTGGCCCAGGTAGTGCATGTCGGCTGGTGCACAAGGCTGCTGCTTGGAATCGTAGGCAGGGAGCACAGGTCCCTCAGCCAGGCGCTGAGAGCCAGGTTTCAGACTGGCTGCAATTTATTGGCATCCGTAAATCCCTGTGGAACTAGCTGATCTGGTCATTGCATGTGTCAGCAGAGGTGGTTGCTGTTGTCTCAGCAGTGCCTGCGTGCGGCACAGGGGGGCGCTCTTTCAGTCCATTCTCTCACCCAGAGGTGCCTCTCTGCTCCACACGGACGCTTCTGTGCCCTCCCTTGTTCCCCTTTGCTTCCAGCTGTTTGCCAGCACTGCAGGCCCTCTGGTCTACAGCATTATCCCTCCGATGGATGCTGCAGGGTCCCATGTCTTTCCAAAGCCCTGTTGTTATGTATCCTCAGAGCTGGGGTAAAAACGATTCTCTCTGCACCAAAACTTACTCGGTGCAAGGTTGGGTGAGCCAGGTGCCCCACTCCAGCCCCTAGTGATGTGCTTGATGCTGTCAACTCTAATTACCTGATCATGTCCTGGTTTCCCTCAGGCCCCCTCCCTAGTTCCAGGCACTGTACTTTGTCTCTGAGGCCTCCTCTGCTTTTTCTTATTTTGAAGGCATCTCAAGGAGATGGTGGGAGACAAGGCTGTGGACAGGCGGAAGGACGAGGGAGGCGTCAGGACAGACCCTGTTCTTCTGGCCCTGGCTGGCTCTTCCGAACAGGAGATGCAGGTGGTGACTGACCTGCTGGCTGCTGTGATCAGGTACAGGCTCCCCTTTCCTTTTGGAGTCAGTGTCTCCCCGCTGTAATGGGGGCCGGGGCGGGCCGGGCCAGGGACTGCTGCAGATGGGCCCGATTCTCCACTCCGTTCTACTGGCCTTCCACTGGCGGGAACGTGTCAGACCAGTGGCATGGAATGGGGAATTGGGCCTGCGAAAGACAGAAGCGCAGGAGCCCTACCCTGGGGGTTGTGCATCGCCAGCCATGCTAAGCCAGGAGCGCAAGGGCTGACCAGAGGGTGTGCGCTCCCTCGCGTGCCCACCAGCTGCTGGGGAGGAGCTGTAATAAATGTCAGTGCCACTTCTCCTCCTGTGTGGCTCCCAGCTGCTTGCTGGATTCTGGAACTGTCGTTTGTCCTGGCTTCAGAGGCACTGCCAATCCCCCGGCTGTGGCCTTTGCACCACACCCACCTGCGGAGTGCGAGATCCTGCTGGAGGATGCTACATTACGACTAACTGGCTGTACAGGCTCTGGGCATAGGCACTCAGGGATCGATGCCATCTTCCCCAGGGCTAGCAGGGGGCCAAGTTGGCCACTGACTCAAGTGTGAGCAGCTGGCTTACAGTGATCCCTAGGGGTCACTACACTGGCAAGGACATCGGCCTCGCGGGCATGCGTCTACTTATGTCAGAGGGGACCATGGCCTGTTGTTTCTGATCCCTTTGTTCCTTTCCCTCCCATCGCAGAGGCCTGTTGGAGGACACCCAGTTCCACCAGGCGGCGAGCAGGAGCCTGGATGAGCCCCTGCCTTATTTCCAGCAGGTCAGGGCTGCAGGATCAGCAAAGCACCAGGGCAGGAAGCAGAGCCTGGGTGGCTCCTCCAGAGCGTCTCCTTCCCCAGCCCCTTGTGCGAAGGACAAGTCGGGAGAGGAGGAGGAGGGGGAGAGACAGGAAGAATGTGAGATGAGCCTGGTCACCTCTCCCAGGGCGGCTGGGGAGGAGCCTCCGGATAGCCTGCGTGACATCCTTCAGCAGGAACAGCTACGGGAGGAGAAGGAGACAATCACCAGGTGAGGAGGAGCCCCGGCTGGTGTGATGCAGGGAGCATGGCCATGGGAAGCCCACTGCGTGGCATTGGTGTCACCTTGGACAGGAATCTGTCTCCCCCTCTCACATTGTACCTCCAGTGGGCTAGCCATGCACTAGGTGTGGCCACCCACTGAGTTCTCCCGCGCAGCCTGCTAGCCACCTCCTCTTGTGTACAGCAGTGCGGCCTGTGCAGGCGACAAGCCCCAGCATGCAATGCTCCTGACCCGACGCAGCACTGCAGATGAGAGCAGCTGTGGACACAGCGATTCAGTGCAGACGAGGCAGGGTTTTCAGACGAGGCGGTTTGGAGGCTCCTGCCCATCAGCCCCCGATTCAGGCACAGTCTATGCCGAGAAAGTGGCTGGGCTACTCCAGGGGAGGGCATGGGATCAGGTGCTGCATTTCTCCGCTCTCCGTGTGGCTGGCCGTGGCACCTTGGCACCCGCCTGTGCGCTAGGAGCACCTGCTGGAGCCCGGTGTGTGCCGGGGGAATCTCAGCTGCCCTCTCTGCGGCATTAAACATCCCCAGCCTGCACCTCTGGGCTTTCTAGGCTGCCTGCCTTCGGGAACCTGCTGGAGCTGGTGCTGGAGAACACGCTCCAGAACATAATGGTGGAGGCCAGCCGTGGCGAGGTGGTTCTGACGGCCCGTCCCAGGGTGATCGCCCTGCCCCCATCCTCTGCCCAAAGGTAAGGGGAGGGAGTGCCTCCTGTGTCCGGCTGTAGCACACCTCCACTCCTGGCAACAGGGCTTGACTCTGTCGTCCCGTCTGCCAGCAGCTCATGCGCCGGGTGTGAAATGGGCAGGTTCCTCCCAGAGAGTGCGACCATCACCCCGCTGCAGGATCCAGGGGGGGGCAGCAGGAATGGCCAGGGCACTGGAGAATCCAGGCCAAGGGTGTAGGCTCCAGGGGGGAGTCTCCCTTTGTGTCGTTTAATTCCTTTCCAGCGGGGGGAGGGGGAGGATGGGTGGACACCCGTCGTTTGGAGCCCTACAGTGCACCCCTGTTTAATAGGGGGTGGCTGAGCAAACATCCAAACCTTCCTCACGCTGGGTCACATTTTAAAATTGGGAGCACGGTGTGGGAGGAACGTGGGTCCAACCCCAGCCTCCTCCTGGGCACACGCTCCACGTCCGTGCGGAATTGCTGGCGCCATGTGCGGGCAGTCGTGCCGTGTCTCAGCGCCTGTGGATGTGTCAGAGGAGGTGGTGCTGGGTGAGGCCAGGGGGCCGGCTGTGTGTGAGGACGAAATCCCACCCTTCATAAGCGTGTCTGTGCGATTCTGGATTTCCACAACAAGTCCTGAGCTGGGCTGGGTCAGCGGGCGAACGATCCTCAGTAGGTATCTATATCCCAGAGCGTAATGGAGCAGCAGCCAAGCTCCGACACTCACGCTTGGCAGCCCCACACCAGGGCTTCACTGCAGCTGAGAACCCGCACACCTCTCCTGATCTCTGACCCACCGAGAGAAACCTGTGGGGTGGGGTTGGGGGCACTTCCCTAAATGGCAGAGCTCTCGCCCACTACTTGTGGGTTGGGCCAGAGAGGCCAAGGGAGGCAAGGCCAAGTGGTTTCATCTAGCAGGGCCGGGCACTGAGAAGCCATTTGCATGCGGGAAGGGGCAGCTGTGGGTGCTGAGGAAGGGGAGCATGGGCAGGGCAGCGGCATTCGGGGCTAGGCCAGAGGCACAGTGTTTGGGATGGGGTGGGAGAGGCTCGGTGGTTGACCTGCCCATCTCCCGGCATTATGGGGGTGCTCCTCCTGCTGGATCCCCCAGGGCTGTGTGGTGGAGGAGGAGGGTGACGTGCAGGAGGCCCTGAGGAAAGGCCGCAGGCCGGATGCTGCCAGATCCAAAGGGAATCTCTTCTCTTTCAGAGGCATCAGCCCAGCCACGCCTGGCCACCCTGCATCGCTGTTGCGCACGTCAGGGCCTGGGCCCAGCCTCCACACTGAAGGGAAGGAAACTGAGGGTCACCCTCAGATGGTCCTGTCTGCCTAGATGGCCTGCGTGGCTCAGAACTGCTGCCCATGCTAGCTGAGTTCAGCGCTCAGTCTGGTCTCTGAGGAATGGCAGCGGCCACAGCCCCTACTGGAATCCCCCACAGCAGCCGGCTCCTGGGGACCAGGCCTTCTCCACTGTTGGCCAGGTCAGAGAGGAGCCAGCCCCAAGACCCGAGGTGGGTGGCTGTGCCCAGGGGAGTTCAGCCACCTGGCACTGAGTGTGGAGGGCATCTTGCCTTGCAGCGAGCTGGGCATTTGGAGCGGGACTCTGTCGGTGAAGTGTCCCCCGCATGCCCCAGGTCGTCCCTGTGGGTGGGACATGGGTTTTGAACATGCCTACTTTGAATTTGAGCCTGCCGCTGATGACTCCCTCCCTGCGTGCTGTTCCGGTTCTCAATCTCTCTGCAGCGGCGGCAGGAACCCGGGCCCTTCTGCTGCCACAATGCCCAACGTCAGTGAAACTGGGGCAGCTCCGCTCAGGAACAGCCCGCCCTCCGTGCAGCTACCTGGCTGGCTGCAGCACTGACTCCCCCGGGTGCTACTCCCAAATAAAATGCGCTGTATGGCTGTGCCCTTCTCTGGGAGAGTGTGAGGTGGCTAACGTGTCTGGACTGAGCTCCTGCCACCACTGGGCGCCCCCCTCGCCGCTCAGAGTCCTGTTATGGCACATGGGCCCCTGCAGAGCCGTTCATGCTGCTCCCCCGGGGGTGGGGGGAATTGGGACCCCTGCGGACTGTGCATGCCTGTCTGTGTCTCCCCCTCAGCACCCCATGGTCTGGCAGGCAAGGCCAAGACCCGAGTGTCAGAGGAGAGAGATTCACCCGAAACAGGCAGGGTTAGCAGTTGCCAATAGGTGGCACCAGCACCATTAGTAAAAGTACCAGATGGTTCAGCCAGACGCCTGGCCAAGGCCCCCCCTGCTCCCAGGCTTTGTGGGCTCTGGGGAGCGGCTGGGCAGGGGAGTCACTGAGGAGTGCGGCTGAGCCAGAGTGGGCCCCACCCCTCCGGCCAGCTCCTGCGTGGGGTAACACGAGGATGCAAGACACAGCTCTGGCCGCCCACCTCTACCCCTTTTTCCAGCCATCTTTTGGGCACGTGCCTGGCCATGAGCCAGGCCAGTCGTACTGTGCCTAGCACACAGGCGGTGCGGGCTGGCACCATGGCCCTGGTGCAGCAGCCTGGGCAGTGCGTTGTGCCTGGTGCCTGGGCAGCGCTGGCACTGCATGTCCCTCTGTAGTTGGGTCCTGTGGTACTGACCCGATACCCCTGGTGCCTGGGGAGGGAGGGAGGGGTGTATTGCCCCAGGTGCCCAGAGCAGTGCTGGCAGTGGGTGCAGGAGGCACCTCCCGCTTTCTGTACCCGGGGACATGACGCAGCTGAACCCAGCACTCAGCTACGAGCAGCAGTTGCATGTTTGTAAATGTCCCCAAGCCGCAGGGCTGGGCTGTTCCTGTTGTCAGAGAGACAGCGAGGGCCCATCTGGCTGCTCCAGAGCTCAGCCAGGTGCCTGGGGGCTCCAGATGGAGTCTGGATCCTTCTCCTGAGCAGCCTGCTCCCCTCCTCTGAGCTGGGGCTCCAGTTCTCCCCAGCGGGGCCTTCTGCTCGCCCGAGCTGAGAGCACAGCGTGAGGTGCCCCCACCGCCCAGCCCAGCCCATTGTGATCCACAGCTCATTGCACCAGGGCGCTGGCTGCTTTCTCTGCCTGGGCGGAACCTGTGCTCCGGGGTCACCCTGTCCCAGGCCAGTGGAATGCTTGGCACAGCTTGGGTTGGGATCCTGGCACATCATGCAAGCTCACCCTGGCTGGGGAGGGGAAGAGCTGGTGCTGGTAATTCAATAGGGGGCACTCTCCCGTCCGTGCTGACCCAGCATGGTTCTAGTCTTGGGGCGCTGTACTGCAGGGAGCAGGGTGGGTGAATCGTTAGGGGGTGCTGTCCCCCTCCCCTCTGAGTCGGTGCTGACCTCAGTGTCCCAGCTCGGGGTATGGGGCACTGTGCCGCTGGAGGGAACACTCTTTTAATGAGGTGGGAAATGGACCTGCGGACTCCTGGATCACACCACGAAGGGGGGTGAACCCAGTGCCCAGGCGGAATCCTGACACAGGGGACTCCCTCCTGCCATGTCAGCTGGCTGCAGGCTCCTCCTGTAATAACCTTCAGGGCTGCCCTGCTGCAGTCCTGGGCCAAAGGAATCCTGGGGGCTGTCCAGCAAAGGCATCAAACCGCTCCTCAGTGGCAAGTGATCCCGGGCCCAGCAGGTTGAAAGCACGGGCCTCTACCGCTTGAGCTAAAGGGGCAACTTCATTAGCTGGCAGCTGCAGTAGACCATTACCCTCTTAATTACTTGGGGCAGTTCTCTGGCCTCTGTTAAACAGGGGATCAAACGAGATGATCACAATGGTCCCTTCTGGCTTTGGAATCTACGGCTCTTAAGCCAACTGACCCCTAGAAGGGGAAAGGCCCAGACAATCCTCATGCAGCATGGATCCCATTCATTAGATTGCTTTGAACTCCCGGGGAGGCCAGCTCCCTGGTGGCGAGAGCTCTTCCTCGCCCCTCCAGCTCAGCGAGAATGGGGCTGAATCAGCAAAGGGAGGGTTCCTGGGTGTCAGTCGTGGGTGGGATCCCTGTTTCCTGTGGGTATTTCTAACCTTGGTGACAGCACATGGCTAGTAGAATGGCTGAAAAGCAAGACTTTTCTTTTGTCAGAGAAGCCAGAGACCGGTGCTGAGAGCCACAGAAGTACTTAGACAGTAGGCTACCCCTGGACAGACAGACCCATGCCATGCGGTTCACAGGGATTCTTTTGGCTAATTTCTTCCCAGGTGCATCCTGATTCTGTCTGTCCCTTGGAAGAAAGCTCTGTAGAGGTGGCGTGGCAGGAGAGTCTTTGCTCTGCCCTGTATGGTGCTCTTAAAATATAGTGATTGGGGCAAATTCAGTAGGGAGAAACGGCACAACGATGCACAAACTCCTGTCCCACCAGCAGCACGATCCCAGACTTCCAGGGGACCCCCCGCTCCGGGCTCAGCAAGCATCTCAGACAGACAATCACCTCAAAGGGGTATTTCTCCACAGTCCTCTACCCTTGTTCACAACATTCAGCCCTAGATCTGTAAAACCAGCCCGGGATCTGCTCCCCTCTTCCGTCTCTGTCCTTGGATCTACCTCTTTTGGGCCAAGATGCACCTGTGCACCCCATGGGTGGGATCCCACTGGATCGAGATGGGGAACAGAACCAGGGGTGACCTGGAAAGCTCAGAGAGGCAGGATGATCTAGTCATCTGAGCATGGGAACAAGCACTCCTGCCTTCTAGTCTGATGGGCTCTGTTGTCTGGGCTGAGTCATTCTGGGTCTCAGCTCCCCTCCCTCATGGGGCGGCAGGATGACCAAGTTAATGTTTGGAAAGTGCTAAGCATTATTATATGTTTAAGGGCATAATATTGAAAAGCAAACAGACCGTGTGTGTAGCCTAGATGCAGTGCGATGCCTGGGGAACAGCTTTCCTGTTGTTAACAGCTCACATCCTGTCCTGGGCACTGGGGGGTGGGGGTGGGGGGTGTTATTGGTGACAGATCCGACCCTTCTCAAGAAAGAGGAGATTGAGGAGATTGATGTTTATTGTCCGTTCTCTGCCACCAGGCTGTGATGAACCAAGACTCCCCCAGCTCTGGTGCCCTGTTGGCCTTTTCTCACACACTGGTCCATGGCTGTTAGGTACAACTAATCTTATTCTCTCTCTCTGGGCCGTTTTAATCTCGGGGGTTGCTGGCTTCAGCAGAGTTATGCCAGAGATGGTGCTGGCTCTCCAGGGAGCATCTCTTTAGAGGGATTGAGAGACGATGCTAACAAGTTGGAAATAGAGCTTGCGCCCCCCGCCATCATGGATTCTGCCTTGGCCGTTCTGGAGAAAAGTGGCTGAACGTTTTGCTTTGGTGCCAGTTTTCATCTCCCTCCACCTGCAAAGCCAGGTTGCCATCGGTACCACAGCCAGGCATGACAGGAGAACGTGCATACAATTACAAAACTTCTGCCAAAGGTCTAAAGAGCTTGGAGAGTGTCTCCAGCTAGCTGCTAAACCTTATGGCACCACCACAGGGAGTGGGGGCCAGGACTCCTGGGTTCTACACCCAGCTTTTCTATCCGTTTGCCATGTGATCTTGGGCAAGTGGCTTCATCTTGTTTATCCCATTTGTACAATGGGCAACACGGAAACTTGCTCGTTCATGGAGGAGAGACTGAATTCACCGAGGCTTGGGAAGTGGGGCCATGAGATGGAAGATGCTGTAGACATGCCAAGCGCCCATTTCAAGATGGGCCAGGGTGCCATTGTTTTGTGACCTGTCATCACGAGAAGCTCCAGGGACAGAGGGAAACACCGTGAGAAGCCGCAGGGATGGAGGGACAACTGGAAACCTGCTTGCCCAGCTCTGCTGGGAGAAAGCTTGGGAACGTAGCCTTGCTGTTTGCTGAGAAATCACACGTTAACCCTGCCCTCAGGCCAGGCCTGAATGCTGGCTGCCCAGCACCCGGGGCAGTGTCATTTCCAGCCCTGGGAGGCGCTGCAGACTCAGGCCCTGCTTTTGCCTGGGGCATGTTTGGAGGGAAAGAAGGGAGCACTTTTGTGGTCTGTTCCCTGCGGGTTGGGGTGTTGGATGTTTCCCAGGAGGGCAATCGATAGATCTCCTCGGGCTGAGGACTGACGTCTCCTCTGAGTAGGAGCAGGGAGCTCTCACCAGCGGCGCAGCTAATGAGATGCTCTCCGCCCGGTGCTAGATAGCAGAGAGATCCGTCGCCATGGATTTCATCCGATATGCACACCCAGCCTTTTCTTCTCTGCCCGCTGCTCTGCTGCCGGGGCCCCGCTTCTGGGGAGAGCCCGAGGGGGGAGAACAGAAGGGATCCTGACTCCTTAAAACATTTAACACCAGGCGCGTCATGCCATTGTCTGGGAGACAATGAGATGAGAACAAAACAGCACCTGGGCTGGGAGCACCGGTGAGAACCCTGTGTCTGCACCGCACGGCTCCGCAGCCCCGCCAGGGCCTGCTGCTGACGCGCTCCGTCCGTCCCGCCAGCACGGCCTCGTGTGTGGCAGAAAGACGGGGAGAGCCTCAGCCCTAGAGATAGTCCTCGCCGTGGGTTACCTGGCACCGTGTGCCGAGGAGCAATGAATGGCTCCCTAGGTCCCTTGGGCTCCTTTCCCTTGTATGGGGATGTCCCCTTGGTCTGCACAATTCATTATTAGTGTGGTGGTACCTAGAGGCCCCAGCACAGATCAGGGCCCCTGGGTGCTGCACAGACCCCAGCGCAGGTCAGGGCTGCAGCGCGCCGGGTGCTGTACAGACCCCAGTGCAGATCAGGGCTCCAGCGCGCACGGTGCTGTGCAGATCCCAGCACAGGTCAGGGCCCCCGTGCGCCGGGTGCTGCACAGACCCCAACGCAGGTCAGGGCCCCCGTGCGCCGGGTGCTGCACAGACCCCAACGCAGGTCAGGGCCCCCGTGCGCCGGGTGCTGCACAGACCCCAACGCAGGTCAGGGCCCCAGCGCACCGGGTGCTGCACAGACCCCAACGCAGGTCAGGGCCCCCGTGCGCCGGGTGCTGCACAGACCCCAACGCAGGTCAGGGCTGCAGCGCGCTGGGTGCTGTACAGACCCCAACATAGGTCAGGGCCCCCGTGCGCTGGGTGCTGTACAGACCCCAGCACAGATCAGGGCTCCAGCGTGCACCGTGCTGTACAGATCCCAGCACAGGTCAGGACCCCAGTGCACCGGGTGCTGTACAGACCCCAGTGCAGATCAGGGCTCCAGTGCGCACGGTGCTGTACAGACCCCAGCACAGATCAGGGCCCCAGCTTGCCGGGTGCTGTACAGACCCCAATGCAGGTCAGGACCCCAGCGCACCGGGTGCTGCACAGACCCCAGTGCAGATCAGGACCCCAGCGCACCGGGTGCTGCACAGACCCCAACGCAGGTCAGGACCCCAGCGCACCGGGTGCTGCACAGACCCCAACGCAGGTCAGGGCTGCAGCGCGCCGGGTGCTGTACAGATCCCAGCACAGATCAGGGCTCCAGCGCGCATGGTGCTGTACAGATCCCAGCACAGGTCAGGGCCCCCGTGCGCTGGGTGCTGTACAGACCCCAGCGCAGATCAGGGCTCCAGCGCGCATGGTGCTGTACAGACCCCAGTGCAGATCAGGGCTGCAGCGCGCCGGGTGCTGTACAGACCCCAGCACAGGTCAGGGCCCCCGTGCGCTGGGTGCTGTACAGACCCCAGCGCAGATCAGGGCTCCAGCGCGCATGGTGCTGTACAGACCCCAGTGCAGATCAGGGCTGCAGCGCGCCGGGTGCTGTACAGACCCCAGCACAGGTCAGGGCCCCCGTGCGCTGGGTGCTGTACAGACCCCAGCGCAGATCAGGGCTCCAGCGCGCATGGTGCTGTACAGACCCCAGTGCAGATCAGGGCTGCAGCACGCCGGGTGCTGTACAGACCCCAGCACAGGTCAGGGCCCCCGTGCGCTGGGTGCTGTACAGACCCCAGTGCAGATCAGGGCTCCAGCGCGCATGGTGCTGTACAGATCCCAGCACAGGTCAGGGCTCCAGCGCGCCGGGTGCTGTACAGACCCCAGTGCAGATCAGGGCTCCAGCGCGCATGGTGCTGTACAGACCCCAGCACAGATCAGGGCTCCAGCGCGCATGGTGCTGTACAGACCCCAGCACAGATCAGGGCTCCAGCGCGCATGGTGCTGTACAGACCCCAGCACAGATCAGGGCTCCAGCGCGCATGGTGCTGTACAGACCCCAGCACAGATCAGGGCTCCAGCGCGCATGGTGCTGTACAGACCCCAGCACAGATCAGGGCTCCAGCGCGCATGGTGCTGTACAGACCCCAACGTAGGTCAGGGCCCCCGTGTGCCGGGTGCTGTGCAGATCCCAGCACAGATCAGGGCTCCAGCGCGCATGATGCTGTACAGATCCCAGCGCAGGTCAGGGTCCCAGTGCACACAGTGCTGCACAGACCCAAGTGCAGATCAGGACCCCAGCGCGCATGGTGCTGTACAAATGCCACGAGACAGTCCCTGGCTGAAGGAGATTGCAGTGTAAATAGCCAAACAGACAAAGGATGAGAGGGGAAAGAGGATGAAGTAACTTCCCCAAGGTCACGCAGCAGGACAGTGGCGGAGCCAGGCATCGAACTGACTCTCAGCCCCCACCCACTAGGCCAAACAGCTCCAGCAACTCAGTGCTCTGGGACAGGGCACTGGATTGCTCTAAGGGTTGGGCCTGGAGCCTCCCTGGCTGGTCTAACCTGGGACTGGAGGCCCTTCCCCTGATGGCTGCTTGGTGTCTGCAGTGGGTTGGGTGCGGGGAGTGTCTCAGTCTGGTTCCTAGGGGGGCCAGGGGCCTGCATCACAAGCCCACCATCCCTTGGCGGGTTTGGGGGAAGCTTGTCCTGCCCCTGCTGTGTGGGTACATAGTGGACTCGGGCTCCAGTGCGGTCTGTCTGGGAGAAAGGGTCACACACAGCCGCAGCATCGATTTGCCTGCCAGGGCTCCTGCCAGTGGAGGGAAGCTAGTTCATCCAATGGCTGCCTGGCACTGAGCCCCTCACCCCCACTGTGTTCACGCTGGGGTCGCTCCGTCGACTGCAGGGGAGCGACTCCTGCTTTACCCCAGCGTAGTTCAGAGTCGGAGCAGGCCCTGGGGATCCCGCGGGCGCCTTACGGGCAGGGAGCTCTGGAGCGTTTCTCCTGGAGCCTGTTGCTGTATCTTGGACACGTTCTGGGGGGCGTCTGCTGGAACTGGAGATGTGGTTGCTTAATCCCCTGGCATTACCATTGGCTTGGTACCGCACGGCATTTCGATGAAAAAACCAGACCACTATCAAATGAACAGGGCCCCCATGAAATGGATTAAAAACGGGCTCACGGGGAGGTCTCCAGGTGTAATTGTGAACAGAGATTCCCCCTCGAACCAGGGAGTGTCCAGTGGGGTCCCGCAGGGATCGGTTCTTGGCCTAACGCTGTTTAACATCTTTGGCAATGACCTGGGAGAAAACCCCCAAACCTCCCGGATACGGTCTGCAGGTGACACAGGAGTGGAGGGAGGGGTAAATAATGAAGTGACAGGTCCCTGATCCTGAGTGATCCAGGGAACGCAGGCCGCATGGAGGACGGGGGACTCTCCCCGGGCTTTCCCAGTGCCAGCCAAACCCATGTTCTGCCAGGCCCTGGCAGAGCCTGCCCAGGAGGGGAGCCGTTTATCCTCACCCCATCTCTCGCTCCTTTGCCCCATTCCGTCCTTCCTTCCTTTCCATTGGGAACGATGCAGGTTGCCTTCAGGCCCGGCTCCTCTGCGCACCCCCACTGCTCCCCCGCCCGTCCCCCCTGCCCCGCCCCGTGGCTGCAAAGTGATCCAGGCAGGTGGGCGGAAAAGTGACAGCTGGTGTTGTTCCAGGGCAGGTTAATGAGTGTCTCCTCCTCTGGCCCCCTCCGCCCCCCCTCCAGCGCCCAGGCTCCTGGCTCCTGTCAGCCCATCAGGCTCCCATTAACAAAGCAGCCCTGGGGAGTTTGCAGAGAGCCCTGCTCTGGCTCTAATCTAGGTGGGCTAATCACCTCCCCTGCCCAGCCTGCCTCCTCTGGGTCAATATTTGCGCTGAGCAAACACAGAGCCTGTGACAGGTGTGCTGGGAGAAGCTCTCCATTGCCGACCCAGCCCTCTCCCCGGGCTCTGCACAGCCCCAGCTCCCCGGCCCCCCTTGCTCCCTGGGAGTCAGCGCTATTTTTATCAGGGCTATAAAAGCCCCACCGAGCCGCCGGCGCCCTCATTTTCTGCTCGGGAGCCAGCCGGAGAAGGTGAGCGACTCACCTGCCAGCTGCCAGCGTGTCCCCGGAACCAGGTGAGATCCTGCCAGCCCTGCTGCCTTCGGGGCCTGGGCTGCGGCTGGGAGCAGGACTGTCCTCGGCTCAGACTGAGGGGTCAGGGCTCAGGGCTCCTGGGGGCTGCACCCCAACCGTCGGGTTGCAAGGGAGGCTCTGAAATCCCAGGGACTTTTCCTCCGATGCCCCAGGGACTCGCCCCAGAGAGCAGAGGGAACGGGGCTCGGCTCGGCCGGAGTCACCGATCCGCCTGCTTTGCCCCCTTCGGTGTCTCTCTCGCTCCCTCTCCTCGCTTTTCCCTTCCTCTCTTGCTCTCTGCCCTTCTCTGCCCCTCTCTCCCTGGGGATTTAATTTCCTTCCTTCTCTTTTCACTGCTCTCCTGCCCCTGCCCCCGCCCCCAGCCGTTTAACTCCCCTTCTCCCTGCTCTGTTTGTTCCCCCAGGCTGCACCTTCCGGACTTTCCCCCGGGGTGAACCGGTTCCAAGCCCAGGGCAATGGCAGGGACCCCTGCTCCTGCACGTCAGATCCAAGGGGCAGAGGGACCCGCCCAGGCGTCTTCCCCCTGCCCGGTTGTCGGCTCGGGCCAGGGACGGGCGCAAGCAGGCCGAGCCCGGAGCAACCTCTGCACTTGCCTGGCGTCGAGCCCCACGTGCAAGACCTGACGTGAACGTTTTGTTCGTTCGGCTCGCGTTAGGCAGGTCCAGCCTGTCGGCACGCCTGTGACACACCTGTGACACGTGTGCAATGCCCGTGCAAGGTGCACACCCGGTGGACATGCAGCGTGTCACTGCCATGACCTGCGAATCATGTGTGACATGCATTATACACGAGTGGCATACAGCCCCCCGGCCAACATGCTGGGACCCTACAGACATGTCAGATGAGGTACACGCAATGTACACCCGTGAAATGTGCCAGCCACACAGTGTGCACACCTCCGGCGTGCAAGGGACCATGCAGCCCCGGGGAGCTCCCGGCAGAGAGTCTGGGGGCAGAGACAGGGGAATGCCAGAGTTACCCCCTGCCCGTGAGTCCCGTCCATTCAAAGCCAGCGGGAGCTCACCTGCCGTGCCGCCGGGGACCGGCTCAGCGGGGTGGTGCTCACTTGTATTTCGCCCCAGGCAGGTCTCACTGTTCCCCTGAGTTCAGGGGACTCTCAGCAGCTGCCAGCAGCCCCGCGGGGCAGGGAGGGCGAGCAGGGCAGCGGTAGGGGGATGGGGTGGGGGGTCGCATCTCTCAGTTCAGCCCCCTCCCCCATACTTGGTGTCATTAAGTATTTGCAGCCAGCTGCTTCCTTGTGCCCAGTGACAGAGCAGGGCCTGGCCCCCATGGCTCTGTCCCCTTAGCCAGCCCCAGCTGCAGGGGCGGTGGGCGCCTGGCTCTCACCTGTGCTACCCCCCCCCCCCCAGTGCCCAGTCAGATGCTCGGTAACTGACTTTGCATAGGGGCGAGGGCAGGGCTGGGGGCCCCAGGGAGCCTGCTCTCCCCGAAGGCTGGGTCTATGCTGCAGACCCATCGGTGTAACTCCATCACCAGGGTGTGAAAAATCCAGCCCCCGGCGACGGAGTGATACCGACCGAGCCCCTGGGCAGCCAGCACAGAGCTTCGCCCAGTGCCCACCCTCTGGGGAGGTGGGGGACGACCCCCACCGCTGTACAGGAAGATAAGCCCTTACCCACAGCACAGGCCGTGCCTGGGTGAGCTTCCCAGCACCCCCTCTTCCCCAGAGGGACCCTGGGGGGCGAGAGAGCTCTCTGCTGGGATTGCCAGCCACAGGGCCTGGTGTGATGTGCACCCCTTGGTTCCTCTAGGGCCAGAGCTAAGACCCCCTGGGTCACTTCACCATCGGGCTGTCCTCTGTGCAACCCGGGCTACGCTGGGGCCAGGGACTCGGAGCTGGAAGGCTCCACAGCCCAGGTCCCCCAGAGCCACTAGGACTCCCTGGGGAGGACCTTGCCCCATAGTGGCGTAGCGGGGAGACCCACAGGGCGGTTCTCCTGGGCGAGTCAAGGCTGAGGAGGCCCCTGGGGCAGCTGGGAAGGGGGAGGATGGATTTTGCCCTGGTCCCTTGTGCCCCCTCAGCTGGCTGGCTCCAGTTTTTGTCTCTGAGCAAGGTAAGGACTGTCTGCTGCCTGTCATCACCTGTCCAGCACTATGGGCCCCGATCCCAGCCTAGGGCCCCTCGGCAACACTGCAGGACAAATCACTGCTCCTGCTGACACCCCCCTCCCCCGGAGACATACCCACAGCCTCCACCTCAGGGCAGGTTAAAAGGCAGTTACAGCACAGGCAAGGCCTTTGGTCCTAGTTAACCTGTGGAACTGTCTGCAGGAAGGTCAGCGGAGGGGGGATGCAGCCGTTTCACAGGCCTAGGAGCAGCATTGGCCTGAGCTGGGCTCAGAACGTCCCTGTGGGTAGCAGCGAAGGCCGGGGGGAGCCCCTGAGCCTGGCGCTGCCCTGGAGGGCCCTTGGCTTAGCCACAGAGGCCTCTGCTGGGGCAGCTTGACACCCCCATGCTTCCCTCTACCTTGGCACTCCCTCGCTGCCCCCTTCCCCTTAGCACCGCCCTCCACTGGCCAGCCCTGCTCCCCCCCAGCCCTGGCGCTTTGCCTCTGGCTGCCCTGCTCAGCCTGAGCAGCGCCTTGGTGATGGGATGTGATTTGAGGGAGCTGTTGGAGGTGGCCCCTTCACCTCTGCTGGCCTCCTCTGGCTCAGCAGCCTGGGGCTCCCCAGAGCGGGGGAGTCCTGGCAAGCTCAGCGGGGATCCTGCTGCAGAGAGGGGCCAGGGTGGAGATGGTGGGTGGGTGAAAGACGTGGAGTCCAAGCCCTGCAGGTTGGGTGGGGTCCCACTGGGGCTGCATCAGCGAGGCAACCAGCCAGTGCCCAGCACCTGCGACTCCGACATGCGGGCTTAACACCAGGGACCAGCCTGATGGGCCTCCTGCAGCTCTAGCCGCTGGGATGTGGGGGCAGTGCCCCGCTGCCCTGCTGGCCCATTGGGCTGAGGCCGCGCTGCCAGGGGGCGGGGGGTTCCCTCTGCACAGAAGTGGGTTCGACCGACTGCAGCTGTCTGAGGGCTGGATGCAGCTGACCTGGCATCAGATGCCCCATGGGGGGCGCTGTCTGAGGTGCACCTGCCTGGTGGGCTCTCTGACCCACACAAGTGGCCCTGGAGGGCATCCCCATGCCGGGGCAGCTGAGCGCACACCCCGGGGGACGTGGGGTGGCCATCGGCCAAGCATGCGACCGGAGCAAGGCCCTTGCCAGTGGACAGGTCTCGGTTACAGCCAGAAGGGACTGTTTGTACCCTGCCGAGCTCGGCTCTGGGGGCTCGTCCGCGTGGGGATTCGCCCGGACTAGCTATTCCGCAGTAGTACGGCTGCAGCAGGAGCTAAGCCGGAATAGCTACTGGCCGGTTTCCCCCGTGGCCAAGCCCTGGGCTTCCCTCTGAGTTCGGATTCTGGCCCCGGTTCCCCTTTTCCTTTTGCAGTAAAAGTCTGACAAAGTTAAAAGAAAGAAAAACCCCTGCAACAAACACAGCCCAGAAAAAGACCAGCCCGACCCCACCCCACCCTGCCACGAGTCCTGACCAAAGCCAGGCGCCCCAAGGCCCCTGCCTCCTTCACTAACGCCGGGCTTGCTCAGATAACACACCTGGCTGCGGGGGAGAGCCCCGCACGCGAGTGACAGCTCCGCAGCCAGGTACATAAGGACACCCGGCCCAGACGCCGCTCGTCCTCCTCGGGAGGTTTCGCCCTAAAGAGACGGGAGACGGGCGCTGGGTAGGACTGTGTCCCACTGGACTGGACCTTGCCCCTAAATCACGTCAGTGCTTTGGCAAACCCTGCGCGTCTTCAGGGGCCTTACGGTAACTCGAGGCGCCAGCAGAGACCGCAGCGACTCACCCAAGGCCAGAGGAGTGGCAGAACCAGGGCGAGGACCCTGGCCGTGCCCGATGCCCGAGCAGTTCCCCCGGTTTTGGGGCCTTCCACAAGGAGGAGAAATGGATGCTGCAGGCCAGGGCCGTTCTCTGGGGCAGGCTTGTTTATTCACAAAGAGCGTGCGCAAGGTCCTGCTTCCCCAACCCCATGGAAACAAACAGCAGCCGGCCTGGGGATCCCTGCGCCTGCCAGGGCAGCGGGCCCAGTGCCCAAGAATCCATCTCTTGTCTTGTCCCCAGACGGGGACGTGAGCCGGCCCATCCCTGCGCTGTCTGTGTGTGCGGCACTGGGCTCTGCGGGGCCATGGGCTCCAGGCTCCCGCAGAACAGATTAATAACAACAGTTCACCAGCCACGCTTGGTTCACGCCCATCGCCGTCCCCAACTCACGCGTGAGGCTTGGCATGGGTCCAGGAATGAGCCAGCATAAAAATGGCCAGACTGGGTCAGAGCAATGGTCCATCGAGCCCAGTGTCCTGTCGTCCGACGGGGCTGGTGCCAGGCGCTTCAGGGCAATGAACAGAACTCAGCAATTATCGAATGATCCAGCCTGTCACCCATTCCCAGCTTCTGGCAGTCAGAGGCTTAGGGACACCCAGAGCAGGGGGTTGTGACCCTGCCCATCCTGGCTAGTAGCCAGTGCTGGACCTATTCTCCAGGAACGTATCTAGTTCTTTTTTGAACCCAGTTATACTTTTGGCCTTCACAACATCCCCTGGCAAGGAGTTCCACAGGTGTACTGGCCGTTGTGTGAATGTCACATATCCACAGGACCAATGCTGTGACCCCACCTTTGGAACAATCTCTTGGGGGTCAGTGAGCCAGACCCCACCAGGGCAGGCCCTGTGGCTTCACCACTTCCTCAGACTGGGCCCCTGGTCCTTCAGCCCCCCTGCTTCACACTGCGAGCTCCAGTCAGCGAGCCAGCTGAGGCAGCCCCGGAGGGAGACGTGTACCATCTTAGGGAACACTGCACCTCTGTAAGCATCTGCAGGGACAGCCCATACTTGACTGTCACCTCACCCCCCTGACCCAGTCCTTTGTTCCCGAGCTGCGGAGATGTGACTCAGCCCCCTGCTGAGAGGCGGGGAAGTCCATATCTCTCTGCCTCCTTGGTTGCTAGGTGTCCATGTCTGGGCGACTGGAGCTGCCATTGTTTTCTCAAGAGCTCCCTTGATGTGGGACCTGAGGCCAGACAGCTGGGAGCCATTCACACCTGTGTCTTAGCCTGCCCAGACAGCGAACAGATCTCCCACCCCCCTGGTAACAATGCAGCATATTGGGGAAACTGAGGCGCCGGAAAAATATTACAAAAAATTCCCACTTTGTCACAGGGAAGAAGTCCTTCCTTCTGTTTGTTTTAAACCTGCTGCCTGTTAATTTCATTGGGTGACCCCTGGTTCTTGTGTTACGCAAAGGGGCAAATAACACTTTCCTAGTCACTCTCTCCACACCAGACATGATTTTGTAGACCTCTGTCATGTCCGCTGTGATGAAGTGGGACTGTTCTTAATGTTTCCTCTGAATATTGTGGGGGTGCCTCAGTTTCCCCAATGCAGTTCTGAAGTATCTAGGGGGTGGGGTAAGGGTGTATGATCATTGCAGAGCCCTAGAGGGCAGGTGTGTGCAGGGGTCTGGACACAGAGAATGGCCGACACCCTGTTTCCTGGCAGCTGATGGCCTGGGCCCTTCCCCCCTGCAAGGTGAGAGCTAAAGGGTTGGAGAACAAAGGAATCCAGTGACCTCCTGGCCCGGGAAAGGGACAAAGCCCAGAGGAGGAGGGACTGGAGGGAGTTTCAGTTTGGGGCTGGCTGGGGACATGGAGTGAAGGGCAGATGTGGTTGTCTGGCTCACCGTCCCCCAAAATGGACCCGGCTGAGGGGTCCTGTTCTCTGCACCTACAAGCTCTGTGTTAGACCATGTTCCTGTCGGCTAATAAACCTTCTGTTTTACTGGCTGGCTGAGAGTCCCGTCTGACTGCGGAGTTGGGGGGCAGGACCCTCTGGCTTCCCCAGGACCCCACCGGGCGGACTCGCTGGGGGAAGCGCAGGGAGGGGCAGAGGAGGCTGAATGCTCTGAGGTCAGACCCAGGAAGGTGGAGCCGGGGGAGCTGTGTGTCCTGCAGACAGGCTGCTCCCCGAGAGGAGACTTCCCCAGATTCCTGCCTGGCTTCATGGGGAGCAGATCCAGAGCATCGCCCGGGGGCTCCGTGACATCCGCCCAGCCCCGCTCTTTAGCTGTCTTTTTTCCAAGCTGAAAAGTCCCAGTCTTATTAATCTCTCCTCATACGGCAGCCGTTCCATCCCCCTCATCAGTTTTGTTGCCCTTTCCTGAACCTTTTCCCATTCCAATGTATCTTTTGTTGAGCTGCGGCGATCACATCCGCACGCAGTGTTCAAGGTGTGGGAGTCCCATGGATTTAGATAGTGGCATTGTGATATTTTCTGTCCATTATCTCTCCCTTTCTGGCTCCCCTGTGTGTTCGCGCTGGTAATCAGCCTGGGTTAGCCCGAGCGGCCATAGAAAGCTTGTCTATCACAGCCCCTTCCCTTACCTTTGGAAACTTAAGATAGAAACTCCTTGTGTAGCTGTGGTTACCTGCTTTAACCTTGTAAATAACTCTCTTGTTTCCTTTTCCTGTTTAATAAACCTCGAGATAGTTTATTATAGGATTGGCTACAAGTGTTTTCTTTGGTGTGAGATCTCAGGTGTAACTGGCCTGAGGCAAGCGACTGGTCCTTTGGGGCTGGGCGTAGCCGGAATATTGCTGTGATTCCTGGTGTGAGCAACACCGGGAGGGAGCCTGGAGTGCGTGGTATTGTGGCCTCCCGGACCAACAGGCTGGGCTCAGCCTGGGGCAGTGGGGAGGGATTTGCATGTGTTTTGTGTATGTGGGTATGAGACCTGGCCTGGGCCGGGACGATTTGCATGGCTGGGGCAGAGTGTGTGTGGGATTCGGGCTGGGCGCATTTGCATGGGCATGTGTGTGCGATTGCGTCTTCCCAAATGGCAGGGCAGGGGAGAGACGAGCTTTTACTGGACCCGCTTCTGTTGGTGAGAGAGACCCCCGTCTCCAGTCTCTGCCCTCGTCTCCCCCGGAGTGGGTCCAGTAAAGGATGGTCCCACCCCCACCCTGTCCGTCTAATATCCTGGGACCCACACGGCAACGGCAACAGGCAGCCACAGGGCTGGGGGGAGCCTGAGGAGCTGTCACCGTCTTGCTGCCCCCCTCCCCACTGTATGCGAGAGACTGTGTGTGCTTGCGGCCACGGGACAGTGTGTGAGCCTGCGATTGGGTGTGTGCATGTGTGATGGTGTGTGCGTGAAGTTGTGTGTGTGGGATGATCGTATGTGCGTGTGTTTGTGCATTTGTGTGATTGTGTGTGTGTGTGAGGGTGCATGTGTGTCATTATGTATGAATGTGATTGTGCGTGTGTGTGATTGTGATTCTGCAGCGTGCTGTGCCCTGGAGGTGCTGCTGGCTGGCGGGGAAGCAGGCCGTGGGCAGAGGCAGCCAGGTGGAGCCGGGCACGGCCTGGCTGGGAGCAGATGCTGGCTGCTCACAGGCTCCCCAGGGCGCCAGGGCCTGGGGGATTCTGGGGAGGGCTAAGTACCAAGTGGGGCACCTCCAAAGGCTCCTCTCCGGCAGCCCGTGGGGGACACGGACGGACGGATGGACGAAGGGCGGGTGCAGCCGAGCTGCCCACGGGGGTGTGCAGACGCCCGGGGCAGAGGCTGCTCCCTGCGGACGCCTGCCGGCTCCGCAGCTCCACCCCTGCAGCTCTCAGGAGGGTGATGAATGGGTCCTCCCCACCCAGGAGGGTCGCACCGCCCCAGGGGCTGGCACTGCCCCTGGGTGCTTTGCCAGCATCACAGCATTCCGGCTCGGGAGACGCCAGCCTGCCCCCCCCGAGAGCCAGCCGGATCCAGAGCCGGAAGGGGGAGCTGCAGGAGAGCGAGCAGTCTCACACCAGACTGGGAGGGCAAACCGCCTTCCCTTGGGCGCTGGGCACCGCCCGTGACTGTGCCCCTCCCTGGATCCAGCCGGTCCTGCCCACCGGAGAGGCAGCCTCTGGCCCTGGCTTGCTTTGGGAGCCTGAGCGGGGCTCAGGAGTTTGTCCATGGGGGAGAAGCCAGGGGCTGCAGAAGGAGCCGGCATCCTGGGGTTGGGGCTGCATCCACCTGGGTAACAATGGGGAGCCACCGGGGCCACAGCGAGATGCTGCCCCTGCCCCAGGGAGTAGGTGGCCCCAGCCGGCTGGAGGAGAAGGGCCGGGGCACAGTCGCCCAAGGGAAGGCCAAGGGGAGCCAGCTGGGCCTCTCGTTGCCTGCCCCAGACTCCGCCCACAGGGATCCTTTTGCCCATCACTGCAATGTAGCCACCTCTGGGGTGGAACATGGCAGCTGCTTCACAGTGCGTGGCAGCCTAGGACAGGCAGTGAGGAGGCAGCTCAGAACTAGCGGGAGGGCGGCTGGAATCACCTGCGCTGTGTTTTGGCCAGGACACCGGGCTGACACCTGACTCCTGGAGAAAATGCCCTGGTCCTGCCAGGAGCACAGGGGTCAGGGCCCCAGATCTGCCTCTCGGCTGAAAGATGGCACCCGCTGCAGCACGGCGCCCCCTAGCCCCGCACTGGAGTCAGCAGTGACTGCCAGGGGAGAGCGCCCCCTATTGGGCCCCCGACCTGCTCTCTGCAGCACGGCGCCCCCTAGCTCCGCACTGGGGTCAGCAGTGACTGCCAGGGGAGAGCGCCCCCTATTGGGCCCCTGCCCTGCTCCCTGCAGCACAGCGCCCCCTAGCGCCGCACTGGGGTCAGCAGTGACTGCCAAGGGAGAGAGCGCCCCCTATCGGCCCCTCGCCCTGCTCCCTGCAGCACGGCGCCCCCTAGCTCCGCACTGGGGTCAGCAGTGACTGCCGGGGGAGAGCGCCCCCTATTGGGCCCCGGCCCTGCTCCCTGCAGCACGGCGCCCCCTAGCTCCGCACTGGGGTCAGCAGTGACTGCCGGGGGAGAGCGCCCCCTATTGGGCCCCGGCATCCTCGAGAGAATGCTTGGCAGTTTGCCATCCAGGGAGACGTGTCCGCAGCAGCGAGCCAGCGGGCGTGGGGCTGGCAAAGGGGCCGGGCTGGAGCCCCCAGTGGAGCAGATGTCACAGGGTGATACCGGCCGGCTCCTGCGCTCTGGGCAGGGGATGCAGCTGTGGGCGGCTCCCTGAGCGGCCAGGCCCAAGGGGCTGGATTTCCCACGGCTCCCAGGGAAGGGGCGCGGGGAAAGCCCAGGAGTCCGCCCCACGCGGCCCCTGGGGAAGCCGGTTGGGGGGCCCACACCGGGTGGCACAGGCCGGGGCCAGGTGGACGGACGGCGTGAGCCCAGCGCGCCCCGGCCCCCAGCCAGTCATGGCGTAAATCTGAGCAGATGCAGTCACAGAGCCACAGCCCCCAGCGGCTCCGGGTCCCAGCCTGTTAGAGTGGGGGGTCCCCCCCCACCAGGTGTGTGGGGGGGTGGGGGCGCCCCGCTGGCCCCAGCCGAGCAGAGGAACTGGAGATGCGGGCGCCCGGGACAGGCAGCCGGGGGGTGGGGGGTGCAAGGCTGTCACAGCAGCCGGGCCGTTGTCAGGGGCCAGGCCCAGCTGCTGCAGAGCCGAGCGCCGGGGGCAGGATGTTCTGTTCTCGCTGCAGCGCTCGCCCCCCCGCCCCCGCCCCCAACGCCCCCGCCTGGGATTTTAATAGCAGGTGGGGGAGGGTCGGTTCCACCTGCCTGGATTGTCTCCCTTCTCATTAGACTAATTTTGTGCTGGTGAAAGGGGCCGGCCCGGCCGCTCCTGGGGGCTGAATCCCCTGATTCTCCCCAGTGGTACAGCCTGGACACCCCCGCCCCCAGCTCTGCCGGTGCCCCTCACTCCCGACCCGCAGCCCCCTTCTATCCCAGTCCCAGACCCCCACCCCCACAGCTCTGCTGGAACCCCCCATTCCCAACCTGCAGCCCCCTGCTAGCCCAGTCCTGGGATCCCCCCACCCTGGGCTCTGCCGGTGCCCCTCACTCCCGACCCGCAGCCCCTGCTAGCCCAGCCCTGGGCTCCCCTCTATACCCAGCTCTGCCGGTGCCCCTCACTCCCGACCCGCAGCCCCCTTCCATCCCAGTCCCAGACCCCCACCCCCACAGCTCCACTGGAGCCCCCCATTCCCAACCTGCAGCCCCCTGGTAGCCGAACCCTGGACACCCCCCGCCCCCAGCTCTGCCGGCGCCCCTCACTCCCGACCCGCAGCCCCTGCTAGCCCAGCCCTGAGCCCCCCAAACCCAGCTCTGCTGGCGCCCCTCACTCCCGACCCGCAGCCCCCTGCCAGCCCGGCCCTGGGCTCCCCCCAGCTCTGCCGGTGCCCCTCACTCCCGACCCGCAGCCCCTGCTAGCCCAGGCCTGGACCTTTCCCGAGCAGACTGCCAGGTACCTAACTGTGTAGTGTTGTGTTGTTATTTGTGTAGCCGCAGCGCCCAGGAGCCCGGGCCCGGCCCAGGACCCTCCAGGCTGGACGCTGCACAGACACAGGACAGAAAGGCGGCCCCTGCCCGGGGAGCTGGCCCAGCTCGGTGTCAGACCGGAGACGGACACAGCCACTTGCCCTCGCGCCTTCCCTGGGCTCAGGGCGGAGTCCCTAGAGCCCCGACTCCCCCGGCTCTGACCTCTTGCTGTTTCCTCCCCCTGGGAATGGACCCAGGAGTCCTGAGGGCCCGTTTCCCTGCTGAGCAGCAGAGGGATGCCCATGCGGGGGCGCAGGAGAAGCCAGTGACCTCCTCTCCCTGCCCCGCGCTGGGCACGTGGGCAGCGCTAAGGTGGGGCGGGGAAGGACAGCACTGCCGGGGGAAAGGCCCTGTCTGCCCCCCGCCCTGGCCAGGGTGGAGCTGGGGCAGCGAGGGGGCGGGCCAGATCCCCAGCCGGCGCGAGCAGCCACGGTGCTGCCGGGAGCGGGGCCGACCTGCGCCGGCTGCGGCTCTGGCCCGGCGGTCCAGGGGGTCCGGGGCTGCCGGGCTCCCTCCCCCCGGGCCCAGCCCCGGCCACACCTGCTGCAGTTATCGCCTCAGCGGCGCTGCTGTTTGCTCAGGGTGATGGCAGCTGAACGGGCGAGAGCGTCCTGCAGCCGCATCCGGGTGCACCCCGCGCCAGCAGGGAGCTGGGCCTTCGCCCGGGCGGGGCAGGGGCGGCCGGCATGGGGCCAGCCCCCCATGCACTGTGGGGCTCTTCCCCTCCCGCCGAACGTCCCTTGCCTCCCCCCTCTTGGAAACACCTGTGCGGCTGTGGAGACATTGCTGTCGGGGGGGGGGGGGGGAGGGCTGGCTGGGTTGGCACCCCCGGCAGTGGGCAATGCCAGGCTAACACGAGGCCTCGGCCGGGATGGGGCTTCCTGACTGGCTGGCAAGGGAGGCCACTGCACCAGCTCTGATTGGCTGGCTGGGATGCCACGGCCGGCCCTCGAATGCCCAGGAGGTGCTGGGCACCCCACTATAGGAACCCCATGTCCCCGTCTCCCTGCGCCCAGCCAGGTCCCTGGTGCACGCAGCACGCACTGGGCAGGGGCACTTGGCCTGTGGCTGCCTGGCCCGTCTGAGGGGGGCTACGCCCCAGCACCAGGAAGGGAGCAGGGTCCCCCCGGCTTCCCCTGTGTCGATCGAATGTGTCCAGACAGGGGTCCCTGCGGCACGGTGCCCCGCCTCCAGTCCCAGCGTTGGCTGCTTGACCGAGGAGAGCTGTGAGCCATTCCCAGCTCTGCCACTGACTGGGTGTGATACTGCCCTGCCCAGTGCCTCAGTTTCCCCAACTACACCATGGGGACGCCAACTTTCCCCGCCCCCCGGCTGGCACTGAGGATCTGTGACGCAGCAGGGAGGGGGGAGTGTTGACCTGGGAATGTGGCAGGGGAGTTTCACTGGGAATGGGAGACCTGAGAGCCTGTCACCTGAGCCAGGAGGGGGCGGGGGGAGGTAACACCTCTGCCCGGGGAAACTGGACAAAGGCTGGAGGAGGGAGCCGGCTGGGGGGGGGTTTAGTTTCAGTTTGGTGCTGGGTGGAGGAACCCAGGGAACCCCAGGGCTGGGGTCTAAGCTCCCTGCTCCCCCAGAAGGACTCGACTGAGGGGTCCTGGTTGTACCCACAAGCTCTGTTTTGGACTGTGTTCCTGTTGTCCAATAAACCTTCTGTTTTACTGGCTGGCTGAGAGTCTCGGGGAATCCCAGGGAGAGGGGGGCAGGCCCCGGACTCCCCCACACTCCGTGGCAGGGTCAAAGCTTGTTCTCAGTCCATGTGGACAGGCTCGTCTGGCAGGTGCAGCCGCCTCCTTGGGAGGGGTGGGGGGATTCATGTTGGTGGAGGGAGGCTGGGGCTGAGCCCGTGTGGGGAGGGGGGTTGAATGTCAGGCCAGAGACCTTGCACGGGGCCCTGTATCAGTGGGGTGCTGGCAGGGGGCGGGATGCCAGGCGGATGGGCTCAGGTGCCCGGGGGTTGCTGGGCAGAGGGGCAGCTGCAGATTCCCCTGGGGGGGGCGGTACTGTCCCAGGTTCACACTCTCGCGCCGGGCGCTGCTGGCTGGCATTGCTGGGCAAAGCCCTGCGGACGAACTGCCCCGGAGAAGACGTAGACACAGAGAAGAGAAGACATAGCTGCCCAGTGAAGGGTTAACGGTCCAGCCCCCTTTTCAGCCCCTGTGGGCCCTGGGGAGCTGGGCACTGGGCAGGCCGGGTGAGCGTGGCCTGGGGCGCGGTGGGCAGGGTGAGGCCTGGGGCTGGCCTGGCCTGGCAGGGGGCCCAGGGAGCTCGGGCTACAGCTGACGTGGCAATGGGCCGGCGGGTGCCCCCCTCCCCAGCCCCCTGGGCCTGATGCCTCCTCACGGGGCCCAGGGGGCACCCGGGGCTCTGGGGGTTCGTTACCATTGTCCGCCTCCAGGGCAGGACCAGGCTGGGCCTTTCCCAGCGTTACACCCTCCCAGCCCCTCACTCCTGCAGGCCCCAGCTGGCAGGGAGGGCAGACGGTGCCCAGAGACCCCCAGTGCCCAGCTGGTGGGGTGCCCGTGAGGGGCTGGGTGTCTTTGCCTCCTTTGGATGGAGCCCGGCGTCTCCAGGCAGGCCTGGGGGGTGGCTTGTAGACCAGCTCTAATGCTGGATGGAGAGGACCCCCCCCAGCCCTGTCTCCGAGCCCTGAGGGTCTTTAAGGGCGCCCAGCAGGTGCCGCTGGGACTTGGCCCCGGGTGGTGGGTGCTGCCCGTCCTGGCGTCAGGCCCTGTACGCACCTAGGCAGTAATCCACCGGCGGGAGCGTGGCAGCTGGCGGGGCTCCGGTGACCTTCACACGGGATTAATCCCCATGGGAACGGGAGCCAGCGCTGGCTCCGCTTCCCGTTGCAGGCCACGTAGCGAGCGTGGGCCTCGCCGGGGGGACACACCTGGGAGCCAGGCTCTACCTGTGGCAGCCTAGTGTGGGGTCCCCGGGGCGGGGGGGCGTCTGGGGTAGCACATGGCCCAGTCCTGGGGCAGGCGGGCAGAGCGGCGTGTCCCTGGCAGGCATGAACGTGGCGCGGGGGTGGGGTGGACGGGGTGGGGACAGACAGTGCCTGGGTGCCAGGGGCTCTGGAACGTGCCTTGGGGAAGGTCCCGCTGGGTGTCCTGGCTCCAGGCAGGACCCCAGCCCCCAACACAACGGCTGCGCCCCCCTCCCTCCCCCGCGGGTGCTGCCTTGACCGGGCTGGCGGCTCCGTGGGCAGGGACCCGGCCCACTCAGTACCAGCAGGAGCTCAGTGGGGCTGAGCCCCATGCTGCCCCGCCCCCGCCCCCTACTTAGGGCAAAGACACACTCAGTGCTTAGCACAGCCCCACCCGGAGCGGCTGCCCCCCGCTCCCCATTTCCTGGCACTGCCTCTGGCTACCGTTCCTCTGGGGCGGGGGGCGGGGGGGGGGGCTCCCAGCAATGGGGCTAAATGTCCAGAGGGAGAGACATCGGCAGAGCAGTGTGTCGGGGGGGGTGCCCAGGACTGGGCTAGCAGGGGTGTGGGTCGGGAGTGAGGGGCACCAGCGGAGCTGTGTGGGGCAGGACTGGGCTAGCAGGGGTGTGGGTCGGGAGTGAGGGGCACCAGCGGAGCTGTGTGGGGCAGGACTGGGCTAGCAGGGGTGTGGGTCGGGAGTGAGGGGCACCAGCGGAGCTGTGTGGGGCAGGACTGGGCTAGCAGGGGTGTGGGTCGGGAGTGAGGGGCACCAGCGGAGCTGTGCGGGGCAGGACTGGGCTAGCAGGGGTGTGGGTCGGGCGTGAGGGGCACCAGCGGAGCTGTGTGGGGCAGGACTGGGCTAGCAGGGGTGTGGGTCGGGAGTGAGGGGCACCAGCGGAGCTATGTGGGGCAGGACTGGGCTAGCAGGGGTGTGGGTCGGGAGTGAGGGGCACCAGCGGAGCTGTGCGGGGGAAGCTTTGCCAGCCGCTGCCCCTTTGATCTCATCTTCATGCTCCCCAAATTCCCTGCACAGAGCAGCAGGCGCTGGGGGGGGCCAAGGGGCTGCAGCAGCCGGAGGCAGAGCAGGTTAGAGCCGCTCCCCATCTGCAGGGGGAGGGACGGGGGGCGGGGGGGGGGCTAATCCGAGCAACATCTGCCAGCCTGTTTGCGGTCAGGAGCTGCTGTCAGGGCAGGCGGGGGCTGGCTGCACTCGCACGTGTCCAGGCCAGCGAGGGGCGTAGGCCTGGGCTCCGACATGACGGGGTGGCTCCGACGTGCAGCGGGGGCGGCGGCTCGCTGCGTGCACACGCCGGCACCGAGCATGTGTGTGAGCACACGTGTGTGGGCCGCGGGGCTCGGCGTGACCGCTCCCCGGTGGCCCTGGAGCGGAGAGGCACAGGGCGGCCTGGTGGCTGGGGAGTGGGTCAGCTCGCCAGGCCCCGATCTGGGGCTCAGGGGGGTTGGCGGTGGCGAGCCCTGCAGGATAACGGCCTCGCCCAGCCCTGGGTGAATTTGCATCCCTTCCCTGTAGGGTGAGTCTGCAGGGAAATGAGGCTCCCCCAGGCCGCACCGGCCCTGATCTAATCAGCCAGACCCTGCAAATAAAAGCCACCTGTGTCTGCTGCTGGTGGCAGGAAACAATCCCCAGAGCAAACACGGCACCAGGCAACTGGGAGCAAGATAAACAGGGCCTGGCCTCAGCTCCATCTGCTGGGGGGGGCGGGGGCAGCTCCCCACTCAGGCCCCGAACTTCCCTCTCCACTGGGGGCAGAGGCTCAGAGCTGCCCTCTGCCTCTGTCAAAATCCAGGGGGCTGGGGCAGAGGTGTGGGGCCAGGGCAGCTCACTAGGGACACGGGCCCCGGCTCATAGCACTGGCCATGGTGGCCGGCTTCCTGCTGCTTTGGTTCAGCCCAGCTAGTCTAGAACCCCAGCTCCTGCTGCGTTGGTTCAGCCCAGCTAGTCTAGAACCCCAGCTCCTGCTGCGTTGGTTCAGCCCAGCTAGTCTAGAACCCCAGCTCCTGCTGCGTTGGTTCAGCCCAGCTACTCCCAAACTCACCTCCTGCTGCGTTGGTTCAGCCCAGGTAGTCTAGAACCCCAGCTCCTGCTGCGTTGGTTCAGCCCAGCTACTCCAGAACCCCCTTCCTGCTACATTGGTTCAGACCAGCTAATTTAGAACCTACCTTCTGAAGATTTGGTTCAGCCCAGTTAATCCAGAACCCACCTCCTGCTGCATTGGTTCAGCCCAGCTAGTCTAGAACCACACCTCCGGCTGCTCCGGATCAGGCCAATGGCCCATCCTCCCTCCTGTCCAGCCATTGCCTGGTCTTGACCTGTGTCTTCCATGCAGCTCAGGGCACAGCTCCGTCCCCACCCTAGCACTGCCCAATGCCCACTGCTGTTGGCGCAGGGGTCGCCCAGCTCCCCTCCAGGCACTGCCCCAGCCGGGGACGTCACCGCCCCAAAGGGGATGGGTTGGGGGCTAGCATGGGAACCCTGCGGTGATCGCCGCTCTAGGGGGGAGCAGAGAAGAAGCCAGGCTGTCAGTGTGTACAGCTGGCCCCCTCCCCCCGCTACATCGTTACCCCTCACCGACCCCTCTGCTGGCCGAACACCCTGCTGCGGGCAGTCCCACAGAGTAACGAGGCAGCTTTTCCTCCCACCAATCCCGGTCAATATCACTGAGGGCCCCTCCTGCTCCTTGGGGGCAACAATCCTCTCCCCCATTCCCTTTGCCTGCCCAGCGCCTTGGCATTGCCCCGCCTGGTCTCGAGCCCGTCCCCAGCTCTGCTCTGCTGGGAGGGCACCGCTGGGTCTGTGCCTGGGAAATGGGGCTGCCCTGGCCCCTGCTGTCCCATGAGCCACGGGGCACCCTGCTTCTTCCCTAGCACTGGCCTCGTCTCCATCCCTCCCCACTGCAGTCCCAAGAGCCCCCCCTCTGCCCCCGGAGCAGCCTCCCCGAAGCCCCAGCTCCTGCCTCCCGTCCAGTCTCTGACTTGCTGCTTCTCCAGGGAGGGTGAGATCGGCCCAGGCCCCTGGGGCGGGAGGAGAGGGAGGCAGAAGGACCAAGGGCCCAGCCGGTCAGCAAGCCCCGGGCACACCAATGAGCTAGGCTGAGCCGGCGTCGGCAGCTGCCCTCGAGGCAGACGAGTCCCCAGCCTGGGGTGTCTGTGGCCTGGAGACGCCTGCAGCTGGCAGCGTGGCCGCAGTGGCAGCCGCGCCGGGAGCTGCCTTGTCCCAGGGGACGGGCGGCATCGCTGCCCGGGTGCTGGGGAGCGGGCGAGGCTGATCCTGCGCCCTGGGGGCAGAGCTGAGCACTCCCTGCCCCCTGCCTCTCCCCAGCTTCGCACAACGCCCAGCGAGCCCAGCCGGAGCCGCTGGCCTGGGAAGGACCCAGAGCCCCTGGGCCCTGGCTGGCGCTGGGCCCTGGCATCGCCTTCAGGACCCTCTGACTCTTTGCATCCTCCCCGCCCCCCCTTGCCAGGCAGGGACACCCCCTGCTCCCACTCCCGCCCCCCGCGGCAAGGGACGCCGTTCCCAGCCCTACTCCCCAGCCCCTGCCCAGCCCTGCCGGGGGCTCCGGGGCTGGCAGGAGGGGACATGCTCGAAGCACCCCCAGCAATGCCAGCGCCCGGCCTGTGGGGTCCTGCTGCCGGTCCTGGGCTGGCCGAGAGCGTGGCAGGGCCCCACCGGAGCCTCATCCCCACAGTCCGGCTCCGGGGGCCCCGCGCTGCCCCCTGCATTAGAAAACACCCAGCAAAGTGGGTCCCCCCCAACCCCACGCCCTTGTCCTGGCCCCAGCCCCAGCCCCGGGTGTCTGGGCCTCCAGGGCGCAATCCCTGCCCTCCTGCGCCCTCTCGTGGGGGCTTGCGGGATTGTCCGCTCTCAGCCGGGCCCCTGGGACCAGGCCCAGCGCTGCTGGGGTCATGGCAGGAGCAGGGTGAAGCCGGCCAGTCTGGCTCCTGCGTCAGCCCTGCGGGGAGCTGGCGCGCCTCGCCCTGGGCTCGCAAAGCGCCCCAGTGTCACCCCCGGCTGGGGAAACTAAGGCACGGGGTGGGGAAAGGGACTCGCCGAAGGTCCCACTGCAAATCAGTGGAGGAACAGGGCAGAGAACCCAGGAGTCCTGACTCCCAGGGCACCCCCACCCCCGCCCCATACTCTAAGCACTCCCTCACCCCCAAATAGGCCAGAACGGCTCTCCTGTTCTCCTGGGAGCCCAGGGGGATCCAGACATTTCCTAGGGGCATTCCCAGACAGGAGCGCCCAGTCCCTGCCCCTTCCCCGGGGAACCTTTCACACCCCAGCCGTCAGGCGGCCGGTGGGGGAGGAGGCAGGCCGGGGCCAGTCTGGGCCTGGGGCCGGGCCCCACGTCAGGAGTTAAAGGCAAAGCTGATCCCAGTTGCCTCCGCGTTTAACCAAAATGGTCCCTCCCCGGACAGGGCGGCCTTGGCCCCGCTGCAAAGCCCAGTGCCCCCTGGGAGGGGGCGGGAAGGAGACAGGGATGGGAACTGGGCACAGGCATCGCCTGCCGGCCCGGCCCCGCCCGTACAGCGAGAAGAGAAGAGCGGCCAGCGGGGCCCGATCGGAGCACAGGAGGGGGAATCCCCTGAAATCTGCTCTATTCCCCCCCCCCGCCGCAGCTCGCTAGCCTTGCTCCCGCTGTGGGGCCCCCCCGCTGAACAGCCCCCCCGCTGGTCACAGACTAGCTCAGGGCTCCTGGCTGGCTGCTGGAGCAGCGTGTGGGGCCGCAGGCGGGGCGCCGGGATGGGCCGATCCCCATCCCAGGGCTGTGACCCACCGCCCCAGCTCGACACCGCCGAGGTGGGGGACAGGCTGGCGAGAGGGTCCGACGAGGGAGGTGGGTGGGCCAAGCCCCCCAGGAGCCCCAGGGTAGTGAGCCCCGGGCCTGGGGCCTGGCACAGGGTGGCATCAGTGACCGAAGGAAGGGAAGCGGCTGCCCCAGCGTCCCTTTGGCATTTCGTCAAGAGGCCCAGTGATCAGTGCAGCTCCTGCTCCCGCCCCATGGCACCACTATCCCCCCCCGCCCTGGCTGGCGTCCCACTGGCCCGGGCTGTGCCCCTAATCCCCCCAGGGCGGGCGCATTGTGCCGCGGGAGAAAGGAAAGTGGCGCGTCAGGCCTGTCCCTATTGTGCCCCTGAGCCCCGGAGCGAGCACTTTCCATTGGCGGCCCCGCGGCTGATCTCCCCACAATGGCTGAGTGGAATGGACAAGCCGGCGCCTGGCCCCCTGCGCCCCCCCGGGCTCCCACCCGCTGACTCAGCCCTGGCTGCTTGTGCGCACGCTGCACTGAGCCGGCCGGGCTATAAGAGGCCCTGGGAGGCCCCCAGCCCCGCAGCGCCACCCTCGCCTCGGTCCCTGCAGACCAAGTAAGTACCCGGCTATGAAGCCCCGGTGCCCCTGCAGCCACCCCCCACGAGACTCGCCAGGGGCGCTTGGGGGGGCAGCGTGTGGGGCACGTTGGTATTTTGGGGGTGGATCCTGGTTTCGGGGACTTGCCCATGTTCTTGACTGCCCCCTGCCTCCTTCTCCCCCCCACTCCCCCCGGCATGGGATTAGGGAAGCTGGAGGGGCAGAGCCCTTCCACAAGGGCATATCTGCCATGCACCCCGATAACCTCACCGTGGAGTCACCCCGCTGCTGTGTGAGCGTCCCAGTGGGTGCTGGGACAGGGAGCCTGCCCATGCCCTGCCTGCTGCCCTGATTTTAGGGTGTGGGGGGCTCCTGTGGCGGGGCAGCCTGCAGCCAGCACATGGTGCCCCAATGCCGTGCCACACCTCTGCAGCATGTCCCTGGCTGTGTTGGGTTCCTGGCTCCTGGACCTGGCGCTGTCCAGCCCGTGACCCCTCCTGCCTTTGTCCGGGAACACGACCTGCTTGCAGACAGGCTACGGCAGGCAGGATCCTTGGCCCGGGCCCTGGGGCAAAGGGGCGCCAGGCTGCAGCCCTATGTGGAGAGCGGGAGGGCACAGCTGGGAAGGCCGAGGACACAGGGTGGGAGAAAGAGGAGCCCCTCTGGTCTGGGCGGGGAGGTGGCTGGGCTGGGGGGGGGGGAGGCATCTTTCCATTGGGGGGGCCCCTCAGCTTATGGGGCAGAGGCTCAGCCTGTTGGGGGATCCAGGCACCATTTACTGGGCTGTCATCCACCCCCAGCTGCAGCCTGCTTTGGATCCAACCTTGGGCAGCAGGAGCCTCCCTGCGTGGGGAGTGGGAGCCCCCTTGCTGGGCTCTGCCCCGGAGATGGGATGATCCTGCCCTGGCGCTGGGACAGGACGGGACCCTGTGGGGCTGAGCTGTGGGGCTGCTCTGTCTCTCAGCCCCAGTGGCTGCACTGTCCCCAGCAGGACCCCCACTGTACTGCCGGCCCCTGTGGGCAGTGGAATGGGGGGCCACTGGGGCTGGGCGCTGGGGAGAGGATGCTGGACCTGGACCTGGGGCGGTGGGAGCGGGGGAGGTCTCAGCTGCTGCCACACCTTTGCGGGAGTGAGTTTCTCAGAAATTTGCCAGCCAGGGTCTGTCCTGTCCCCCCCCCGTTCCTCTGGCCCTCCCCCCGGGCTGGCAGGAGGGGCTGTCGCTCTCCCAGCTGTCGGAGGAAATAGATGGATTGAAATGTGAGGGGCTGAGAGCACTGGGGAGAGATGGGAATGGGACGGGCGGGCACAATGCAACCTGTGCCCCTCACTCCCCACCCGCAGCCCTCTGCTCGCCCGGCCCTGGGCTATCCCCAGCTCTGCCAGTGCCCCTCACTCCCCACCCGCAGCCCCCTGCTAGCCCGGCCCTGGGCTATCCCCAGCTCTCCCATTCCCTCTCACTCCCGACCCGCAGCCCCTGCTAGCCCAGCCCCGGGCTTCATGCCCCTAACTCCTCAATCCCAACATGTAGCTGCCCCAGCCGTGCTCCTATTCCCCCTCGGGGCAAAGGCAAACCATGGGGCCGATTGAGCTGTAGGACCCCAGATTCCGCCATGGTCCTAGCTGAGACTCGTGCCCTGCCCTGGCTGGAGCCGTGTCGCTCTGGGGGGCCAGGGCAGAGGTCTCGTAGGGCTGAGGTGGGCTTTGTCCCTGCAGCTGGAGAGCTCCCAATGACCAGCCCGCCCATGGAGGCCCTGGGCCAGTTCAAGCTCACGGCCTGGGAGGAGGAGAACTTCCAGGGCAAGCGCAGCGAGTTCCTGCAGGAGTGTCCCAGCATCATGGACCGTGGCTTCCGCAAGATCCGCTCCATTAAGGTGGAGAATGGCCCGTAAGTGCCCCAGGCCCCAGCCTCACCCGCCCTGGGGCCCCTTCATGCTGGCAGCTGCTTTGCAGCACGGCACGTCCCTCGCCGCTGCCTCCCGCGAGGCGCCAGGCCGTAGGGCAGCTCCGCAGCACAGCAGGGGTCAGAGCACACGCCAGGGAGGCAGGACACCTGGGTCCTATCCCCAGCTCCGCCACAGACTCGCTGGGTGACCTTGGGCAAGTTGCTTCCCTGCTCTGTGACTCGGTTTCTCCTGCTGTGCAATGGGGAGCATGAGGGTGAGGCCGAGGCTGCAGGGGGCAAGAGACGGGCTCCCTCCCGCAGGCCGTGCTGAGGGCAAGGGGCAGCTGATCTGTCCAGGAGGGGGCAGCCCAGACTGGGTCCCTTGGGTGCCTGCCCTGCCCCCTCCTCCTGGGGACTTTGCCAGCCCCGCTTTCCGGGGCAGGTTCCTGCAGACGTGCTGGCACTGCTGACACCGTCCCCTCCCCCTCTCGCACAGCTGGGTGGGTTTCGAGTACCCGGAGTACCAGGGGCAGCAGTTCATCCTGGAGAAGGGCGACTACCCCCGCTGGGAGGCCTGGAGCGGAAACAGCGGCTACCGAACGGAGCACCTGCTGTCGTTCCGGCCCATCAAATGCGCCGTGAGTCGGACGCGCCCCCCCCGGATCGTCCCCATCTCCTCCCACGCTGGCCCATGCGCCCGTCAAGCTGGCCCAGGGGCCACGGCCCAGCAGGGGGCCTGGGGCCAAGGAGACAATGGAAAGTCTCATGGAAATCTCGTATCGTCTTCGTGCCTGGGTGATGAGCAGGGATGGATAGATAGAGGGGGTGCCTGGGGATAGATAGATAGATAGATAGAAGGGGTGTATGGGGATGGATGGATAGACAGACAGACAGGGGTTGTATGGGGATGGATAGACAGACAGCCGGACGGTCATACAGTTGCCAGGTCACTGCCTTTACAGGACAGCAGTAGGTTGCTGAGGTTAAAAGCCCTTCTAGGATCCCTCTCACGGACCGATTTTGTGATTCTAAACACACCAGGCAGCCGGCAGTGTTCGGTGTTTAAACCGCCCCCCACCCAGGAGCAGGTGGGGCTAGTGCAGGGGAACCCAAGTGTCACTGTCTGGGCCCTGCCAGGCTCCCCAGAGAAGGGGCTGCCGGGTGGCAAAGGGGCAGCCTGGCATGGGGTGCACGCTCCTGCCAGCTGGGGCCAGTGACACCGGGAAGGGACATTGCTGGGGCCTCGCTGGACATTCCCACCCAGGTCTCGGCTCCCCCCATGCCAGGCTGTAGCCCTATCACTCCATCTGCAGAGACACAAGGGCTGTAAACCCTGGCACGTCCCCTGGCTCCAGCCCCGCATCCCGCCCCAGCGTTTTAATAACCGCCAGGCAGATATGCTCAGGCTTTAATAAAGGGGCTGAGATAAGATCGCTGCTCGCTGGCAGGGCTGCTCGGTGGGGAAGAACGCAGACGGGTGGGGGTGGGGGACAGCACCACATCTAGTGTGGTCCTTGAGATTAACCCCTCGGTGCCCGCCAGTCTCCCAGCCAGCCGGCACCCAGGCACGGGCTAAGTACCAACCCTGGCTCTCGGTGCCCAATGGGCAGCCGCAGGTCATGGCTGCCCAGAGCGTCTGCATCGTCCCTCTGTAGCAGAGACAACTCAGGCCTTGAGAAGCCCTGAGAGCCAAAGCAGGGATAGCAACTGTGTGGCACCGAGACCACTGGGCGTTTGGCATCGTCGCGCCTGCCTCTGGCTCTCCCTGGCACGGGGGTACCAGCGCATCCCCCAGGCAGGCGCGGGCACTAGGGAGAGGCAAGCACATCGGCATCCTCTGGAGTGAGACGGACATGGCCAGCATGGGCCTGCAGCTCCGGCCCCCAGCTCCCCGGGGGGCTCCGGGGCAGGCGTCTCTGGAAGAGGAGAGCAATGGGAGGCGCAGGACACGGGCACGGTTAGCTGGAGAGGAAAGGAGAGGTTTGCACGGCTGACCTGGTGGTGAACGCACTGGGCTGGGACTCAAGGGAAGTTGGTTCTGGTCCAAGCCCTCCCCGCATGACCCTGGGTGTCTCAGCTCCCCAGGGTGTCCTCAGCTTCGTCCGCCTTGTCTCTGTCGCTGGGGCAGGGGCCGGCTCGTGCTGGGTCTGTGCAGAGCCTGGCACCAGCGTGGGACCCTTTGGTGTTTCCCTGGCCCAGCCTGGTCAGCTCTTCCCTTGGCACCGCTTGCCCCCCGCACTGGGAGTCGGCGCAGGGTGTCTCCAGCAGTGGCCGGCGATTTCAAGTTAAGGAGGCAGCTGAGAAAGAAAAGACCAGGCGCTGTCGGGGCGTCGGTTCCCCCCTCCCTTCCCCAGGGCACCCCACTGACTAAGTGGGGTACGGCTGCCCTGCCACAGGCCCCAGGGGGAGTGTAGCCCAGCCCCCAAGCGGCAGGGGCCATCTAGAGCAGAGCTGCTGGGAGAGGGGCCGGGCACGGAGCCCAGAGGGCACGAGAGACGAGGGGGCTGGAGAGGGGGCGAGCGGGGAGCCCCGTCTGGCTGTGGGGGCCCGTCCTGACTGGCCTCCTCCCCACACAGAACCACAGCGACAGCAAAGTCACCCTCTACGAGGTGGAGAACTTCCAGGGGAGGAAGTTTGAGCTGAGCGACGACTTCCCCTCGCTGCAGGCCATGGGCTGGGGCAGCAAAGAGGTGGCTTCTATCAAGGTGAACTCGGGAGCGTAAGTAGCCTCCAGCCGTGGGGTGCCAGGGGCTGAGTGACCCCGGACAGCCACCCCACTGGGCCCGGCTGGTAGTGTGCTCAGCACCCCCAACATCCACTGGGGTCACTGGCTATCCAGGGTGCACCTGTACCTGGCTGGATTGGGCACTAAACTTCATTGTAGTCCCTGTGCACCATCCCGGGCCCTGTGCACCATCCCGGGCCCTGTGCACCATCCCGGTCCCTGTGCACCATCCCGGGCCCTATGCACCATCCCGGTCCCTATGCACCATCCCGGGCCCTGTGCACCATCCCGGGCCCTGTGCACCATCCCGGGCCCTATGCACCATCCCGGTCCCTGTGCACCATCCCGGGCCCTGTGCACCATCCCGGTCCCTATGCACCATCCCGGGCCCTGTGCACCATCCCGGGCCCTATGCACCATCCCGGGCCCTGTGCACCATCCCGGGCCCTATGCACCATCCCGGGCCCTATGCACCATCCCGGGCCCTGTGCACCATCCCGGGCCCTGTGCACCATCCCGGGCCCTATGCACCATCCCGGGCCCTGTGCACCATCCTGGGCCCTATGCACCATCCCGGGCCCTGTGCACCATCCCGGGCCCTGTGCACCATCCCGGGCCCTATGCACCATCCCGGGCCCTATGCACCATCCCGGGCCCTATGCACCATCCCGGTCCCTATGCACCATCCCGGGCCCTGTGCACCATCCCGGGCCCTGTGCACCATCCCGGTCCCTATGCACCATCCCGGGCCCTGTGCACCATCCCGGGCCCTATGCACCATCCCGGGCCCTATGCACCATCCCGGGCCCTGTGCACCATCCCGGGCCCTATGCACCATCCTGGGCCCTATGCACTAGGCCCTATGCACCATCCTGGTCCCTGAGCTCGTCTCAGAGGTTGTGGCTGAGACCTGCGCTGTGAGTGGGGGAGAATGGGTGAGGGGCCGAGCGTTCGGGGGAGAAAGGGGCCCCAAATTCGAGGGAGGCCAAGAGAGGCTCAGAGGAGGGTGCATGTTTCTGTCAACCCCAAAGGGAGGAAGTGGGAGGCCCCATAAGGGTGGGGAGAGCATCCCCCTTCCCCCGCCCTGAAGCCGGACCCTCACTCACTCAGGAGGATGCCCAGGGCCCAAGGGAGGGTGGCTGGGTGGGAGTGAAGACGGAAAGCTGGGGGGGGCTCTGCCCCATGGCGATGCTTTGCCCCTGCAGGTGGGTCGCGTACCAGTACCCAGGATACCGGGGCTACCAGTACGTGCTGGAGTGGGACAGGCAGAACGGCGAGTTCCCCAAGTACACGGAGTTCAGCACCCAGGCCCACACCAACCAGGTCCAGTCCATCCGCCGTATCCAGCACTGAGCCGGGCAGGGCCCCGCCGCGGGGCCTGGCGGGCGAGAGCCCCGCCCCCGCTAGCGAATAAAGGCGTCTCTCAACCAGACTCGGCCGCTCGCGTTCTCTGTCGGGGTGAAAGCTCTGCCGCGGGGCAGGGACGTGGCGGGGAACGGTGCCACTGCGGCCTCTTTCTTCCACGTCTCTGTGGCTGGGACAAAACACCAACCGCTCCGGGCTGTTTCGGGGGACCCCCCCCCCAATGCTGCACCCCCAAAAGAGAGCGCAAAGCCCCAGCAAACACTCGGGCTCCCAGCTGGCTGGGATGAAGAGGCCAGTGGGCAGGGAAAGGAGCAAATGAAAAGGGAGGCCCCCCCATTGCCCCCAGGTCTCTGCAGCAGCCGCAGGAGCCAAGCTTGTCCCTGGTGGAGGGACTCGTAGCCCAGATGGGGGTGGGCGCCTGGGGAAAGGGAAATTGAGGAGTGGGCAGAAACCTAGAGCCGAAGAGGCCAGAAGGATTGGATCATCGGGTCCGACTCTCCCCCTGGTGGCTGAGTTTCCTCCCAGGGGACAGGGCTTGACATCCCTGTGAGTGTGCAAGGGAGCACTGGCTTTGCACGTGCACTCAGGCAGCTGCATGCACACTGGTGCACACGCACTCGGGAGCCAGAAGTCTTTGCGAGCTGACAGGGTGGCACTGTATCAGCCACACACCGGGTAGCCAGGTGGGTCACCGGGTCTGCAGCCCCCTTGGAGACATTGGGCACACGAGCTCAGTTCTCCCCTCGCAGATCAATCGGTGGGAAGGTCCCCTCCACTTTCCCCACCCGCCGGTGCCAATTTGCCTCCATCCCATGCACACCTGCTGGCCTTTCTGGTTGCAAATTAGTGCAACAACTCAGAGGCCACTTGGCCCCTCCAGATTACCATCAGGCACCATGCACAACAGCTGGGACAGATCGACTTCTCCAAAAAGCACCTGCTCTAACAGAGAATCCCCTTTGCTGTTAGCAGTATAGAGTCTGACACATGGTGGAGCAGTTCTGAGTGCAGCCAGGAGAGGGCAGTGCGCGCTCTCTCTCACACACACAGGGACTGCCCAGATCATTTAATCAGTAACATCAAAAGCCGGGCGCTGGCAAAGTGAGCGTCCTATATTGTCTACCCCAAAGAAAGGGCTCAAACAGCTCAGCTGGCGCCCTTGTCCCTTGTGTGGGTCCTGGCAGGGGCAGAAGCAAGGTGGCTGATGTGGGAGTGTGGCCACTGAGAGGTGCGGGGTCTGATCCCAGCACGTGTAGCTGAGCCCATCACAATCCCCGGCTTGGACGCACGGTGCCTCTGCAATCACCGTCCCAGGGGGATATTGTTTAGCAGAGCGCAGCTCCTCGTGCAGGGCTTGTGCAGCGCCGTGCGCGCGTACAAGCCAGGCCTCACAGGGCAGATGGCAGGAGGGGCAGTGGAAGGTCTAAGGCCCAGGGGAAGGGAGAGGGGGAGAGACAGGGATACAGGGAAGCTGCAGCAGGGGAGGAGGCTGGTGCTGGATGAGTGGAGAATGTGGGGTGAGGGTGGTGGGAGACCGAGCCAGGGCAGCTGAAGCAAGCGGCTGGGAAGTGGATGGGGAGGTGGCAGGGCCAGCGGATGGGGGTGGGGGTGGGGGGGTGAGGCAGGGCCAGAAGAAGGGGGAGTGGGGGGTGGTGAGGCAGGATCAGCAGATGGGGTGGCAGGAAGTGGAGTTTCTTTGCCCACATGGGGTGGGCAGGGGCACCCACACACGAACCAGCGGTGCCAATCCCAAGCATTCAGAAATCGCCAGCCAGGGCCCCCAGCCCACAAGACTGGCTTAAAAACCAGGAGATTTCACAGAGGATCTGGGGGGTTGTGTTGATTTGCTTTCGAGTCCTCGGGGGTCAGATTCTCGGGCTTTTCACCACAGCCCAGAGGGCGAGGAACTTCCTTTTCTTTCCGTGGAAGCCGAGAGTCTCCCAAAGTCCCATGACTCTGGCAGTTGGGGCTTGAAGAGAAACACCAAATATCATGAGACGCGGGAACAATGCAAACAGCGCGGGGACCCCTATGAACACCAGCCACCGACAGCCCCCCCCACAGGGTGCAGCGCTGACCTGTGGGTGGGGGTGAATGGGGACTAGCACACAAGTCCCGCGGCTCCCGCCTGCCCTTGGCACCATCAGCCCTGGCCCAGGGGACGGGGCTGGGCAGGGTGGGATGGGGCAGGTGGGCTGGGGGCGGGGGGATAACCCTAACAGAAGCAGTAAATGGTCACACGAACCACAGTGGTTGCAGTTAGGAGTGAGTTATGGGGCAATTAGGGGTGAGTTGTGAGGGGTACTTGGGGTGATCCGTGGGGGCAGTTAGGGGTGAGTTGTGGGGCAGTTAGGGGTGAGTTGTGGGGGGCTGTTAGGGATGAGTTGTGGGGAGTTAGGGATGATCCGTGGGGGCAGTTAGGGGTGAGTTGTGGGGCTGTTAGGGGTGAGTTGTGGGGGGCTGTTAGGGATGAGTTGTGGGGTAGTTAGGGGTGATCCGTGGGGGCAGTTAGGGGTGAGTTGTGGGGCAGTTAGGGGTGAGTTGTGGGGGGCTGTTAGGGATGAGTTGTGGGGTAGTTAGGGGTGATCCGTGGGGGCAGTTAGGGGTGAGTTGTGGGGCAGTTAGGGATGAGTTGTGGGGGGCTGTTAGGGGTGATCCGTGGGGGCAGTTAGGGGTGAGTTGTGGGGCAGTTAGGGGTGACCCGTGGGGGCAGTTAGGGGTGATCTGCGGGGGAAGTTATGGCTGCGTTGTGGGGCAGTTAGGGGTATTCCCTGGGGATGAAGAGGGGATTCCCTGGGGGCCACAGGGCTAGTCCAGGGGGCTTTAGGGCAGTCCCTCTCTGGGGCCAGGGGCACATCTGGGGGCGCTAGGGGCTGCACCGGGGGCGGGGGGTTACCAGACATCTCGTGTGGGGCGCAGCCCGGCTCCCAGGGCAGACCCCGGCCGGGAGGAGGAGCCCCCATGAGCCCCCCCCGGTCAATCCCCCTCCTCACACACGAGGGGTCCGGGGGCCCCCACCCCGCGGCCGAGCGCCCCTGGCCGATCGGCCGCGGTCGGTTCCCCGCCCCCCGGCCCGGCTGCCCAGGCCACGCGGGCACATCCGCACCGGGATCCGGCTCCGGGGCGGCCGGGCTCCGCCTCCCCTACCCCGCCCCCGGAGCAGCGGGGAGCGCGGGCAGCTGGGCGCCGGGGAGCCCCCTGCTCGGAGCCCCGGCGGCGAAAGCCCTCCGGGGGCCCCCCTTTGGATCACCCCGGGCACAGAGACCCCCCCGTGCGGACCCCTGGGATAATCCGCCCCCCTCCTCCTACAGGGCCCAGCACCTGCCCCCTCTCCCAGCTGCCCCTCGGCGGTACAGGGGGGTGCCCGGGCGGACACCCCCAGGCGCCGGGCCCCCGCCACGCATCTGCAAACACCCCCCCGGGGGGCGCACACAGGGACTGTGGGTCAGTCCCCGCAGGGGGTGAGGGGCAGACACCTGGGCTGAGTTCCGGTCCGGGGAGCCCCTGGCGCTGCTCAGGGAATCCCTGAATTTACAGGGACTAAAACAGCGGACCAGGAATCAGGACTCCTGGGTTCTCTCGCTGGCTCCGGCGGTGCTTCGCCCTGGGGCAAGTCCTGGCCTTTCTCTGTCCCAGCTCCTCCCTCTGCCCCACGCGGGTAGGGAGGCCACAGCGAGGGGTCCCAGGCCCTGGAGAGGAACGGGTTTAGGTCTGGACCCTCAGAGGTAGTGAGGGGCCAGAACCCCACTGATTTCAATGGCAGTTGGTGTCACGGGGTCCTCGGGCGATGCTCTGGAACGGCTCCCTACGAAGCCAGGCAGGACTCTGGGGAAGTCTCCTCTCTGGGAGCAGCCTGTCTGCATCCGATGAAGTGAGCTGTAGCTCACGAAAGCTTATGCTCTAATAAATTTGTTAGTCTCTAAGGTGCCACAAGTCCTCCTGTTCTTTTTACGGATACAGACTAACACGGCGGCTACTCTGAACCTGCAGGACACACAGTTCACACGGCTTCCACCTTCCTGGGTCTGACCTCGGAGCATTCAGCCTCCTCTGCCCCTCCATGCGCTTCCCACAGCCAGTCCGCCCAGGCGGGGTCCTGGGGAAGCCAGAGGGTCCTGCCCCCCAACTTCGCAGTCAGACGTGACTCTCAGCCAGCCAGTAAAACAGAAGGTTTATTAGATGACAGGAACATGGTCTAAAACAGAGCTTGCAGGTGCAGAGAACAGGACCCCTCAGCTGGGTCCATTTTGGGGGGCAGTGAGCCAGACAACCACGTCTGCCCTTCACTCCATGTCCCCAGCCAGCCCCAAACTGACTCCCCCTCCAGCCCCTCCTCCTCTGGGCTTTGTCCCTTTCCCGGGCCAGGAGGTCACCTGATTCCTTTGTTCTCCAGCCCTTTAGCTCTCACCTTGCAGGGGGAAGGGTCCAGGCCATCAGTTGCCAGGAGACCGAGTGTCGGCCATTTATGTACCCTGGCCCTTTGCTCTGCAACAATTACACCCTTATCCCACCCCCTAGAGACTTAAGAAATGCCTAGGGGAAACTGAGGCACCCTTACAGTATTCAGAGAAAACATTAAGAACTGTCCCACTTCGTCACAGTTGGGCACCATTGAGGATCAGGGCCTCCCTGTTCTCATGACACAGAGGGGGAGCAGCTGCCCCTAATCCCATGGCTCGGGAATCCTGGTTTCTAAAATTACCCTGCAACACCCCCCTCTTTGTCCCCTTGCCCCCTGCCCCCCCTCCTTGAATGAAAATCCCATTAGGTCCAACTCCCTCCCCCTCTCCACACCCCACCCATAAACCAGCCCCACCCCTTCCCCCCCTCCAGGAAACCAGCTCCCCCTTCCTTCCCCACCAGCTGCCGGCTCAACCAGGCTCCCATCCCCAGCACACCCTGCCCCCACTGCTCCTCTAAGGAAGTGCTGGCCAGCCTCTCCCCTTCCACAAACACATGCCAGCGCTGCGGCCCACCCTGCCCGGGCAGGTAGCGCACCTGAGCTTCCCCGCGCCGGCCAGGGACACGTCAGCCCTTGGCTCCCTCTCCCCTGCCTGCTCGCTCCGCCCTCTGAGTCGAGCCCCGGCAGGCGAATGGGCTGGGCTGGCCCTTGGCTCCCCAGGGCGCAGCCGGTTCCGAGGGGAGCTGGAGGCCTGGCGAGCTGGGAGAGGAGGGCTGGAGAATTGCCCTGATGTGCTGGGCTGGGACTTTCCTCATCCCTCTGGTCTAAGGCCAGGAAACTTCCCTGCAGGGCTGGGGGCGGGGGGGGAGAGGGGGGCATCAGATGACCCACCAGCTCTCCCCTCTTTTTTCTGGGCATGGATTTCCTGCTCCGGACGGCGAGATGCTTCCAGTGCTGCGGAGAGACTCGACTGGTATGGGAAGGTGCTGCCCAAATAACCCCCCCTGCTGTGCTGCTCCCCCGCCTCCACGCCTGCTCGTCAGCCCCCTGCCATCCGAGGCCTGGGCCCCCCACTGCTCTGCCAAGACCCCTCAATGCCAACCTTTACCCCTCCCCCGGGCTGCCCCTGGCACGTCCTCGGCCCTGCCAATGCCCCTCAATCCCATCCCGCAGCTCCCCTGCTAACTCAGCTCGGCGTCTCACCCCCCACCGAGCTCTGCTGAAGTGTCTCAGCTCTGGCCTGCACCCCCAGCCCTGTTAGGCCGGTCCTAGTCCCAACCCCCAGGCCGCGGGGAGGGCCAGGAGCTGATGCAGGAAGCGCAGGAGGTCAGGACCCCGGCATCTGGGCACAGTAGGTATTTGTGCAGCTTTGGATCTTCCTCCTGTTCTCCAAAGCCTGGCTCGTCTCTGTCCTGGAGTAGCCCAGGAGCACCCCCCACCCCAATCACTTGCTGCCCCACACCCCAGCTCAGCACTGCCCTGCCCCCCCCCCAGGAGTCTCTGCTCTTTGCTTCCTGTCTTGGCCTGGCACCCCCATGCAGAGTGAGCGTAAGCTGCCCCCCGTCGGGATGCCTGTGCCCAGGTGTGGGGGAGAGGGCAGTCAGGCTCCATGTGCTGGCCATGGGGGGAGCAGGGCTGGTGCAGGCTGCAAGTGTGTGAACGGGCTGCCCTGGTGGAGTGGGTCCTGTCCTTTCCCTCAACAACAGCTGAGCTCAGAGGTCGGCTGGCCTGGTGCCCCCGACCCTTGCCCCGGCTCCTTTGTGCCACACCCTGGTCACCACAGGACATTCCAGGGAAGAAAGAACAAACGGCTCGGACACAGGTTGGAGCCAGGCATCTTCTCTGGCCAGGTAGCTGGGAGCTGGGCTCAGAGCCTGGCACATTCGCTGGCCCAGGAGCGGCCCTGCTGTCCTCAGGCTGGATCCCCCTTTGCCCCCTCTGTGTGTCGGGCTTGTTTTCAGTTGCCTGTGGTTGGTTAGAAGGACTCAGGCAGCTAAAGCAAGTCTGGGACGCGTGAGGAGAACCCGCCGGGCAGGGGAAGCTCCATGTATGAATGGAAGGAGCCGGGAGGGAGGGCATGGGCAGGGGGTGAGCCGGGAGGGGAACAAGCCGATGGTTCTGTACACTGAGGATCACACCCCATCCCCTATCACCAGATTTCAGCTGATGGTTTTCCATCCCCCTCTGGGCCCCCCCATTCAGGTCAGAATGTCCAGTTGTCCTTACGTCAGCACGTGACTCTAACCGGGATCGGTGGCCACCATATTACCCAGGCCTTTCCGACATCCAGCCCTGGGACACCCACTCCTAACCCACGCCCTTGGATTAAGGGGCATGAGGGACGGATTCAATCCACATGGCAGTCGTCACCCAGGCCGAGGGGCTGCTTGGATGGCTCCTGGGGAGGAGGGAATGGGATACCCATAGACTCTTATATCATGATCTCCCTAGGCTATCTGAGCATCTACACAGGGCCTCTGCCATCCTCTCCCTCTTGTGGATCGTGTCTATTTAGACTGTGAGCTCGTCAGGGCAGGGACTTGGCGTCTGGGCGTGCAGGGTAGATTTAGGCTGCCCTACCAAGTCAGTTTGGGGCACCATCTCCCCGTTCACACCCAGAGGGGTGACGTTCTGCACACTTAGTTTAGGGGATGGGGCCGGGAGTGGGAAAGATGCTGTCCCCCCATTATTTCTGCATAGCAATCTGGGCCAGCAGGGTTATAGCTAGGAGCTGTATTACCTCCTGGGTCCTCTCAATAATGATATGTCTTTGCAGTTATATTATCCATCCACTGGAGGTCTCTGGGTGCTGTACAGCAGGCCAGACGGGGCCTAGTCCCTGGTAAACAATGGAAACAAAGCTGGAATTCAAGCTGTGGAGGAGTCTGTTTGTTTGTGTCTACAGTTCATAGCTGTTTTCTTTAATAAATGCCTCCTGTTTAAGAAAGACTGTGATTCCATGTGGGAGAGGAGGGGGAAAAGGAGTGGGATACGGGACTTTTTACCTCCAGGGACTGGTTCTGATCCGGCCCAGGTCAGGGGCTCTGCCTGGCTCAGGGGGGTGGGGAATGGGGAATGGGAAATGGGCCTTTTACCTCTTGGACACTGGTTTGCATCTGTTCCAGACTGGTAGTGGCTAAACTCCGAGACACGACACCCGAATATAACCGTTGAATCAATGAATCATTCACATTTGGGTACCAAAGAACTGGACAAATCTTTGTCTACCTCCTTTCCACGATCTTTAACTGCACAAACTTCCTCATTTCCACCAATTTAAAAGAAAAGCGGAGGTGTCATTAGAGCGGCAAACCCTTTCCCCCTCTCGCCTGCCTTTCAGTTCACAGCTGTGCAAAGCCGGAGTAAAGTGCTACCCGATCACACCGGCCACCTCGGACCCCGCCTCTTTGCACCGGGTTGGCTGACTGCACTCAGAGCGGACGGGGGGAGTCCAGCCCAGACATTCATGAGCTTTGCTTGGGTGTCTCTGGGCTGGAACAAGTGACGATGCCGAGACACCCACAGGGGTGGATTCAGGTGGGTGTTTGGTTTCTTTGGGTACAAGGCAGCTCTCACAGCCCCTAATGGGGCAGGGGCAGAGGCAGGGGCAGGGAAAACTGTAAACTAATAGGAACAAAATGAATGTCTGAGTCAATATTAACCCCTCAGGGCCTCATTCACTCGTGCGACCCCTGTGCCACCCTGATTCATAGCTGCTGTAAAGCCAGCCAGGGAATACCCCCCTGGAAAGGCTGCCCGCTCCACAGACAGAGCTCTGCCCCCCTCCCTCAGGAGTCCCCAGCACAAGGCATTCCTGGGTAGGAGGGGGCATGGCTGGGGTGATCCTGTGCCCAGGCTAACCCATGGTGGCTGCAAGTCCCTTAGCAGGCCATGGCAGCCAGGCCAGTGGGCCTCAGGCTGCCCCAGGGTAGGTTAGCCGCTATCTGCCAACCCCTGGCTCTGCATAGGGACATAGGGCTGGGAGGGGCCTCCTGGGTCCTGGTGTCCAGACCTGCTCTCGCAGGCGGCCCCTGACCAGGCAGGGGAGGGCCCTGGGCACCTACCAGGACCTCAGGAACAGTGTGAGTGGCAGTTGGGGGGCAGGAGTGTGGGGGAGCGTGACCCCGAGGAGGGGTGGGAGTGGCAGGGAGTGTGATGCTGCAGGGCAGGAACAAGAAGGTGTCGCGGAGTCCCTGGGCGATGCTCTGGAACTGCTCCCCATGAAGCCAGGCAGGACTCTGGGGCAGTCTCCTCTCTGTGTCTGCAGGACACACAGCTCACACAGCTTCCACCTTCCTGGGTCTGACCTCGGAGCATTCAGCATCCTCTGCCCCTCCATGTGCTTCCCACAGCGAGTCTGCCCAGGCGGGGTCCTGGGGAAGCCAGAGGGTCCTGCCCCCCAACTTCGCAGTCAGACGGGACTCTCAGCCAGCCAGTAACACAAAAGGTTTATCTGACGACAGGAACATGGTCTAAACCAGAGCTTGTAGGTGCAGAGAACAGGACCCCTCAGCTGGGTCCATTTTGGGGGCAGTGAGCCAGACAACCAGGTCTGCCCTTCACTCCGTGTCCCAGCCAGCCCCAGACTGAAACTCCCTCCAGCCCCTCCTCCCCTGGGCTTTGTTCCTTTCCCCGGGCCAGGAGGTCACCTGATTCCTTTGTTCTCCAACCCTTTAGCTCTCACCTTGCAGGGGGGAAGGGCCCAGGCCATCAGTTGCCAGGAAACAGGGTGTCGCCCATTCTCTGTGTCCAGACCCCTGCACACACCTGCCCTCTAGGGCTCTGCAATGATCATATACCCTTATCCCATCACCTAGATACTTAAGAACTGCCTAGGGGAAACTGAGGCACCCCCACACTATTCAGAGGAAACATTAAGAACAGTCCCACTTCGTCACATCTCTCCCCCCTTCGAGATCGAACTGAGCAGGGTCACTTTAGCCTGTGACCTGGGGAAGTTCGAATCCACCAATGTTCCCATGGATGCCCCAGCATCTCTCCCATTCCTTGGTAGGAGTTACACCAGGCCCTTCCAGTTTCACACCCTCCCTTAGGTCGGGGGTGGTCGGTAGCACTCGCAGGCCACATGTGGGAAGGTTTATGCGGCCCGAGCCCTTTGGCCACCCCAAAACCCCAGGGGGTCAAACTCGGATTGGGTCTTCTCCCCAGCAAGCTGGCCAAACATAGCCACTTGGTTATAGGACGGTTTAACTTTCTTAACAGCTTTCACTTCATCTGAGACCTTCTCAAGGCTATCCACACTGGATCTTTCAACAGGAAAGTCAGTGGATCCATTCACAACAGAAAATTTCTGGCTGTTAGGAACTGAAACTGTCTTAATTAAATCACTTTCACACCCTTCAGTTGCAGTAAACTGCTTGCAAAGACTCCATGAGGATTCCTTTCCCTCGGGCTTTTCTATGCAACAATTCACCCCTCACAGAAATTCTGCTCTGACCCTCTTCACCTAGGGCTTGCTCTAGAGGAACACTTTCCTGAGCAACAACAGACCCTTTCTGGGTCTCCCTTACATCCAGAATTACCTCTGGCCCATCCGGCGGATTCCTACACAATCCCCTTTCAGGCAAACTGACAGACTTCCTAGAGAAAAGGTCAGAAGCATTCTCCTTCCCTTTGCCACACACAAATTCAGGAATCTTTTCCTTCTTGCTACAGGTTTCCACACCCTCAGTAGGTAACACAATCACACACCTTCATGCTCTCCTTGTGCCCTGGCTAGGATCTCACCCTGATTAGACAGAGTTGCTGCACCCTTTCCCAACAACACACTAGCAACAGGCAAAATACAAGCACCAGAATTGTCTGGGCTCTGGGATTTTACATAGACACTAACTGGATGCGACCTAGTTACAGGGCCATTCTCCCGAGCAGACCCAAACTTAGGACCCTTCCCTTCCTGGGCTTTAGCTGAATCCAGAACCAGCTCTGAGACAACTGCACGACCCTCAACCGTCACAGGCTGAAAGGCCCCTTCTGTCTGCTCCACAGACAAAGAAGAGCCGGACACACTTTCTCCTTTCCCAGACACACAGCTTGGGATCTCTTTCCCCTGGTCCCAGCACACAAGGCTGGTCACAGACAACTGCCTGGAGACCAGGGTAGCTCCCTCCATAGGCAAGTCAATACCCCTGACAGACACAGGCACATTTCCTTCACGGTCACAATTCTCCACCCAGCTAACAGGTAAGGTTCAGGGACACTCATCTTCCACTCTCCTCGCCTTCCCACGCTGCTGACTAGACACAGCCATCAGCTCACAAGGCTGCCTAGGCTCATCCAGACTTTCCTTACCCAGCACCTTGCCACTCCCAACTGATCCCCTGCCCTGCCTGTGTCTCCCCCCCTCAGCTGGGGTCTCAGCTCCCACTGTGCTCAGCACTGCCCTTGCTGTCCCAGAGGGGGTAGGCAGCGAGCTCGCTGCTTTCCTCACTGCATCAGAGCCAGCGTGAGCCCCCTCTCCACCGATTGGTTCCCTGGATTCAAATTCAAACCTTTGGCCATTACAGGAGCAGGGCCTGGATCCTGTCCCAAAGAGACACAGTCACCCCCCAACAGGGTCTCGCAGCTGGTATCCTGGAGAACCCCAACAACCAGCCAGCCCGACCCATCCTGGGTCTGCACAGGGATCTGGGCCATAGGCAGGGCGAGGGGCTTCGTCCCTGGGACCCTCACTCAGCTCACACAGCCCCTCGGCATCTGAGGCTGCACCACCCAGGCCTGACAACAGTTCTCTCTGTCCCAGGATCTCGCCACCCCAGGAATGTCTCCCCATTGACCTTCACCTTCCACTCCCACTGGGGGTCCGAGGGGCCTGGCCCCAGGAAACTCCACACAGACATATAGGTTGGGGTCAGGAGTGGGAGCCTGTCCACCTCCCCACCCATCTGGCTGACGGAGTCTATGGCCTTGGGACCCAGCAAGGGAGCTAGACACCGGGGCTTTTCCGCAGGGTCCTCCTGGTTCAAATTTCCAGCCTGCTTAAAGGCAGTGAGGTGGGCATCCACACCCCCCCCTCCTTAACCAGGGGCAGCAATTTAGTCTCGAGGTTCCCTGCGGAACTGGCACCCCGGGGTCTACCCCCACTCACCCCTGGGGGGTCCCCTAGGCCTCTCCGCTCCACCACCGCCAGTTCACGCTGCTGCTGCTTCTGCAGCTCTTTCTCGGGCTCTCGCTGTCTCTCACAGTCCTCTCGCTCTCTCGGACTCAGCTCCAATCCCATCCATCTCCAATCCCCCGATGGGGAACCCGATCGTGAAGACCCCCGTCTGGTCGGGGACAGGAGTCTTGGCGATGCCTGGCTCCCACTCCAGCTGCTCCCAGATCCTGCTTTCGCCCCATTTGGGGTCAGGAATCTGTTCCTTAGAGCGGTCCTCCTCCTCCAGCTGCACAATGAACTGTGCTTTGGTGAACTTTCCAATGCGCAACCCTCTCTTTCTGCACAGGGTTACAATGTCCTTCTTAAGGAGATGGTGACAGGCCATCAACTCCGCTCTTCCCAAGTTGTTGTGGACTCACAGGCCTGTGTGCTCTCAGCTCCCCACGGTTTCCAGGGAGAACCCCTAGTGTGCCAGCCCTTCTCGAGGTCACCACCTCTTTGCCAGGGTCGAGCTGCAGACTCCTCCGCCCCTTGGACTGCTCGCTGCAATCCCCAGGGGAACCCTGTTACTGCAAAAGTCCTTCTCTTTCCCAGGGCCAAGCCGCAGGCTCCGCCCTGGCCCCTGAGACTGCTCACTGCAGTCCCCAGGGGGACCCCATTACTGCACAGTCCTTCTTGCTGGTCACACTCTCTCAGGGGTTAACCGCCCCCCGAAACCGCTCCTCTCTGAGCCTTCAGCAAGCCTGGTCCTCATCAATCCCCCTTCTTTTTACTGCTCCCCAGTCACTTACTGCAGGAAGCGCCGTCCACGGGGTGCAGTACATCCCACCTCTGCCACCAGTTGTCACGGAGTCCCTGGGCGATGCTCTGGAACTGCTCCCCATGAAGCCAATCAGGACTCTGGGGAAATCTCCTCTCTGGGAGCAGCCTGTCTTCAGGACACACAGCTCACAGAGCTTCCACCTTCCTGGGTCTGACCTTGGAGCATTCAGCATCCTCTGCCCCTCCGTGCACTTCCCACAGCGAGTCTGCTCAGGCGGGGCTCCTGGGGAAGCCAGAGGGTCCTGCCCCCCAACTTCGCAGTCAGACGTGGCTCTCAGCCAGCCAGTAAAACAGAAGGTTTATTAGCCGACAGGAACATGGTCTAACACAGAGCTTGTAGGTGCAGAGAACCAGACCCCTCAGCTGGGTCCATTTTGGGGGGCAGTGAGCCAGACAACCCCGTCTGCATTTCACTCCATGTCCCAGACAGCCCCAAACTGAAACTCCCTCCAGCCCCTCCTCCCCTGGGCTTTGTTCCTTTCCCCGGGCCAGGAGGTCACCTGATTCCTTTGTTCTCCAACCCTTTAGCTCTCACCTTGCAGGGGGAAGGGCCCAGGCCATCAGTGGCCAGGAAACAGGGTGTCGGCCATTCTCTGTGTCCAGACCCCTGCACACACCTGTCCTCTAGGGCTCTGCAATGATCATACACCCTTATCCCACCACCTAGATACTTAAGAACTGCCTAGGGGAAACTGAGGCACCCCCACACTATTTAGAGGAAACATTAAGAACAGTCCCACTTTGTTACAGAAGGGATGAGTGTGATGATGAGAGGAGATAGAAATGGGGAGGGGACAAATGTGACATGGTGGGATGTTGAATATGAGAAGGCAAGTGTGACAGGGTACAGTGAATGTGACAGGGAGGAGGTAGTGTGACACATTGGGGTGAGTGTAACAGGGAGTAGCTGAGTGTGACAGGTGGGGTGAGTGTAACAGGGAGGACATGGGTGTGATGGTGGGGTGAGTGTGACAGGAAGGTTGTGGGTGTGACAAGTGGGGGTAGTGTTACAGGGCAGGAGTGAGTGTGACAAGGTAGGGGAGAGGGTGAGGTGAGTGTAATGGGGTGGGAGTGTGACAGGGAAGGGATCAGTGTCACAGGGCAGGAGGGGGGATTGTGACAGGGAAGATGTGGGTGTGACAGGTGGGGGTGAGTGTGACAGGTTGGGTGAGTGTGACAGGTGGGGATGATTGTACCAGGGCAGAGGTGAGAGTGACAGGGCAGAGGTGAGCGTGACAGGTGGGGGTGAGTGTGACAGGGCAGAGGTGAGTGTGACAGGCCGGAGGTGAGTGTGACGGGGGGTGAGTGCGACAGGGTGGGGGTGAGTGTGCCAGGTCGGGTGAATGTGACAAGGCTGTGGTGAATGTGACAGGGTGGAGGTGAGTGTGATAGGCAGGGTGAGTGTGACAGGGTGGGGGTAAATGTACCAGGGTGGAGGTGAGTGTGCCAGGTCAGGTGAGTGTGACAGGTGGGGGTGAGTGTGAGAGGGCAGAGGTGAGTGTGACAGGTTGGAGTGAGTGTGATAGGCGGGGTGAGTGTGACAAGGCTGTGGTGAATGTGACAGGGAGGAGGTGCTTGTGACAGGGTGGAGGTGAGTGTGACAGGTGGGGTGAGTGTGACAGAGTAGAGTGAGTGTGACAGGAGGAGATGAGTGTGCAAGGCTGTGGTGAATGTGACAGGGTAGAGTGAGTGTGACAGGGCAGAGGTGAGTGTGACAGGGCTGTGAGGAGTGTGACAGGGTGGAGGTGAGTGTGACAGGTCAGGTGAATGTGACAGGGCAGCGTGATTGTGACAGGGTGGGGTGAGTGTGACAGGGTAGAGTGAGTGTGACAGGAGGTGATGAGTGTGCAAGGCTGTGGTGAATGTGACAGGGTGGAGTGAGTGTGACAGGGCAGGGTGAGTGTGACAGGAGGGGATAAGTGTGACAAGGCTGTGGTGAATGTGACAGGGAGGAGGTGCTTGTGACAGGGTGGAGGTGAGTGTGACAGGGGGGTGAGTGTGACAGGGAGGGGGTGAGTGTGACAGGATGGGGTGAGTGTGAGAGGGTGGAGGTGAGTGTGACAGGATGGGGGTGAGTGTGAGAGGGTGGAGGTGAGTGTGACAGAGCTGTGATGAGTGTGACAAGGCAGAGGTGAGTGTGATGGGGTGAGTGTGACGGGGTGCATGTGACAGAGCAGAGGTGAGTGTGACAGGGTGGAGGTGAGTGTGATAGGAGGGGATGAGTGTGACAAGGCTGTAGTCAGTGTGACAGGGCAGAAGTGAATGTGACAGGGCAGAGTGAGTGTGACAGGCAGGGTGAGTGTACCAGGGCAGAGGTGACTGTGACAGGCGAAGGTGAGTGTGCCAAGTCAGGTGAGTGTGACAGGAGGGGATGAGTGTGACAAGGCTGTGGTGAATGTGACAGGGAGGAGGTGCTTGTGACAGGGTGGAGGTGAGTGTGACAGGGCAGAGATGAGTGTGACAGGGTGGAGTGAGTGTGACGGGGGTGAGTGTGACGGGTGAGTGTGACGGGGCGGAGGTGAGTGTGACAGGGCGGAGGTGAGTGTGAAAAGGCTGTGATGAGTGTGACAGGCGGGGTGAGTGTGACAGGGCGGAGGTGAGTGTGAAAGGATTGTGATGAGTGTGACAGGGTGGAGTGAGTGTGACAGGCGGGGTGAGTGTGACAGGGCGGGGGCAGCCCCCGGCCGGGGGGCGCCGGGGTGTCTGCGGGGCGCGGGGGCGGTCGAGCCTGGGGGGGGGCCCGGGAGCGGGGGGAGGCGGCGGGGCCCGGGCCGTGCGCCCCCCCCGCGCGCCCCCCCCGCAGCTCCCGGCTCGCAGCGCCCGGGCTCGCAGCTCCCGGCTCGCAGCGCCCGGCTCGCAGCTGGCCCGCGGGCGGCTGTTTGCCCAGAGTTAAGGAGGCGGAAAAGGCAGGCGGCGCCCGCGCCCGGCTCCATGGAAACGCGCCGCCCGCCCGGCGCGGGGGCCCGGGGGCGCGGCTGATGCGGCCCGATAGGGGGGGCGGGGGCCGGAGCGGGATCGCGGCTGTAATTACAGCGCGCGCTCTGCAGCGGAAATTGCTGCGGCCGGGCCCCGCGCCCCTCGCAAGTTGCCTGGAAACTGCCCCCCCTCCCCCCCCCCGCGCCCCGGGTCCCGCTGCCAGCTTCCCCCCGCCGGCGGCGCCCGGAGCGAGCGCCGCAATCGCGGCAATCAGCGGGGCCGGACTAATAAACCATGCAGCCCGCGGGCCGCCCCCAGAGCTGCCATGAGCCGCGGCGCCGCAGCTCCGCCGCTGCTGATCAACATGTACCTGCCAGGTACCGGCCCGCGCCCGCCCCTGCGGGGAGCCGGCCCGAGGCCGCGGCGAGGGGCTCCCAGGGCTCCCCGCCCGCTCCTCGCCTCGCCCCTGGCTCCCCGCGCCGGCAGCCCGGCTCCTTGGCACTGCCACCCCCTGCTTTCCTCTCCCCGTCCCCGCCGCTCCGGCCCGGGCGGCGGGCTTTTTGTCCCTATTTAAAGCGCCCCGGGCTCGCTCGGAAATCGGATTTCCTTTTTCCTGGACGCGTTTCCTGGCTTCATAGCCCCGGCGGGGGGGAAGCGGCCAGCGGCGCGCAGGGGGCTGGGGACCGGGCAGCGCTTTAAAAGCCGCCCAGCGGGCGCTGGGGAGAGGCAAAGAGACTCCGGAGCGGGTTGGGACTTGGCCCCGTGCGAACGCGTCTCTGTCTCCGCTCCAGATCCAGTCGGGGAGACTCTGTTCAAGGAGGGGAAGAGCCCGGCGTGGGGCTCGCTCAGCCCCGGCGTGCAGAAAGGTAAGGGCGGCGCCTGTCCCCGCCGGGCCCCTCCGCGCGCACCTCTCCGGGAGTCAACCCCGAGCTTTCACACGGCGCTTCGCAGCGCAGCCTCCGCCTGCCGGGCCGCCGGGACGCGGCGCCTGGTTTGACTCCGGCGGAGGCTGAGGAACCTTGCCGGGGCCAGGACAGGGGTATTCGCCCCCCGCCCCGGCACTGAGGCCAGGCTGGAAATACGAGGGAGACACAAGAGCGACCCAGCCCTTCGCGGGAAGGGGGGCAGCAGGCAGGGGGATCCCCTCTCCCGGGCGCGGTGAAATTTCCCGGGTGGGATGGACGCTTTTCAACCCCCGGAATTTAGCTCCGCGGCATCGGAGCGCCGCGTTCGGGGACGGGACCCAGCGATTCGGGCTCCCCATCAGCTGGGAGACCCGAGCTTTGTTTTCGGGGGCGCGGGGCGGTGGTAATTCGTCTTTCCCCCCGAAACCAACGTTTTCCTTCCGACCCAGCGCCCAGCTTCTGCCAAACCCCGGCGGATTATTGGAAACAACGAAGGGAAACTTCCCCCCCACCCTGCACCCCCAAATCCCACCGCCTGAGCTGTGGGGAGGGTAGCCCAAGGGGCTGGCCCCACTGGAATCCGAATTGGCCGCGAACTCTCCTGCGCTTAACGCGGAGTCTGACCCTGGCGCGGAAACCTGCCCTCGGGCTTTCCAGAGGAGAATTTCGATTTGATCATTTGCAAATTCGATGGGGGATAAACTTTCGATGGGGGGATTTGGGGAGAGGCTGGAGGCCACATGCGCAGCAGCTTGTGCCAGGCGGGCCCGACTGACCCGTTAGCTCGAGTCCCAGTGACCGCCGCGCTGCGGTTTGTTAATAAACAGAATCGCAGGAATCCGGCAGAACCAGCCGCCCAATGTAACAAACACCGCGAAATGTTCGGGTCAAGGGGTAGATTTAAAACAAAACCGAGCCCTAAGAAAACCCCCCAAACCCGCCCACCTATAAATCTGCCCCTCGGACAGACTCTCGTCTGTCTCGCTCCCCTTAAAACACTGTCCCTTGTAAACGGGAGCCCTGGCCATCCATCTGCTCCGGATCCGGCCATTCACACCCAGCTCTCGACTATTTCCAGCCTGTGCATTCACCGGGGATTAAATTCTGGTTCCTGGGTCCTTGGATCCGAACGTCAAGCGGAACTCGAGGGGAAACCAGGGTATCAAATACGAAGACGCAGAGTTCAAGAAACGAAATGATCAAATAGCAAACCTGTCCCGGTCTCTATCCCCGACACCGCGTTACCCGGCACGGACCCATTCCTGTGTGCGAGGGACGGGACAGTCTCTGCGCCGCTGAAATGGTCTCAAAACGGTTTAACCTCGTTTCCTTGGACCTACTGGCTATTTTTAATACACCGCCGCCAGCAAGGATCAATATAAACGGGGTGTGGACAGAACAACCGAAACCCGACAACCCCGGAGTAACAACCCCCCGGATGAGCCCGGCTATTCTGTCCCGATTAATACCCGGTTGTCTGGGTTTGTTCCCTTTAGCCCCAGTGTCCGAACAGCGATTCGTGGCACGCGATGAAATCGGGCGCTATTGAAGCGTAGGGACCGATCAGGGTGTGGCAGTGCGGGGCTTGAGAACAGAGGCCGTAGCGCCCGGAGAGACCGTGCTGGGGGGTGGGGGCGGCAGCAGGCTGGATGCCAGGGGCAGCCGGCTCTCGAGTTGGGTGGGGGATTTGCCCAGGACTCTGGGGGCTGGTCAAGCAAAGACGCCGCTGGCACCTAACCTGGGTGTGTCGGGCACAGAGGAGACACTCTCCGCTACTGTGCCCAGCAAACGCCCCATGGAAACACCGCCCTGACCCGCACCAGCGCTTTCTGCCGGCCAGGTTCCCTGTTACCCGCGTTCCCTGCCCCCGTCTACGGGCCCAGCCAGGCACCCGCCGAGAATTGTGAACCCAGCGGTTCCTGTGAGGAGCCCACTGGCCAGGCAGCTCCCAGCCGCCAGCCCCCGGGGCAGGTTTGAAAGGTCTCCCGGCCCCTGCACAATGATCTGGGGGAAGAGCTCAGGGACGCCCTTTCGAGGGAGCTGCAGTGGCTAGGGTGGGGCTGTCTGCATCTCGCACACCCCCCGTGCCTCGCTTTCCCCGTGGCTGAGCGGGGCTGGTGTGAACGGGAGCTGCCTTGGGCGAGCGCCTTCCAGGAGGAGCGCTCGTCCGACTGTGCACAGCGGGGGCTGCCGCGCCCGTCTGAACGCAGCCCGGAGCCGCAGCCTCCCCCGCCCGCGGCTTTGGGGTGCGGTTCCCCGAGAACCCAGGACCCCTGGCCCCTGCATTCCCTCGGCCCGGATCTGCAGCACCAGGCGGGCAAAGCCAGCGCCTCGTTCATGCAAACCGAGCTCCGGGGAGAGCGGGAGAGGACCGAGGGCAAGCGGCGGAAGAGCCGGGTTATGGAAGGGGTGGGGGGGCCGGCGGCTGCTGGCAGGAGCTGCAGGCGGGGAGGCGAGGTGCCAGGAGCGCAGGGGCTGGAGGCGGAGGGGACCTTTCAGCCTGGCCGGCTCTGTGGGGCGGCTCAGCCCCTCATACCCGGGAGGAAGGGGTGCTCCCAGGGGTGCGCGGGCAGCCGGATTGAACCGATCTGCTCGGGAGCGAGAGGGGACGCACCGGGACTGGCTTCCGTGAGGACAGGACCAGGGGGACGTGACAGACACATACAGACTCAGGACCGGGCTAGACCGGGAAGTTCTTTTCACCCCGTCTCATGACACCAGGACAACGGGCCATTCACTGAAAGGGGGCAAATTCAAAGCAGAGCCCAGGAAAGCTGTTCACACAAGGCGCACTTAGCCCGTGGAACTCCCTGCCACAGGATATCCGTGCAGCGAAGGCTTAGCAGGATTGTTTGTAAGGGTGATTCATAGGAGAGCAGGACTCTCCAGAGCGGTTACAGTAAATATTACAAAAAATAACCAGGGTATCCTGTGGGTGACAGGACCCTGGGCTGGTGGACCCCGGGTCTGATCCACTCTGGCCATGCCTGTGCCGTGTCTCCCCCTCTTCCCAATGCTAGGGTTTAAGAGGAGCCAGCCCTCCAGCTGACCCTGTCCTTCTGGCATCAGGTGGGCCATTCCCAGCAGAGTGCGTGGCTGCAAGCCCAGAACCATCGCACCCGGGAGCCGCCTCTCTCCAGACCTGGGGCACAGCAGGGGTTACGTTCCCAGGCAGCGCCCCCAGTGCTAACCCCAGACAGGCAGACACCAGGGAGCACGGACGAGGCTCCTGGGCCTTCCCACACTCTGAACCTCAGAGCAAGCCTCACCCATGCTCTGAAAACACGGCTGGCATGGTTTGCTCTGCCCCAGGCCCCAAGTGCTGCTGCCACGGCTGGGCAGGTCGCACCACATCCTGCTCTGGGCAGCGCCTTACCAGGGAGCTATTGACAAACTCAGAGCAGCATCACAGGACCTGGCTTGGGCTTGAGTAAGGGGTCGCTGTCTGCAAGTAGTTGAGGGGTGCAAACCCTGAGGATGGGGGGGGTTATTTAGGACACTGGGGGTTGAACTGGGAGTTATGGGATGAAATTGAGAAAGGGAAAACATCATCCGCACTCTTATTAGTGGTACCCTGACTCTTAGGAAACCAGTGGGGGAAAGCAGAGGACAATCCCAACCAGTCACAGAAATTCCTGCTGCTTCAAAAGGGCTGATTCTCAAAGCTGAGGAAAAAATTAGTGAAATTGACCAGTAGGAAAATTTTAGAGAGAAGAACATCTGTGAAAATTGGTAGCTCTTTAAGAAGAGTTTACTCGGTGGCCAAAAAGCCATGGTTCCACAATTGCGAAAGGACAACTTTGACTTAAAGCCCATCCTGGTTCAGTGGTGAGGTGAAGGTAGCAGTTGGAAATAAAAAAAAGCCATACCTAGCATATGGGGAAAAGAGGAAATAGGTTGCAATCGATATAAATTAGAAGTAGTGAAGTGTAGAAAATTGATAAAGGAAGCTGAAGATATCAGGGAAAAAATCCATGGCTGGCAGGAAATTAAGAAGGAGTTTTTAAAGTATATTATGAACAAAAGAAATACTAGTAATGGTACAGGCTCGTTGCTAGATAGAGATGGTGAAATTGTTAATGATGCAGAAAAGGTAGAAGTGTTCAATAAATATTTATGTTCTATATTTGGAAAGAAGCAGGCTGATGTACTTGTATCACATGAGGAAGATTAAGTACTTTCCAGTCCATTAGTAACTCAGGAGGATGTTAAACAACATCTACTAGGGCTAAATAGTTTTAAATCAGCAGGACCAGATAACTTGCAGGTAGCAAGAGTCTTAAAAGAATTGGCTAAGGAGATTTATGGCCCACTCATCTTAATTTTTAATAAATTTTGGAATATAAGGGAAATACCAGAAGACAGGAAGTTGTGCCAATATTTGAAAAGGGCAAGTGGGATGATCCAGGTAACCATAGGTTAGTTAGTCTGACATCAGTACCGGGCAGAATAATGGAAAAACTCCCACAGGGTTCAGCTGATAAAGGAATAAAGGACAGGAATATAATGAATGAGGCCAACATAGGTCTTGTCAAACAAACCTGATTTCAGACTTTGCTGAGATAGCAAGTTTGCCTCACAGAGGTAACTGCATACCTGGACCACACACGGACTTTGGTAAGGCGCTTGCCCTATGTGATATCGCGGGAACACGTTACATGCACCAGGAACTGGCTGATGTCCACGGGGAACCACCACCGGATGTGGGGTCTCTAGCGAGATCAGCACCAGGCCTGACGCTGTTCAGCGTCTGCTTTGGCACAGGCACTACGGAGGTACCGAGGTGAAATTCACTGGCCTGTGCCACACAGGTGGTCAGACGAGAAGATCTAATAGCGGGTCCCTTCTGGCCTTAAACGCAGTCAGAGATCAGGGGCTCATGTGCTAGGCGCTGCACGGACAAGGAAGAGAGAGGGCAGGCAGCTCACAATCTGGCCAATTTTTGCCTCTCCAGACGTCTGAGGTTCCCTTAACAGGATTTAAATTCACACCACAAATAACCCTTGCACACAGCTGTAGCACTGAGCATAACCCATAGCAGGTGAACCCGGCGTATTTAACCCTGCTGCCTGTAATTGTCCCTGGTGGGTACTCCACCCGGGCTCTGCCCTGAGGCCCCGGTCCCACTCTGCCCCTTCTCCCAAGGCCCCACCTTCGTTCTGCCTCCGCTCTGCCCCCACCCCGAGGCCCGTCGCTGCTCTCTGCCCTCCCCCAAGCGCCTCCTGCCAGCCACCAAACAGCTGATTGGCACCCCCACCAAACAGCTGTGGCTGGTGGGTTCTGAGGACCCCCTGTTTTGTTCTGCGGGTGCTTGAGCCCGGAGCACCCACAGAGTCGGCGCCTCTGCCCTCAACCCCCCCACCCCCTCCAACAATGCCACCCCTATTCCAATGCTTGTGAACGAGACAGGCCAGCAGGACGGGGTAGCATTACGATGCTTGGAGTTTGGCACCTAAGCAATCTCCGCTCACCACGCCCAGCTCTGGACAAGCCCCCGGCAAGCAGAGGGAGCTGGCTGGGAGCCAGGCCCCGGGAAGGTGTGAGGGCTCCCTCGCTTGGGATTGTTTCAGGTGGGCCTGGGCAAAGCTGTACAGTGCATCCCTCCCGCCCTGGCCCCAGGAGCTGGCCTGGAGGGTCTGATAGGATGTTTTCCATCCCTAACACCCGTGTGCTCCAGCCCATCCCCTCCCCCCTGCTGCAGCTGGCCCTTGGGTGTTGCTGGAGTGCCATCAGGCCGCATGCCCCCGCAGGGTGGGAGTCAGGCCCCGTGGGATCGTGTTGCCCAGGGAGGTGCATTTTGGGGGGGTTGGGAGAGGGTTACCACTTCCTCTGACTGTCCCACGTTAGCCACCGAATGGGATGGGAGGCCGGGCCGGCCGTCTGCTCCAGCAAGAACTCGTGGACCAAGTTCCTCCCTGGTGTAATAGCCCTGGCTTCAGTGCAGATGTCCCCAGGAGTCAATATGGCCCCGTGAGTCCATGCAGCGAGGCCTGGGGCTCGCTGGTCTGCTGAGCTCTGTGCCCTGGAGGGGCCCTCTGCACGGAGGCTGCGCCCTTCCTGTGAGGAGGGGGATGGGGACCAGTGACACAGAGTCAGAGAAGGCGCCGGAGAGGTCGTCTAGTCCAGCCCCCTGCACTGCGGCAGGACCAAGTAAACCTAGACCAGCCCTGACAGGTGGCACCTTCTCTGCACCCCAAACCCCACGGAGCCCCCTCTGCAGGGCCCAGGGATCTCTGCTGGTGGGACGGCTGCGTATTGTCCCACCAACTTCAGTAAACTGGGGGGACCCCTCCATGCTGGGGTGTGCAGGGGTTCTGGGTGCAGCGGTGAGCAGGCTCCAATGAGGGGTCAGTGTGTGGGACTGGGGGGGATCCGTGGGGCTGGGAGGCTGAACTGCACTGGCCTTTCTGCCCCCCACCCCACTCCCACTCCGGCTCCTGGCTCCTGCCCGCCACGGGAAGGGGATTCCTCCCTCAGCAATTGCCTTGGCTCGTGGCTGCTGAAGGCAGGTGCCTATGCCCAGCTGTCTGCTTTGGGTCTGCGTGAGCCAGCGCTCCGCCGTGGGGCTGAAGCATGGTGGCTAGCGGGCTGGCAGGCTGGTGGCAGGATAGGGGACAGGGACCTGTCTCAGGGGGCTGGCGGGTTCTTTTCGGAGCTGGGTCACTCGCTCCTCAGCCGGCTCTGCTTGCTAGCCATGGAGGGTTGACTATCGGGGTGCCTGCCCGAGGAGCTGAGTGCAAAGCTCTCCAGGCAGCCGGGGGCCTCTCCAGTCGAACCCAGGCTCCCGGCCTGCAGGTGTTGCCAGTAACGGGAGACTGACACAACCGGCTCCCGAGACGCGGAGCCATTGGCAGTTCCCTGAGGAGATGCTTTCAAACCCAGCTCCCACACCGAGACACGCGTATGCACTGGGCGGCCACCCAGCTGGGTGCCCTAGACATCACATGCACCCCCGCCACACGCACAAACCCCTTGCACACATCCAGCTCGCACACATCCGTCACACACACATCACTTGCACACACACATGTCACATGCACACGCCCCTCGCACACATCCATCACACACACACAACTCATGCATGCAGACACACACACCCCTTGCACACATCCATCTTGCACACCTCCATCACACACACATCACTTGCACACACACACCCCTCGCACGCACCCATCACACACACACATCACATGCACACACACCCCTTGCACCCATCCATCACACACACACACAACTCCTGCATGCAGACACACACACACATCCATCACACACACACGTCACATGCACACACCCCTCACATACATCCATCACACACACACACATCTCACACACACACATCCATCACACACATCACATACACACACATCTCTCTCTCTCTCTCTCACACACACACATCCATCACATGCACACAACCATCACACACCAACACAAGTCACATGCGCACATACACATCCATCACACACACAGACACTTCCATCTTTCATACACACGCAGATCATCTTACACACACACACATCACAGGCACACATACATACCATCACACACTACAATCACTCACATCCATCTCTCTCACAAAACTTAACGTGCATATGAACACATCCATCACACAGACACACACACACACGTCCATCACACGCATGCACACACACCCATCACATGCACACAGACACACACATCCATCTCTCTGTCTCTCTCTTGCTCTCTCTCTCTCACACACACACACGTGTGCACACACACACAAACACACATGCCCAGTCCTCAGACCCTTTATCACTTTTGCTCAGTCCCAACTCAGAGAAGATCCCCGTTGAATTCCACTGGAGTTTAGCTTCTGTCTGTCTGTTGCCGCCTGGCAGTGCCTGACCCCTCCCGAGTGTTTCGGGTAGAAATAACAATCACCGTCTCTCTCTCTCTCGTCCTTCCCCGCCTGCAGGAGGAAAGACGTGATTAGCTTACAGGTAGTTTGGTTTCTGGGGTCGTCGGGGGTGGCTGTGTGGCGGGGGGTACGCTAGTTGTCTCTGTGTGAAGAGCTGACTGAGGGGAAGCTAAGTCACAGAGAGGAGATAGGCATTCACTTTGAAGCCTGGGGTCTCTTCTGTCTTGTGGCAGGGAGTTCCACCGTCTAGGCCAGAGTTTCCCAAGCGGTGGCTCGCTGAAGGCTCCAGATGGGTCGCAGGCCCAGTGCAGAGGGGAAGCCCTGGGGGGAGGGGGGATGTCGGAGAGTGAACCCCCCTGCACTCACCCCAAAGTGGCAGCTGCTGTCGTGCAGGGCTGGGCCCGGCTCCTCTCAGGTTTACACCAGGACGCAAGGCCTGGAGCGGGGAGCTCTCCCTAGCCCCGGGACAGAGCCACCGCTGCAGGGTGAGCGAGGGGCACACTCGCTCTCCAGCCCCCCAGTGCCTGCCCTTGGCCCTGGGCCAGCATTCGGGGGGTGGTGCTGGGGCAGAGGGCGTCGCCTTGGCACGGCGAGGAGGAGGATGCTGGCCTCCCCCCAGCTAGAATCCTGAGTGGGGGCCACAAAAAGGCAAAATGTGGTTGGAGGGTCTCCCAAGTAAAATGTGTGGGAGCCCCCGGGTGAGGCCCCGCTCCTGGGAGGCTCTGTCTCCTGCGATCTCCAGCATCCCGGGTCATTGGCCTGGTGGGGACTTGCTGTGGTAGGAGCCGCAGTCTCAGAGGGAGGGGCGCACACAGAAACAGGGACACCCGGGTGCCCAGTGCTCGCACGCAGCACCACGTGGGTATGTTACACGCACAGGGGCATGGTACACACACATGGGCACACACGGGTATGTTACATGCACACGCATGGGCACACGTGGGTATGTTACACACACACAGAGCACCACATGGGTATGTTAAACTCACATGGGCATGTTACACACACAGCACCACACGGGCAGGTTACACACACACACATAGGCACACACAGTTATGTTACACTCACGCACACACACGCAGAGGGATGTTACAGGGGCCGTTTTGTTGATGTACGTGGCTCTGTTTCTCCTGCGGTGTTTGACCTCCTGCCCCCCCACCCCCGCCCCCCAGCACCTCTTGTTGCTGAGTTATTTGCAGACTTTGGGGACAGGGACTGTCTTGCGCTACGTGTTCGTCCAGCAGTGACCGGGGGCGGGGTGTGCGGCTGGGGCCACCATAGAAATGTTAATAATATTTGTTGTCTGCAGCGTTGTTGCAGCCCCATCGGCCCCAGGGTGTCGGAGAGACACAGCCGGGGAGGTGAGGTCTGCCGCTGGACCCACTGCTGGTGGGCACAGAGACGAGCTTTCCAGCCGCACGCACAGGGCCCTCTCAGGGCTGGGAAAGGCTCTCCCCGCGTCCCAGCTAGACACAAAGGAAGAGAGTGTTTCATGCCCATGTCGTAAGGGCCCATTCAAGGCGGAGGGGCTGGTTAACAACTCTGCAGTCACAGGACAAGGGGCTGTTGTAATGAGCCATAAATCCAGAGTCTCTGTCCAGACACGGGGTGATCGCACTGTGAAAAGTGTTCACCTGCGAGTGACAGGGTGTTTCTGTCTTTTTCGTCTCTCCACTGCCACCATGATCAGCACCCGGCACAACACACCTTTCCAGATCCATGGGTCCCGCACACGCCCCTCACAGCGCGTGGTGTGTCTCAGCCAGAGCCCCCCGAACTGTGACGTGGGTGAAACCAGACAGTCCCTGCGCTCTGGAATGAACTCACACAGGAAAATGATCAAAGACAAAACCGCTCTGTCACCCGCGGGTGAACACGACCGTGATCACTCCATGTCGGAGCCCCGGTCTGTCCTGGTCCTCAAAGGGAACCTGTACAACACTTTGAAAAGACAGAGCGGGGGAGCTTCAGTTCGTAACTCTGCTCAGCCTGCTAGAGACCCTGGTTTATGGCTCATTACAACATCTGTCACCCAGTAGCCCCCCCCCGCCTTTTTGACTACACAGATCTTAACCAGCCCCTCCCCCTTGAATGGTTTCGGGGGGGGCAGCCGTGTTAGTCGGTATCAGCAAAAACAACAGGGAGTCCTTGTGGCACCTTAGAGACTAACCAATTGTTTGGGCATAAGCTTTCGTGGGCTAAAACCCACTTCCTCAGATGCATGGAGTGGAAAATACAGTAGGAAGATCTATATACATAGTACATGAAAAGATGGGGGTTGCCTTACCAAGTCTAATGAGACAATTCAATGGGCCCTTACACCATATGCACTGAGCACTCTGTTCCACCTGCATTAAGGGCTCCCTGGGGCTCGAACACATCACAAGCTGGTCCAACAAAAGAGATCACCTCCCCTGCCGTGTCTCTCAATAATAATATTGCTGGTTTCGCTCCACTTGGGGGCAGCCCACTGCTGGGGATGGGCCGGACGTGTTTCTCTGGGACCTGTCCACGCAGGCTGGCTGCTCCCAGCCCAGGGCACGGGCCCCACTGCCAGTTACGGGGTGCAGTGACTTGGGGCAGGCAAGGTGGGTCACCTCCCTCCCCAGGACTCCCCAGAGGGCAGCGCCAGGGAGCAGCGGCTCTGGGGCTTTTCGGGCACATGGGCGATCACCGTCGAAGCCCGTGCCCGTAACTCCTGGGCTGGGCATGGCCGGGGCGTCCCCACCAACGCGCTGCTCTCGGGGCAGCTCTCCAGACGTTCGGGGGAGGGGGGGAGGCTTGTCCAGTGCCAGCCCCTGCCCCCAGCTGCCCTGTGGAAATGGATGATCAGTGTGGTGCCGGGGGGGGGGCTCCCGCTCAGGGCCCCATGTGTCCATAGCGCATCTACAGCTCCTGACCTAGGGGCCCGACCCTGAGAGCCTGGCTCAGGGCAATCGCCAGGGACGGACGCGAGCCCCGGGGGCTGTGGAGGGGCAGGGCGAAGAGCCAGGGCTGGGCAGAGCCCCCCGGTGACCCATGTCGGTCTGCCCCGGGGAGATGCGACAGGCTCGGCCCCCCCCACGCTAACCGCCTGCCGCTTGGCCGTGCAGGCAGCGGGCAGATCCAGCTGTGGCAGTTCCTCCTGGAGCTCCTGTCGGACCGCGCCAACCTGAGCTGCATCGCCTGGGAGGGCACCAACGGGGAGTTCAAGCTGGTGGACCCGGACGAGGTGGCCCGGCGCTGGGGCGAGCGCAAGAGCAAGCCCAACATGAACTACGACAAGCTGAGCCGGGCCCTGCGCTATTACTACGACAAGAGCATCATGAGCAAGGTGCACGGCAAGCGCTACGCCTACAAGTTCGACTTCCAGGGCCTGGCCCAGGTCTGCCAGCCCGCCGCCCCCGACCACGCCCTCTACAAGTTCCAGGGCAACCTGGCGCCCCTGCCCTTCTCGGGCATCTCCAAACTCAACCTCATGGCCTCGGGGGTGACGCCCACCAGCTTCTCCTACTGGCCGGGGTCCGCCCCCACCCTCTACCCCAGCCCCGGCCTGCAGCCCTCCGCCCCCTTCAGCGCCATGGCTGCCTCCCACCTCAACACCATGAATAACCACTACCATTAGAGCCCGCCGGGGCGTGCCGGGGGGGGGGGGCGGGGGGCGGTGTGCACCATGGGGGCGGGTTTGCCTTTGGGTTCCACTCCGAGGGACCCCCTCTTTGCTCCGTGGCCCTTTCGGGGGAGAGGGGGCTTTTCTGAGTAGGTGGCTGGACCCCGTAAGGGATGGGCCCTCCTGACCTCGCCCTCATGCCCTCTGAGTCAGGAAAGCAATTAGGCCGAGCCAGGGCCCCACTGGCAATGCCAGCCATGCCCGGAGGGTGAGGTTCTCACCGGGCAGCATCTGGAGGGGGGTGGGGAAGGGGCAGCTTGCAGCCGGGGTCACTGGGCTGCGGGTCACCGGAGGCCCCAGGCCCAGCATCTCTCTAGCCCAGCCCCTCTGTCTGCTGTGGGCTGCCGGGAGAGTCTGGCTCAAACGCCAACCCTCACCCCTCAGCGCATGAGCCAGGCCCTGGGCTCCGGAGGAAATCCCCCCTCTTGCCCCCGGGGGAAGATTAGTGCCTGTCAGAGGAGTCTTGCCTGCCTCTGAAGCAGCTGGTTTGGGGCACCGTCAGAGGCGGGAGACCAGGCTAGATGGGCCCCTGGTCTCATTTAGGGCAGTGTGAAAATAGGGGGGAGATACTGAGGTAGATGGGCCCGTTATTCTGACCCAGGGCGGTGGGGGAGGGGAGAGGGAGGGATACCAGGCTAGATGGGCCTAGGGTGACCAGACAGCGAATGTGAAAAATCGGAACAGGGGGTGGGGGGGTAATAGGAGCCTATATAAGAAAAAGACCCCAAAATTGGGACTGTCTCAATAAAATCGGGACGTCTGGTCACTCTAGGTGGGTCCATTGCTCCGATCCAGGGCAGCAGGGCTGGGGTGGGGGGGCAGGATACCAGGCTAGGTGGGTCTGTTTGTCTGAAAGTCCTTGGGTCGGGTCCAGTCCCTGGTTTTGCGGCAGCAAACTGGCAGCAGTTGAGCCCCCAGCGGGTGGGGTGGAAGCGAGGGGCTCACACAGCGGCTGCTCGGGGCAGACAGGCGTGGCGGGGTTGGAAGGGACCGGGAGGACGTGGGGAGTTGGGCCCGTCAGTCGCATAATGAGATGAGAGCATCTGGAATGACCTGGGCTGTGCTGGAGGCTGGTGGTTTGGTTCTAGGGCTCAGTGGGCCCTGCTGGGATTTCAGTAGCCCCCTTGTCTCTGGCACTTGGCTGCATGTGGCATGGCTTCACTGCTCTCCCCCAGACACAGTCGCATCTAGAAAACGCTGCACCCCTCCTGCGGCTTTGGCTGGTGGTATGAATGGCTCGCTCTGAGCCCTGCTGGGCTGGGGGGCTCCCTGCTGCATGATCAGTAGCAGGGTTGGGAAGCCCTGGGATTCAGGGTGGCAGCTCGGGCTTCCTCCCTGCAGTTATAAGAGCACTGGCCACGTGGCAGGATGCTAGCGCAGCGAGGAGGACGATGAAACAGCCGAAGGGCAAACCGGCCCCTCCACTGAATTACACGGGGCTCAGTAAACGTGTGTGGGGGCAGGATGTGGGGTGCATGAGTGGTGCTGGCACGTTCAATAAACTGGAGAGTTACTTTAACGCCGAGGCTCAGTCTGTGAATGCATCAGTGCAGCGGCTGGAGTGACTCCTGTTGCCCCGGTGGTGTTTGCTTTGGAGGCTGCCGGTGACGTCTGCAAGTGTGGGGAGAAGAAACGGACACATGGAGGTGCCACTAGGAGCCAACACCACAATCCCACGGTACTGGACTCTGGAAAGGCGGGTCCAGCCCCACCCCCATGCCTGGCCCCCAGAGCTGGGTTCCTAGTTTGAAATGGGGAATGAAGTCAGGACAGAGTGGAAAGTTGGACACTCTGGAGCAGAGTCTACTCCTGGGGGAATTCTGTGCCAAAACATTAAAAATTCTGCGCACAAGATTTTTATAATTCTGCAAAATTCTGCATATTTTATTTGTCAAAATAACACTATATAATCACAACAGTTTCCATTATTTTGGTAATTTATTTCAAAACACCTGTCAGCAAGTATGTCAGTAACAATACAGACACACACAAAAATTCCCCCGGGAGTAGAGTGTTAAAGAAACCCTTACGACAACCCAGTTCCTATTTCTCTGTCCCCTCCCTCCCAGGGCCCAGCTGCGGGGACCTCCAGCCCAGACACCTGCACCCCATCCCCCCAGAGCCTAGCTGCGGGGCCCCCCCAGTCCAGACACTCACACCCCCTGCCCCCCCAAAACTCAGGGATCCAGAGAGAGAAACAGCCTGATCCTGGGTCCCAGGCTTGCATGGAGTTTCCTGCACACCGCTTCCCTCATTCAGGTCGGGCTGGCAACTGTAGCTGCTGGGAATCCTCCAGCTCCCCTCTTCCCCCCCGACCACACCCCGCACAGTGTCTTCTACTTGCGAGCTGGGCTCTGCTAAGCCCAGCAGCCCCCTCATGGCGGCCAGCAGCTCTGCAGCCCATTTCTGGAGGGAGAGGGGGGAATTCTGTGCACATAATATTAATTTCTGCACAAATTCTGCCTTGTGCAGTGGTGCAGAATTCCCCGGGGGGGGGGGGGGGTTCAGAATCATGACCACTGTCATGCTGTGAAACCATAGTCATTAGGACCACCACAGAAATGGCAGGCGTGCTATGAAAGCCCCCAGAAAGCCCATGCTAACTGCTCCCCAGAGGGTGTGGGCCCCGCAGCTGTGGGTCTGCACGCTCCGGCCATTCACAGAGCACTGTGGGGGGGCTTGCAGCAAACCTGGGGGCTGTCTAACGCTTTGATCCTGTAGCACTTTCCAGCAGCTGGCTGCCTCTGGGCTGCTACTCGCCCATAGGCTCTTTACTGAGCCGCCTCCCCACCCCCAGCTACACCTGACCTTGAGTGTCATTTCTGGGGCTGTTTTGAGAGTGAACGTGGGGACACGGCCTCGCTGGGGTCTGGCGTTCCCTGACCCCTCACGCTGTGGTTGTCTAGCCCCCTTGGAGTGCTGGGAAGCAAATTTAGACACCAGACGCAATGACTGTAGGGCTCAGACGGGGACTGCCGGGAACAGAACGCCTGTCCCTCTGCCTCTAGACACCGGCCTCTAGCAGAGACGCTAAGGGGGCACTCCTGCAGCTGGCGTTAGGACAAGGGCATTAAGCCTCTGCACTCATCCCTTCACACACACAAAGCAAATGCACGACCCTGCTGCAGGTGACTACAATGGGGTAGGTCTGGGCGGGCACCACAGGCTTCAGACCCACGTGAGCAATCGCCCCTGGCGTCAGGGGGCGCCCCGTGCACTCGCCTGAGGGCACAAGCAGGCCCTGTCCAAGGACACCCAGACAGACCCCTTCCCGTAGATCAGCAGTAAGGGGGCACTTTGCTCCTGGCTGCAGTACAAGGGCCTGCCACAAGGTGTCCCCCTACCCCAAGCATCCGCAGCTGAGGCTCCGCCAGACCAGGAATGGGCCTCCTGCCAGCACCCAGTTTGATACCGGTGTGACACCACTTCTCCCACTCTGCTGGGCGCCGTCCTGCCAAAGCAGGGCCTGGCCTGCTGGGGCCTGGTCCCTGGGCTGTGATCCCTCTCCCTCCGGGGAACGGTTCCTGTCGGTGCTCCAGGCTATTGCTCAGCCCCCTCCCCGGCTCTGCACGCAGCTCGCGGCTTTTGGGCTCTCGACCATGCGGACAGGCTCACTCGTATTGCAGAGGTGTGAACCACCACCTGGCCTGCAAGGGAGGGGGCGTCCAAGAGTCATGGGCTAACAGAAGAGACGGTGCAGCCGCCCCTCCGCAGGGACATCCCACCCCTGAGCAGGCCCTCGGGCGGCTCACCTGCCCACAGGTAAATCATGGTAGCTGGATCGAGAGGGGAAGTGCACACGGTTCCCAGGTCAATCATAGCGTTGCCCGCGCTAGCCGCAGGTGCCCCTGGCAGTCCCAGCTCGGGCCGTGGATTCTCAACGGCTGGTTCCAGCCGCTAACGCCAAAAGAAAGCGCCCACCGTGATGTGCTGGGGCCACTGCCGGGGTGTCACAGAGTGTGGGGGAGTCCGGACCCTGCACCCCTCTTCCTGGGATTCACCGTGACTCTCAGCCAGCCAGTAAAACGGAAGGTTTATTGGACAATAGGAACGCAGTCCCAAACAGAGCTTGTGGGTACAACCAGGACCCCTCAGTCAAGTCCTTCTGGGGGGCAGGGAGCTTAGACCCCAGCCCTGGGGTTCCCTGCGTTCCTCCACCCAGCACCAAACTGAAACCAAACCCCCCCCAGCAGGCTCCCTCCTGCAGCCTCTGTTCACATTCCCCGGCAGAGGTGTTACCTCCCCCGCCCCCTCCTGGCTCAGGTGACAGGCTCTCAGGTCTCCCGTCCCCAGTGAAACTCCCCTGCCACATTCCCAGGTCAACACTCCCCCCTCCCTGCTGCGTCACACGGGCCACGTTGGAGCTGTGGCCAACACTGTGAACTGGTCTCATGAAAAGGCTCCATCACGCGAAGCGGATCCAGGTCCGCGTCAGGTCTCTGCCGGGCCAGCGACACCGGGGCGTGATCGGCGCTCAGCTGATCGGCCAGTCAGAGTGAAAGGTCCGGGGACAAGGAGTTTGCCCTGACTGGGAGAAGATGCTTCCTCCTGCTGTCTGAAGGGGGCGAGGGCTGGGAACAATGGAAAAGTAACAAAAGGCAGAACAAAAGAAGCAGGTGACGCCAGCAGGAGTCTACAAAGGGACTTGGGGTGGGGACTGCGGGATAGATCCAGTTTGCAGCAGATTACGATGGGGTGGGGGGGCTGCCACAGGGGCAGGGCAGGTGGGGGGCAGAGGACCCTGCCTGCTGGAACCCAGAAGGGCGACGTACGGTGGGACATTGTGTTCAGGATGTTTGATTGCCTTGTCTGCGCTGTGCTCTTCACGTGCCGAATGATCAAGGGCATAAAGACGACAGACCGAACAAAGCGGAGTGTGTCCCAGACTCTCAGCAAGCGCCTGGCCCCGAGGGACTTAGCCAGAAGTTTCACACCTTTTGGAGGGAGGGTTGGGGGGCTGTTCAAATGCCGGGGAGTCTGCAGGGCCAGTGCTGCACCCAGCCGGCTCCAGCACTCGGCCGGGGGGTCCCCTGAGAGGACCCCGGGTTTGGAGGGGGGGAGCCCGGGGGGACCCCGGGTTTGGAGCAGCGGCTGGGCCCTGGTCAGGCTGCAGGAGCTTGAAACAGCCCTGGGAACCCAAAGCACAGGGGCATGGGTTCCCCTCCCAGTGGTCACAGTGGGTCTGCGACATCGTCACGGGGATATTTCCCCAAGAGAAGAGAAATGACCCAGACATTACACAGTCATGGCAGAAACAGGGTTAATCCTACAGCCCATTCACGTTTGAGGAAGGATCCTGAGGGTGTGTGTGTGTGTGGGGGGAGTATTAGCTCCCTTATAGACCGTGGTGTTTTTGTCACAGAGGGGAAAAGAGATGAGCTGTCTAGCACCCTGGCTAACACCGGGCGACCCAGCTGCCAAGGCACTATGGTGAAGGGCTCCTTAGAAACGATCCTCGTGCCAACCAGCATCTGAAGGCGCGGTGGGGCAGCCTTGTCCCTTTCAACAGCAGGCTCACAGCCCCCGCCCCCAGCCAGCACCTGTCACTGTGAAGTGCTGGCTGGTACTGTGGTCTGGGCTCTGGCGTGAGGCCCCCGGCTTTCCTGGCCCCTGCATCAGTTCCCCGGCTCCAGCTGTGGGAATTGGCCAGCAGCTGCTGTGGCCGCGGCTCACGGGCTCTTTGCCAGCTGCCCATGTGTGTCCGCAAGCCCAGAGCCAGCGGACCCAGCGGGGCGAAGGGCAGGGATACTTAGCCAAGCGCTTTCCAGCTGGCCAGCCGCTCAGCCGGGCCCGGCCCTGCCCCGGTGCTCTAAGCCGGCTGTCATTGCTGTGGTCAGACAGCCCCTGGCAGACTCAGCCGGGGGGCAGCATGGGCTGGCAAGGGCCTGCAGTGATTGATTGGGCTGGGCAGCGGGGTGGTGCCATTGTTTTCTTGGGCATACGGGTAAGGCCCTGATTTACCTGCAGACAGGTGTGCCTGGTGCCAGCCCCGGTGGGTTTCCCTGGCTATGCCAGAGACTGCCCTGCGCCAGGCTGGGGAAAGCAGGGCAGGGGCAGGGGCGCGTGGTGCCCATCCAGGCAACAAGGGAGTTTTTCTGGGGAGGCAGCGTGTGTCTTGGGTGCTAAGCCGGGCCCAGCAAGAGCCTCCCCTTGGCCGTGCCTGCTGGCATTGCTCCAGGAGGGAGCTGATGGCCTGCACTGACCGACCAGCAGCGTCTGCTTTGGGTCTGGCATGTGGCCAGGGAGCTCCTGGGAGCTGGGGATGGCAGCAGCGGCTGGGCACGGGGCACACGGCCTGTGGACTAAACGCAGCCCTGGGGAAAGCAGGCGCCATCCCCCCCGAGTTGTAGCTGGGCTGAACTGGGCCCTCTGAGCGCAGCGCCCTGTGGAGCTGCACATTCTCGCTGTGCCCATCTCCTAAGGGCACATCCAGCCGGCTAGCCAGCCCCTGCTTTGGGCCAGGGAGGGACAGGGCTGCAGCCCCCCCCGTCACAGCCCGGCTGGGGCCTGTCTCCAGACCCTCCCAGTCATGCTCCCCCGCACTGTACCCATGGGACACAGAGCCCTGGACCGTGCCATTCCGGGGCATCTCCTCGGGTGAGGGCTTTATAGAGCCAAGGGGAGCTCAGAGACCCACCACTTCACCCCGCTGGGCGACGGCGGGGCCCTCGTCTCTCTCAGTGGGCGGGGAGACTGAGCTATGGGGAGGCCGGAGGAAGAGGCTGGGGTGGACCAAGAGAGATGCAGGCCGAGGAGCAGGGGAAGCACTGTACGTAAGGGATGTATGACTGCTCAGAGCTCCAGTATGAAACTGGAGAAAAGCCTTTGAGAGTCTTTGGGTTAAGTTTAGAGGCGAGAGCAGCAAGGGTGATGCCATGGTGGGCGTCTGCTATAGACCACCAGACCAGGGGGAGGAGGTAGACAAGGCTTTCTTCCGACAACTAACTGAAGTTTCCAGCTCACAGGCCCTGGTTCTCATGGGGGACTTCAATTACCCAGATATCTGCTGGGAGAACAATACAGCAGTGCCCAGACAATCCAGGAAGTTTTTGGAGAGTGTTGGGGACAACTTCCTGGTGTAAGTGCTGGAGGAACCAACTAGGGGCCGTGCTCCTCTTGACCTGCTGGTCACAAACAGGGAAGAATTGGTAGGGGAAGTAGAAGTGGGTGGCAACCTGGGCAGTGGTGACCATGAGATGGTCGAGTTCAGGATCCTGACAAAAGGCGGAAAGGAGAGCAGCAGGACACAGACCCTGGACTTTAGAAAAGCAGACTGTGACTCCCTCAGGGAACTGATGGGCAGGATCCCCTGGGAGGCTAATATGAGGGGGAAAGGAGTCCAGGAGAGCTGGCTGTATTTTAAAGACGCCTTATTGAGGGCCCAGGAACAAACCATCCCAAAGTGCAGAAAGAATGGCAAACATGGCAGGCGACCAGCTTGGCTTAACAGAGAAATCTTCTGTGAGCCTAAACACAAAAAGGAAGCTTATGTAACCCTTCTGCCCGTCAGAGTTGGCAGCAACAAGGGCCGGGTTCAATATCTAGGGGATCCATTCCAATAACACAATGCAAACCGGCTCGAGCCCCCACCCAGTGACCTGGGACAAATATATACCACCCCCGCTGGGCGCCTCCAAGAGGCAATACTTCCCCTCTCGCAAGCACAGAGTCTGAGTGTAGCAAAAAGCCTTTTAATAACAGAGAGAAACAGTGTGGCATTACGTTGGGGAAACACCACCAACAGGATTCATAACACAACCCATGAGCAAAAACCTACCCCAAGCAAATTGGGTCATGTCCTTTCCCTTTGGTTCTTGAGTCCAGCAACCCGAAATCACCCAAAGTCCCAAAAGTCCAATGACCCAAAAGTCTCTGTCCCTGGTCAGGGCAGCCCCAGAGTTCGAAAGTTTATCTGCAGAGCTTTACCTCCCAACCTGGGTGGAGATGGGGGGGGGGAGGGGGAGAAGAGAGGTAAGGGGCACCTTACATGATCTGAAGCTGACTGCCCCACAGCTCCATAGGGCTCCATGTCCCACAAACTGCTCCACCAGCCTGTCCACAAGACACTCCAGCCCACAAGACACTCCAGCCGTCCCGCAAACTGCTCCACAATATATCTCCATGCTCCCCCACTACTTAACACAAAGCTCAGTAAATTCAGCTTGTAGTAGGGGAGCCTCAGTGCTGGTGCACCATTAGCCCAAAGTGAGCTCAGCAGCCTGCAACTAGACTCCTAATGGAATCAAAATTAGCTCTGATATTCCACAGTAGAGAGAGGAGAAAGTGCAATTAGCATGTAAGGCCCTCACCAAGCAGTCCATACCACCCAGTATTAGTACTTATCCCCAGCCTCTCTCAATTCACAGACTTTTGGAACCCATGACCCTTGCCTAGCGAGTGCTACTTCATTGATGGTGAGTCCCTCCATCATAACAAAAGGCCCAGTACAGTTCCAAGCACAATTCCCATAATCAGGGTAATAACAATTTATTCTTCCTGCCCCAATAACAGAGACACTGGGGATCCCACAGCAGCCAAAGTGACCATTTGGGCAGCTATGGCCTCATTCTAGGCGGGGTGGGTGTGCCTATGCAAATGACATCAGCCCCTGAAGTTCTTTTCCATAACTTGCCACACCTCACCACCAGATGTCAGGGCAGAGCTCATCCTGACTCTGCTTACACTTACAAGAAGTGGAAACTTGGACAGATGACTAGGGAGGAGCATGCAGGGATCTAATCAGGAAGGCCAAAGCAGAACTGGAGTTGCAGCTAGCAAGGGATGTGAAGGGGAACAAGAAGGGTTTCTACAGGTATGTTAGCAACAAGAAGAAGGTCGGGGAAAGTGTGGGCCTCTTACTGGATGGGGGAGGCAACCTAGTGACAGAGGATGTGGAAAAAGCTGAAAAACTCAATGCTTTTTTTGCTTCAGTCTTCACAGACAAGGTCAGCTCCCAGACTGCTGCACTGGGCAGCACAGCGTGGGGAGGAGGTGAGCAGCCCTCAGTGGAGAAAGAACAGGTCCAGGACTATTTAGAAAAGCTGGACGTGCACAAGTCCATGGGGCCGGATGCGCTGCATCCGAGGGTGCTGAGGGAGTTGGCGGATGTGATTGCAGAGCCATTGGCCATTATCTTTGAAAACTCGCGGTGATCGGGGGAGGTCCCGGACGATTGGGAAAAGGCAAATATAGGGCCCATCTTTAAAAAAGGTAAGAAGGAGAATCCAGGGAACTACAGACTGGTCAGCCTCACCCTGGAAAAATCATGGAGCAGGTCCTCAAGGAATCCATTTTGAAGCACTTGGAGGAGAGGAAGGTGATCAGGAACAGTCAACATGGATCCACCAAGGGCAAGTCATGCCTGACCAACCTGATTGCCTTCTGTGATAACTGGCTCTGTGAATATGGGGAAAGCGGTGGACATGATGTACCTTGACTTTAGAAAAGCTTTTGATATGGTCTCCCACAGCATTCTTGCCAGCAAGTTAAAGAAGTATGGGCTGGATGAATGGACTATAAGGCGGATAGAAAGCTGGCTAGATCGTCGGGCTCAACGGGTAGTGATCAACGGCTTGATGTCTAGTTGGTAGCTGGTATCAAGCAGAATGCCCCAGGGGTCGGTCCTGGGGCCAGTTCTGTTCAATATCTTCCTTAATGATGTGGAGGATGGTGTGGATTACACCCTCAGCAAGTTGTTGAATGACACTAAACTGGGGGGCGAGGTAGATACGCTGGAGGGGAGGGATAGGATACAGAGGGCCCTAGACAAATTAGAGGATTGGGCCAAAAGAAATCTGATGAGGTTCAACAAGGACAAGTGCAGTGTCCTGCACTTAGGATGGAAGAATCCCATGCACCGCTACAAACTAGGGACTGACTGGCTAAGCAGCAGTTCTGCAGAACAGGACCTGGGGATTACAGTGGACGAGAAGCTGGATATGAGTCAACAATGTGCCCTTGTTGCCAAGAAGGCTAATGGCAAATTGGGCTGCATTAGTAGGAGCATTGCCAGCAGATCTGCAGAAGTGATTATTCCCCTCTATTCGGCACTGGTGAGGCCATATCTGGAGTACTGTGTCCAGGTTTGGGCCCCCCACTACAGAAAGGATGTGGACAAACTGGAGAGAGTCCAGTGGAGGGCATGAAAATGATTAGAGGGCTGGGGCACATGACGTATGAGGAGAGGCTGAGGGAACTGGGATTGTTTAGTCTGTGGAAGAGAAGAATGAGGGGGGATTTGATAGCAGCCTTCAACTACCTGAAGGGGGGTTCCAAAGAGGATGGAGCTTGGCTGGTCTCAGTGGTAGCTGATGACAGAACAAGGATCAATGGTCTCAAGTTGCAGTGGGGAAGGTTTAGGTTGGATATTAGGAAACACTGTTTCACGCGGAGGGTGGTGAAGCACTGGAATGGGTTCCCTAGGGAGGTGGTGGAATCTCCATCCTTAGAGGTTTTTAAGGCCCGGCTTGACAAAGCCCTGGCTGGGATGATTTAGTTGGGGTTGATCCTGCTTTGAGCAGGGGATTGGACTAGATGCCTCCTGAGGTCCCTTCCAACCCTGATCTTCTATGATTCTAAGCTCCAGGGCAGCCAGTTTGGGTAGAGTGGGGAGCTGGTTCCCGGGAAGCCAGAGGAGCCATGTCGCACGGAAGGTTTGGCCCAGGGCTGGGCGATGCACTGCAGCGTGTATGGGGCAGGGGCATGGGCCAGCCCTGTGGCCAAGGGGCGGGCTCTGGTGGGGCAACTCGCTGATACAGAAAACACAGAGCGGTCACTGTGCCAGCCAACGCGACCCTGGCCCCTGCGACCAGGCAGACACATCCGGGGAGGGGAAACAGGCCAGGGGAAGGGGAAATGGAAGTGGCAGGGAGGAGTGGGGAAGGGACTTGCTCATGGGCACAGGCAGAGCTGGGAGCAGAGTTTGGTTGCCAGCTTGGTAATCTTTAAAAACCAGACACTCCAGCAGGAGGGCCAGAACCTCCCCTGCCCCTCCTCTTCCCCCGAGGCCAAGCCCCCGTCCACTTCCCTAACCCTCTCCCCCCCTGTCACTCAGTGCTCCCCCCACATCAGGAGGGACTGGCCTGCGGAGCTGGGGCTGGGGGCTGCAGCCGCCCGATGGAGGTAGGAGGTGGCCCCGGTTGAGTAGGGGCTGGCGCGGGCGATGACCCGGCGTCTCCCCACCTCCCCCCTGCAGTAACCGGACATTGAGTGTCCTGTCGTAGATCTGACCGGACGCTGTCGGGTCCCCTTTTTGACTGGACTTTCTGGTTGAGAACCGGGCACCTGGCCACCCCAGCGTGGGGTCGGGCCCGGCGGCTTCCTCAGGGCGGCTGTGCTGTGGGGTGGAAGAGCAGCGGTCCATGACGTGTGTCCCCCGAGGAATGGCGCTGCCCGGCTGGTGCCCACGTGGCGTGAGACAGTCGCCAGGGACAGACGGGGACGGGACACCCCAGCGCAGCAGTGCAAGGGCCTCGCGGGACCTGGAGCCGGGCGAGGCCTGACCTGCAAGGAGGCTACATCCACTGGGGATTTGCTATGAGGAGGGGGAAGATGGGCCCATTCTGTCCCAGCTCGCTGCTCCCATGCATGGCCCCGGGCCTCCCTTCCTTGGGGAGGTGGATGGCTGGAGGAGCTGCAGGGCTGGCTGCTGAGGAAGGGCTCCAGGAGCAGCTGCCCATTAACCTGGCATGTGCTCATGCAAGCCCTGTCTCTGCCCTGGCCCCAGATCACCCCTCCTTCTGCCAATTCCCCCCTTCCCTCCTTACCCTGCGCTGAGGCCAGGGGACGGAGACAGGGCTTGCATGAGCAAATTCCAGGCTAATGGATCCCCTGGGTGCACAGCCGACCGGATGCTGGGTGCACAGAAGCCAGATCCTGAGCCCAGCACTGGGCCACCTGCCCCATTGAACGTGCTCCTGAAATAATCCCCGTGACACGCTCTCCCCAGCGCTACCTGACGTAATGGTGAACCTCCCCGCAGAGCTGCCTCTCCCCTTCACCCAGCAGGGCTCCAGGCACCATGGGCCTGTCTGGCCCCATCGCCAGCGCCAGGTCTGCCATGCTGGGCCCAGGCACCAGCTCAGAGCAAGCAGCAGCTGCAAGACCAAGCCCTGCAGAGCTCCAGGAGGGGGGACCTGACCTCAGCACGCCCCCTCGCCTCCCACTGCGGGGGGGGTCCCTTCTCAATCAGCCCCACAGCGCCCCCACTTGGCCAGAGAAAGGAAGGAGAGGGAGGGCAGAACCAGCTTTGTCTAGAAGCAACTGGCAAGGGGCTGAGTGGGGTGGGGTGGGGGGTGAGGAACTGGTCAGAAAAACTTCCATGGAGCCGTATCCCATGGGCAGCAAAACGTTTGGGAAAATCGGGTTGATTTCTCTGGGATTTCAATTGGAAAACCATTGAAAACATGGGAAACCAGTTTGTACAACCTCGGCAGGTCCTGTTTCTACCTCGGCAGACCCAAACCTGCCCAGCTTTCAGTCTGACGGGCTGCTGCGTTTGGATTGTTCTTGAATTTGCCATTATACGTCAGCGTCTGGGTGACAGAGGCAATGGTGGGGATCACCCAACATTTCTAAACCGGCCCAAAGGGAAACGCAATGTTTGGAATGACCCGAAACAATTTCTGGTCAGGAATTGTCCTTCGGGGGAAGTTTGGAATTGTTGGTTTTCTTCCTTTTTGGAACGAAGCCAGATTTAGAAATCGCCAAATCCTTTGTGCAATGAGCCATCCATCGTGTACCCTGCCCAGCTCTGCGGGCCCCACCCAGGCCGAAGATCCCCCAGCACACTGTCCCCTGGGGCAGATACAGCTAGAAACCAGCCCCTGGGGTTTTGGGTCTGAGTTGGATTCAAACCCAGAAGGGACCCATTCCCAGTTCTGGTTCAGATGTTGATAGAAATATCAAGCTAAACTCCTGCAGCGCCCATTAAAGGGCATTGCTTTTCCTCCAGGCTACAGAGCAGGGGATCGATACAGGGAGAGGGAAGGAAGGAACCAAGGGATGAGGGATGGCAGTAAGGAGGAGGGGCAGCGAATGGCTTAAAAGAAAGTGGTACCCCTCAATCCTCACCTGCAGCCTCCCACCCTGGTATACTATGGCGGGGTTCCCCACAGCTCTGCCGGTGCCCCTCAGTCCTGACCCACAGAACCCCTGCTATTCCAACGTGGGCTCTGTGACATTGCACTCCATAAAAATATGTTTATAAGTGTGAATATGATGTAACTGGAATATGTTTTATGCAAAAGGTCTCTTGTAAGGTATCATTACAAATCTTATAATCTACTGAGTATGGTCGTCCTATTTGTATGAATGTAATGTTCTCGTATCTGAGACCAGAAATATGAAACATAACTCTGAGGACCTATTGTAATTATGCAAAGTGTGGGCCATTAATGGTGGTTTGGAATCTCGATGGCTCCCATTGCCTAGGACAACTGACTGTAGATGGCTCTGTTTACCTGCAGGTCTCCACTGCATAGGTGCAGGCCAGTCCCAATGGCCTGTGATGGGATGTTAGCTGGGGTGGGAGCTGAGTTACGACAGAGAATTCTTTCCTGGGTATCTGGCTGGTGAATCTTGCCCACATGCGCAGGGTTCAGCTGATCGCCATATTTGGGGTCGGGAAGGAATTTTCCCCAGGGCAGATTGGCAGAGGTCCTGGAGGTTTTTCGCCTTCCTCTGTAGCATGGGGCACGAGTCACTTGCTGGAGGATTCTCTGCTCCTTGAAGTCTTTAAACCACGATTTGAGGACTTCAATAGCTCCGACGTAGGTGAGAGGTTTATCGCAGGAGGGGGTGGGTGAGATTCTGTGGGCGGCATTGTGCAGGAGGTCGGACTAGATGATCATAGTGGTCCCTTCTGACCTTGATATCTCTGAATCTATGACATGTGAACATGTCACCTGGTACTGGAATCCATCCTAAACCTGGTGCTTTTCCATTGAGAAGGAGGCGTGGGGACCCAGAGGAAGACAAAGGATTCCCGCCTTCTGCCAAAGCTATAAAAGGGGGTGGAGCAGAACAAAGGCGGCCAGTCATGAAGAAATCCCCTAGCTACCACCTGAGCTGGAACAAGCGCTGTACCGGGGAAAGGATTGGGCCCAGACTAGGAAGGAGTCCAGTCTGTGAAAGAAGCTTATCGGACCATCTCTGAGGGTGAGATTTCATCTGTAACCAGTTTCTTAATGTATTAGGCTTAGACTTGCATGTTTTGTTTTATTTTGTCTGTTATTATTTGAAACCACTTAAATCCTACTTTTTAAACTTAATAAACTCACTTTTGTTTATTAATTAACCCAGAGTAAGTGATTAATACCTGGGGGAGCAAACAGCTCCCCCAGGTATTAATCAGTGTTATAGAAACAGTGTTATAGAGGGCGGACAATTTATGAGTTTACCCTGTATAAGTTTTATACAGAGTAAAACGGATTTATTTGGGGGTTGGATCCCATTGGGAGCTGGGTATCTGGGTGCTGGAGACAGGACTACCTGCTGAGTGGTTTTCGGTTAAAGTCTGCAGCTTTGGGGACGTGGTTCAGACCCTGAGTCTGGGTTGCAGCAGGCTGGCATGTCCAGCTCAACAAGGCAGGGTTCTGGAGTCCCAAACTGGCAGAGAAAACGGGCTCAGAGGTAGTCTCAGCAAAACAGGTGACAGTCCCAAGGGGATTTCTGTGACCGAATCTGTCACAGGCTCCCCCTCCCTCAGCTCTGCCGGTGCCCCTCAGTCCTGACCCACAGCCCCCTGCTATTCCCGCCCTGGGCTTTCCCACACATCACAGCTGTACCAATGCCCCTCTCCATGGGCTTCGGAGCTCCCGGGCACCTCTGGGGGCAGAAGCCCTGTTCCCGTTAGAGGTGTATGTGGCATGGGCTGCTTCAAAAACATACATCACAAGTGACCAGGGACAACCACCAATGGGATCGGGGCTGGGGAGTGGGGAACAACAGAAGCAGCTGTGCCCTTTCCCCCTCCTGCTATCCTCTCCCCCTCACTAGGAACTGTCCCTTCCAGCCTTCCGGGAACTTCTCGCCCACCCCCCAGTCTCCTGACCCTCCAATCCCACAGCCCTGCTGTGTGTTGGCAGTAGGGCATTAGGGGGAAGCTACTGTTGTCTCTTGAGTGACTGGCTACTTAATTATGCATCACCCCTGGCCTCTAGTAGTTGTAACTGAATGGTGTGTCATAGCCCCTGTACCGCTGACAGTTAGTGGGGATTCTCCCATAGCTCAGATGACCACAGGCCTTGGTTTTGGGAGTTCAAGTGCTGCTGAAATCCTGCTGAATGTGATGGCCTTAAAGCCTGTTCTTAGAAGAGGGAGCTTGTAACTGGGGCGTCGGGGTGGGAGGGTGCGGGGAAGGGGTGGGACAGAGAGAGGAGAGTGGGGAGGCCCCAGCTGGGCTGTTATGACCACTCTTCTACTCCTGCACTGGCAAGGCTCCCCCTGCTCCTCCCCAGGCCAGCCGTTTCACATGGGGGCGTGCAGGACACAGCCAGATCCCGCACAGCACCGGCAGTGGGCTGCAGCAGGGAGCTGTCGGGGCCTGCAGAGACACTGCAGCATGCATGGAAGGAAGGCAGGCGGTTGCCTGGTGCCCAGCGGCTCGTGGGGATGCTCTGCCGGGAATCGGCCCTGCGGAGGGAGCGCACTGGCCCCGTCTGGGCCAGCACAGGAATAAACAGCCAGCGCTGGTGACTCAGCAAAGCGGCTTTAACCTCTCCCTGGCCAGAGCCCAGGGGAATCCAAACAACCTAATACCGCAGCAAGCAAACGGGGGGCATGGGGGAGCGGCTGAGGCCGGAGCGGCCACAGGACCAGATGGTGGCCAAAGCCTCCATCCCCAGGGCTGACTCCCCTTCTCAGCACGTAACTCGCAGAGCCCAGGCCGGAGACTTCCACCCCGTCACCCCTGTACGGAGCCCAGTGACTGCAGCATGGTCCAGGAGGGCAGCCGGTCTGGGCATGAAGCCGTCGGGAGACCGCGAATCCCCCCATCCTGGGGAGCGGGTTCCAGGGGTTAATAGCCCGCGCTGCTGCCAGTCGGTGCCCAGGTTCTAACTGGACTTTGTCTGGCTTCAGCTTCTGTCTGTTGGTTCTTGTCCTGCCCCGTCTCTCTCCGCTAGATTCAAGGGCCCCTCGGCAGCTGGCATTTGCTCTTCGGGCATGTCCTCATCCACCCCAGCCAGTCACCCCTCCGTCTCCTGTCCGATGAACTAGCCGTCTCCTGCTGCCCTGTGGGCCCATGCCCTGCACCACTTGCAGCCTGGTCCTGGCTCCTTCATGCAGAGCAATGGACCGAGCACCCCTGGCTTGGGAGCAGCTGGGCCCAGGACTGCCCAGCCCCCTAGGTCCCACGCCCCACACTTCACCACCCTGTGATTCTGGCCTGTGGTTTGGGGGTTGCTCTCTTCTGAAGGAACGAACTATGTTCAGTCTGGAAAAGAGGAGATTGGGGGAGGCATGAGAGCGGTTTTCAGATACTTGAAAGGCTGCCATAAAAAAGATGGAGAAAAGTTGTTCTCGCTTGCCACAGGGGGCAGGATAAGAGGCCGTGGGTTCAAACTAAGGCTATCGATAAATTGCAGCTAACTCACGCGATTTACTCAAAAAAATGAATCATGATTAATCGCAGTTTTAATCCCACTGTTCAACCAATACCAGTAGAATACCAATTGAAATGTATTAAATATTTGTGGATGTTTTTCTACATTTTCAAATATACTGATTTCAGTTACAACACAGTCTACAAAGGGTAGAGCGCTCACTTGATATTACTTTTGATTACAAATATTTGAATTGTAAAAAGGACAGACGAAAGAAATCGTATTTTTCAATTCACCTCATACCAGTATGGTTGTGCGATCTCTTTGTTGTGAAAGTGCAACTTACAAATGTAGATTTATTTTGTCGCTGTCACGGCGTCCCCGGGCGATGCTCTGGATCTGCTCCCCATGAAGCCAGGCAGGACTCTGGGGAAGTCTCCTCTCTGGGAGCAGCCTGTCTGCAGGACACACAGCTCACACAACTTCCACCTTCCTGGGTCTGACCTCGGAGCATTCAGCATCTTCTGCCCCTCCGTGCACTTCCCCCAGCGAGTCCACCCAGGCAGGGCTCCTGGGGAAGCCAGAGGGTCCTGCCCCCCAACTCCGCAGTCAGACGTGACTCTCAGCCAGCCAGTAAAACAGAGGTTTATTAGACGACAGGAACATGGTCTAACACAGAGCTTGTAGGTGCAGAGAACCAGACCCCTCAGCCGGGTCCATTTTGGGGCCAGTGAACCAGACAACCAGGTCTGCACTTCACTCCATGTCCCAGCCAGCCCCCAAACTGCCTCCCCCTCCAGCCCCTCCTCCCCTGGGCTTTGTTCCTTTCCTGGGCCAGGAGGGCACCGGATTCCTTTGTTCTCCAACACTTTAGCTCTCACCTTGCAGGGGGGAAGGGCCCAGGCCATCAGTTGCCAGGAAACAGGGTGTCGGCCATTCTCTGTGTCCAGACCCCTGCACACACCTGCCCTCTAGGGCTCTGCAAGGATCATACATGCTTACCCCACCCCCTAGATACTTAAGAACTGCCTAGGGGAAACTGAGGCACCCCCACACTATTCAGAGGAAACATTAAGAACAGTCCCACTTCGTCACAGTAGCATAGCTGCACTCAGTAACAAAAGAATGTAAAACTTTAGCGCCTACAAGTCCACTCAGTCCTACTTCTTGTTCAGCCAGTCGCTAAGAGAAGCAAGTTTGTTTACATTTATGGGAGATCGTGCTGCCTGCTTCTTATTTACCATGTCACCTGAAAGTGAGAAATGGCATTTTTGTAGCTGGCATTGCAAGGTATTTACGTGCCAGACATGCTAAACATTTGCATCCCCCTTCGTGCTTCAGCCACCATGCCAGAGGACTTGCTTCCACGCTGATGATGCTTGTTTAAAAAAATGCTTTAGTTACATTTGTGAGTGAACTCCTTGGGGGAGAATTGTGCGTCTCCTGCTCCATGGTTTTACCCGCATTCTGCCATAGAGTTTGTGTTATGGTCATCGAGGAAGAACACAGGGAAACAGCCAAAACCCAGCTCCACGGACCGCACGGGAATGAGCCCCCAGGATGGGGCCCAGGGCAGCTCCCAGCTACATCTCAGCCTGGCCTGCGGCTGGGTGCTTCACTCACCCATGTGGCAGGGGCACTCAGCCCTAACCCGAACCCCAGCTTTCAGCTTCAGTGTTCAGCCGGCGGGTGCAGTCACAGGTCTGACACTGAACTCAGAGGCATTTTCCTATTTGTCACGCAGAGCCCCAGGCATGGGGGACCCTCGTATGGGGGAGGGAGTAATGGGGGAGACACAGAGCCCCTGGCATGGGGGAGGGCTTGCAGGGAGTCCCTGCAATAGAGGGGGATGGGAGGGTGGCACACAGGGTGTTGGGGAGGGGGAGGCTGAAGGAGGAACGGAAGGAGCCCCTGGGTGTGCAATGCCCTAGAGAAGCAACAAAGCGTGCGACTCGCTAGTACGGAGGTTGGAGACCTCGTCCTAGGGACCACGTCCCCGGGCCCTGGTGCAGAACGGAGGAGGTTTTTTCTTCTCCATTCTCGTCTCTCCTTGGAATCTAGGAATCTAGCGTCCTATCCCATGCGCCGCACTGGGGCCTCGGCGCACTTGCCGGTCGTGCGTTAAGTGACATGATTAACATCTGGCGTGTGGCTGGTTCGCGTGCTCAGCCTCTCCCCGGGGGGCGAGTTGAGTGTGCAGTGGAGTGACCTGTTGGGTTGTTTTATATAAACGATCTGTACGCTGAGCTCTGATTGTTCATCTTAGAGACTCCGAGGCCAGAAGGGGCTTTCGGGGCCATCTCTTCTGACCTCCTGCATAGCCCAGGCCACAGACCGGCCCTGAATTAATTCCTGTGTGAACTAGAGCAGAGCTGTTAGGAAATCATCCCAACTTGAGCTCAAAATGGTCAGGGATGAAGAATCCACCACAGCCCTTGGGAAGATGTTCCAATGGTTAATTCCTCCCATTGTTAAAAACGTACACCATATTTCAAGTCTGAATTAGACTAGCTTCAACTTCCAGCCATTGGACCGTGTTAGACCTTCCGCTGCGTTAATAAATAGAGATTCCCCACGGAGGTACTTACAGACGGTGAGCAAGTGACCGCTGAACCTTCTCTTTGTTAAGCTAAATAGATGGAGCTCCTGGAGTCTCTCACTCCAAGGCAGGTTTTCCAATCCTTTAATCCTTCTCGTGGCTCTTCTCTGACCCTGCTCCAACTTATCAACAGCCTCCTTGAACTGTGGGCGCCAGAACTGGACACAGGATTCCAGCAAATGTTGTTCCAGTGACCAATACAGAGGTAAAATAACCTCCCTGCTCCTCCTTGAGATTCCCATTTATGCATCCCAGGATCACATCATCCCTCTTGGTCACAGTGTCTCACCGGAAGCTGGTGTCCAGCTGATTGTCCATCATGACCCCCAACTGGTTTCTGCTTCCCAGGATAGAGTCCCCCCAGTATAAGTAGGGCCTACTTTCTTTGTTCAGAGATGTATGACTTTACCTTTGGCCTTGTTAAAACACACAGTTTGCTTGCTCCCAGCTTACCAGCCGATCCAGATCACTTTGTCTCAGTGACTCACAGTGTCTCAGTGACTCAGATTGACAGGTCTATAATTATCCTGGTCATCCTGTTCATCCTCTTTAACTACTGGCCATCTTTAGCTTTCTTCCTGTCTTCTGAAACTTCCCCAGTATTCCAAAACTTATTGAAAATCAACATTAATGGGCCAGACCACTCCTCAGTCAGCTCTTTTAAAACTCTTGGATGCACATTATGTTGGCCCGCTGCTTTAAAGATGTTTAACTTCTAGTAGCTGCTGTTTAACATCCTCCTGAGTTATGGTTGAAATAGAAAATGTTTCATCCGCATCATAGGCTATGATCACATCATCTGGCTTTTCCCCAATAGAGGAGAAATTTTGAACATTTTGTCATTTCAGCTTATTATTGACAATTCTCCCATTTCTGCATAGTAATACATCAGCACCACTGCCCGGGCGCAGAGGCTGTGCACTTTGTGGTTGTTGTTATAACCAGGGGGAGTTTGTGCTGTAGTCATTGTCCCTCATGGCACCCGCCACTGCAGGTTCCCATCCCCTGCTCCTGTCAGCCCCGTGGAGAGGGGGCAGCCTGGGGTTCAGACAGGGCACAGGTATCTCCCACACATGGGGTGCCGGGCTCAGAATGCTGCTTCTTCAGTGCTACGCACACAGGCCTCTAACCCTTGAGCTAAAGGGAAATGCCAGTAGCCAGCACTACTAGGAGGTCTGTTATCCTCCCTCTGAGCAGCCAGTAGGGGGCACCATCCCTCTCACACAAAGCCAATGGGTCAAAGCCTTGTCCCACTTGCCTCTTGTTCCTCTCCTGTTGTATTTAAAACCCCACCCTGCCAGGGCTGGGGCCTATCATTGGTGGTCCCTGGGTGCTATTCGGGCAGAAGCAGCTCACCACAGCAATCCCATAGGGAAACAGAGAAACCTCCTGCTCTCTCCTTGCGGTGGGGAGGGTTACAGGCCCCTGCGTGTGTGGGATCCTCCCTCTGCCAAGCGAATCAGCAGCTCCCTGGCACTGAGCCAGAGCTGAGCACCCTCTTCTCCCATCTGCTGCAGTGTGAGGGGGCTGCCTTTGTACAGTGCCTAGCGCAACGGGGTGCTGCTCCATGACTGGGGCTCCTCGGCGCTATGGCAATGCAAATAATAAATAGTAATAAGTGGGGGACCGGGCCCAATAAAATAGTTCATCCTGCAGGATCGGTCCCGGTAAGGCAACCCACCCCTCAGTGTCGGGCCCGATAAGGTACCTCACCTACATGATCAGGCCTGAAAAAGTGACTCATAGTTCTTGGAGGGAATCCCAACACTCAGTCTGCAGGATCGGGCCCAATAAGGTGTCTCACCTGCAGAACTGGGCCTGATGAGGCAACACCCCACAGGATCGGGCCCATCAGGCACGCGTTCCCTCCCCCACATGTGAATCTGCATGCAATGGGCCCATTCTGCCCCGGGCGTGGGCTCCCTGGCACCCAGCTGGCCCCGCAGCCCCCCAACACCAGGGGGATGTTGCTTTGGCAGTCAGAAGAGGCTCGTCTGAGACGATGGTGCCCCCCCGGGTGCAGCGCCAGTTACCCCAGTACAGCCCCACTGCCCGCTGGCTCCCCCCAGCCCAGGGAGCAGGGCACAGAGCCCCGTCCGACCCCGGCGCTTTGCATACTCTGGCTGCCACTGACGTCACCCCTGAGCTGTCTCCTGTCTTGAGCCCCGGCCCCCCCTTGATCCCATTCACTAAGCTGATTAGCAAGGACGCAGACAGCTACAGATGCCAGTTAAAGCGCCCGCGTGGGGCGGGAGACACGGGCAGGGACAGCAGGAGGCCAGCGCCAACGGGCATCCCAAGGCCAGACGATGCTTTGTCCTTGGGCCTGGCCCAGCTGCTGAGGGCCCCAAGAGCCCCCCAGGCTGTGCCAGGCACCGGCTCCCGCTCCCCCAGCGTGCCCTTTGGGAGCGGCAGTGCATTCGGCGAGGGCAGCAGGTGCCCACAGCCCCATTAGCTTCCGTGGCACGTGGAAAGGCAGCAACGGGGTGGCGAGGCAAAAGGCGAAAGACGAAAGCGAAAGGTGCCACATCCATCCCTGAAGGGCTTATTGTCACTGCGATCGGCTGGGTCCTCTGTGGGGAAGGGGCTTCCTTATGTTTGCCCATCCCTGCTGCCCAGGGCTGACAGTGCCCCCTGCTGGAGAGGTGCAGGACCAGCACCCAGCTGGGCCCTCCCGCTCACCGATTTGCGGCAAGCCCTGGCTGCCGGGGGCCAGCAGTTCCCCACTGGCAGTTTCCCAGTGGGCACCATGGGCTGTACCATGCGGCATTTCGGTGTCCCTGGAAAAGCTGCCCCCCTGCTTGGCTGCCTGGTTCCCAGTCTCTGCGAAGAGGCCGAGAAGTGAAAGTGCCAAGGAGGCTGAGCATCCCTCTCCCCGGTAGGGAGGGAGTCCCCTGCAGGGTCCAATCCTGCATGGCCTTGGGCAGCCCTGTCCCTGCTCCGTGCCTCGGTTTCCCAACCTGTACAACAGAGATGATGACAGTGACTCACCTGGCACCCAGGGGATTAGTGTCTGCTCAGTGCCTTGGCCATGACCATGCGAAGGTTTATTGCTAGGGCACGGCTGCTGTATGTGCCCAGTGAGCTTCACGGCTCATTCTCCGGCACCGCCAACCAGGGCCAACGTTCACCAGTGATGGATGCAGGGGCCACAGTCACTCACCAGCCAACTCCGCACAGCCCTGAAAGGCAGGCGCTCGCTGCTTCCGCCTTCCCCTACCCTCCCTGCCTAATGGCAGCGCCCACAAGGAGACGCCCAGCCAGGCCCAGAGGGTGCAACGACCTCACTATCGCTCGGGGGCAAGAGACAAGACCCGGCTGTCAGACAATGAATTGTGGTGACAAGTTCCTGATGAGGTGTCGGGCCCGGAGCGCTCACCTGGGGACACGATTTCACATTCAGGCCCCTGGCGGGCAGCGTTCGGTTAAACCCCAGGGCCCGGCTCCGCTGGGGAGAAGGCTGCACTGAAATCCAGGGCCAGGGAGCAGCCGACTCACTGGCGCCGCCCTTGGGGGCGCACCGAGGAAGCAGAGAAATAGCCTAAATACCTCGTGGCTTCAGGAATGGGCGCCCAGGGGTTAGGTTATCTCCTGTGCTGGGGAGAAGGGATGAAAGGTCTCTTGCTGGAGTGGATCTTGGTGACCGGTCTGCGCCTGCGTGTGGATGCCAGCTGTGGGGGGCAGGTCGTGGGAGGGAGCGGAGCAGCCCGAGGGCCTTCCTTCCGCTAGATCAAGGCAAAATATTGAGGAAAAAAGGTAAAAAGGAAAGAAAAGTGGAAAGGAAGGTTTAAAAAAATGGAACTGGGAGGGGTTGTTCCTGCATCCTGATCTCCACTGAGCTGCGTGCCCTGCCTCACCCAGCTCTGCCCCTCCAAATCCCCTTCTGCCCCCTCTCCAGCCCCCCTCTGTGCTCAGCCCCCTGGCCCAGCCCCGCCCTGGAGCATTGCAGGTTCCTGGATCCAGGGCTGCTCCTGACCGGCAGTTGTCGCCCTTGGGGCCCCGAGTGTGAGCCGAGTGTGACGGCACCCCGGGCACAGACACAAGGGGCTGTGGCGGGTGAATGCCCTTCTCCCACTGCAGGGTGTTGGTAGCCCATGGGTAGCCACTGGCCGTGCTGAGGGAACATGCCACGGCTGTCGCTCCTGCATGAGGACTGGATCAGCCGCTTACCAGGAGTTTGCCGACAGCAGGGGACGGGCGCTGCAGCCCCTTCCCTCCTCCTCGGGGCTGGGACCGCATCAGACCTGGGCACCGGCAGGGAGGGAGCTGCTCCGAGCGGGGGCAATCTGCCGTCCGCAAGGGGAGCCGGCGAGGAGAGCGGATTCTGCTGACTAAGCCCCTGCTCAACAGCCTCCGTGACATCAGAGTGACCCTGGACTGCGAGCTCTGGGTCACTGGATCCTTCCCCCTCCCGCTAAGGCCCCTCAGCCCAGGACTGGGGCTATTTTGCTCGGCAGCTCCAGCAATCCTTTGGGGGCTGACATCAGCATGAGCAGACTCTGGCTCAGCTGGGACTTGCAGCCCCTGCCCGGGTCCCTGCTGCCCAGGCTCCCCAGAGCGCCCATCCCGTTGGCAGGGACAGGCCAGGCCGACGCTAGCTGGCGCAAAGGGGCAGCAGGGTGTCTCTCAGCGGGGGGTGGCGCGAGGATGATCCTGCCCACTCCAGCGGGTGCAGCCAGCACTGAAACCACGCTCAGGCGGAGCCGGCGTTCGGTTCAGTTGGGTCCGGGCCTTGCTCGGTTCAAACAGGCGCATGCCAATAGCAGACCGCAATCCGCGAGGTGACCAAACATTGCACCTCGCAGCCCCAGAGTGCCGAGCGCTTCGCAAAGCAGGGTCAGGATCATTCCTCCATGGGAGAGGGGGGGAACTGAGGCACTGAAAGGGGCAGTGACTTGTCCAAGGTCACCCAGTGAGTCAGTAACAGAGCTGGGAAGTCCTAGACCCAGGCCCTACTCTCTGGACCACACTGCCCCTCTGGGCCCAGAGCCCCCAGCCGTCTCATCTCTACGCTGGCCACGCGTGGGATCCTGGCCCCACTGGAGCCAATGAGAGCCAGGATTTCACCCTGTGGTCTGATGTGGTACCACCTGGACCACGGAGCCTCCTGCACTCTCTCGTGGCACTTCAGTGGCTCATTATTATTCCCTGGGATGGACTTGCCCACCCTGAGAAAGCTCCAGTGGGTGCAGACCCAGCAGCCTGTCTGCTCAGCAATGCCAGGTGCTGTGAGCCCATCCCCCTGACGTCCCACCTCCTCCCCTGGCGGCCCTGTGGTATGGAGCCCAGTGCAAGGGCTCTGTCCTGAGATTCACGTTCCCCCTGTGGGATCAAATCTGGCTCCGTCTGTAACCATGACCTCCCCTCACAGCCATGCCCAGCGAGGACAAGGACTCCAAACCAAGACAGATCCATCACAGGCCCTGGAGCCCGACTGGGGAACTCCCTGCCACTAGAGAGATGGGACTGTGTGCCTTAGACCTCAACTCACCCCTGCGACTGGGCTTCCCCATGGTAATAACCATCACCATCTCTCTGAGCTGATCGCCAGGCTGTTTACTCCTGCCGTCTGCGAAGGGAGGGAGCGAGTCATTGTTCTTCCTTTTTACGCACTTGGGAGCCACCACACCCGTGGGGGGCACAGAAATGCCTAATTAGCAGGCGCCTGCGTGCTGCTTGCCCTAGTAACTAGGCCATTACGCCGTTAACATGGCAACTAGGGATGCTCCTGTCGGTACTCCCCATCCGAGGGACCCTGCTCGGGGCGGAACGGTCAGAGCCTTGAGCATCCCCCCATCCACGCCCCCCCCCCCTTCTCCTCCTGGCTGTCATAGTTACCACACTGCAGAGGCATCCTGCATTCTCCATTAGCCGCTGACCCAGCCGCGGCGAGCCCTGCACTTCTCAGTCACCAGCTGACAGCTCTAAATAGACTGCACCAAAATCCCACCAATCAGCAGGCCGGCGCGCCCCGTGCCATGTGCCATATGCCTGATTCACAGTTTTTGATCAGGAATTCCTAATAAGGTCCCCGCTCAACAATTAGCTGCAGCAGGCCGCCAAGGGGCGGGGCAGGGATCCACTCTGAATCTCCCAGAACGGATCGGAAGGGGGGCGGGATGGATGATGGATTTTGGGGGGAGAGGGAGTCATTTTCACCCACCCCACCCTGCTCTCTGTCAGTTTCCTCTGCATCTGTTTGCTCCTTTGTTTGGTGGTTTACCTTGTTGGCACATCTGTCTCACACATCTGCTTTCAGCCACAGGCAGGAGCGCTGGTAGCCCCAGTCGGCTTAATCAGAGTTCACTGAAGTAGAAAAACACCCGCAGTTGCTGTACGTTTACTGCTGTTCTTCAGGGATTTAAGTCCCTGCTAGTGAGGAATTATCAAGACGCGGAGAAGGGAAAACAGTTAGTTAGAGCAAAGTGTCTGCTCTTTTTCCAGAGCCAAAAGGGTTTGGGGAGAGAAACATGACCAGGCTTCACACCTGTTATAACCCTAAAGGATCCCATGTGTCCAGGATTGCTTTTTAAAGTCCTCTCGCTCCATCGTCAAAAGAAAGAACAATTGTCTATAATTCTGTAGGGCCTACAAAAACACCACCTCTCGCTCCTGAACAAGCACGAAGCCCAGAGCTGGGCCGCTATTCGTCACCGATGCCGGAGGCACAAAGAAAGATACTTTGCATGGATGAAGAGCAGGATGCATTGCAGCTGAACCAAGAAAGTCCTCTTGGGTTTAAGCGTCATTCAAACTTCAGGAGGGAGCGAACAACTGTAGCTGTTTGCCAAATAGAAATGTGAAAAACAGGTGGGGGCAGAGGGGGAGGGGATATATGAGGGCACAGAAGAGTGATCGCTGTAGTGCCCCCATTATTACCCTGTTTACGCATGTTCACAGTTCTTTGAAACACTCACCTTTCCACGCACAGGGTCTGACCCAAAGCCAATCTTTGCACCGGCTCTGCACCAGGCCCTTCGTCGCTCTGCACCATGCAGGTGCTTTTCCTCCGCTGCACCTCGAATATAGCCCGCATGGTACAGAACTGGCCCGACTCATCCCCACTTCCCCAGTGTTTGGCCTTATTAACAAACGTGAACAATAAGAGAACAGAAAGGCCACTTCTGACGTTTTCCCCGGGGTGGGCTGCTCCAAAGGCTCCTCCTTCTGGCCTGCTCAGCCCACACCCTAGATCCTCTCCCTCCAGAGAGCCATGCCCTGCTCTGGGTAGGCGAAGCCGCCTACCTTGGGGAGTCAGCAGGCTGCATTTAACTGTTTCCCAGATGGATCAACAGGGCGGGGGTGGCAGACAAACACAGTCAGGCTGGTATCATTTTCATAGGCTACAAGCAGGGCTGACTGGAATTTATTTCTGGCATGAACAGAGCCCCGCAGTGGGCTGCAGCGGCCTGTGCCTGGTTGGAGACAATAAGAGATTCCTCAGTTTTAAAGCCAGAGGGACACTTACGAGTATCTGGTCTGACATGGGCCAGACAACCACCAGTCCCACATGCCTATGAGTCTACAGTAAGGCTCTTCGAAACTCTTTAGTTTTGTCCATCCACACTTCACTCTGATGGCTATTGCACACTTGGGAGAAAGGTACTCTTTGACAAAGATCCAGCGCCACCAAACTCCCCCACCCCCAGCCCCTTCAGTGACAGCATCAAAGCTAGGTGGGAATTTTTCAACAAAATATTTTTTTCAGTAGAAAATGCCAATTCACCAAATTAGAGCTTTTTGTGGGAAAGGGCCATTACAATGAAACTTTTGTTGGGAATGTTTCCCAGGTCTGGGTGGAGGGACCCACCCCAGAATACCCCTAGTGACTGGGCCATAGAGTCATCCTCTCTCTCTTGCTTTTCTCACACACATTTTCAAAAGGTCTCGGTTCTGTCCAGTGCAGACAAAACTAAAACCAATTTCAAAACCTCAACATTTTTCATACTCTGGAATTCTTGCTTCCTGGCCAGTCCCACTCTCACTAAACGCCCTGGAGTACCCGCCCCAAGGGGAAGCAAAGCCAGGGAGGAATGGACATGAATTTTTTTTATAGTTCTAAAGCGAAAAAGAAAAAGGGGGGGAAATCCCACCTTTTCAGACCCTGCTGATCCCCCATAAAGACGCAAAGTTTGTAAAAATCCTTTGCAAGCCCCCTGTGGGGCAGCCCCCAAGCCCCATAATACGTGTTTTGCTGATTTTCAAGACCCACCCACCCCTTGGAATACTTTGCAACACTGAAACGAACATGCCACATTAAGGCCCCTCCCCCCACTGCCCCCTAATGCATTACGTAATTTATGGACAGCCCCTTGAATGCTGGGAACACCTTAATCACCCACGTTGGAGCTGCAGGATCGGGCCCTAACTGGGTGCCTCTGACTCCCGGCCGGCAGGTGGGGCAGAGGTTGGCTGAGCTCCCCTGCCCCAGAGCCCTGGCTGCGTGCCCTGCGTCTGGCTTTTAATGCCGCTGAGCTGCCATTGCCAGAGTCACAGATGGTTGGAGGAAACCTTCAGGTCACCCCCCAGGACAGAGCCTGGTTGTCGCTCTGCACGTCTGGCCTGTGACATCTAGGAATGGGACGAGCAGGTCAGATCAGCAGGGTCAGGGCTGTCGGCCCTGCCAAGACAATGTTGTTCCCTACAGCGGGCTCTGGCTGCCTCCGGGGACGGGGGTTCCACCGCTCACTGTGGGGAAACTATTCCCTGGGCCCCTGTCCTCGGGGGTCTGCACCTGGATGGGGACGCTTCTTCACTCTGCAGCGACTTCTCTGCAGACGCCACCTCGGAGCCTCCCTTCCCTCTCTACCCTCGGCCTGGCCCCCTGCCTAGGGCGCCCGGCCCAGCGTGGCGTGAAGGGGGCTCCCGAAGGATCGGGGGCAGGGCGCTGCGTCGCAGCACGAGACGCTGCAGATGAGCCAAGATGCTTCTGAAAGGCTGTTTCCATCCGCAAACGCACCCGGAGCCGGGATCAGGGAGTCAGCTTGGCTCAGCAGCCTCCAGGGTGTCCTTAGAGGGTTTAGCACCTGTCTCCGGAGTCAGGCGCACACACGCTTTCCCGGCATCCGTACGCCCCAGACTGCACCGAGCCAGGGAGACAGCTGTGTCAGCCCAGTCCCAGAAGTGGTGCCACCCCCAGAGGAAGAGCTGCCGGAGCCCCTGGTCTGTAACCCCGCATCCATCTGGGGGGCCCTGAGTACCGGCCACCAAGTCAAGCTGCTGCCGCTGCTGGTTGGTCTCTCTCAGGTGGCTTGTGATGGAAGGTTTATTCGAAAGCAGCGGCCTCGCCCAGCTGTCACCACTAACCCGCCCCTCCTCCCTGAAAACCACCCCTCCCATCTTTCATCAAGGCCTTGTCTGCACTCGGCAGGGACTGGCTACCACTGTTGGGTCATCCACGGGCAAGGGCCTAGGCTAGACAAAGAGCCCCCCCCAGCCATTTCAGCCACTGTGGTGCGAGCATTTCCACACTTCCTTTCTGCTGGGATTTGTTGGCCGGCTAATCAGAGCCGCGGCCGGGCAGAGTGCGGACCCCGCGAGCTCCGCGTGGCCGTGCGGACACTCACGTGTGCTCATTCGCAGGATCGAACAGCCACAGCTTCGGCCACACGGGGGTTTTCCGGTACCAGGGCTCAGCCCCACTGGAGCGAGCAGAACTGAACCCGGCCGCTCTCCAGCCCGGAGAGCGGTGCATCGCCCTTCAGCTCTCCCCGAGGAAACTCTCAAGAGCATCCCGCCCATCCCGGTCAACTCCAGAGAACCTGCTCAGCACAGCCCCGGTCCCGGAGTCTGCTGGCCCATCTAGGAGGCGCTTGCTGGCCAAGGTGACTAGGGAGGTCTCCGAGCCATAGCAGGCCCAAAGCCAGATTGACAGAGCCCGGGGGGGTCTGAAGCCTTCACTCAACCCTTGCCAGATCGAGCAGGTGAGAGCTGGCAGGGTTGTCAGCATGGGTCTGGGTTCTTCGGCATGGACCTTGTGACCCACTCAATGGAAGCCGACGCCCTGGCATTCCTCAAGGCAATCCGGGCAACCTCCCGCATGGGAAGACCCACTCCTCCCTCATTGGGTTTTTCATCCACATGGGACACACACAGGTCCAATTCACAAGCCGGGCATGCCCATACCCCAGCACGTCAAAGGTCAGAACTGGCCAAAGCCTGACCAGCAAAGACGAGGCATTCGTCCCCTCTTGACACGGATTGCAGCTCGCCCTGTTTGCAAATGGAGGTAAACACCACCCTCCCCTACATCCTTTGGGAGAAGCCCTGCTCCTTGTCCCTCTACAACAGCATAGGGCCTCCGGTCCCCAACCCACCGGGTGTAGGCCATGGTGTCACAGCAGGAGTCTCCAGGGGGTGCTGGGGCAGGGCATCTCCCAAGTGCTTTTCCTTAGTGCGTGGGCAGTGTTCAGTCCTGGAAGAAACCGCTGCCCTGTTCAGTTTTGTGATACCGTTCCTCTAAGGGGCTGTTGCATGCAGCAAAGGAGTTTGTCCCCTGCCTTAACCTCTCCAGCTAGTCAGTTCTTGAGGCAGAAGAGTCCCTTGAGTAGCAGGTGTTTGTGGCTCGGCTGAGATCCCTGAATGAGGGGATTGCTGGTGTGCCGTTTGGGACCACCTCTGTCCCAGGCCTGGGGCACAGTGAGTACATAAACACCTGGCACTAAGCAAACACCCAGACTCTGAGTCACTGATTTCACCTCAACTGGGAAATCGACCTGGCACTTGTGACTGCTCAGCAGAGGCCTGACAATAACCTGGGAGCTGGCTCGGGACCCCCTCACTTTCTCACACAAAGCAAGAGGCTCTGGCGGAGCGGGTGGTGTTTTCTGTTTCAGAGAGATGAGCCCAGCTGGATTTAGGCTCAGTCCCACGAGAAGCTATGTGTCACCCCCTGCAGCTTCTCCTCCCTCCCCGCCTTGGCCGGTCCCCGCTCTGCAGTGTGACCAGGAGGCCGGAGCTGATGATCACCTTCCTTCCCGTTTCTCTCTCTGCTTTGGAGAAGGACACCGCAGCTCTCTGCTCATGGACTCCTTCTCCTGCCCACAGGCCCCGGCCTCAGCTCACCCCTAAGCCCAGGCAAAGAGCAGGGAAAGCCCCTGGCAGTTACTGGTCTCCTGGAGGCCAGGAGGGGCAGTAGAGGAACAAGGTTTTGCTGCAGTGACTCAGGCCCAGATTCCAAAGGTATTTAGGCTCCTAGCTTCCATCAGTGACTGTATTTAGGGTGATTAAATTGTATGGAGTCCAAACTCCTTAGCCTCTGCTCCTAACCCCCAGCAGAGACCACACTTGCCAGTGGTGGGGGAAAGCTAAAAGGGGGTCCGGTGCCAACTAAGCCCTGGGCTTTTCCCCCAGCCAGACTCCCGCTAGCAGCCTCCTTCCCCACCCCACCGCACGCCCCAGCCTAGCTGGCTCCCCAGACATCCACGGGCTCATCTCCTCCCTCTGTGGAGCCCTCACTTTTCCCCTAAGGGAAGCAGCCCTGGACACTGCCAGATGTGGGACACGATCCTGCTCAGCGGCTCTCCCCAGGCCACGACCCCACTCCCCAGTGGCCCAGCTCTGCAGGATCCTTTGTCCTCGTCTAACTCCTGCATGGGCTGGGAGGCACCAGCTCCCCCTGCCCCGCCCCAAGAGTCGAGCTGTCACTCTGGCACCATCCAGCCCGCAGACCTGCCCCTTGGCCTCGGCCCCTGCACAGCAAGAAGGGGTCAGCAACCCAGCCCCGACCGTCAGAATCCAAGCCCCAACCGTAGGCCTCTCCCGCTGCCCATCACTGCGCTGTGCTGTGGGCTGGCTGGGGTGCAGGTCGGCTGCCTGCTCGTTGGCCAGTTCACTCTGCTAGATCCCAGCTCAGCTCAGAGCCAGTCTCTGTGGCGGGAACTGGGGTGTTTTTCTCTCCCCCATTCGCTTTTGCTTTCCAGAGTGGCAGCTGCCCCGGCTGTGCTATAACACCAACCCCCACGAAAGCCCGGCAGAGGAAAAGGTTAAGGGCAAGAACGTGGAGGTGAGGAGGCAAGCGTATGGGGCAACAGGCGGGAGATGGCCTGGGAGCAAAGGTTTAAGGGGCGCGGGGGTGCAGGGGTAGGTGGGAAGATGACCTGGCCTGGAAGAACGTTGCACAACGAATGGCAGCTGCGCATGGGACGTCAGATGGGCCGGGGGGGGATCTGCAGTGATGCCTTTTGTAGCCCCCCCCTCCCCCATCTGACGGCTCCGCTCGGAAAAGCCACCTGTGTCTCTGTGCCAGGCCTGCTGCCGCTCAGCGCTTCCCCCTCCCGCTGCGCTGGGCTTCGCTGCACACCCTGTTCTGGAACCTGCTGCTTAATAGAGCAGATTTCTGCACGGCCGGTGTCGCATGGCGGAGTCCCTGTAATCAGCCGCCCGCTCTCCCTGCCAAGGAGGGCGGGGAACGGAGGGATCAGGGGAGGGGAAGAGGCTCATTGATCAAGAGACAGCGCTAGTCAGGCTGAACGCAGCACAGAGCAGGCAAGAGCTGGCAGAGGAGACGGCTCCCGGGGGGGCCCTTTCCTCCCTTCTCGTGCAGGGTGCGTGGAGACCTGCTTCACGGCCTGGCGCATCGCTACGCGGGCATCAGAGGGCCCAAGTCCAGCTTTTACCCCCTGGAGTGAGGGGAGGGCTGGCCTCCGGGCTCCATCCTGCCCCTTCCCCGGGCAGAGCAGATCAATACACTCTAATGCCGGATTCAGCGCTCATGCGGAGCCCTGACGGAAGGGGTGTGATCCAGGCCCAGCCTCCTGGGAAAACAGAACCCGCCTTGACAAAGACGCTTTGGGGCTGAAGTTAGATTCATCAGCGGAGACGTAACGAGCCAGGGAGCCACAAACATCTATTGATCTCGCGACTGTTTCTTCACCAGGATAGAACAGGCCCCCTCCATATTATCCCCCTGCTGATACAGTAACAGGGACATGGAGCTGCCTCTGTCTCCTTGCCCTGGTTAACGCCTCCAGGCAGCTGCCCTTGTCTTTCACCCTAAGAGCCGGATTCTGACCCCTTCACTCGGCTGAGTAGCACCCAAGCCCTTCCACTTCCAGGGGACTACTCCCAGAGTAGGCTGTTAGCCCGCCGGCCCAGGGCTGTGTTCACCCAGCTTGCAGGTGTGAATTCCTTGGGGCCGGAGGGGAGGGGGGTAAATGGGCTCAGCTTCATCGGCTGCAGCTGTGTTTCACGTGACCCCCCAGCAGAGAAGCTGCCCCAGGGATGAGGTGGCTGCTGCAAGGGAATCACTAGGAGACCCGGAGCGCTGCTCAGAATTGTGTTTGGGTGCCTGGCCCGGGGACATTACAATCAGCTAGCAGCGATAGCCTCGGTCCAGCCCAGGCCCAGCCAGGGACATCCGAACCCCGTCTGCTGGCCGAGGCCAGGGAGGGGGGAAGAACGAAAGGGAAGCAAAGGAGGTGGCGTTTGAGAGCTCCGTGGGGGGTCGAGGGGGAGGGCCGGGCAGAAGCGCTCAGCCAGGCCACAGATTTTTCTCCAGGAGCTGATCAGGGAAATTCACACGCAGCCCCTGGCTCGCCCAGGGAGCACACAGGAGAAGGAGCCAAGCGGGGTCAGCAGCCCCTAGAGCTTGTAGGTGCAACATCACCCTCTGTCCCCCCTTCTTGGCTCCTGGCCCGGCCTCTTTATCCGTCCGATCCTGCTCCCCCAAACGCCCCTTGACGCCTCCAGGAGCAGGTGCGGGCCCTGCTCGGCTGGGCCCAAGAGAAAGCTGCCGCTTCCCCCAGGCTCTCTTGAAGTCAATAGTAGGTTTGCCAGGGCACGGAGGGGGCCACTCAAGAGCATCTTGGATGCAGCAGACACCTGATGGGCTAGAGCAGGCTTCCATCCCCCGCAGTGCAAACCGCTTTGTCCTTGAGGTGATGAGAGGTGTCAGGGCCGATCGGCCTTTCGCCCAGGCTTCCCATGTGCCGCCTGGTGCTAAAGTCTCTGTCCCACCCGGGCTCCCATGACAACCTATCGCTGACACTGCCAGGGACAGCCGGGTTTGCAAGTCACCCCAGCCATGCCTATGCATAAAGCTACTTCAAAGGGTGTGATAAATGAGGTGGGAGGGGAGCTCCCTTTGAAGGACACCCAGCCAGCCAGTAGCTATAAAATCCCTCTTAGTAGCTGTTCTCTGATTGCTCCACCTGGAAAGGGTTAAAAAGTCTCTCTGCCATGCACAGGTAAAGGGAAGGGTGTGGGCACCTGGCCCAAAGAGCCAACGGGAAGGCAGGAACCTTTTAAAGTGGAGAAAAGACTCCCATTGTGGCTGTCGGTGGTTGTTCTCCAGGGAGGGGGCCGGGGCAGAGCTGTGCTGTGAGAAGCTTGGGCCAGGTATGAAAAGTCCTCAGAGTCACCCCTAGAAACTCCACATTTGAACCCGCCCCGAGATGTAAGCGGATCAGGAGACGTCCAGGGAGAGGTGAGGAGGTTTGTCCCTTTCATTTCTTTGTGGCTTGTGGATTCCTCTGTGCTAACCCCAGGTGCTTTTGTTTTGCTTATAACCTTTAAGCTGGACCTCAAGAAAGCGATTCTAGGGGCTTAACCCTTGGAGTTCCTCTTTTAAAATCTAGCAATAGCCTCAGTTCCCGGAAGTATTTTCTTTCTTTTTTTTTAAATAAAATTTATCTTTTTTAAGAACAGGATTGCATGTTTGTGCACATGTTGTTTCATTAGCTGGGGGCAACAGCTGAGCTCCTTTTTTCCCTTTTCTTTCTCAGCTCTTCCCGGGGGGGGGGGGTGAAAGGGCTTGAGGGTACCCCCAGGAAGCAATTCCCCAGTGCGCCTTCCTGGGCTCTCACAGGGGCTCTTCGCTTGGGGAGTGGCAGCATCCGAGATCAGAGAACAGCTGTGACCGACACAGCTCTTAGCATAGGCAAGGCCCGACCTCCACGGGCATGCAGCGGGACGTGCCTCCCAAGTCACTTGGGGCTGCTGAAAATCTTACCCTTTGTTCCTTCTAAGACATTGCTGAGGGTTTCCTACTGACTGTGGCTGTGGTCATTTAAAATTCCCCACCACACTGCAAGGCCCATCCACCCACCTTCCGAGTGGGAGAAGGACGACTTCAAGCGAGGGCAGAAGCTTGCGTTAACCCCCTCCCTCGATGACTCCTTAGAATACCATGCGGGGAGATACGTTTTAAAATAGCCAGGCCCCCAGGAGAGAGAAAAGGTTGGATTTTAACCCCTTGGTGCCTGCGTGTGTCTGGACTGCCCGAGGCAGCTGCGAAAGTCACACCCGGTGGGACGGCAAATAGCAGATGCCACCGCTTTAAATTCAATCTCTATTTCCATTCCCTTAGCGTGACAATTATCCCTGTTCAGAGGGCCAACAGCAGGGCTGGCCTTCACTTCAGCGCTGCCTCAGGCCAGCTCGTGGCTCAGGCAAAGACCCTCTCTGCCCTAATGACGCTTCGGATGAGAGAAGGCGCTTGGCTGGTGTATACGTGCTTTTAAATGCCCAAAAGCATGTAAGATCATCTTTCATTCCGGGTGTATTTCTAGCGACTCCGAGCTGCCTTCAATTACCCTGCTGCGATTAGCTTTACTAAATCCACAGTTCGGCCCGGCGCTTTTAATACATTAAGTGCAGGAGGGGCATGGTCCCTCGTGTGCACGGCAGATCCTTTCCCCGCGACAGTGTTTCCAACGCCCGGCTCTGGGGCTGACATGACTTCAAGCGCGGCCTCGGAGGGTTTCCTTGCTCTAAAGTGTGTGATGTTCTCGAGGCGTGGCCCAGCTCTGCAAACAATGACACTACATATTGCAGAGCCCAGCTCCACCTTGGGGATTGTCACGGACACCAGCCAAATGCATGCAGCTTGCCAGGGCGACCCTGGCCTAGGGGACAGAGCATTGGTCTGGAAATCACAAGCCCCAACTTCACCGCTGGCACTGGGTCACCATGGGCCAGGCACTTCACTGCTCTGTGCCTTAGTTCCTCCCATCAAATGGGGCTATGATATTTACCTCCTTTGTGGTCTGCTGATGACAAGAGCGAGGTGTTGTCATTGCTACAAGCCAAAGAGTGGGATTCTAAATGGCCAGCCCTGCACGCGCCCTGGGGTCTGAGAATGAAGACTTGCTTTCCACACCACGCCTACCCGCACCACGTTCACAGCCAGCCCCCAGCGACGTGGTTTGCAGAGGTGAACCGGATCAGAACTGAATCAACAGCTCTGCACGTGCAGCCAGAGGTGGAGTCCAGCTCGCACGCTGCAGCCAGAGCTACCAGGCATCTGACTCCGTCCCCGAAATGAGCAAGTGTGGCCGGTTTGGGGAGCGTGAAGGTGCCATTTTCGCACAGACTCTTCTCAGTGCAGAACTGCACTTTAAGTGAACATTAATCATTGACTAAGAGCTGAGATGGCCCCTAAAGACCCCTGTGATGGGGGATGAGATGGTGGGTTAAATAGAGGGGTTCAGGTGTTGAAGTTCAGGGCTGGGAATTGGGGTCTCCCAGTTTCTAACCATGGCTGTGGCATCAACTCCTTCTCCTGGCTTGGGCAGCTAGCGGGCCCTGGCCCTGCAGTTCCTCTGCTGTGAGCTGGGGATAAGACTTACCTCTTATACACCAAGGGGAGAATGAAATCCTTTAACCGCCATTGCTGACAGGTGCCATGTGGCAGCAAATTATTATTTGAAAGCAGCAAAGGAAGATGGCCCAATGGTTACAGCACTAGACTAAGATTTGGGAGACCTGGTTTGAATGCTGGCTCTCCCGCCGATTCCCTTGTGAGGTGCTCAGGTACAATGGAAATGCAGGCCGGGCAAGTATATTAGACACGTAAAAGGCACATCTAGCATGGACAAGTGCTGCCAGAATGGTGAGTATGGGTCTGATGTTCTGAAATACAGCTAGGCCGTTGCTCTCACGCCGGATACACTTCAATATCCAGCTAATGCAGGCTCAGGGGCTCACAAAGGACAGCAGGGAAGAGATGCTGACCAGGCAGAATGCCAAGCAGGAGATGGGCCAGTAGGGGTGCAGATACCCCCAGCCTACCTGTGCCCTCACTCTCCCATGGTGCATTGACTCCCAGCAGAGCCCAAGCTGTATGCGCTGATCTCTCCGGGGGGAAGAGAAGTTATCTTTTGGCTGAGGATTCCTGGAAGGCACTGGAGATCTAGAGCCTTTGTCATCACAAGGGAGCTCCGAGCCATGGAGAGGGGAAGGGACTTTAGATGGGCCTTGTGAAGTTTTCAACACCACCTCTGTATGACTCAGGCACCTTGGGAGACTATGATCATTTTTGACTCCCCATCCCTTCCAGGAAGCACCGCAAAAACTTTCCCTCCAGTTTGCCACCAGTTGGGGAATCCGCCAAGAAGATATTGAGATTACCTAGTGAGCCGAATGTTCAAAATAAAATAACCCCCTTCCAGGCCTTTATATGCTGCAAAGCAGCAAACTCAGAATGCCTGGTTCTTTATTCCTCTGTAGGTCACCTGTAACTCTCGATTATCCTCATGGCTCAATTCTGCCAGGTGGCCAGGCCTCGGGCCTGATCCAGCAAAGCATTTAAGCACCTGCTTGAACTAAGTGTGCAAGTCATAGCGTTGACTTCGCTCGGATTCTTCCCGGGCTTAAATGAAATGCTTTGCCCCATCGCGCTCTTGCTACCTGTCTCTCAGGACCTTAGTGTGTAAAAAGGAAACTCCGGGTACCACTTTGCGGGCAGGAAGCTGCAGGAGGGTTGAGAGGACGGTGCTGGAAGGGCAGGCAGCTCACAAGCCAGACTGGGGGTGGGGTCACCAGAGAACCAGAGCTGTGGGTTTAACCCCAGGCGCAGAGGGGGAAGGGCGGAAGGGCCTGGCCTGCCACAAACACATCCCGCTTGGAGGGAAAATCACTCCAGCGCTTCGCGAGCAAAGCAGACTCGACTAGCCCAGCGCTTTCAGCACCTCGGCCAGCACTCGCGCTCCGCCGCTATCCCCAGCCGCGACCCGCCGGGTCCAGCCGCGAGGGGAGCAATCCGCTCCGACTTGCACGGAAAAGCACAAGGACCAGCCGAAGATCACACAGGCCACCGCCGGAGCCGGGAAAATTATTATTATTATTCTGAGTAAATCATTTGAAAGGGACTAAAGCGCGACTGTATTCTTCAGCCAGGCCCGGCCCGGCCCGCGCCGCGTCGCTCCCTGCGGATCCGTGACTCTGTGAAGTGACCCCAGGGGGACAAATAACGCCCCGTGACTTGCTGAAAGAAGAGCCCCCCGGAGCCCGGCCCCGGCCTGCTGCAATTAAAGGGTTATTACTGCACAGCGGGGGGGCGGGCTGGACATTAGCATTCTCCCAGGGTGCCAGTCTCCAGCCAGACTTCCTGTCTGGAAAGGGCGCACGCCGGGGGGGGGGGGGACACTAACAATGCCTCCTAAAGCAGGCACCATTCGCATTCATTGCACTGGGAGGGACAGGCTGGTTGTCAGATTATTTGATTAGGTGCATGGGATTGGCGAGAATGCGTCTCTTTGTATTATTCAGAAAAGACTGCAAGGGAGGGTCTACATACACCCCCCCGCATGCGAAACCCAGAGCAGGTTCTGCTTGGAGTGTAAGTCACAAAGAAAGAGACAGGGGGGGGGGGGAAGAAGCAGGTCGGCTCTCGAAATGCACCCCGTAGGGCCCTTGCTCTGGGGAACACAGTCGCGCTGGGACCGGAGGGCCTGGCTGGCCCCCCCCCCCAACATGCTATAAAATTTCACGGCCCCCCTGTGCCCCAATAACTGGTTTTCTGCATATATAAGCCAGGGCCAGCCTTAGGGGGTAGCAAGCAGGGCAATTGCCAGGGGCCCCACGCCACAGGGGCCCCCACCAAGCTACATTGCTCAGGTTCCGTTTCAGCTCTGGGGGGCGGGTCTCAGGGCCCTGGGTTTCAGCCCCAGGCCCTGGGGCTGCGGCTTTCTGCCCTGGGCCCCAGCGAGTCTAACGCTGGCCCTGCTGGGCGGCCCCCCTGAAACCTGCTCCAGGCCCCCCAGCGGGCTGAGAGCTAGGGAACCAAGGAGCCACTGCCACGCTGCTCTTTTAGCAACCAGCAGCCAAGGGCAAAGGCTTGGCCCCGGCTCTCCACAAAACCCAAACGTGTTCCCCGTAAACACCCTCCCCAGTGACCCAGCTTCTTCCCCTGCCCCCGGGCTAAGAAATTCACCGCCCGCCGCCGGGCTCTGCTTGGTCTCCGTAGGTTTATCTCTCTTTGCAATATACAATATAAAACAATCTGCTTCTGGTTTGTACATTTGAGCAACACTGGCGCGGCGAGCACCCCGCGGGCAGACCGGGGCTCGTTACGTTCAGACAGCAGCGGGCGGCTGCCTCCTCGGCTCGGCTCCCAGCGGGCAAGGCAGAGCGGAAGGGGCCAGACCCTCCCCAGCCCCAGAGAGCGGGCGGTGGATGGAGACCAGAACTCGGTGTGGGGTGGGGGGAATACTGCTCCTGGCCGGGATTTCCCCCGCAGGGCCCCCCAGCCAGCTCTGCGGGGGACGCCCCGTCCCGTCCCCCCATCTCCGGACCCAGCGGCTGCGGGTGACACACCCACAATGGCAGAGCCGGACAGACGCTCGCATGCAGAATTGCGGCCTTCTCTTTTCGGTTAAAAAAACCAAACCAAACCCGACCCCTGGCCCCCGGCGTGCTGTGATTCACAGTAGCGGCTAAGAGCACAGGGGTGTTGGGGTCGGGTCCCCTCCCTTGAAGGTGAGGTTAGAGCACGGAGAGGCTGCCACCTCCCCTTGTAAAGACGTAACCCGCTAATCATGCCTCAGGCCAGCCACAAAGCCCCAAATCCAAGAGTCCCCCCCATTTGGGAGGACAAGTCACCCCTCCCCCCCCAGCTCTGCCATGCAGCCCGCTCCCTTCCAGGGAAGGCAGCCGCCGCCAAGACCTCGGTTGATGGTTCAGGGTCTCCCTTGGCCAGAGCAGCCTGACCCCCCCCCCCCGCATACAGCATGGAGCCCCACCCCAGGAGATGCGAACCGGCAGTGTCCCTCCCCTCCCCGCCGCCTTCACACAGGCCCGGTCCTCGCTGCCTCCTCGGCAGCTCCAGGGGTTGGGCAGTTTTTGGAGGCGGCTCCGGCGGGCGACGTTGGGGGGAAGGGAAGTCCAGCCGCTCCCCCTCCAGCGGGCAGCTCCCTGGCGGCGGTGGGGGCAGAGGGAGGGAGCCCCAGGGACCTCCTAGCGGTCCAGGCTGATAGTCCAGGGCTTGGGGCCGGAGTCCCTCCTGCCGCCGGTCTCCCCTTCGCTCTTGAGGTCCTGGAAGACCTGGGTGAAGTAGTGCGGGTCCGAGTTGATCTGCAGCATTTTGGCGCTGAGGCGCTGGATGAGGGCCAGGCAGCGCTCCCAGAACCGCTCCTTGTCGCCCTCCACCAGGAAGGGCTTGAGCGGGTAGGAGATCTCGTTGCCCATGTAGGAGTAGGCCAGGTAGAGGCAGGTGAGGAAGGCGGCCTGCAGCTCGCCCTGGCTGCCGATCTCCTCGCCCCGCAGCGCCTCGCGGCACAGCAGGTAGACGAACACCAGGTTGGCCGGGGTGATGAAGCCCTGGTCCTGCCAGCCCTGCAGCAGCAGCGCCCGGTCCACGCTGCGGAACCAGGCGATGAGCTCGCCGGGGCTCAGCTCCTTCAGGCGGTAGCAGCGGCGGCACACGAAGTCCCCCAGGCAGCGAAGCAGCTCCCCGGTGGAGGCCTGGACGATGACCCGGCGCGGGGAGCCCGGGGCGCGGCTGCCGGGCGGCGGGGGCGGCGGCGGCGGAGGGGGCGGCGGCGGCTTGCCCCCGCCCGGCTGCAGCTCCTGCGGGGCGGCGGGCACCGTGGGCACTGGCACGGCCAGGGGCCCCTGCTTGGGGCCGGGCGCGCCCGCCGCCTGCGGCGCCCCCAGGGCCTTGCGCAGGTTCTCGCGGTTACGCTGCTGCACCAGCGGGTCGGGCCGGGCCCCCCCGCTGCCCGGCTTGGGGGTCACCTTCTTGGCGTTTTTTTTCTTCTTGGCCGAGGCGGCCACCAGGCGCTTCCAGGTGAGGGCGGAGATCAGCACCCCGGGCCGCTTCAGCCGGCTCTCGCCTTTCCCGTGCGCCCTGGCCGGGGCAGCCCCCTGCGCCAGGGGCCCCCCGCCGCCGCCCTTCCCCGAGGCGGCGGGCGGGGAGAGGGACAGCACCGTGCCCATCCTCGCTCCTTCCTCCCCCGGGCGCTGGGACGGGCCGGAGCCGAGCGGTCTAGGGCGCGGCTGGAAGCCAGGAGCAGGCACCGGCCATGGGAGGGCGCCGGGCGGAGCCGGAGGACGCGCCGCTGCGGCTGCCGCGCCCGATCTGGGCTCTGCACCAGCGGCTGCGCCAGTCCCGGCCCCGCCGCTCCCCGCCTCTCCCGGAGCAGCCAATCCAAGCCGGGCTCCCCCACCCGCCGCCTGCAAGGCCCGCCTCCCCGTGGGGACCTCCGGCTCGGGCTGGGGAACCCGGGGCTGCGGGTCCCTGCTGCCCCAGGCGGCTGGCCGGGACCCGGGCTCCAGGGAGCACCCCCCGCGGGAAGGAGCAGGGGAGGGGGGCGCTTTCCCTGGCAGGTCCCCCGGGACCACCTTAACCCGGAAAGGATGTGGAGTGGGCGCGTCTTATCGGGGGGGACATTACTGGCTCCCACGCGTGGTGAGCCCCCGTCCCTGCCTGACCCCAACGATGGGAAGGGGAGCTGCTGTTGTCCCTGGCTGGCCCTTCTCTCCAGCTGTACAGACCGATTCCTCCAGCCCAGGGCCAGAAGGGACCATAACGGTCATCCAGTCCCAGCTGCTGCATAGCACAGCCAGAGAATACAGCAGCCGCAAGCTCCGGTTCTGGTCCCCCAGCTCCAAAAGGATATAATGGGCCCAGAAGAGGTTCAGAGAAGACGATCAGGGGGTTGGAACTGCAGCCACAGGAAGAGAGATTAAACCGATTAGGACTGTCCAGTTTGGAAAAGAGACCACTAAGGGGGGAGATGATAGAGGTCTATAAGATGATGGCTGGTGTGGAGAGTGTGAAAAGGGAAGTGTTATTTACCCCTTCACACACTGTTGGAACCGTGGGTCAGCCAATGAAGTGAATCGGCAGAAGGTTTAATGCGGTCAAGAGGAAATGCTTCTTCACACGACCCACAGTGAACCTGTGGAACTCACTGCCAGGGGATGTTGTGAAGGCCCAAAGTATAACTGGGTTCAAAAAAGACCCAGAGAAGTTCCTGGAGGACAGGTCCATCAATGGCTGTTGGCCAAGAGGGTCAGGGCTGCAACCCCATGCTCTGGTTGTCCCCAACCTCTATCAGCTGCTGGCGGTGGAAGACAGGGATGGATCACTCCATAGTTGCCCAGTTCTGTACACTCCCCCTGAAGCTCTGGTACTGGCCACTGCCAGAGACAGGATACTAGGCAAGATGGACCATGGTCTGACCAAGTTGTTATGTTTACCACCAAAATGCAGTCACCTCTGGGGTGGAAGGCAGCAGACACCTCTTGCATGCCAGGGTCCATGCAGCAGTTCTCAAGCCACCCCCATAGGGCCTGTGCAAGGGGACACTGGTAGAATAGCTGCAAAGGGGGGACTCCAAACCCCTTGGGCACCATATGGGGGTCTCCAGGTCAGCCCAACCTAAGCTACCATGGGGGTAGTGATAGGGACCATCTAGAGATCATGGGCTGCATTGTCATGAACCCAGGGGCCCTAGCACACCATGACAGCAGCAGGGAGGGGATATAGTCGCTATTCCATCCCTAGCCTGGACCCTGTGGACCATAGAGTGTGATTTCCCTGCTTTTGTGCAGATGCAAAGAAATTCGCCTCCTGGAGAATGCTCCTGATTCCCAGCTGGGCTCAGGTGGGGGAAGGGGGGAGGTAGGGTGCAGTCCCCAACAGCCTGGTGCCACCATCCTGTGCTCCAGAATCTCAGTTTTCATAACAAAATAAACGAGCAAATCACCAGACCTTGGGGTTACCATGAAAACCTGCCAAACTGCAGACACCCTGAAACAATAACTCCCAGGCGAGAACAATGACTAATCAAAGCTTATGCTTCAGGCTGTCAGCTGCCTGCAGGTGTCACTTGGTGATTCCCTGGTCTGTTTGCTCCGTCTGGGGCACCTGGCCCTGGCCACTGTCTGCAGACAGGACACGGGGCTGGATGGACCTTTGGTCTGACCCAGTCTGGCCATTCTGATGTTTGGCATTTTCCCCCACCAGTGCAGTCTCTCAGTACCTACAGGGGGAACAAATATTTGATAGTGGGCTCTTCAGTCTGACCGGGAAAGGTCGAGCACAATCCCAGGGCTGGGCGTTGACGCTGGACACATTCAGACTGGTCATAAGGTGCACACCTTTAGCACTGAGGGTAATTAACCACTGGACAAGGGTGGAGGTGGATTCTGGCCTTGGTCAGCTGTATCTGGGTTGTTTTTCTACTTCCTCCGGGGCACCAGAGATTGGCTTCAGGTGGAGGCGGGACACCGGGCAGGGTGGGCCAGTGCTCGGAGGTGGGTCAGTGAATTCCCCTTCCAGAAGCCTGACTGGTGGTTCTTGCTCATGTGCTCAGAGCCTAGCTAATCACCGGAGGTGGGGTCAGGGAGGAATTTCCTCCCAGGTCAGACTGGCAGACACCTTGGGGCTTTTCACCTTCCTCTGCAGTGTGGGGTGGGGACTGGCTGCTGGGATCAGTTGGGTGTCTCCCCTCATCAATTCCCTGCCCCTGCACGGCAGCACCTGGGGCCCTGCTGTTCGCTGCCGGGGCATAGAGCAGCTTTGTGTCCGGAGGACTGACCTGCTTTAGTCTAAGGAGATGTCTACGCAGCAAAGAGAAACCCGCGGCTGGCCCATGCCAGCTGGCTTGGCTGAGGTTGCAGGGCTGGTTCATTGCTGGTAGACTGCTGGGCTCTGTCCCCTGCGGGGTGGCACGGGCCAGCTGGGGGGTTTTCTTTGCTGTGCAGACATAGCCCTTGGGCTCCATACTGGGGGATCTGGGTGAAGTGTAAGGGCCCCTGGACTATCCACGAGGTCAGACTAGATGAGCTGATGGTTCCTCTGGGTCTTAAACTCGATGAGATGCCCCCTGATAAGGGGTGCTAATTCACACCCCTGATTATGACTGTTGAAGCGTTAGCATTAACCATTTCACTGCTGACCAAAGCACGACAGGAAGGCGTAATGACAGGAAGGCCTGACCTGAAGTTGAGGATTTTTGTAGTTTTACATGAATAGCATTTGTGTGCCTCAGTTTCCCTGTATGCTGCATGTTTAGCAAGGTGGTGGAGCGGGTTTGTTGTTGCAGAGCACCAGGTACGACCTTATCTAGCAGCTGGGACCCCAGACAATGGCCTGGAGATGGGGGACCCTAGCGACTGGTGACCAAGAGGCCCAGCCAAGCGTGGAAGGCAGCCGGTTATGGCCAGTGGGGGGACAATGGGCTGAGGATGGAGGACCCGGGTGACATGACCAACCCCCTTCCAGCCAGAGCGGGAACATAGGACCGAGGAGAGAGGGGCCCAGTGACCTGTTTACCTGGGATGGAAGACAAAGGACAGGGAGGAGCTGTTGGGGCCGATGATATCAGATGATCAGCTGGAAGGAGGGGGCAGCTGGACTGGGAGGAGAGAGAGCAACCAGAGCCCCCCTGGATGCGGGACAGACCTGGATGCGCTGTGCTGAGGGTTGCCAGGCCTGAGGCCCTGAGGGTTTCCTGTGCTGGGTTCAGATGCAATAAACTCTCCTGTGTTACGCTGGCTGAGAGTTGCTCCAGTCTAGAGAACAGGGGGGCATTATTCCCTCTGGGAGTGGAGGTCCGGGGGGCCCAGAGCGAGTGGACTCCCTGAGGGGGCCCATGGCAGAGACAGGTGTGTTGAAGGCTCAGAGAGGTGTGGCTCCTGGAGGCGGAGGGGCTTGACCCCCGAGAAGGGCTGTGGCACTGAAGAGGGTTCCTTCCAGCGACCATATGGAGCCGGGAGAGAGCAGGAGTCCTGGGAGTCCGTGACAACGTGGTAGCAGAGGATGGTTGGTGGATGCACCCTGTAGACGGTTGGCTGTGAGCGCAGGCGCTTTGCAGTGAGTGGCTGCCAGCGATAAAGCGAGAGGACTGAAGGAACCAGCGTGTAAATGGCCTGGAATCAGCTCTGTAAGAGGGACCTGGCATGTCTGTGCAGGGAGTGAAGGCTGAGCATTGGGAGACTCACCCAGGAGCAGCTGATTGCCTGGCTGGCAGAGAGTGACCAGATTCCAGCAGGGTTTCTGGGCCTCCCGGAGAGCCTGGGGTCGTGGCAAGGGGTCCACCAGACCCAGTTCCCCAGCGAGGAAGGGGCCTTCCCAACCGAGGTTCCCCCGGTTGATATGAAGAGATGGGAATTGGAGTGAGAGTGAAGGAGCTGGAGCTGGAGGAGCGGAGGGTAGCTGACCACTCGGAGCAGTGAAAACATGAGCTGGAGGAGAGGTGGGCCAAGAGGACCCGCCGTGGGTTAAGTGGGGAAGGACCCCAAGATGCCAATTCGGCAGGAAGCCTAGATTCCAAAGTGTGCTCCGGTGTAACTGGGGAGGGATATTGATGAGGAGGCTTGTGATTTGAACCAGGGGATTCCTCCCAGGGACCGCACAGAGCTGGGAGAGAGCATGAGTCCTGTGAGTCCGTGACACCTGGTTAAGACCAGCACACCCTGCTGTGAGCGACAGCTTGTCCTGGGGCCAGGAGCAGGATTGTGAATTGTTCCCAGTCCCGAAGGGGCCCAGCAGCTAGGAACGTCCAGTCTCAGAAAAGGGAGGTTTTGACCACCGTGGGGTGCCTTGGCCAGGGCTTGGCTGTGGGCCAGTTCCCCAAATGAACCCCTGCTGACATAGTTCAGTGGGAGTCTTGTGCATGGGGGAGTTTAGGGGAAACCCATGTGGGTTGCTGGGTAGTTGTGGGGTTGAAGAAGGGGCATATACCCTGCCCACACCCAGCCTCCATGACCAGAGAGATCCCTGCATGGGTGCAATCTCCTAGCATTCGCCCTGTCACGGGCTTTTCCTCAGGCGACAGGACCTGCCGCCTGCAACCCACATTGCTCCTAGCAAACACGCCCATCCACACCCATCTCCATCTCCACCCAGCAGCGTCACCAGTGGAAATCACGATATTTGCGCCCACTCTGACAAGTCCCAGCATTAGCATGAAGCCGGGGCCTTGGTGAAAGGTTCAGGGGCCTCTTACGGCCTCCTAGCACAGCCAACAATCGTTATTCACCAGGCACAAAACTGACGCCTCTGTGAGGAAGCGGGACTGTTCTTAATGTTTCCTCTGAATAGTGTGGGGGTGCCTCAGTTTCCCCTATGCAGTTCTTAAGTATCTAGGTGGTGGGATAAGGGTGTATGATCCTTGCAGAGCCCTAGAGGGCAGGTGTGTGCAGGGGTCTGGACACAGAGAATGGCCGACACCCTGTTTCCTGGCAGCTGATGGCCTGGCCCTTCCCCCCCTGCAAGGTGAGAGCTAAAGGGTTGGAGAACAAAGGAATCCGGTGCCCTCCTGGCCCTGGAAAGGGACAAAGCCCAGAGGAGGAGGGGCTGGAGGGAGTTTCAGTTTGGGGCTGGCTGGGACATGGAGCAAAGGGCAGACGTGGTTGTCTGGCTCCCTGCCCCCCAAAATGGACCCAGCTGAGGGGTCCGGTTCTCTGCACCTGCAAGCTCTGCGTTAGACCATGTTCCTGTCGTCTAATAAATCTTCTGTTTTACTGGCTGGCTGAGAGTCCCATCTGATTGCGGAGTTGGGGGGCAGGACCCTCTGGCTTCCCCAGGACCCTGCCTGGGCGGACTCGCTGTGGGAAGTGCACGGAGGGGCAGAGGAGGCTGAATGCTCCGAGGTCAGACCCAGGAAGGGGGAAGCCGGGTGAGCTGTGTGTCCTGCAGACAGGCTGCTCCCAGAGCGGAGACTTCCCCAGAGTCCTGTCTGGCTTCGTGGGGAGCAGTTCCAGAGCATCGCCCAGGGACTCCGTGACAGCCTCCATCAGCACTTGGAGTCTGGTATCTGAGCAGGTGAAAACAAAGTGGTGAGAACCTAATAACCTCTGCTCAGAACTTGTTTTATTATCCCGGGCCTGGAAGGGCTCCGGCATCGAATGAATGTGTCCGATTGCCAGCCAGCCAGAGGAGATTTTTCTTTGTCCTCTTCCTATTTCTACAAACAATTAATAACCCTCCCTCCCTGCCTCTTTTCCCCCCAACAGAGCATTCCCACTCTGGATTTCTGACAGACTAGAGCAAAGGTTCTCCCTCGCCCGGGCACAAGGCTTCTCTCCGAGGGCTGTGAAATTCTGTACCGAATTGACGCTCCCCAACAGTTCTTTCCAGCCTTCCCGCATGCGAATCACCACAGCGATTCGACCCAGGGAGCAGATCGCATCGGGGAATGTGCAGCTCATGAAAATTTCAACAAGAATGTATCAATGATGCTTCTTGACACAGTGTTTTACATATGAAATTAATGAATGGATGTGCAGTGAATGTAACCAGCTTTCAGGACCGACAGGAGAACATGAGCTGTAATGAATTAGAGCGGAGCTGGACCAGACCCTGGCCCCTGAAACTTTGCGGGCATTTGAAATCAAAGTTTAGACCCAGATCTGAATGGCATGGTCCCAAGCCCTGGATCTGAACCTTTGCAGGGGGGAGGGTCGGGTCAAAATCTAGATTCAGGGGCAGATTCCATCACGCGTACGTCACGGCAGGGCTCAGTGGTTGTTACTGTGCAACAAGGAGCTGGAGGAGAATTCCAGGCGTTGTGTTGGTTCTGCCATAACCAGCCCTACGCTGCCCTTTCCTGAAGCAGGGGGTAGGCCGGGGAGGGGAGGGGAGGGTCATGGGGCGGTGGGAATTCTAGCCTGTGCTACAACCCGGGCTGCGGCAAAGTAGAGCAGCTGGGGCCTGCTTGCACTTCGGGCAGTTTCAGCTCCTGGGGCAGCTGAGAACCCCGTGTCAGCGGGCCCCAGCTGCTCCCAGTCAGACCCCAGACTTCCTCTGGGTCAATCCAAGCCGCGGCGGGGGCTTGGGGGTTGGCTGAGAACACAACGGGTTCCGGGAGGTGGTCTAAGGGGGGTGCGAATGGGTGGTAGAGGGGTTACGGAGGAGAGGAGAGTGTGGTCTGGGGGCTGCCCCTGGGCCCTAGCTAGGCCGGGGGCCAGTGTCTGAACACACCTGCTGTCGCAATTAGTGCATGAGAACCGGGCAGTGACTTCAAACGAGGCCTCCCGGGCCGGCTGGGATTGAACAGGCTGCGAAGTCCTGGCCTAGAGGGGAAGTGGAACCGCTTGCGGGCTTCGGCTCCTGTGGAGTGTCCAAAGGGTTGTTTGTTTCTAATATTTCCTCCGTTCAGAGGGTGGCACAAATCGTAACCAACGACGCCTGCGATCCCGGGGGCAGGGCTGAGCGTGTAACGGAAGAGGTGCCGGGCTCGTCAACTCTTTTACATTCATAACATGCAGCAAGGCCAGAGGTGCCAGGGCGAGGAACTGCCCAGCCTAGAGATGCTGGGGCTCAGCCCTGGAACGAATTAAGCCTTGCCCAGGGAGTCTGTGCCCATAGCCGGATCTTACAGAAGAGGAAATGCCCGTTCCCCCAACCTGCTCTGATTTAACCAGAATCTGTTCCGAAGTCCATTCAACACCCTCTGTGGACGCTCACAATCAGTTTAACTGAACAGACTCCGGTTAACCAGGTGCAATTTGTGCTAGACCCAGATAGTCTGATTCTGCAGCCACAGTGAATTACAGGTGCAGACAAGAGAGGGATTAGCCCATCTTACTCACCTGGCTGTATTTGCAGGTAATTAGATGGCCAGCGCCTCACAATTAAATTGGAGTGGGGGGAAATTCCAGCCACAACACCAGAGACTTGGTTGAAGCCCATTTAAAAATCCAGTCCAGCATCTGGTGGGCCTGGGCCCCCGCTGCAGATCTGGGGGGAGGGGTTTGTGTACTGCTTGCCTATGGAGGGTTCATGTTTTCAGCGCGGGGGCTTGGCAGGAGACGGAATCGGGGCAGTTTGGGCTAGCGCTGCTGAAACAGAGACTGCCAGCTCGCGAGGGGGCTCGTTGAGGCCACTGGGAACCGCAGAGCATTCTCCCGACTGCAGGAAAGGTTCTTCCGGGAGGTGTCAGCCAGGAGCTCTGCTCAGCACCTCGTCCCAGAGGCGGGCCGCTTTTCTGGCTGTTGCAGAAGAGCTTTGCCCCCTGCCCCCCAGTCTGATTCTCCAGAGCTGAACAATAACTCTGGGTGAAGCCCGCTCTGTTTGTTTGCCCTGTCCTGGTGCCCAGCGACCCCAGGGGAAATTGCAGGCCCGTTGTGGTAGCTGGTGCCCGGGAACAGAGAGCTGCTCACAACCCAAATACATCCTGTGGGCAAAGGGTGGGAGGCAGAGAGGATAACAGCCCCTGTTTTAGAGTTGGGGAAACTGAAGCCCAAAGAGACGATGTGACTGGCCCAAGGTCACGTGGGGGTGGGGTCAATAGCAGAGCTGGGAAGTTAATCTAAATCTCCTGAGTCCCAGCCTTGTGCACGAACTAAACCACAAGACTGTCCTTCCTCTCCCTTAAGGAGTACGCCTGTGTGAGGAAGTGGGAATTTTTAATATTTTGTGAAGTCTGTGTGTGCCTCAGTTTCCCTATATGTTGCACTGTTACCTAGGCGGGGGCAAAGGGACTGTTAGCTCTCCAGGCAGGCTAAGACACAGGTGTGAATGGCGCCCAGCTGTCTGGGCCTTAGGTCCCATATCAAGGGAGCTCTTGAGAAGACAATGGCAAACCCAATTGCCTGGACATAGGCACCTACCAACCAATGACCCAGAGGGATGTGGGCTTGGAGCAGCATTTCCCCAGCTGGAGAACAATAGAGATGGGGGGTAAAGTGAGGGCTCTGAGGAGCAGTCGGGGCACACCTGGGATTCTGATCAAGGAGGTTGGATGGGCAGAGAGAGACAGGGTCACTGCAGCTTGGCTGGACTCGGAGCTAACCAGAAGAGATGATGCTTTAACCTTCGTTCTTAAGTCAGCACAGAGGGACTTCCTAGGCTGGGTCCCAGACGACTAATAAACCCGACTGTCCCTGCAGATCTCGGAGAGCTGCACTGATCCCTGCAGAGGGGCGAGTCTCCATCTGGGTCTGTCTCAGCTGGACTCGCTGAACGGCACTCGGGGGGCTGCAGGCCCAGAGGCAGGGTTGGATTAATGCGCAGCCCCCGCAGGAGCACCAGAACCTGGGTAGAAGTCGGGGAGGGGGCACCGGTGCCAGAACTGTGGGCTGCGGTGCCCCCTCTTCCCTCCCCCCGTTTCCCCGCCCCCTGCTCCTCCTCTCCCCCCTGGGGCCCATCTCAGGAGGCGGTGAAGCCATGTGGCTCGCCCTGGAGGAAGACTGAGACCCTCTAGGGGTCTGGCACACAGAGGGGTTCCTCCCAGAGCCTGTTCCAAAGCTGGGGCCATGGCACCGATCCTGGGGATCTGCGACAACCTGCAACTGGCCAGCCCCTCAGCTGCTGCGGATGGACCTCAATGGATTTCTGCTCTTTTGCTCCAGCTGAGGATGTGGCTGGCTGCCTCTGCATAACGAGCATATGAAAGGCTGCCATAAAAAAGATGGAGAAAAGCTGCTCTCCCTTGCCACGGGGGGCAGGACAAGGGGCCGTGGGTTCAAACGACAGAAAGAGCAGAGTTGGAGTCAATCACCGTAAGAGCAGTCAGACAATGGCACAGACGCCTCCGGAGGCTGTGGAAGCTCCTTCCCTGGAGGTTTTCGAGAGGAGGCTGGAGCCGTCTGCCTGGGATGGGTGAGACCCAACAAGTCCTGCATCTTGGCAGGGGTTAGATGGGATGGCCCATGCGGTCCCCTCTAGCCTAGTGGCGCTAAAAGCTGATGAGTCGAAAGGGCCGCAGCCTGCGCGGAGGGTGTTTGGTTTGTAGGCCAAGCCCTGCTGTGTCCCCACCCGGCGAGCGCAGGCTCCAGGGCCCTCACTCTGGCGTTTTGGTGGGGAATCTCCCCATGTCCCCAGGGGCTGGCAGCCATTGGAGTTCATGGAGCACTGGCTGCGGAGGGGAAGTAGGAATTACTTGTCCTCCATGACCCCAGGGTTACACTGAGCTGTGGCAGGGCTCGAGGGAATGGCCCCGCGGGGTCGCTGCCCTGACAATAGGACAAAAGGGAACTGGAGAGAGACCCACGCTCCAGCCCCTCGGGTGGGCATGAGCTGGTGCTATGGCTTGGACATCACTCGCGGGGGAGAGTGGAACTGACAGAAGACCCTGGGGGTTGGAGGACCCTCTGGTTCGCTCTCTGCATTTTAATACTGGTGAAGAATGTTCCTTTAGGACGTCAAAGGATGCTGATGCCCCAGGACTCTGGTGGGCCAAGTACCCCACCCTGGGAGCCGTGGCAGTGCCACGAGGGGGGGCTCTGGGATGGTGAGGCTTATTCTAGCAGGACTGTGGGTTGGACCTGACAGGACTCAGGGGAGCTGGGCGTGCATGTGGGAGCCCAGGGCTGACATGGCTGGGGGTCTGTAGGGTGGATTGGGGGTGTGTGGGGGGGGCTTGCCCAGCTCCTGCCCGCCGTGCTCGGCTCAGCCCAGCGTTGTGCACCCCTCCCTTGTATTGGAAAAGGAAGTGGAGCGGATACGCTGCAGACCCTTGAGAGAATCTATTTTTGTTCTTTTGCCCGCCCGCCCGCGGCTGGTGCTGCGGCTTTCTGGGGGGCAGGTCCTACGGAAAGCAGCAGCAGCTGGAGAAAGCTGGGGAAGGGAAGGCTGCTCCTCTGGGCTGGGCAGCTGCAGTCCTGACTCAGCATAAAGCCAGGGTGAGGGAGCTCTGGAGAGGAGCCTTCCCTCCCGCTCGCATGCAGGGAGATGAATTATCACTGGTGGCACCGGTCTGTGGAGAGAGAGCAGAGCTGACTCCCTCGCCTGGCTTGGAGCGTAATGATGGGCCTGTCAATGACTTTCCTGCACATGGTGCCTGCAGGGATCAAACTCCGATGTTGTGGCTTCAAAGCCCCGGCTCCCTTTCCACTCAGGTAAAGGAGACTCTCCACGAGCACGTAGCAGTACCAGGGCACTGGCTCACCGTCGGGCAGTTCTGAGCGCACCAAGTAGGGGGCAGCAGTGGGGACGCACATTGCCCAGTTCATTAGCACGCTGTGACTATTGCCTTGCAGCGTAGGGTGGTGAGGGGCGAAGTGACGGCATCCCGGGCGATGGTGGGCTTGGGGAAGCTCGCTGCTTCTGGCAATTTCCCCCCCAAATCTTTCCCTGTGAAGGACCCCGAAAGGGAGTGACGGGCGACCCAGACTGTCCTCTCATGGCTTTGTCCAACAATGGGGCCTAGTTTCTGACACCAATGTTGGGTCACCGATTTCTGGGTTACCAGGCCTGATCTGAACACAGGCCTGGGGTCCGAGCAGGAGGCCGCCTGATTTGGGCTCATTCGGTCCGTCTCCCTTTCACGCCTTCCCCCACGGCCGGTTGCTGTGGTGCCGTATGGACTCTCTCGCAGGGGAGCTCCCAGATTAGGGCGCGTTGATGGGCCCAGTTAGCAGAGCTGCCCTGGGGTGGGGTGGGGGCTGGCTTTTCAGGAGCTGTCTGCCCAGAGGCGTCCTACTTGTCCGGGCAGGCTGATCGCTCTCCAAGGTCTCGGTCTGCCTGGGCCTGCTGGCGCTGCCCTCTAGCGGCTGAGAGTTAATGCAGTGTCCCCTTAGCACAAGCACGAGGGTTTGCGGTCCCAGGGGGGTGTGATTAACCGCTGCATTATTACACCCCACCCCTGGATGCTTCTCTTGGCCGCCCTGCCTTTCGGTGCTGCCCTGGCTTCTGGGGAGCTGGCAAGAAGCCCAGGGTCTGCCCGTGTCCCGCAGCCCCAGTGCACATGCCCTGTGCTGTACGGTCCCTACAGCTGAGCCCTGGCGCTACTCCACAGCCAGGGCCCCGCTGCTCCTCTCTGCCCCCCCCGGTCTCCTCAGTCCCCAACCAAAGAGCAGGGGAGATGAAATGTCTTGCAAGAGAGCTCCTCGTCTCCAGTCCCCTGGATGAAACCGGAGCCTCTCAGGGCAGGGGCCTGTCACTGTGCCGTAGGCACCCTGTACCCGGGCATCACGCTTTGGAAATGTCGCCTCCCCGCTCCAGTGCCTGGCCCAGGGAAAGGGTGAGAGGCAGCCCTTGCTGCCAGCCAGCGGAGCTGCTCCCGCCGCTCAGCCGGAAGAGCTCAGGGCCGGCTGCCGAAGATCTCAGGGTTAAACGCTGCCCGTGGCCTGAGGCGGGGTCGTGGCACAGACCCCGCATTAGCGCCGTATAACAGACGGCTGGCCGGGCAGTCGGATGCGGCCGAGCTGGGCTGCAGCGTCTGGGCAGGAAGCAGGATGGGGCCGACCAGTGGGGGGATGATATGCTGTAGGTCCTGCTGTCTCGTGCCGCCCACCCTCCCTGGAGAGCGGTCCCAGTGCTTCCCTGACGCCTGCTGTGATCGGATGTGGACGACAGCGAGCTGCTGGGGGCTGGGCCTCGGCGGGGGTGGGGGGTTGCGGGCCGAGCAGGGGAGGTTGCTCAGTCTTTGGCTAAGAGGTTGGCCATTTAGGGTCAGGTTTATGACCGTCCTGGCCGTTGCCCTCGGTGCTCCGGGGAAGTCTCCCTACTGGCTGGGTGCTATCGGGGCAGGGACCGTCTTTCCATGGCAGGCGGGTGCAGTGCGTGGCACGTCAGGGCCCCGATCCTGGGTTTAGATCACTAGGTGCTGCCTGGGGCGCCCCCTCGGTGCCCAGTCCGGAGAGAACGTAGGTCTGGTGCAGCTCCCAGGCTGGGCGCCTGGAGGAGTTCCAGCTCGAGCTGTAGCAGCTCATGTGCCCAGCTTGGGAGGTCACCAGTTCAATCCCCAGGGCTGGCCAAGATGGCAGCTGTCCCAGGGCAGCTTTATCCGATAATAACAGTGCATGGTGCCCCTTCTGCTGGGAGGGTCTCTCCCCTTCGCTGATGTGAGCCCAGGCTTCTCTGTCCCCATCTCTGCTCTAGCATCCTCCAGGGCAGCTGCACAGAGACGCTATCACCTGGGGAGACTCCTTTGACCGCCGGCTCCTTGCTTCCCCTTCAAGGTCCCTGCTGGGGCGGATCTGTCTGCTGCAGCCCAGCTCTCCTGGCCATGCCCTGGGCCTTGAAACCCTCCAGAGCCTGGCACCGGGGGTTGGAACCCGCCTCAGACCCCGTTTAATGCCTTGAATGTGGTTTGAGCTGGCACTTCCCACTGGGCAGGTTTGGGCCCTGTCTCCCCCGGGGCAGTTTCCCATTTTGCTGCAGGGGAGAGAAATGCAGATCAAAGAGCAACCAAGTTCAGTTCCCCCTCCCGCCAAGCCTGGGACGGGGCGTCTGCCTAAGATCCTCCCCCCGCCGCAGGCCTGGGACGGGGCTGCCCCTTAGGATCCTCCCCCTTCCACCCCCGCAGGCCTGGGATGGGGCTGCCCCCTAGGATCCTCCCCACCCCGTAGGGCTGGGATGGAGCTGCCCCCTAGGATCCTCCTGCAGGCCTGGGATGGGGCTGCCCCCCAGGATTCCCTCGTCTGTACGGAGGGCAGCTGGAGGCTCCCAACCAAAGCTCACCCACAAGGCCGGCAGGCAGGCTGGGGGGCCTGGCTCTGCCCCAGGCTGTCCGTCTCCAGGATTTCTGTGCGGCTGCGGGAAGGGGGCTTTACCGGAAATAGAAGCCCGGGAGGGAAGCTCCCAGCTGGGGTGGGGCTGTGGGAGAACTCCCAGGGCTTATGGCAGAGGGGTGAAGGTGCCGGGCTGGGCCGGGAGGTGGTGGGTCTGTTCCCAGCTCTGTCCATCACCGGCTGACCTGTGGCCGGTCCCTGCGTCTCTCTGGGCCTCAGTTTCCCGTCGGTAAAAGGAGGTTAATAACCCTCCCTCTGCCTTGCTCTCTGGTGAGCTCTCCAGGGCAGGGCCTCAGCAGCACCCGCAAGCTCCTGCCATACCTGCCCCTGCTAAGTGCGTTCTCTGGTGCTGGGCTTTCCAGGGGGCTGTAGGCCCCCCCGCCCGCTCGCATCCCAAGAGGGCTGGCTGCTGGGTCTGCGGGGCTCCCCAGGACTGGGGGGAGGGGCTGCATTCCAAATTCTCTGACCCCCCCCAGCCAGAGGATGCTGGTCCCAATGGGGTCGGAGGGCAGGGGTAGGAGTTGCTGCTTGGGTGCCCCCCACATGGGGTTCTCTCCGTCTCTCTTTTTGCCCTGCCCCAGGCTAGGTGAATAAGAGGTTCTCTGGCCTGTGTCAGGCAAGAAGCCAACTGAGATGGTCACAATGGTCCCCTCTGCCCTTGACGGCTCTGGGTCCACAGCCAGGGCTGGTACATCCAGGACAAACACAAGGAAATACTGTTTCACGCAGCACGGGGTCGACCTGGGGAACTCACTGGTGCAGGAGGACAGAGAGAGCAGCACTGTGCAGTGGATCAGTGGGTGGCCCTTCCTAACCTTGGAGACTGTGTAATGATCAGGGGCCTCAAACCTCATGCCTGGGGGTTCAAGCCGAGCAGCTGGGGCGGGGTGCTGGGGAGGAATAACCCCCTCGTGTAGGACAGGACACAGAGCTGGGGGCATGGGCAGCAGGAAGGGCTGCTTTACCTGGAGGCAGCACCTGTGGGGCCTTGCCAGAGGCGGGGCACCGGATCCTAGCGGCCAGGGTCTGAAGGGCCATGGCGGAGGAGTCCGGTGCGGCAGAGGGAGCATTTAAGGCTGCCCAGCGGTGTGAGAGACAGGCAGGGCGTCCCCCGCCCGCCTCCCGACGAATCCTATATCTTCCCTTGGACTGTTCCAACCCCTCCGCAGGGGTGGGGCCGAAGCTGGCGTCTACCTCGGTGACATGCCGGTAACCCCCTCTCTGCCCACCAGGTGGCACTGCCCCCCCAGTATTGTTTATGCGGCTCAGCTGGTGTTTTGCTGGGGCTAGTTATTACCTGGGGAGGGGTCCGGGATTCTGGCCTTCCGGGAGCTCCCCAGGCAGTCCCCAGTCTTCACCTTCGCAGGGCATGTGCACAAAGATCTGGTGTGTCCCGTGCAGCTGTTAGGGGCCCATCACCGTAGTCCCGGGACACCTCACGGCCTGGCTCTATAGGTCTGTGAGACTGAAGGACCGGTTTGCAGGCGGAAGGCCTGGGTTTTATGGGTATTATGGAGGGGATCCTATAGAAACCTGCAACCTGAGAAGTGGCTTCCTGAGGCAGGGAATGCTCAAAGGAACGTCTCCAGCTGCACCCTAGGGCGTGTACAGCTCCCTTCAACCGCTGCCCTGCCCTGGCCGTGGGGCCAGCTGGATCTGCTGGCAGCCCCGGAGACGGCGTAGCCTAGGCCGCTGGAAGCTGGCTTGGATAACAGAACACACCTGTCCCCTTCGCCTGCAGCCCCCGGACGGCGCCACAAACCCTTGGGCAGCATCAGGCCGGGCCCAGGAGCGGTGCGTGTGCACCACGGGCGTGTCCCGTGACAACTCAGAGGTAGCCTAGCAACAGCCAGGAGGTCCCGTGTTGCGCCTGGTGGCCGCTTGGAACTCCATGGCACTAGCAGCCAGGACTGTGTTTGCTCCCCTCTTGCTTGACCTAGTGGAGAATCTCTGTCGGCAGCGCGGGGTCTAAGACACACAGCTCTGATTGCCCCCGGCAGCAGACGCACGTGCTGCCCCAGCATATTGCAATCCTCTGGATCAGTGCAGTGACTAACGAGCTGCACTGGGAAAGGCTTGGGCCAGGTGCGTGTACTTACGATGAACAGAGTCCACCCCAGCAGCCCCTGAGTTACTGGCAAACCCTGCATTGATTTCACTGGGCTTTGGCTCCAGCCCTACCAGAGAAACCTGCCTCTTCCCCAATGCCCACCCACTGGGCTGTCCTCGTGCCCACCTCTGCTTGTGGGGTGGGCCGGGCTCGGGAGCTGGGAGACGGAGGCTGACGGTTTATTATTTATTCCTTGCATTAAGGTAGCAGCAAGGAGCTCAACCCCGGAGCGGGACCCCCTGGTGCTCAGAGCTGTGCAGACCCCGAACAAAAGGACACTCCCTGCCCCAAAGGGCTGACAATCAGAGACAAGTGGCTACCGGCAGAGGTAACAATATTGGTCAGCATGGCAGGCTGCTCTCGGTGCACTGCCAGCTTTTTTGTGCTTGGAGCCGGTGTCTCTGTCCCTTGCAAGCCAGGATCTCCCGCTTCCCCTGTCCTGCACCTGCTCCCCCTTGCCCCAGGCTCTCCTCTGCTATCCCTGCCCCTTCAAACCCACCGGCTGCACGCTGGGCTTCTGAGCTTGGGGCCCATGGCTGGGCAGAGGGCTGAGCATTCTGCCTGTGGGGCTGCCTCCTGGTGGCCAGCCAGGGTTTAGCAGGGCTGCCTGCAGGCCCCGGAGACTGGCGTTTTCTTCTTTCCAGACCAGGTGCAGCACGGGATGGGGCTGGGAACGTGCCGCAGGTCCTGCCAGCACACCTCCCCTCTGGACTGGAAACTACAGTCCCCAGGGCCCCTTTCAGCGCTGGAGCATCTGAGCAAGGGGCCCAATCCATGCTGATGGGGAGGGTGTTTCCATGACATCCCTTAGGAGCCAGAGGGAGAGATCCAGAGCCAAACCAGTGTCACAACAGTCTCCCATTCCTTGTCCCCTCAGCCAGCCAGTCTCCCCTCTCCCCCCGGCTGTGCTTGCAAAGGGGGTGGGGCAGGACGTCACTGACAACAAGCAAAACTGGATGATCAGGCACCTCCGTGACCATGGGCAAATCACTGCCAATCTGTCCCAGCTTCTCCATTAATAAAACGGGGTGTCTATGATCAGCAAGCACTTTTAGGCTGGACATTATCCAAGGGTGCTAAAGGAGCTGGCGGATGTGATTGCAGAGCCATTGGCCATTATCTTGGAAAACTCATGGCGATCGGGCAAAGTCCTGGACGACTGGAAAAAGTCGTGTATATAGTGCCCATCTTTAAAAAAAGGGAAGAAGGAGGATCCTGGGAACTACAGGCCAGTCAGCCTCACCCCAGTCCCTGGAAATATCATGGAGCAGGTCCTCAAGGAATCAATTCTGAAGCACTTAGAGGAGAGGAAAGTGATCAGGAACAGTCAGCATGGATTCACCAAGGGCAAGTCATGCCTGACTAATCTAATTGCCTTCTATGATGAGATAACTGGTTCTGTGGATGAGGGGAAAGCAGTGGACATGTTGTTCCTTGACTTTAGCAAAGTTTTTCGCACTGTCTCCCACAGTATTCTTGCCAGCAAGTTAAAGAAGTATGGGCTGGATGAATGGACTATAAGGTGGATAGAAAGCTGGCTAGATTGTCGGGCTCAACGGGTGATGATCAATGGCTCCATGTCTAGTTGGCAGCCAGTATCAAGCAGAGTGCCCCAGGGGTCAGTCCTGGGGCCAGTTTTTTTCAATATCTTCATTAATGATCTGGAGGATGGTGTGGCGTGCACCCTCAGCAAGTTTGCAGATGACACTAAACTGGGAGGAGAGGTAGATACGCTGGAGGGTAGGGATAGGATACAGAGGGACCTAGATAAATTGGAGGACTGGGCCAAAATGAATCTGATGAGGTTCAACAAGGACAAGTGCAGAGTCCTGCACTTAGGACGGAAGAATCCCGTGCACCGCTACAGACTAGGGACCGAATGGCTCGGCAGCAGTTGTGCAAAAAAGGACCTAGGGGTTACAGTGGACGAGAAGCTGGATAGGAGTCAACAGTGTGCCCTTGTTGCCAAGAAGGCCAATGGCATTTTGGGATGTATAAGTAGGGGCATAGCCAGCAGATCGAGGGACGTGATTGTTCCCCTCTATTCGACATTGGTGAGGCCTCATCTGGAGTACTGTGTCCAGTTTTGGGCCCCACACTACAAGAAGGCTGTGGAAAAATTGGAAAGAGTCCAGCGGAGGGCAACAAAAATGATCAGGGGGCTGGAACACATGAGTTATGAGGAGAGGCTGAGGGAACTGGGATTGTTTAGTCTGCGGAAGAGAAGAATGAGGGGGGATTTGATAGCTGCTTTCAACTACCTGAAGGGGGGTTCCAAAGAGGATGGATCTAGACTGTTCTCAGTGGTGGCAGATGACAGAACGAGGAGCAACGGTCTCAAGTTGCAGTGGGGGAGGTTTAGGTTGGATATTAGGAAACACTATTTCACCAGGAGGGTGGTGACACACTGGAATGGGTTCCCTAGGGAGGTGGTGGAATCTCCTTCCTTAGAGGTTTTTAAGGTCAGGATTTAGTTGGGGTTGGTCCTGCTTTGAGCAAGGGGTTGGACTAGATGACCTCCTGAGGTCCCTTCCAACCCCGATCTTCTATGATTCTATGATTCTAACACTCAGTACTATAATGCAAAAAACTGGGCTAGTGGACTTACATCACCACTGCCCTCTACTGGCTGAAATCAGAATGGCTCTGCCGTGTGTCATACAGCCTAGACGGCTAACCTCTAAGGGGGATTCCCCCCAGCTCAGGCTGTTGGTGCTGGGACTATGGCAGCTGGAAGAGCGGAGTGCTTGTTACTGCAGGGAAGCACTGAATGGCCCCTGGAGCAATGGAGGAGTTGGATTATTATTGAGAGTAAATAGTTGCAACAAGGATCGTTGGCTGGAGAGCAGCTGGAGTGGGAAGGCTCAGGAAGGGTCTGGCCAGCCCAGGCTGGAGCCGGGCGATCAGTGTGAAGGAGGGTCCAGGCCCCATCTCCCCCCGTTCTGTGCAGGTTGCTGGCTGGCTGGGCCCAGGAGCGAGAGGCCAGTCCATGGAGGCAGCTGGGCAGGAAAGAATCACGGCTTGTTCTGAGATTAAATAATTGGCTGGAGTGTGTGAGGGGATAAAAGGAGCCATCTGTCAGTGCAGGGAATATTAACCTGCCCGGGGGGGTGGGGGAGGAGTGAGCAGCACGGGGGAGGGGGAGGATTTTATCACCCAGGCTTGCTGCACGCTGGGGGGCTGCAGGCCTCGGGCCCAGCACTGACAGCAGCTCTCAGCGCTGCGCTGCTCCCAGGGTCCCGCCGGGCCCACCCACTTATGTGGGGAGGGGTGCTGGCTGTGTCCCCCCCCTCCCGCCCTGAAACTGACAGCCCTCCTCCCACTTAGCCCAAGTGAAAGCAATCCCCTCCTCCCATCCCATGCGGGCATTTCACCTAGATCAGCCTTCCCCCCGGCCCCTGAATTTGCGGGGTCTATTGCTGAGTTAACTCCCCCCACTACAGTCACCTGAGAAGCCAGCCGCGGGGAGAGCGGCAGACTTGTAACATGTGGCATCATTGGGCTGGATCCTGCCAGGTGCTGAGCACCCGCAGCTCCAGCTGGAGCCAGTGTGGGATGCCAGGGAGCTTTCCCATGTCCAGCCACCCACATCCAGCCCAGCCAGCGTGTCAGCAAGCCAGGCGGGTTCAGACCTGTCTCCAGCAATTTAACAGCAGATCCAGTTAAGAGACAGCGTGGCCCAGTGAACTGGGACTCAGGAAACCTGGTTCTAGTCCCCGCTGAGTCAACCTGGACTAGTCACTGCCCTCTCCGTGCCTCAGTTTCCCCTCCTCTATCTGGCCTATTGGGACAGTGAGCTCTCTGGGGCAGGGGTTTTCCCCGGGTTGGTGGGTGGACGAGGGTAACGTTCGCTCACCCTGAGCACCTGGGCCGGGGGAACTCAGCTGCCCAGACGTTCCCAGAAGCAAATTCATCACAGGGATTTGCCCTGCTTGGCTAACGGCCTCGTTTAAAGGGCAGGGGGTTCCATAGCTGAGATGCTCTGAGTCACTGTAGCTGGTGCTCAGATGGAATAAGGGCTCAAACTTGGGACATGTCGGGTGTGTCTACACGGCAGTAAGAGACTCACACCCCAAGGTGGGAGGGTCTCCGAGCCCGGGCTCCAGCTTGACCCCGAACGTCTACACGGCAATGTCGAGCCCCGCAGCCGAGCCCCGTGAGCCTGTCAAATGACTTGGGCTCCGTGACTCGGTGCCGCGGGTTTTACTGCGGTGTAGATGTGCCCATCCATGGAAGTGGCCTGGTTTTGCAAGGGGCTGAGCGCCCGGCCCCAGAGCTCAGCGGGTGCTGGGCCTTGGCGTTGCTGGGCAGCAGACCACTGCTCACGCCTCACTAACTCCACCTCACGCAGGTGATTGGAGAGATTTCGAAACTGTCTTTAGAATATCGCTCTGTATCGCAGGCCGGGCCAGTGGGGCTGGGGTGGGGGAGAGGGGAAAAAATAGGGCCCAGTCAAATTTAGCAATTCCTGTAGGAAACTTTTGCATAAATAAAATCCAGGATGGCATTTGGGGTGACCCAGAAAGGCTCATTCCTGAGCTAGGGAGTCACTGCAACTTCGTGCCCATTGAGCCTTTCTGACTTATCACACCCTGTTATGAGTATTGCAATGGTGCCCACAGGCCCCAGCTGAGATCAGGGCCCCGTCGTGCCAGGCGCTGCCCAGACACACAGGGAGAGAGAGGCCCTGCCCCAAGCTGAGATCAGGGCCCCGTCGTGCCGGGCGCTGCCCAGACACACAGGGAGAGACAGTCCCTGCCCAGCTGAGATCAGGGCCCCGTCGTGCCGGGCGCTGCCCAGACACACAGGGAGAGACAGTCCCTGCCCAGCTGAGATCAGGGCCCCGTCGTGCTGGGCGCTGCCCAGACACACAGGGAGAGACAGTCCCTGCCCAGCTGAGATCAGGGCCCCGTCGTGCCGGGCGCTGCCCAGACACACAGGGAGAGACAGTCCCTGCCCAGCTGAGATCAGGGCCCTGTCGTGCCGGGCGCTGCCCAGACACACAGGGAGAGAGAGGCCCTGCCCCAAGCTGAGATCAGGGCCCCGTCGTGCCGGGCGCTGCCCAGACACACAGGGAGAGAGAGGCCCTGCCCAGCTGAGATCAGGGCCCCGTCGTGCCGGGCGCTGCCCAGACACACAGGGAGAGAGAGGCCCTGCCCAGCTGAGATCAGGACCCTGTCGTGCCGGGCGCTGCCCAGACACACAGGGAGAGAGAGGCCCTGCCCAGCTGAGATCAGGGCCCCGTCGTGCCGGGCGCTGCCCAGACACACAGGGAGAGAGAGGACCTGCCCCAAGCTGAGATCAGGGCCCCGTCGTGCCGGGCGCTGCCCAGACACACAGGGAGAGAGAGGCCCTGCCCAGCTGAGATCAGGGCCCCGTCGTGCCGGGCGCTGCCCAGACACACAGGGAGAGAGAGGCCCTGCCCCAAGCTGAGATCAGGGCCCCGTCGTGCCGGGCGCTGCCCAGACACACAGGGAGAGAGAGGCCCTGCCCAGCTGAGATCAGGGCCCCGTCGTGCCGGGCGCTGCCCAGACACACAGGGAGAGACAGTCCCTGCCCAGCTGAGATCAGGGCCCCGTCGTGCCGGGCGCTGCCCAGACACACAGGGAGAGAGAGGCCCTGCCCCAAGCTGAGATCAGGGCCCCGTCGTGCCGGGCGCTGCCCAGACACACAGGGAGAGAGAGGCCCTGCCCCAAGCTGAGATCAGGGCCCCGTCGTGCCGGGCGCTGCCCAGACACACAGGGAGAGAGAGGCCCTGCCCCCAGCTGAGATCAGGGCCCCGTCGTGCCGGGCGCTGCCCAGACACACAGGGAGAGAGAGGCCCTGCCCAGCTGAGATCAGGGCCCCGTCGTGCCGGGCGCTGCCCAGACACACAGGGAGAGAGAGGCCCTGCCCAGCTGAGATCAGGACCCTGTCGTGCCGGGCGCTGCCCAGACACACAGGGAGAGAGAGGCCCTGCCCAGCTGAGATCAGGGCCCCGTCGTGCCGGGCGCTGCCCAGACACACAGGGAGAGAGAGGACCTGCCCCAAGCTGAGATCAGGGCCCCGTCGTGCCGGGCGCTGCCCAGACACACAGGGAGAGAGAGGCCCTGCCCAGCTGAGATCAGGGCCCCGTCGTGCCGGGCGCTGCCCAGACACACAGGGAGAGAGAGGCCCTGCCCCAAGCTGAGATCAGGGCCCCGTCGTGCCGGGCGCTGCCCAGACACACAGGGAGAGAGAGGCCCTGCCCAGCTGAGATCAGGGCCCCGTCGTGCCGGGCGCTGCCCAGACACACAGGGAGAGACAGTCCCTGCCCAGCTGAGATCAGGGCCCCGTCGTGCCGGGCGCTGCCCAGACACACAGGGAGAGAGAGGCCCTGCCCCAAGCTGAGATCAGGGCCCCGGCGTGCCGGGCGCTGCCCAGACACACAGGGAGAGAGAGGCCCTGCCCCAAGCTGAGATCAGGGCCCCGTCGTGCCGGGCGCTGCCCAGACACACAGGGAGAGAGAGGCCCTGCCCCAAGCTGAGATCAGGGCCCCGTCGTGCCGGGCGCTGCCCAGACACACAGGGAGAGAGAGGCCCTGCCCCAAGCTGAGATCAGGGCCCTGCACAGACAGGCAGATGGTTCTTCCTCCTTCAAAGCTGTGATACTCCCAGTAGCCAAGGGAAGGCTCATTAGCCCATTGATGGGATGGGGAGCTGACGCAGAAAGGTTGAGTGATGAGGCCAAGGTTACAGAGGCCGTGGCCCAGATCTCCTGAGTTCCAGCCCAGGGCCTTCTCCACCAGCCCTGTGGTCTCTGTCTGGGGACACACACGGACCCCCAGGCGTACGCTGGGCCCGCTTTGCTCTCTCCCTCCGTTTGGTGCATTCAGAACCCCGCCGTCCCCTTCTGCTGTTCTCGGCTGGCTCATCGGGGCACAAAGGGGCCTTGTTTTGTCTGGCCCTTATCAGGGGACCTGCCATCAGCTCCTTCAGCACGAGCGTTAGCATGCCATGGAGCCAGTGCAGGTGGGGGAGCGAAAACAACAGGCCAGCTGGGAAGTGGGGAGTAAGTGGAGAGATAAGAGAGAAATGCAAAATATGACAGGCGACGAGCTGGGGAACGAACCCGCCCCCCAGGGCTGAGATAGGGACCGTGGGAAAGAAACTCCCAGGAACTCGAACGAGCCCCCCACCTCGCTGGGAGAGGGGAACAGCGAGAACTGCTGCTTGCCCAGCCTCCTCCTGGACAGGTGTATCTGCGGGGACCCCCCTTGAGTGCAATGGGCCGGGACTCCCATGTACTTGCACTGAGCTTAGTCCCATAGCAGGGGGCTTGGGTGGGGACACAGCTGCTGCGCTTGGTGCATTCGCTTCCCTGGCCTGGCAGCTTTGCTTGCCAAGGGCAAGGAATGCACTGGGCCAAACCGTGCTCTCTCATCCACAGAGCAGGGTCCCACTGGTACCAGCTTGGGTGGCTGCACAGGGGCGCCCAAGAGCAGATGGGGCCCCCTTAGGGATGGGCCACTCTGTGCCCACAGGGACAGCTCGGCAAGTGCCACGGGCAGCGTCAGCACCACCCAAATGGCTCAGCTCCCCCCCGCCCCCAGGGAACAGGTGACATTGAGGTTGGATCGGTAGATGCACAAGCTGGAACTTTGGCCCCGGCATTGACCAAACTCCCAAGGCCTGGCCCTGGGGCTCGGCATCAAAGCCAGGCCAGATTCTCTGGAGATGGCCAGGGGTTCCCAGGTCTTGCTCTGGAGGGGCCTGCCCGGGAACTCGGGGGCTAGCCGGTGATTGGTGCCTTGCAGGGACCACGATGGTTCGAGGCGGCTGCTCCAGAGGGATGGTGGGAGCATGGGCAGAGCTCAGGGCTTTACAGACACGGCGAGCTGCCCCCAGGACTTCCCCTCATGCAGCCCCCAGCCAGGCTGACTTTCCAGGTCGGCCCCGGCACTGAGGGCCGCCATTGCAGGCACTGGCCCTCCTGGCCTTCCTGCCCCGGCTGCCCCCTCTCCTCCCCTGCAGCCTTCCTGCCCCCGTGCTGGCTCGGCTTGTTTGAGCACGTACCACAACGCCTCGGGGACGGGGCCCTGTGACGAAGTGGGACTGTTCTTAATGTTTCCTCTGAATAGTGTGTGGGTGCCTCAGTTTCCCCTAGGCAGTTCTTAAGTATCTAGGTGGTGGGGTAAGGGTGTATGATCACTTCAGAGCCCTAGAGGGCAGGTGTGTACAGGGGTCTGGACACAGACAATGGCCGACACCCTGTTTCCTGGCGACTGATGGCCTGGGCCTTCCCCCCTGCAAGGTGAGAGCTAAAGGGTTGGAGAACAAAGGAATCCGGTGCCCTCCTGGCCCAGGAAAGGGACAAAGCCCAGAGGAGTGGGGGCTGGAGGGAGTTTCAGTTTGGGGCTGGCTGGGGACATGGAGTGAAGGGCAGATGTGGTTGTCTGGCTCACTGCCCCCCAAAATGGACCCAGCTGAGGGGTCCGGTTCTCTGCACCCACAAGCTCTGTGTTAGACCATGTTCCTGTCGTCTAATAAGCCTCTGTTTTACTGGCTGGCTGAGAGTCCCGTCTGACTGCGGAGTTGGGGTGCAGGACCCTCTGGCTTCCCCAGGACCCCGCCTGGGCGGACTGGCTGTGGGAAGCGCACGGAGGGGCAGAGGAGGCTGAATGCTCCGAGGTCGGACCCAGGAAGGTGGAAGCTGTGTGAGCTGTGTGTCCTGCAGACAGGCTGCTCACAGAAAGGAGACTCCCCATGAAGCCAGTCAGGACTCTGGGGAAGCAGTTCCAGAGCATCGCCCAGGGACTCCGTGACAGGCCCCGCGAGCTGCCACGGCTTGATGCCGCCGCAGGGGGAAGTGAGGAGGAGATTAAACAGCAAATCGCATTGACCCCCCACCCCCCTGTCCCTGATTGTACAGGACCCCCCAACTCTGAGTCTGAGATCGTGCTGCTGGGCCAGAGCCCAGGCTGCTCCGTGCTTCCGATCCCCCCGGGCAGAGGGGACCTTGCGCCCCTGCGAAAGCTGCTGATGACTCCAGCAGGGCTCCTGTTGCCGGCCACCGAAAGGTCAACGCTGCTTTTCGGTCAAATGGTGCCTGGTCCTCTACCGCTCTCTCCCCGGGCACAGGCCTCTCGCTCCCCACCCGTCATCGGGGTCCGACCACCTGCCTAGCACTAGGGGAATAACGACCCGGGCGCCTTTCCGCTTCTCTCTCTGTGGGTGAAATTCACGCCAGGCAGGGCCCAGCCCTTTCCACCGCCAGGGCAGGATCAGCAGGTGAGCGGGGCCCAGGTGTGAATTTCACTGTTTGCAAATTACGTCTCTCTCCAATGTGTTCCTCACTCCAAATTCTCCAGCAGCACCCATGGCTCGGGAGAGTGTTCCCCAGCTGGTGGCCTCTCTGAAATCCTGGGGGCTGCGCCTGTGATCAGACACCCACTCACCCGGTGCCTGGAGGAGCAGGACTCTTAGAATCAGGCCACAAACCTGAAATTTGCTTTCCGCCATCATCCCCTCCCCTGGCCTGGTTTTAGCACGCGTGGCTTCTGGGACCCTCCTGCGTGGAAATTCAGTGGCTAGGATATTAGTGGCAGGTGAGATCAGGGAGGCTGGGCTGGGGGAATTGTTTTAAACTGGGGGGGTGGGGGCAGTATTCACAAAATAAATTTTTTGCAGTATCCACCCAACTGTGTGTGTGAGGCTGTTCATCTGTGTGTCACAGGCCCCATACTGTTAACATCTAATAGAGATTCTCCGATAGCTCAGGTAGCCAGGGTCTAGGTTGTTGGAGTAGGAGAATGTGGGCGCTAATCGCTCTGTCCCCCTGGGGTTCTCAGTGCAGCCCAGAGTGTGTGTGGGGGTATTGATCCCTGTCTGACCCAGGGCAGGATCCGGGCATCCCCTAATGCCTGAGCTTTATCCCAGCTTGATACGCACACAGGCCCCATCCTAGGCAACCAGCCTCAGCTGGGAATGAGCCTCTGGGGTTGCCAGGCACAGTGGGGACCCCCCCGCCCCCTCAGGGAGAGCAGAAGCCAGCTGTCAATTCCCCCCCGGCACCCAGACAGCCAGAGAGCCCCCTACTCCCCCCTGTGCCTGGCTCCCCACAGCGAAGATGGGAACCTCCTGCAAAGTATCACACAGGTTTCCTCTCCGCCAGCCCCACTGTGTCATTATCAGGCACCACCCAAAACCTGCCACTAGGTGGCGCCCTTGGCTTTCTTGTGCCCCCCAGTTTGGCTGTGCCCCCCCGCCCCTTCTTGGCCAGCTCTCCCAGGCAGCTGGCTGGATTGTATCAGACGCTGGCTGGGGTCAGGGCTGTGCTTTCTGGGCGCTCTGCTTGCCAGGATAAACAGACCCATGCAGGCGGGGATCAGCAGAGAGCGGCCCATGAAAGCCTGCAGCCCCTGCCCAGTGCGGGGGGGGGAGGGGGGGCGGGAAAGCCTGCTCTGCAGTCACCAGTGCAGGCTTTGAAGGCCGAGCCCACCAGGCTCCCAAGCCAGAGCTTCCGGCTCCCGTCCCCCCCTTTCACTCCGTCGCCCCCAGCCCCTTCCTCTCCCCACTCCAACCTCCTGGACTCCGGCTCAAAACTCAGGGGCTGGTTGTTGGGAAAAGCAACGTCAGACCTTCCCCCAGGGCCTCGTCCCGTGGAACCTGCCACCAAAGCCAATCTCGACAGGCTTGTGCTCCAGAATCGACGCTTTGGTGCACCCGCACGGCTGCGATTCCAGCCCTTCCGACGGCGAAAGGTCCTTCCAAACCTGGCCCAATGTCTGCCGGAGTCTGCGGAGAGCCTGCGCCGACAGCTGGGAGCGGGGGAACTGCCCTGAGTGCACCTGACGCTGTGGCACGGCCTGACTTTGCAGGCAGCTTGAGACAAGAGCTCTAAGCAGCTCCTCTCTTTGCACCAGGGGGGCGCTAACGCTGAACCCGAGAGGCCCTTTAAAGTCCGCTTTTGTTAACTGTTTAGCTGCCAATCCTTTCAGCAGAGGCGGTGAGTTAACAGACCTGCTCCCCGTCACCCGCAGCTTGCACCGTCCATCGTTTACAACTGTGCAAAGTCTCCTCAGATTCTGCCGAACCAGAGTGTTTCCTATTTCTGACGCAGTGGTGCAGTGCAAGCGACTTCCATGTAGATTTCTCAATGTCCTGACCACAGCCCCCGAACCCCCCCGTTGTTCTGGTCCTGGGCTCCCCCATCCCACCCCCAGCTCTGCCAGCGCCCCTCACCAGCAGCCCCCACTTCCTTGTTATTGCAGTTCTGGACTCCCCGCTCGGATCCGCTGTGCTCAGTGCCTCATTCCCTGAACGCTGCCCAGCCGGCACGCTGCGGGAGGCGGGTTCTCGCACAGCCGTATGGGACGATGCACTTAAAATCGGGATGGTAATGCATAGGCACAGGGGGCAGAGTTAAGGGTAAGGGCGCCATGGCAGCTTTGACAGTTCTTGACTTCTGCCTGCTTCATCAGGTTCAGGTGAAGTGGACAGGAGGGCTGAAAAGCCGGTTTATAATGCGAAGTGAGCGTCGGGCATCTCCCCGGAGAGAGAGAACACAGGCGGAGACGTGGCTGCATTGCCAGGCCAAGAAATCGACGGGGCTCCTCCCAGACAGAGGCCAGTGCTGAAGTGTGGAACTGTGGGATCCAGACACTGCACTGGGCATTCCCCATCACCTGTCACGCGAGCTTGTCTCTGCGTCGCTCAGAAGGCCCCCCGAGAAAACCTTTACCCTCCTCTCGCATGACCCCATCTATGCTCTTGAGGACGGCCTGCTCCGCCGACGTCCAGGGAACAACGCTGGGCTACACCAGCCGGGGATCTATCCAGCGGTCCGTAAAATCCTAAACGCAGCTGTTGATAGGATGTTAAGATTTCGCAGATAACATCAAAAGCAGCCTGGAACTGCAGCCCCGGCAAAGGCTGGGGTGCCTCCCCCGCACGGCACATCCTGCGTGTTTGAGGAGAGATGTTTTGTGGTGTAAGTCATGCTATATTAAGCCACACGCCGAACTGGAAAAACAGGAGGCGTGTGGGGGAAGCTCCTTTTGCGCAGGGTGATTTCAGCCTCGCTCTTGGTCAGGACGCGGAGTCCCCTGCCCCTTGCTTTGCACACGCACTGCACAGGTGGAAACGAGATGCACGGGGCTAGGTGGAGCCCTGTGTCTTTTCAAACGAATCTTAGGATCTTGAACGAGCGTAAAAAGTCAGGAGGTGGCTTTTCCAGCTCATCTGGAAGCCAGCCATGCTGGCCCAGGACCTACCACCTGCCTCCCCGCAGCACAGCGCCCCCTAGTACCGCTCTGGGGAACTGGAATCAGCACTGTCTCCAGAGGGAGAACACCGCCTATCGAGTCACCCACCCGTCTCCCCGCAGCACAGCGCCCCCTAGCGCCCCACGGGAGTCACCACTGCCTGGAGGAGGAGAGCGCCTCCCTCTGAGTCACCCATCCTGCTCCCCGCAGCACAGCGCCCCCTAGCGCCCCACGGGAGTCACCACTGCCTGGAGGAGGAGAGCGCCTCCCTCTGAGTCACCCACCCGTCTCCCCGCAGCACAGCGCCCCCTAGCGCCCCACGGGAGTCACCACTGCCTGGAGGAGGAGAGCGCCTCCCTCTGAGTTACCCATCCCGCTCCCCGCAGCACAGCGCCCCCTAGCGCTGTGGCACTGGGGGCACTAGGGGGTAAAGCTGGTTGGGAAATTATGTCCCCCCCACCCCAAATGTTGAGAGTGTTGTTGAAAAAAGAAAATGTTTTGATTTGTGGCAACTGGAAACCCCGAAGTTTTCCCTTAAAATGGTTTGGGGGTTTTCAGCTGAATTTTGTTGCTTTCTGACAAATTGAGAATTTGGGAGAAACCCCATTTTCTGGCCAGAAGAGGTTTAGAGAGACTGTTCACCTCGCCCTGGGAAGGGGGCACCCTCATGCTTTAGGGTGTGACTCGGGAGCCCCCGTTCCCTTCCCACTGGCTCTCACGCCTGGCTATGTCACTCGCTCCCTGCCAGACTGCAGCGCACCACCTGCCTGGGACGGCCCGATGGGCACCGAGGGCTGCACCCGTTGCAGCGTCCGCAGGGCCTGCCCGGCTCCCGGCCTCCTGCTCCTGAAGCTCACGTCCTGGCTCGCTGAGCTAGAGGAGCCGGGTGGGGGGCGGATCGGGCAGCCATTCTGCTTCCATCCCCCGGAGGGCGCCGGCGACCCAGGCTGGCTCGCCCAGAACATTTCAATACAAGCCCTCGACTGGAACTAGGGTGGGATTTTCATAAACGGAGGGACTCGAGCTCTGCATTTGGGCACCTAAAGGAGTGGCTCGGTTTTCCAAAGCGCTGGGTGCCCAGCAGCACAGGGTGTGCTGGGGGCGGGGGTCACTGGCCCTGGAGTATCTGCCTGATCTGGCCAAAGAGCGTAGGCCGAGGGCTTTGCCGTCCCAGCGTGTCTCATTCTCTCTCTTGTCCCCGCTGTGGTCGGTAGGCAGCCGCGGGAGTGGCCCCCGGCCCTGCCCGCTCCAGTGAGCCGGGCTCTTGCTGCGTCTCCAGAACCAGGAGCCAGGCCCGTCTCTTGCAGGCGAGAGGGGCTCCGGGTTGATTGATGCCCCGGACATGTCTCCCCTGGCCTGGCACAGCATTTAATAAAGAGGGAGTGATTTATGGCCCCTCTTAAGCAGGAAGGAATGTTCCCCGGGGGCATCCCACCACAACGAGCCCCCCTCCCCTCCTCATTGTCTCAATGAACTCGGCAGCCATCGGCCAGAGCAGGGGGGGAACCCCTCCCCAGCAGCCGAGCCTTCAGCAGCCAGGTGCCATCGTCCCAGCCCGAGTGACCCTGTGCCCGGGGTGCCTCAGGAAGGCCGAGCCTGGGAGCCCCCAGCTGGGAGCCCCTCCCCTGACCCTACCATTCAGCTACGGCCCACCGCACTGCCTAACCACGCTGGTCTCAGTGCATGCTGGGAAATCATGGTGGGCTGCCCCCCAGCACCCCAGCTGGCATGCATGCAGAGCAGCAGCACGTGGGGCCATGCACTTGGGGCTATCCTGGCACACCCTAGCCAGGTACCTGGGCACCTGCGGGACCCCTGCACTGACTCAGTGGGCTGGACTGGTGACAGGACAACAGCCGAGGCCTCTAGAGGGTGTCCTGGTTTCTGGGTATTAATCAACCCGAGGTGTGGGCACCCCCCCTACATCCCGCCAGGCCCCCGTCTGGGAGAGCTGGGGGGCAGGTCCGGGGGCTCGCCGGGGATGGGGACAGGATGGGAACGTTTCCCTGTCTCCAAAGGGCTAACGAGTCAGGACAGAGGGGCATAAGTGAGGGGGCGGAGAGGGCGCCGCCCAGCCAAAAGCTGCCCCAAGAGGCTCCCAGCTGCTAATGAAGATAAAGTGCCGAGTTCCTTTTCTTCTCCGAGTGAAATCTTGTGGCTAAGGGAGAAAAAATGCTTTCAAGTGTATTCAACTAGAACAGGGCCTGGGAGGCAGAGATTCCAGCAGCATGAGCTGGGCCTGGCAGAGACACTTATCACACACACACCACACACACACCCCACAGGTGTACACACACGCACGCTCACACCCACACATCGCACAAAGGACACACACAGGCCAGAAAAAACACCCAGACGCACACACACGCCATACAAAATATACAGACTGCATGCCATATACCCGCCCCCCCCCAAACACAAACACAACACAAAACGCACACAGGTAGAGTCGCCCACCGCAGGACATGCACCCGGACAGCTGCCTGGGTGAAGTGAAACACACAACGTGCACTTGCATGCATACGCCTGGTGGATCTTTCACAAAACACACGTGAACGGAGAGGCACATGACACACATGGATACACGCTACGCACTAAACGCCCTCCCCCCCCCCCGTGTACTCGCCCTCACTCATGCCACGTGCACGAACACACACGTATGGACACACGTGCCTGCCTGTCTCGCTCAGGGTATTTTGCCGAACCCCAAGGGGAGCACTTATGGGCTGAGCAGTTGACAAGCGCGTCCTGCGGTTGTGAGCACGAAGCTTCTGGATTGTGAGCTCGCTGGGGCAAGGACTGTCCGTGTGTACAGCACCTGATACAATGGGGCCCTGCCCCCTGCCTGGAACTTCCGGGTGCCAGTGAAATACAAAATAACCATCAGCACTTTAGATGTAGTAAAACTCGACCGTACAAACACCCTGTGGGGTCACTAGTCATAAAATCACAGAAGATTAGAGTTGGAAGGGACCTCAGGAGGTATCTAGTCCAACCCCCTGCTCAAAGCAGGACCAACCCCAACTAAATCATCCCAGCCAGGGCTTTGTCAAGCCGGGCCTTAAAAACCTCTAAGGAAGGAGATTCCACCACCTCCCTAGGTAACGCATTCCAGTGCTTCACCACCCTCCTAGTGAAAAAGTTTTTCCTAATATCCAACCTAGACCTCCCCCACTGCAACTGGAGACCATTGCTCCTTGTTCTGTCACCTGCCACCACTGAGAACAGTCTAGATCCATCCTCTCTGGTACCCCCCTTCAGGTAGCTGAAGGCTGCTATCAAATCCCCCCTCACTCTTCTCTTCCGCAAGTGGGTGGCTATTACCATGGCCAACGGCCAACGTTCAAATAGCGACCTCTCCGTTAAGGGCCCGAGAACTTGGGGCTTTTCAGTGGCTTAGAAGACTTGGACTCACCCTGGGCCCTGTGGGACCCTGGGTAGGTCAGGTCCCATCTGCAGAATGGGAATAACAGCCCGGCCCTGCCTGCCAGGAGCGTGTGAGGAGAAATGTGTTCGGGCTTGGGAGAAGCTCAGCCCCTGGCCACGTGGGTGCGTACAGCAGAGCGAGTGCGACGCTCCTGCCGGGCCCTTCTCCCTGGGGCCAGGACTCAGGGGAGCTCCCAGCTCTGTGCCGCTCAGCCAGGCCACGCCAGCCTGCAGGGGCCGGGAGCCCCCAGCGTCTTGGGCGACGGCATTGCGCGGCGCGAGCCGAGTCTGCCGTGCAGCCTTACTCAGCGCTGCGATCCTGGGGGGTCACGCTGCTAAACATACCCACCGCTCCTGCTGCAGCCACCCGCGCATGGCATCTGCCAGGCCTCAGCTTCCCTCCTCCGTGGCGCTCTCTGACCCTCCGGGCCAAACCTTCCCACTGGGGTCCGGGGTCTTAGCACAGACCAGTTATCCAGGCCCAGCCAGTCTTTTCCCCTGGGCGTCACAGTCACCCGCAGCAGGCCTCTGGAGCAAAGCCCTCCCTGGCGCTACGCCCAACCCTCCACCCCATACCTTCCCCCACCCTCAGGCCCTCCCACCCTGACCCGAGAACCCCCCAGGCAGCCACATGATCCCCAGCCACTGTCCCCAAATGCTGGGCTGACAGGTGTGCCGGGCCACGCAGGCACCCAAAGGACCAGTGCCCAGGATTGGATTTCTGCAGCGACCATCCCCGTGGTATCTAGGCACTAACACGTCAGCTACAGAGCTCACCACCTGGTCACCAGCCCCGAAGCGACCAGCCCATCCCCTCGACTCACCAACGGCCCAAACAAGGGGCAAAGACCCCCGTGGCAGCGGGCTGGGAACGGAGGGGGAGGTATGACGCCACATCTCCTCGAACCCGAGCTCCAGGACTCAGTGTTTCTGATGCCGGCAGTTCAGCCGGAGGCACAAAAGCAGGCCCAGGCCTCGGCAGGAAACGGCTAAGCTGCAGGTCGTGCTGACAGGTTGCTGCGTGTTGCCCCTTCCGGGCTGCGGGGTGCCGAAGTTGGGGGGCCGAACGCGGTGGTTTAATTGAGCTCTGGCATTGTTCGGCACGGCTGGATCGGGCAGGTATATTAATATCCCGTCCCGCCTGGCTGCAGACAGACGGCTCATTGTTAGCGCCGGGGCCCCTTTTATTAATTCGTATGGATCCGCTCGGTTGAGCCCGGGAGAAACCGAAATGAACTGTGTAATGACGGTCCCTGCCCCAGACACCCCCAGCCGTGGAATGTTAATAAACGAGGGGCCCAGGGGGGGTCTGGCCTGAGCTCGGGCAGCGCCAGGCAGAGAGGCCGGCAGCACGAGGGCAAGAGACCCCGTCGGGGTGGGGCCTGCCTGGGGGACTAGGAGACAGAGGCCCTGCCCCGGCGCTGTGCGATGCCAGCAGGGGAGGGGCCCACGCGGGTCTGGGAAAGGCTCAGAACTAGTCGCAGCCGCTGTATTCCAGACGTCGGTGAGATGGCGGCTTGTGCCCTGACGTAGGCAGGTTTATGGTCCCCTCTTTCCTCGCTGGTCAAACGCCCTGGCCGCTGCTGAGCTCTTCCCACCAAAGCTGAGCTGCAGCCATCCCCTCATACCGTGCTCCTCACCGTGGCATCTGGGCACCAGCCAGATGTGCATTGAGCAATGTGACTAGCATCTGTCGTGCCTTCGTGCCTTCATCCGCACATCATGCCCCTCGGTTACTGGCCCCACACTGGCTGTCCCCTCGGCATCATCTCACAGCCCAGGTCAGCGGATTTAGCTCTTTGAATTGGGTACCCCAGCCCCGGCTTCGTTTCTGTTGCTGGAGCCCCTCCACTTTGTCCGGGTATCTTGGTCCTGGAGCTGCCCTGGTGTCCCAGGTAGAGCGTGAGCCGGCTCTCACGGCGGTCCAGGGGACCCTTTCCATCAGCTTCCATGGACTTCAGGCCAGGCCTTCAGCTTGCAACTTCCATGCAGGAATCTCAGCTGGTCACTGATTTAACCCCTTGCCTTCCTACGGAGCTGGGGAGTGTCATAAACCCACAGACAGCCCAGGAAACTCAAAGAGCTTGACTTGTTTAGCCGAACCAAACGAAAGGTGAGGGGAGATCTGATCCCTCTCTATACATACAGCAGAGGGATACATACCAGGGAGGGAGAGGAGTTATTCAAGTTAAGTGCCAATGTGGACACAAGAACAAATAGCTGTAAAGTGGCCACCAACACATTTAGACTCAAAATTAGGTGAAGGTTTCTAACCACCAGAGGCGTAAAGTTCTGGAGCAGCCTCCCAAGGGGAGTGTGGGGGCAGAAACCGAACTGGCTTCAAGACTGAGCTTGATAAGTTTATGGAGGGGATGGTGTGACAGGACTGGCTACGATGGTGTGTGGCCCATCGGCGGCTGCCTGAAGCAAAAATCCCCTGCGGCTGGAGATGGGACGCTAGCTGGGGAGGGCTCTGAGTCACTACAGGTGTCTGGCAGGTGGGTCTAACTCAGGGATCGGCAACCCTTGGCACGCGGGCAGCCAGGGAAATCTGCTGATGGGCCGGGACAATTTGTTTACCTGCCGCGTCCGCAGGTTCGGCCGATCGCAGCTCCCACTGGCCACGGCCAGCACATCCTTCTGCCCACGCCACTTCCCGCAGCCCCCATTGGTCTGGGACGGTGAACCGCGGCCAGGGGGAGCTGCGATCGGTCGAACCTGCGGACGCTGCAGGTAAACAAACTGTCCCGGCCCGCCAGCGGATTTCCCTGATGGGCTGCGTGCCAAAGGTTGCCGATCCCTGGTCTAACTGATGTGCTCAGGGTCTAATTGATTGCCAGATTTGGGGTCAGGAAGAAATTTCCCCCCCAGGTCAGTTTGGCAGAGACCCTGGGGGGTTTCACCTTCCCCTGAAGCATGGGGCAGGGTCACTTGCTGGTTTGAACTAGTGTAAATCATGGATTCTCTGTAATTTGAAGTCTTTAAACCATGATCTGAGGACGTCAGTAACTCGGACAGAGGTTAAGGGTCTATTACGGGGTGGGGGGGGTGACGTTCTGTGGCTTGCAAGGTGCAGGAGGTCAGACTAGATGCTCACGATGGTCCCTTCTGATGGTAAAGTCTCTGAGTCTATGAGCAGGAGTGGCTGGGCCAGGCCACGCGGAGTCTCCTGACTCTGCCGTTCCCCAGACGATGACAAGGGGCACTGGTCCCGCCGGTCCATGACATGCTGCTCAGGACCCCATCAGCACACGGGGCAGGAGCGCCTGTAACCCCAGCGAATGGCAGTGCTCAGCATGTGATGGGCTTGGCCATTTATCTCTGTCTGGGGGCATTGTTCTCTGGCAGAGGCCAGGGACTGCTCCCTGGGAGAAAGCAGCAGCCAAGGGGGGAAAGCGAGGTAATGTTTAACCACAGAGCAGCGATGCCCTGAGTAATGGAGGTGCATGGGGAGGGCGGCTTCCCAGCCTCCCCAACTCCCTAGACCAGACGCTTCCTGGGACACTAATTCTCCTGGGAGTCATCTGTCCCAGTGGAGGCTTGGGAAGGAACCCTAGGCCCAGGGGGCTGGCGGTGGGGAAGCACAGATGTCACAGATACCATAGTGATGAGGGCCAGAGAGGTACCTGGATAGATAGAGTGGTACCAAATCGCCAGCACCCATAACAAATCTGTGGCCACTGATGGCAATCACAGTTGTCACTGTGGTGCACGCCTGCTGTCCTCAGTGACTCAGAAATGATGAACGGTCCTGAATTTGGCTGTCTTAGGTTTCCCATCTGTTGTCTCTCAGCATCAACCCATGGGATGCAGGAATCGCTGGGTGGATTTTCTGGCCCGGGCTGTACAGGAGGACAGATGAGATGATCACACTGGTCTCTTCTGACCTTGGACCTCTGAAGAGGAGCTGGCCACCGTAGAGATGGCCTTACAGAAATGGGGAAGGAGGAAGAGGAGAAAGAGTTAAGCTGAGGAATCAGACTCTGTGTGAGTCCTGTGGTACCCACCCTTATGGGGCTCCAGATTGGAGCCTTGATCTTCCCTGGCTGAAACCCTGGAGGGAAGGATGGAGAGACGGACAGAGGACACTTGGTGCAATATCCTCCAGCCCCCTTGCCCACATTCAGCCCTGCTCAATGCCGGGTGGCCATTCTCCCAGCCCCCTCTGTCGCCTTTTCTCTGCTCAGATGTCTCCTGGAGCCTCAGAGGTAGATAAAATGACAAAACCGGAGGGGGGGGAGGTTCTGGCCCCCACTCCAGCCCCCAGACGTCACTCTAGTGGGGTACAGGAGCTGCATGGAGGCCGAGGGAAGATTCCCCCCAGTGCAGGAGCAGCTTAGGGCTGGCAGAAGTGGTTTGATGCTGCCCCCCTTTGCAGAGCCCAATTTTGGGTGGGGGCAGGTCAGAGGGGCACCCGGGGTGCCCATCGCTGCCAGGATTCTGGACTGCTGGAGTTTCAAATAGCCCCTAAGGCCCCCCAGCCCTCTTTGCCCCCTCTCCCCATAGGCTGCACAGAGCCTGCCCCGAGCATCCATCCCATCTGTGTGCGCCGTGGGCTCAGAATCCAGGGGGCCCAGGACGCCTCCCCCCTCAGGCCCATCCCAGGCAGCGGAGCCCTTGGGAGACACCCCACTGCCGGATAGATCCCGCCAGGCCCTGGGGCCTTGATGCAGACTCACTCTCACAGCCAGGGCTTCAGGATTGGGCCCCGTCAGCTGGCATGCGCCCCCTTGCTGCCACTCAGCACCATCTCGTACCTGCCATCCGCACTAAGCCGGGATGTGACCCGTAGCTGGGGGCCAGCGCATGGGGCTGCAGTGTGGGAGGTCCCCATCCCCTCACCAGCCTGGGTGGTGCATTTGGTCCCACTGGTGCCTCTTTCCAGAGTCGCAGGGTGAAGCTGAATGGGAGCCCGTCCCGGCGAGGTGACCTGGGGTCAGTTCCCTGCTCCGACACAGCCTACCCGTGTGACCTTGGTATGTCACTTAGCTCCCCCCCAACTGGGTGACGCTAACGGGAGCCGGGCCATGCACTGGACATGTATCCTGTGTCGAGCGATTGCTTTGTGTCTGGGATTCAAGCCTGGGAAGGGCGGCAGAGGGGGTTCTTCTCTTGCTAGCTGAACCCCCAGCTCTCCATCTTCTCTCTCCTGTCCCCACGTCTCAGGCAGGCAGCAGGGAAGAGGTTAAGATCTGTGCAGCATGCCAGGGAGGGCTGTGGCTGGCTTTGAGCCATTTCTGGGGCACCAGTTCAGCTCCTACCTGGAGCCGTGACCACAGGCCGGAGCTTCTGACGGTGACTGAGTGGCTCGAACTCAAGTCTCAGCCCAGATCTTAGTGGAGGGGAACCAAACTGTCGGTGGGCACGCACCGTGCCCCGCCATGGCAGCCTCCGCAGAGAGCCCAGCGAGGGAATGGGTCACGCTGCCTTTGCCAGGCCTAGAAGAGCTGCGTCCAGGCCCAGGAACGGGGGTGGGGGGAGGCGCTGGGGGCACTTGCCTGCTGCTGCCCACGTGATACCAGCTCTGCGGGTTAGAACCCGGGGGGGTTCGTTACTGGATTCTCAGCCTGGCATGAAATTTGAGAAACCGACTTTCTCCAAAGGTGCCGATTTGGCAGCGTGTTTTAGGGAGGCCAGGGAAGGAGGCCCGACGCCCCCATGCGTCCCCGCTCCTCCTTCCCCTCTGGCTCAGATTTGCAAAAGATCTCAAAGCACTGGGTGCACACTGGGTGCAGAGCTCCTTTCAACTGTGGGGGCTGAAAGCTTGAAATCTGGCTCCTCCCCGAGCTGGCATGTGGGGCATGATCCCAGACATGACTGGCACCGAGCCAGGCTGGGTGTGCATCTCTCTCCCCCGTTTTATCTCAGCCCTGCCCTGTCTGTCCGTCCGTCTGTCTCTCTGTGTCCAGCAGAGGGGGTGTGCTCTCTGCAGCTGCCGAGGGAGGGAGTGCGTGGTCCTGGCCGGTTCTCACACCTGCGAGCCAGACGTGAGCAGCAGCGAGCAAGCGAGCTCGGCCTTCGAGGCTTCCGCGGCTGCCCTCCCGGCCCCGCACAGCTGGCTGCTTCCCCTTCCCCGGCTGCTTATTTACGCTGGGAATTTACCCGGGTGTCGGACGCTGGGAATTTAGCCGGGTGTCGGAAGCCTCCAGACTAGCGCTCCGCAAACGCGGAGGGGAGGGTCGCAGCCAGCTGGCCCAGGAGGCTGGGTCCATGGGGCTGGGTCACTCCCCATGGCCATCGAATCTGGGATCACACCTCCGGTCGAGAAAGGGGGAGGCTCTCTGCCTCCGAAGAGTGACCCAGTAGCCCTGGCTCTGCGCGGCTCCGGCTCAGTGTGTCAGGGGCTGCAGGACACGTGGGCCCAGTTTACTAGTAAAAGGATGGGGTGGGCACTGGAGCCCAGCTGGGATCCCTCCCACTCATGCACCATCACGCGGCCCCATCACTGCCACACTCTGTCCTCGGTGCCCCTCGCGTGGCCCCACCGCCATGCGGAACCAGGGCTGCCCCACCAATTCCAGGAGGGGGTGAGGCACGTTGCTTCAGCCAAAACTCCTGGGAGGAAGCCCCTTCGGAGCCCACCCGCGGCGCTTGGTCTCTCCCTCAGGGATGGGGCCCACTGCTCCTTGGCACCTCCTCCCTCGCTGACACCAGGGAGCGGGAGTGTGGGGGTGGGATCTCACAGATTCAGGGGGTTCAGCACTGGGCTGGTCCCTCTTCTGTCCAAACAGCTTTGCCAGCCCCATAGCTGGATCTCCCCACCCGAGAGGCCAACCGTCCTGTGTCGTCCTGTGTCGTCGTATCAAATCCCCGGCTTTGCCGTCTACCTCCCTGCTGTACCTTGGGGCTGCCGACATCATGGAGCCGGCGGGGCTAGCCTCCAAGCCCCCTTCTCCAGAAACAATGAGCTCGGCCAGTACGGCTAAAGGAGGATCCTCACTGTCAGTACTAGGCCAATGACACACAGTTGAACTGTTCTGATGCCACCCAATAGAGAGCAGCAGCCACTCTCTCTCTCCCTGCACCCTCCCCACCATTACGCTAGTGTCTTGGTGTGACGAAGCAGGACTGTTCTTAATGTTTCCTCTGAATAGTTTTCAGAGTAACAGCCGTGTTAGTCTGTATTCGCAAAAAGAAAAGGAGTACTTGTGGCACCTTAGAGACTAACCAGTTTATTGCATCCGATGAAGTGAGCTGTAGCTCACGAAAGCTTATGCTCAAATAAATTGGTTAGTCTCTAAGGTGCCACAAGTACTCCTTTCCTCTGAATAGTGTGGGAGTGCCTCAGTTTCTCCTAGGCAGTTCTTAAGTATCTAGGGGGTGGGGTAAGGGTGTGTGATCATTGCAGAGCCCTAGAGGGCAGGTGTGTGCAGGGGTCTGGACACAGAGGATGGCCGACACCCTGTTTCCTGGCAACTGATGGCCTGGCCCTTCCCCCCTGCAAGGTGAGAGCTAAAGGGTTGGAGAACAAAAGAATCTGGTGCCCTCCTGGCCCGGGAAAGGGACAAAGCCCAGAGGAGGAGGGGCTGGAGGAAGTTTCAGTTTGGGGCTGGCTGGAGACATGGAGTGAAGGGCAGACGGGGTTGTCTGGCTCACTGCCCCCCAAAATGGACCCAGCTGAGGGGTCCGGTTCTCTGCACCTACAAGTTCTGTTTTAGACCATGTTCCTGTCGTCTAATAAACCTTCTGTTTTACTGGCTGGCTGAGAGTCCCGTCTGACTGCGGAGTTGGGGGGCAGGACCCTCTGGCTTCCCCAGGACCCCGCCTGGGCGGACTCGCCGTGGGAAGCGCACGGAGGGGCAGAGGATGCTGAATGCTCCGAGGTCAGACCCAGGAAGGGGGAAGCCGGGTGAGCTGTGTGTCCTGCAGACAGGCTGCTCCCAGAGAGGAGACTTCCCGAGAGTCCTGCCTGGCTTCGTGGGGAGCAGTTCCAGAGCATCGCCCGGGCACTCCGTGTCACTTGGCACCAGCATTGTCGGGGCCGGTGATGGGCCTTGTGGCCTAGTGGTCAGAGCCAGGCATGCCGTCAGTGGTCACAGCGAGGGTCAAGCCGGAGTCAGGGCGAGGAAGCGGGAGCTAGGGGGTAACAGGCGCGGGGCTGAACCAGGGCAGCAGGAACGGAACAAGGTGAAGCACCAGGAAGTGGGCAAAGGGGCAGAGACTTGGTCCCAGGAGTCCGGGGGCAGCACCAGGCCCAGCAACAGGTGGCTCAGATGGAGAGCGAGAGGAATGGGAACCTTTGCAGCTGGTGGGCTCCAGTTAGCCGTCCGTCGCAAATCATCTGACCCAACGGGTGTAGCCGCTGGTGGTGGGGTGTCAGCTTCAGTTCCCCCCCTGAGCCAGGACCACGGAGGGCAGGGTTCTCGCGTGGCAACCCCAGGGGTGTGAGTCGGAGGCCGACAAGCACAGAGCACCAGAAGGTTGGACCTTAGAGAGGGAACAGCCCCGTGGGTAGGTGCTTGGGCCAGGGGACGCAATGTGAATTTGCAGGGGAGGGGCCTGGAGCCCAGGCTCCAGCCTGAGTGCGGATGGTTCTGCCAGCCCGTGGACACTGGCCAGACACGGGTGTTTTATTGCAGTGTAGACATACCCAAAGGGTCTGATTAAGCACATCCCTCCCAGCCCCGCATGGAAGGTCAGGGCCGGGTCGGGCTGCCCCCCAGACTGTTCTCCAGGGCTTTGTCCAGGCCAGTTTCCAACATCCCAGGTGACTGGGCTTCCCCTCAGTCCTTCCCTGCTCTGCTCCAGGGGGAATTTCCCAGCCTGTCTCCTGCAGTGTATTTTCTGTGCCTCTTCCCCGGCACTGGCTGCATCTCTGCCAGATGGGTTGGGTGGGGGGGCATCCGTGCAGCTGCAGAGCATTTAGCCCAGATGTGGAAGCTACACTTTGCAAAGGCAAAGCAAACCGGAGGCTGCCAGGGATGAGGCCAGTACTTAGCCGGCCGCAAAATGGCACAGGAAGAAAGGACATTCTTGCGTTGCCGGTGTCACCCTGTCATTATGACCAGGGCAGCCGCAGAAAGGGTGTTCCCAGCCTCCCAGAGCTGAAGTGAGTCCAGATCAGGGCGGTGGGAGCTGGGGCGGGGGGTGGGATCTTGCTTGGCCATTGGATCCCAAGCGGCTGCCTCCGTGAACCTCTCGGGCTTTCCACGTGCTGAGGGTTTCTGGCCCGCGTTCAGCCTGCTCAGCAGTTGAGTGAGTGCCCTTAACGCAAGCCAGGCTGTCCCGGAGCCCAGGCCGGGGCCGAGCCTGCCAGAGCCACACCAAAGCCGGGGGCATGCAAGCCGCCACCAGCCCTGGGCAGGCAGCATTCCTGGGGGAGCTTGTGGGAACGCCAGCTGGGGGGGGAGATCTCGACCCATCCCGAGGGAGGCTGCTGGCTGGCTGTTCCTCCCAGAGGCTGGGTGAGGGCAGCTCCTATTAATCAGCACCCCCGCTTAGGGTTAACATCCGGGAGATCCCAGAATCCCACTGCCAAGGTGCCCGGCTGGTCACCCTTCTGCTGAGGCTCCCGAGACCCAGGCGTTGCGTGGGTGAGGGCACAGAGGGCATCTCCTGGAATTGCGCCAGGGGGAGAATGTGGGTTCCCATAATAAGGGCCCAGGGAAAGTGACTGCGTTGGCTATTGAGGGCCTGATTCTCAGAGGTGCTGAGCCCCCACACTGATGTCAGCGGGAGCTGGATGTGCTCGGAGCTGGAGGACCTGGCCCCTGGCGGATTCCCCAAAAAGGGGGAGGTGGAAATCAGGGTGGGGGACCAGCATCCAGCCAGGCTCTCCCAAGTAAGCGGTGATGGCAGTAATCCCAGCACCCCCCTGGCCCCGCCCACCCCGTCAGCATGGTAACCCCAGCGGACAAAGCCCCTCCCCCCCCGAAATCAATGAGCGCGCCAGGGGGCCAGCACCGCCGAAAATCAAGCTGTTATTTACAGAGCTGGGGATGGAACCCAGGTGTCCTGGGGCCTGGTAGCACACGGTCGGCCTGATCCCACAGCCCCTCCACCCCCGGCTCCTCCCAGCTTAAAGAGGAGGAGGCCGGTCATGGAGCTGCCCTTGCTGTGGCTGGTAGGGCTGGGGCGTGCTGACCTCCAGGGGCTGATCGGCAAGCTCCCCAAGAGGAAGGATGCTCCTAGCCCTGTCCCTTCCTACCGCGGATCCCCGGGGCCCTTGGCGTCGCCTCCTTCTCCTCCTGGAGGGTCTCTCCCTCCACCTCTGCCAGGTGTGCGGCTCCGTGGCCTTCTCCACCAAGTCACCGGCTAACCACGAATCCTTGTCCCAGGGCTCGTCTGTCCCTGGGGGGGCTGGGGTCGCACTCAGTGCAGGGAGCAAACTGAGCTGCCAGGGGAGGGCTGTGGTAAGCCTAGCAGATGGCATGGAAGAGGCAGGCGGGAGGGAAGGAGACAGAGGGAGGTCGGGGTGGGGAAGGAAAAGGAGTGGCTGGACTGGGATTCTCGTGTCTACGGGTCCCTTCCCCCCGACTCGGCTCCTGGGGTGCGGCTCTCCGCCTGCGCTAGCCGGGGGGTGGGGGGGAGGTTTGCACTGAATTGCCCTGCTCTGCACGCACCAGCTCTTTTCACGCCCCCGGCTAACCGGGGCTGCATGTAACTGGACAAACAGCCCAACGCCGCGCTAACTGCAGGCCTGGCTGCTGCCCTGGCTCCTGGGATTAAGGCTTTTACTGGAGCGAGGGAAGATGGGGCAGCCAGGGGGCCGGGGTGAGCCAGGAGCTGCTGTGTCTGGTTTGCGGGAGGGCAGGGAACGGACTGGGCCTCCCCTCCTGCGCCCCCAACCGGGAGAAGGAAGTGCCCCAGGGTCGGGATGAAACCGCAGGGTTGGGAGCTGAGAGAGGGCTGGCCAGGGCAGCTCCCACTTCTGGGCCTGGCTGTTCCTGGTTAGGTAGCACGGCCTACTGATTAGAGATGCCAATGGAGCCTCAGGACGCCTGGGTTCTTTCCCACAAGGCCTGTGATTCACTGCATGGCCTTGGCTGAGGCCCTTAGGCCGAAGCTTTCAAAGGCAACATCTGATTCCAGATCCCTGACGTGGGACACCAGGGGCCTGATGTTCAGGGGTGCTGAGCCCCGCCTGCACCCCACAATCAGAGGGGCCAGTGGCTATGGGAGGACTTGGAGGAGTTGCCAGGATGGGACAAACAAGCAGGCGGCTTGTTCGCACCAAGGTCCCCTCTTCTGGGCTGGGCAGCTCCCCAGTGCCTGTCCCCGCAACGGGAAGGAGCTCTGGCTGCCCTGGCCAGGCCGCCTAGCCCCACCTGTGCCCCTTTCAGTCGGCCCCAGCTGGGCTCAGCCTGGCCCACTGCCTGGATGGGGCAGCTTTAGCTCAGTCTCTTGCTGAGCTGTGCTGGAAACAGCTGCCCGGTTCCCACGGGAACTAGCCGGAGGGAAATCTGAAGGCGCCAAGCCCGGTGCTCGCCATCCCGCCAGGGCCCTGCACCCTGGGCTGTGTCCTCGCAGGAAGCCAGAGGCCAAGGAAGACAGTTCGCTCTCTGCTCAGGAGGCAGAGGTGAGTCCCAGACCCGCCCCATGGGGTCATCCTAGGAAAGGTTTCCCAGAGCTGATGCAGGGTTAAGGGCCCTGGGGAAAGAATGGAGCTCGGGTCTGGGTCTCTAGCATGCAGTGGGCACCCAGCCGTGCCATACTGGGGAGCCAGCCAGCTGCTCATCCAGCCTGTTACGCTTTCTCTGGCAATGCCTGCGGTGAGAAACCCCTTGGGGGGCAGCTACAGAGCTACTTGCCCATAGGGGTGGCTTCCTCCTGGCCCTGGTCACTCAGTGGGTGGATTGTGCCCTGAAGTGGGAGGGTTTAGGACCCTTCTTAAACAATTTAACCTCTTTAACGGTGATGTTCTCATCCATATAAATGCCTGACCTTGTCTTAAGCCATGCCAATTACTTGGCCTTGGTGACAGCCTGTGGCAGAGAGTTCCACAGGTTAATATTAGGTGTCTTGTGTGTACAGATTTTAAGAAGTGCTTTCTGTGCATCAGTGTTAAGATTGTTTCTAAGTGTCACTGTCCCACTGTTCCTGTGCCCTAGGAGAGGTGGACGAGTAGTGCTTTGGTGGACCTTCTCTAACTCAGTCATTGGTTTTAGCCCTCCATCTTCTCCCGGTTCTTCTCTTCCCCTCAAAACTGAAGAAGTCCAAATCTTTTCACTCTCCCACCAGGCAGGCGCTTCTCCTCACCGTTCTGTGGCCTGTCTCTGCACCCCTTGCATTCTGCTGTGAGATGTGGCGGGACAGAACTGAACACAGTAGCCCAAGGTGGGCCTCTGGTTTTGCCACTGACATCTGACTATTTTCGATGTGTTTATTGAGAATCACGTTCGTCGTGGTGGTGCCTGGGGGAGTTGCTGTCTAGTCTGTTCCTGGTGCACCCTCCTGCTCCTGACCTTTGTGCCCGCTGTCGCTGGGGGCTTTGTCAAGCGGCCCTGCTGACGCCCCGGCTCTCCTGGAGCAGTTGCAGTTAATCTGGTACCTCCCAGGTGTACCCGCAGCTCAGACAATTCCTTCCAGTGTGAGGGTCCAGTTGTCGGCCTATCATAGCGCCCCACAGTCATTAATGGACTGGAGGCAGGGAACGACTCTCCCCGCGGATGGGGAATGGGGTACAGGGTAGAGTAAGTGACTTGCCCAAAGTGTCACAAGAAATCTGTTGGCAGAGACAGGAATTGAATCCAGGTGTCGGGAGCCCCAATCCAAAGGCCTGTCCTAGACCCTCCTCCCTGCTCTGGGCTCTGTTGCATGAGTGCTGCAGTGCCGGCCTTTCCCCAGCTCGGCTGGGTTCCTCTGCCATGTGCTCTGGCGATGAAACGAGGGTTAAATGGGGAACTGATCGCCAGGACATCAGAACGGTCACACTAGGCCAGGCCAACAGTCCATCCCGCCCAGCGTCCTGTCTCTGACAGTGGCCGGTGCCAGATGCTGCAGTGGGAACAAAGAGAACAGGTCGACTATCAAGTGATCCACCCCCTGTTGTCCAGTCCCAGCATCTGGCAGTCAGAGGTTTAGGGACACCCAGAGTAGGGGGTGGCACCCCTGGCAATGCTGGCTAATTGCCATTGATGGACCTATCCTCGGAGAACTTCTCGAGTTCTTTTTTCAACCCTGTTATAGTTTTGGCCTTTACGACATCCTGTGGCAATGAGTTCCACAGGTTAACTGTGTGTTTTGTGTGAAGAAGTACTTCCTTCTGTTTGTTTTAAACCTGCTGCCCATTAATTTCATTGGGTGATGCCTGGTTCATGTGTTATGGGCAGGGGTAACTAACACTTCCCGATTCACTCTCTCCACACCCGACATGATTTTACAGACCTCGGTCATATCTGCCCCCAGCCATCTCTCTTCTCAGCTGAACAGTCCCAGTCTTTCTAATCTCTCCTTGTCTGGAAGCTGTTCCGTACCCCGATCACTTGTGTTGCCTTCTTGCTTACCGTCTCAAATGCTAATCTATCTATCTATCTATCTATCAGAACTGCACACAGTATTCAATGTGTGGGTGTAGCGTGGATTTATGTAATGGCAGTACGATATTTTGTCTTATTATCTATCCCTTTCCTAATGGTTTCCAACATTCTGTTCGCTTTTTTTGACGGACACTGCACGCTGAGTGGATGTTTTCACAGAACTACCCACACTGACGCCAAGATCTCTTTCTTGAGTGGTAACAGCTAATTTAGACCGCATCATTTTATAGGTATAGTTGGGATTATGTTTTCCAAAGTGCATCACTTTGTATTTATCAACACTGAATTTCATCTGCCATTTTGTTGCCCCGTCACCCAGTTTAGCAAGATGCCTTGTAACTCTTCACAGTCTGCTTTGGGCTTAACTATCTTGAGTAATTTTGTATTGTCTGCAAATTTTGCCACCTCGCTGTTCACCCCCTTTTCCCAGATCGTTTATGAATACGTTGAACAGCACTGGCCCCAGTACAGATCCTTGGGGGACCTCGCTGTTTACCTCTCCACTGTGAAAAGCGACCATGTGTCCCTACCCTTTGTTTCCTGTATTTTAACCAGTTACCAATCCATGAGAGGACCTTCCCACTTATCCCATGACAGCCTACTTTGCTGAAGAGCCTTTGGTGAGGGACCTTGTCAAAGGCTTTCTGACAGTCCAAGTTCACTATATCCACTGGGTCCCCTTGTCCACCTGCTTGTTGACCCCCTCAAAGAATTGCAATAGGTTGGTGAAGTCTGAGTTCCCTTGGTAAAAGCCACGTTGACTCTTCCTCAACAAATCGTGTTAATTTGTGTGTCTGAGAATTCTGTCCTTTCCCACGGTTTCAGCCCCAGGGGTGCTCCACTCCTTAAGATGTGTAGGCCACATGCTGTAAATGTAAGCTTGCTTTTCAAAGGTGCTGAGCACCCGCAGTGGATACACAGCACCGGAAAGTCCCACCATGGGTCCTTTTGGAGGCTCCAATTCAGCCTTGGCTGAAGGGACATGTTGGAAAGAGCCTGATCCTGGATTTCTCCAAGTTCCGGTGTGGGCTGTCAGATTTGGCATCTCTGCCGGCCCTGCCACTGGCTCATCGTCAGCTGGGGAGTAAGGAGAAGGGCTCTCTTAACCAACTGTGCTGCATCCCTGGTGCTGGGTAGGCATGTCCCCTGCTGCCCACGTTGCCATGGGACCTTGCCCATGTGGGGCGTGGCAGCGTTGTTTCCCACATGGGAGTTGTTCCGATGGGCTTGCCTCTTCATGCCAGTGGCTGCGGTTGGGACCCACTTGACGCACCAGGCTGCCTGGGGTGTTTGGCTCAGCAGGACAGGGAAAAAAACCCAGCGGTGCTGGCAAATGTTGTGTAAAGTTATGTGAAGCGGCGTGGCTGGCTCCCTGGGATCGGAGCAGCACTGGGGTGCTAATTCCCTGACATTAAAGCACCGGAGTGAGAATGAGCAAAGCCTGACTTGTGTAAGCAAAGCCAGACCCAGTTCCTTGTTTGCCTCCCTCTTGGCCTGCGTCCATTCCTGCCAAGCCTATCTCGTTGCACATTTAATAATTATCTTCTCTTCTGAAGGATCCCAAAGTATTTTACATGCTATTGGCCAAACTCCCTGCTGGCAGAACCCTACTGACTTCAATGCATTTGCATCAGCAGAGAGTTTATCCTATATCTATCTATGCATCTACCTATTCATCTGACACCCCCGTGCTATAGTATCCAAGCGCTCGGTTCATTTCACCCAGGTCTACAATGCAGCCACCTCTGGGGTGCAACGTGACGTCTGAGTATTGGCTCAAAGCAACACCACCCAGCATTAAAACCGGAAGTGAAGATGAATCCCGTATCAAACTCGGACTGCAGGGGACCTTGGGGAGGCAGAATGTAACTAGCTGTAACGGGGTTGCTGCTTACCGTGAGTGCGCCTCCTTGTGTCTGGCTCTGGGAATGGAGCTCTCGCTGTGCCAGGTGCCCCCTTGCTCGCTCTGTGATGATCCTTCTTCTGGTAACTTGGCCTTCCAGCCGGGTCACCCTGTAATCCACCCCTTCCAGGGTTACAAAGTCCAACTCGACCCCTGCCAAAAATACTGTCTCCAGATGGTGTCGGCCCCTCCTCGGGCTCAGTGCCACTATACCCATGGCTGGCAGGGAACCTGGGCCCACCTGCTACACCAGGCTCCAGCCCAGGGACCTTATAACCAGAGATCCAGGTCTTCAGTCCCTGTCCCTGTTGGTGTTTCCCTGGGCTCCTTTGTACCCAACCTCTCTATCTTCCCTTGCCTGGTTCTAGGTTTGCCATGGGAGCTGCTCTGCCCCCTCCTCGCCTCTGGCCAGACTCCTCACTCCAGGGCAGGCTCTCAGGTGAGGCCAGATGACCTCCCAGGCCCTCGTGCACACCCCGTCATGTGATCCACACTGGAATTCATCCAGGGTGACAGCGTTAAAGTCCCAACTCTCAATTTCAAAGTGGTCCAAATGCCGCAAAGGGCCTGCCCACTGCCGAACCACATGCCATGGGGACCTGCTGGCCGGCCGAGCTGGAAAGCCAGTCTAATTAATTCTGTAACGTTTCTAAGGTACGTTAGCTGTTAGCCAGAGTTTCCCCCCCTACTCTGAAGCCTGTAGGGTTGTATCTCTGGGTCTGTCTATACTGCAGTGTAAGCCCGGGGTTAGCAGACCCTGGGTTTGTTAACCTAGGGCTTGAGCCTCTACACTCCTTTGTAACCCCAGGTTGGGAATTGTTGAACCCTGGGTCCCAACTTGGGGCTCCTGCGTCTACACTGCATTATGCGGGCCCAAGTCCGACCACACACAGGCTAAATGCCCTCCCAAAAGGTAAAAAGAAAAGGAGGACTTGTGGCACCTTAGAGACTAACCAATTTATTTGAGCATAAGCTTTCGTGAGCTACAGCTCACTTCATCGTATGCGTACTGTGGAAAGTGTAAAAGATCTTTTTATACACACAAAGCATGAAAAAATACCTTCCCCCACCCCACTCTCCTGCTGGTAATAGCTTATCTAAAGTGATCACTCTCCTTACAATGTGTATGATAATCAAGATGGCCCAACGTGATTATCATACACATTGTAAAGAGAGCTCCATCCAACGGCTGGAAGGCGAAGCTAGACCAAGCCAGAGTGGAAATAAGGTGCAAAGTGTTAACAGAGTAATTAACAGAGTGGTGGAGTCTCCATGACAGGCAGTTTTAGAAAAGGGCCAATCTTGATTTGAATAGATCTGCCCTAGGAATTATTTGGCGGGGGCAGTTCTACAGGAGGTCAGGCTAGATGGTCCCTTCTGGGCTTGGAATCTAGGAAGCTCTGACCCTGGCACACACCCAGACAGCTGTGCCCCTCTGGGCCGAGGCAGCGGAAGATAAAAGCAGTTTCGGTCCAAGGGATTTGGCTCTGGAGCCAACTTCCAGAGGAGAACAGGCTAATCCAGAACATGAGCGCCTTCCGGCCGTATGGCAAACCCCTCCTCTCTCAACGCTTTCCCACCATAACCAGGAAGGATGACAGCCATGCACCAAAGCCAGGCAGAAAACCCAGCAATGTCTTAGCAATCTTCTGGCTGCTTTATTATTTTCCGCAGGGAGGTTCTTTTGAACGTAGGAGGTGGGGAGAGGGAACTGCTGCTGTCCCTTAGCCAAACAGAAGGACGCGGCTCCTCCAGGGCGGAGATTGGCTCAGGCTTTGCTGAGGACTCTACCTGCCAGCGCGTGGGGGGCTGCTGAGCTGTTGCCGTGGATTAGCACAGGGCACCGCGCCTGCTGTTTGGTAACCTAAGAAACCTGATGGGATCCCAGGCAATCTAGGGAGGAAAAGCAACTCGCCTCTGTCACGGAGTCCCTGGGCGATGCTCTGGAACGGCTCCCTACGAAGCCAGTCAGGACTCTGGGGAAGTCTCCTCTCTGGGAGCAGCCTGTCTGCAGGACACACAGCTCACTCGGCTTTCACCTTCCTGGGTCTGACCTCGGAGCATTCAGCATCTTCTGCCCCTCCGTGCGCTTCCCACAGCGAGTCCGCCCAGGCGGGGTCCTGGGGGGGCCAGAGGGTCCTGCACCCCAACTTCGCAGTCAGACGTGACTCTCAGCCAGCCAGTAACACAAAAGGTTTATTAGACGACAGGAACATGGTCTAAACCAGAGCTTGCAGGTACAGAGAACAGGACCCCTCAGCTGGGTCCATTTTGGGGAGCGTGAGCCAGACAACCACGTCTGCCCTTCACTCCATGTCCCAGCCAGCCCCAAACTGAAACTCCCTCCAGTCCCTCCTCCTCTGGGCTTTGTCCCTTTCCCGGGCCAGGAGGTCACTGGATTCCTTTGTTCTCCAACCCTTTAGCTCTCACCTTGCAGGGGGGAAGGGCCAGGCCATCAGTTGCCAGGAAACAGGGTGTCACCCATTGTCTATGTCCAGACCCCTGCACACCCCTGCCCTCTAGGGCTCTGCAAGGATCATACACCCTTACCCCACCCCCTAGATACTTAAGAACTGCCTAGCGGAGACTGAGGCACCCCCACACTATTCAGAGGAAACATTAAGAACAGTCCCACTTCGTCACATCTCTCCCCCCTTCGAGATTGAACTGAGCGGGGTCACTTCAGCCAGTGACCTGGGGAAGTTCGAAGCCACCAACGTTCCCATGGATGCCCCAGCATCTCTCCCATTCCTTGGTAGGAGTTACACCAGGCCCTTCCAGTTTCACACCCTCCCTTAGGTCGGGGGTGGTCGATAGCACTCGCAGGCCGCATGTGGGAAGGTTTATGCGGCCCGTGCCCTTTGGCCACCCCAAAACCCCAGGGGGTCAAACTGGGATTGGGTCTTCTCCCCAACAAGCTGGCCAAACACAGCCACTTGGTTAGAGGACTGTTTAACTTTCTTAACAGCTTTCACTTCATCTGAGACCCTCTCAAAGCTCTCCACACTGGATCTTTCAACAGGAAAGTCAGTGGATCCATTCAGAGAAGAAAATTTCTGGCTGTTAGGAACTGAAACTTTCTCGATTAAATCACTTTCACACCCTTCAGTTGCAGTAAACTGCTTGCAAAGACTCCATGAGGATTCCTTTCCCTAGGGCTTTTCTATGCAACAATTCACCCCTCACAGAAATTCTGCTCTTACCCTCTTTACCTAGGGCTTGCTCTAGAGGAACACTTTCCTGAGCAACAACAGACTCTTTCTGGGTCTCCCTTACATCCAGAATTACCTCTGGCCCATCCGGCAGATTCCTACACAATCCCCTTTCAGGCAAACTGACAGACTTCCTAGATAAAAGGTCAGAAGCATTCTCCTTCCCTTTGCCACACACACAAGTTCAGGAATCTTTTCCTTCTTGTTACAGGTTTCCACACCCTCAGTAGGTAACACAATCACATCACCTTCCTGCTCTCCTTGTGTCCTGGCTAGGATCTCACCCTGATTAGACAGAGTTGCTGCACCCTTTCCCAACAACACCCTAGCAACAGGCAAAATACAAGCACCAGAATTGTCTGGGCTCTGGGACTTTACATAGACCCTAACTGGATGCGACCTAGTTACAGGGCCATTCTCCCGAGCAGACCCAGACTTAGGACCCTTCCCTTCCTGGGCTTTAGCTGAATCCAGAACCAGCTCTGAGACAACTGCACGACCCTCAACCGTCACAGGCTGAAAGGCCCCTTCTGTCTGCTCCACAGACAAAGAAGAGCGGGACACACTTTCTCCTTTCCCAGACACACAGCTTGGGATCTCATTCCCCTTGTCCCAGCACACAGGGCTGTTCGCAGACAACTGCTTGGAGACCAGGGTAGTTCCCTCCAGAGGCAAGTCAATACCCCTGACAGACACAGGCACATTTCCTTCACTGTCACAATTCTCCACCCAGCTAACAGGTAAGGTCCAGGGACACTCATCTTCCACTCTCCTCGCCTTCCCACCCTGCTGTCACGGAGTCCCTGGGCGATGCTCTGGAACTGCTCCCTATGAAGCCAGTCAGGACTCTGGGGCAGTCGCCTTTCTGTGAGCAGCCTGTCTGCAGGACACACAGCTCACCCGGCTTCCACCTTCCTGGGTCCGACCTCGGAGCATTCAGCATCCTCTGCCCCTCCGTGCGCTTCCCCCAGCGAGTCCGCCCAGGCAGGGCTCCTGGGGAAGCCAGAGGGTCCTGCCCCCCAACTCCGCAGTCAGACGTGACTCTCAGCCAGCCAGTAAAACAGAAGGTTTATTAGACGACAGGAACATGGTCTAAACCAGAGCTTGTAGGTGCAGAGAACAGGACCCCTCAGCTGGGTCCATTTTGGGGGCAGGGAGCCAGACAACCACGTCTGCCCTTCACTCCATGTCCCAATCAGCCCGAATCTGAAACTCCCTCCAGCCCCTCCTCCTCTGGGCTTTGATCCTTTCCCGGGCCAGGAGGGCACCTGATCCCTTTGTTCTCCAACGCTTTAGCTCTCACCTTGCAGGGAGGAAGGGCCAGGCCATCAGTTGCCAGGATTCAGGGTGTTGGCCATTCTCTGTGTCCAGACCCCTGCACACACCTGCCCTCTAGGGCTCTGCAACGATCATACACCCTTATCCCACCACCTAAAAACTTAAGAACTGCATAGGGGAAACTGAGGCACCCCCACACTATTCAGAGGAAACATTAAGAACAGTCCCACTTCGTCACACCTGCTGACTAGACAAAGCCATCAGCTCACAAGGCTGCCTAGGCTCATCCAGACTTTCCTTACCAAGCACCTTGCCACTCCCAACAGATCCCCTGCCCTGCCTGTGTCTCCCCCCACTCAGCTGGGGTCTCAGCTCCCCCTGTGCTCAGCGCTGCCCTGGCTGTCCCAGTGGGGTAGGCAGCGAGCTCGCTGCTTTCCTCACTGCATCAGAGCCAGCGTGAGCCCCCTCTCCAGTGTGCTTTGGGGCAGGGAGCATCTCTCTGTCCCACCCAACCCCAGGGGACTGGTTACAGGCAGGCAGGTAGCCCAAGCCTAGCCGCTCCTCCCTGCTGCCAGCCACGTCATCTGCATTTTCACTGACCATTTCCCTCTCCACCGATTGGTTCCCTGGATTCAAATTCAAACCCTTGGCAGTTACCGGAGCAGGGCCTGGATCCTGTCCCAAAGAGACACAGTCGACCCCCGACAGGGTCTCGCAGCTGGTGTCCTGGAGCACCCCAACTGCCAGCCAGCCCGACCCCTCCTGGGTCTGCACAGGGATCTGGGCCATAGGCAGGGCGAGGGGCTTCATCCCTGGGACCCTCACCCAGCTCACACAGCCCCTCAGCATCTGAGGCTGCACCACCAGGGGCCTGACAACAGTTCTCTCTGTCCCAGGATCTCGCCACCCCAGGAATGTCTCCCCGTTGACCATCACCTTCCGCTCCCACTGAGGGTCTGAGGGGCCTGGCCCCAGGAAACTCCACACAGACATATAGGTTGGGGTCAGGAGTGGGAGCCTGTCCACCTCCCCACCCCTCTGGCTGACGGAGTCTATGGCCTTGGGACCCAGCAAGGGAGCTAGACACCGGGGCTTTTCCACAGGGTCCCCCTGGTTCAAATCTCCAGCCTGCTCAAAGGCAGTGAGGAGGGCATCCACATCGCCCCCGTCCTTAACCAGGGGCAGCAATTTAGTCTCGAGGTTCCCTGCGGAACTGGCACCCCGGGGTCTATCCCCACTCACCCCTGGGAGGTCCCCTAGGCCTCTCTGCTCCCCCACCGCCAGTTCATGCTGCTGCTGCTTCTGCAGCTCTTTCTTGGACTCTCGCTGTCTCTCACAGTCCTCTTGCTCTCTCGGACTCAGCTCCAATCCCGTCCGTCTCCGATCCCCGGATGGGGAACCCGATCGTGAAGACCCCCGTCTGGTCGGGGACAGGAGTCTTGGGAATGCCTGGCTACTACTCCAGCTGCTCCCAGATCCTGTTATAGACCCATTTGGGGTCAGGAATCTGTTCCTTAGAGCGGTCATCCTCCTCCAGCTGCACGATTAACTGTGCTTTGGTGAACTTTCCAATGCTCAACCCTCTCTTTCTGCACAGGGTTACAATGTCCTTCTTAAGGAGACGGTGACAGACCATCACTCCGCTCTTCCCAAGTTGTTGTGGACTCACAGGCCTGTGAGCTCTCAGCTCCCCACGGGTTCCAGGGAGAACCCCTAGTGTGCCAGCCCTTCTCGAGGTCACCACCTCTTTGCCAGGGTCGAGCTGCAGACTCCTCCGCCCCGGGACCGCTCACTGCAATCCCCCGGGGGACCCTGTTACTGCAAAAGTCCTTCTCTCGGGTCACACACTTCCAGGGGTTAACCGCCCCCTGAAACCGTCTCTCTCTGAATCTTCAGTCTGACCTCAGAGCATTCAGCCTCCTCTGCCCCTCCGTGCGCTTCCCACAGCGAGTCCGCCCAGGCAGGGTCCTGGGGAAGCCAGAGGGTCCTGCCCCCCAACTCCGCAGTCAGACGTGACTCTCAGCCAGCCAGTAAAACAGAGGTTTATTAGACGACAGGAACATGTTCTAAACCAGAGCTTGCAGGTGCAGAGAACAGGACCCCTCAGCTGGGTCCATTTTGGGGGGCCGTGAGCCAGACAACCACGTCTGCCCTTCACTCCTTCTCCCCAGCCAGCCCCAAACTGAAACTCTCTCCAGCCCCTCCTCCTCTGGGCTTTGTCCCTTTCCCGGGCCAGGAGGTCACCGGATTCCTTTGTTCTCCAACCCTTTAGCTCTCACCTTGCAGGGGGGAAGGGCCTAGGCCACCAGTTGCCAGGAGACAGAGTGTCGGCCATTTATGTACCCTGGCCCTTTGCTCTGCAACAATGACACCCCCTTATCCCACCCCCTAGAGACTTAAGACATGCCTAGGGGAAACTGAGGCACCCTTACAGTATTCAGAGGAAACATTAAGAACAGTCCCGCTTCGTCACAGCCTCTAACTGGGCAGCAAGGGCCAGCTGGCAAATGGAGCAGTGATTTGGGGCAATAGGTGAGCCGCTCTCGCCAGAGCTCAATTGTCAGGCGATCCCTTTGGTTTAGGAAAAGAGCATGACTCCGGGTGCCACACCAGCCAGTTCACTCTTAGTGGAACGGCAGCTCAGTCAGGTCTGACTCTTCCCTGCCTTACGCCAGTGTAAATCAGGAATGATTTACAGTATTTAAACTGTGCCTGGATGGATTTCCTCTTCCTTAGCCCAGCACGTCACGAGCATGAGCAACAAATGACTCGCCTTCGTGCGGGGGACAAGGGGATGTTTCTGCTCTTGGCTGAAGTGGTGTAAATCCAGAGCATCCCCTTCTACTTGTCTGGAGTTACTCCAGATTTATACCAGCGGAGCTGAGAGCAGACTTTGGCCCCAGTGGCCTGGGGATGGAGAGCGGATGTAGCCACACGGGAACCTGGGCTGTCACCATCTAGGCCCAGTCGTACCAGGGTGGGATCGGACTCTGGTCCTGGGGGAGAACTCTAGCACTGAGGTGTCACGGAGTCCCCGGGCGATGCTCTGGAATTGCTCCCCATGAAGCCAGTCAGGGCTCTGGTGAAGTCTCCTCTCTGGGAGCAGCCTGTCTGCAGGACACACAGCTCACCCGGCTTCTCCCTTCCTGGGTCTGACCTCGGAGCATTCAGCCTCCTCTGCCCCTCCGTGGGCTTCCCACAGCCAGTCCGCCCGCAGAGAACAGGACCCCTGAGTTGGTTCCATTTTGGGGGGCAGTGAGCCACACAACCACGTCTGCCCTTCACTCCATGTCCCAGCCAGCCCCAAACTGAAACTCCCTCCAGCCCCTCCTCCTCTGGGCTTTGTCCCTTTCCCGGGCCAGGAGGCCACCTGATTCCTTTGTTCTCCAACCCTTTAGCTCTCACCTTGCAGGGGGGAAGGGCCCAGGCCATCAGTTGCCAGGAAACAGGGTGTCGGCCATTCTCTGTGTCCAGGCCCCTGCACACACCTGCCTCTAGGGCTCTGCAAGGATCACGCACCCTTATCCCACCACCTAGATACTTAAGAACTGCATAGGGGAAACTGAGGCACCCCCACAATATTCAGAGGAAACATTAAGAACAGTCCCGCTTTGTCACATGAGGTGAAACCTGACTCCTCGGGCTCTGAGCTCCCGCATGATCAGTGTATTTTTCATGAGGGTTTGTATAAGGGTGCCCATCACCATGGCATCTGAGCTTCAGGCTGTTTAATGGCTGCGGAAACACACTGTGGGCCTGGCCCGCAGTGAGCAGGTGAGAGAGCATGTTTGACACAGTAGCCTGCGACCGGCCTGCCCCTGGAGCAGAGCTAACGCAGTGAGCGGCTACTTACTCACACAGACTCCGCCCCCTAGGCTGTACGCTCTTCAAGGCCGTGTCTATGTTCGTACAGCGCCTGGCACAGCAGGGCCTCGATCCTGGCCTGGGCCTTCAGGTGCTGCCAGAATGTGAACATTAAACAATCGGAAAGGCTGCGCGGGGCCAGCCAGGTCACAGCCTCTCCGACCCGCACTGTCTGAGTTCACCATCCACCCATGGGCTGGGAACAGCTGGGGCCGGAAAGGAGCTGGGAGGGCTGGGGCCGGAGAGGACCTCGGCGGGGCTGGCCGACCCGGACAATGGATGCCCCACAATGCTGATGCCCCTCGTGGGCTGTGGCAGGCTGGCAGGGCCCTTGCTCTCACTGGGTCAGAGCTCTCATGAGGAGGTTCCAGAGTGACCCTGGACTTCTCACTGGTTTCACTGGCCCATCGAACCTCCCTGGGCCTGGCCCACCACTGGGGTGGGGTGTCCTAGCCATGACGGCCCCCTGCTGCCATCTGCCGGGCTGAATTCCTGTGAGCTCAGGTGAAAGGCCTTCCCAGAGCCTTTCCAGCACCCCCTCTTCCCCCCGCCTTAAGCCCTGAAATTACAGCTGCCTGCAGGACAGCGTCCCTGGCTGGAGGTGCCCAGGAGACAGCAGGGTCATGTTTACACACCAGGTTTCCCTCCGTGTGCCTGTCAGTCATTACAGCTGTCAGGATGTTGGGGGTTGTCTGGTTGCATGGCGCTGTCCCCTGGCCTCACCCAGCAGCAGCGGGCAGCTCCGCCAACCACAGCTCACCCCTGCCTGGCACCCAGGATGAGCCAGGATCCTGCCAGGTCCAGGGGGACGCAGCAGTCGTGGGAGCTCTGTACCCTGGTGGGTTCCCTTCGGGGAGCCGTCTGGGGTCAGCCAGTGCCCGAATGACCTGGGTACGTGCAATGACAAACCAACGGCCAGGCTAAACGCGATGCCGATGGGAAAGGCCAGACTTCATCCTTCGTTCAAAACCCAGCCCGGTAACGACGGAGCCAGAATTCCAGGATGTTAACGGGCCATCACCATGGAAACTAGGATTCCCCAGCAAGGCTCTGCCCCAGCGTCCCAGAGCAGAGGTGGTCCCGTAGCCAGGGCCGTGGTAAGAGGGGAACGTGCAAGCCTGGGACCCGTGGGTCTGGCCGAGGTGACCCGTGTGCTGCGAGGTGCTGGGAACAGCTCGGACCATCCGTGCTGGCTGGGAAGGGGTGACAGCGTTTTGTGGCCTTTCGAGGCAGGTTGTGGCTGGCCTGGGGGCGGAAGGAGGCCGGGCATGAGACCCAGTGTCCAGACAGTGCTGGCCGCCTCCAGTCAAGGCCTGGGAAATACTAGACGCCAGGAGGGTGCAGCCCGCTAGCCCAGGGTAGACGAGAAAGCTGAGGGGCCAGGAAGACAGCTCCCAGGAGGAGCCAGCTGCCCTGTTACTTATTCACGGCTGCTGGTAAGGGGAAGGGCGCTGGGATACCTGCCTGCAGACCGTTCCTGGACCCTGCCAGGGGGCACCGTCTCTCACATCTGCTGCTGGCTTGTAGATGGATCCAAAACCTGAATCTCCAGCCCTCTGGCTGCTGGAGGAGAGAGGGAAATTGCTGCTTCTTCCCAAAGCCTGCCGAACTCACCGCCACAAGGGAGTGGAAGCTTAGCAGGATTCCAAAAAGTACATGGTGTTTATAGGGCCTGTGAGAGCCCGCACAACTCTGAGACAAGATACACAATGTACAAGGGCTCTCGCCCCTCCTGCTTTCCAGTACAAGCCAGCAATAACAGCCCGAGGCTAGGACGGGATTTCTCCCAGGCAGATGCCACACGTGCACGCTAAGAAGCTGCTTGTGCTTTGCTCCAAAGGAGCCGGTGCTGACCGCTGTCAAACACACAAGTCAGAGTCAGATTGGGTCCCTGGGCTGGTCCAGTCTGAGATTTCCTATGGTCTTAATTTCTAGTTAATTGTCTGCCCTTCTCGGGGTGGGGTGCGGGGGAATCATCCATCACTATTGTGAGCGGGCAGGGCAGGTAGCTACCAGGGTATTTGTGTAGGACTCTGTCCACAGCAGTGGGGTTGGGAACTCCCAGGGCTCCTGGTGTCCAGCCCAAAGGACAGGACATCAGTACGGCATTGATGGGTACCCCCGGAGCCTGCCTCGCCGAGTCTGTCAGTTCTGTTTGAGCAAACACCGAGAAGCACAGTGTGTGTATAAACAACCCAAGAACACCGAGTGCAGGCCAGACATGGGGGACTCTGTCCCAGGAAACAGCGACTCTGAAAAAGGTTTGGGGGTCATGGTGGATAATCAGCTGAACACGAGCTCCCAGGGGGACTCTGAGGCCAAAAGGGCTAATGTGATCCTGGGCTGCATCAACAGGGGGATCTCGAGGAGAAGCAGGGAGGTTATTTTATTTCTGTATTGGGCACTGGTGCGACTGCTGCTGGAATCCTGTGTCCAGTTCTGGTGCCCATGGTTCAGGAAGGATGCTGATAAATTGGAGAGGGGTCAGAGAAGAGCCACGAGAAGGATTAGAAGCTTAGAAAACCTGCCGTATTGTGAGAGACTCCAGGAGCTCCATCTATGTAGCTCAACGAAGAGAAGGATCAGTGGTGATGTGATCCCAGTCCGTGCGTACCTGCGTGGGGAACACATGGTTTTGTTAATAGAGAGGCTCTTCTAGCTGGCAGACAAATGTATAAGACGATCCAATGGCTGGAAGGTGAAGCTCGACACATTCAGACGAGAACCGTTGTGTGAATGTTTAATGGGGAGGGTAATTAACAGTTGGGACAACTTCCCAAGGGCTGTGATGGCTTCTCCACTGCTGGAAATCTTAAAATTGAGATCAGGATGTTTTCTTTCCAGAAGATCTGGTCTAGTTCAAACAGGAATTAATGCAGGGAGGCCCTAGGGGCTGTTCTTATGCAGGTCAGATGATCATGATGAGCCCTTCTGGCTTTGCAATTGATGTATCATTGCACAGGCTTTGAACCCAGGGCCTTCAGCATTCAAAGCATGGGCATCTGCAAGTCAAAGTAAAGGAGTAACTCCATTAGCTGGCAGCAGTAGTAGGCTCTTCTCCTCTTACAGACCAGCCACTTGAGGGGGACGTGCCCCACGTGGGGCTGGCATGGGTTACGTATGCAAAGCCTGGAACAGCTCTCCCCTAACTTGCGGTCCCCAAGAAGGGATTCCAGAGGAAAAATAGCCCTTTAATGGAACAGAGCCTTAATGATAATTTTCCTTTGTACTGCGGGGGCTCCCAGAGTCTCCAGCCGAGAGCGGGGCCCCACTGTGCCAGGCGCTGCATAAACACCTGGTGAGAGATGGTCCCTGCCCCAAGGAGATCACCGTCTAAATAGCTGTGAAGGGGGCAGGCCAGAGATCTTTGGGGAGGGGAGTTCAGATGTGCAGGTTCAGGGGGCCAAGCGGGAGAAGAAGGGGCTGTGGGAGTTGAGTGGGGAGGAGGGAAGCTGGCGAATGAGCCTGGGGCAGCTGAGAGGGGTGAGAGGAAGGGGACCAGCAGCCAATGGCAAAGCAGCCAAAGCAGACTGCGTGGGAGCGGAGAGACTCGGGATCTCTGGAGCTTGCAAAGTTGGGGTGGGGGAGGTGTGCTGGGTCCAGGTGAAGGTCAAAGGGTGGGATGTGGGGGAGGATTTTGACTGGCAGGCTTTGGGGGTCAGGGGAGGCGTAAAAGCATACGGCAGCTGGATCCTTCCTGCAAAGGCTTGGCCCTGGGAGAAAGAAGGACTTTTGCAGTAACAGGGTCCCCCGGGGGATTGCAGTGAGCGGTCCCAGGGGCGGAGGAGTCTGCAGCTCGACCCTGGCAAAGAGGTGGTGACCTCGAGAAGGGCTGGCACACTAGGGGATCTCCTGGAAACCGTGGGGCGCTGAGAACACACAGGCCTGTGAGTCCACAACAACTTGGGAAGAGCGGAGTGATGGTCTGTCACCGTCTCCTGAAGAAGGACATTGTAACCCTGTGCAGGAAGAGAGGGTTGCGCATTGGAAAGTTCACCGAAGCACAGTTCATCGTGCAGCTGGAGGAGGATGACCGCTCTAAGGAACAGATTCCTGACCCCAAATGGGGCTATAGCAGGATCTGGGAGCAGCTGGAGTGGGAGCCAGGCATCCCCAAGACTCCTGTCCCCGACCAGACGGGGGTCTTCACGATCGGGTTCCCCATCGAGGGATCAGAGACGGACGGGATTGGAGCTGAGTCCGAGAGAGCAAGAGGACTGTGAGAGACAGCGAGAGTCCAAGAAAGAGCTGCAGAAGCAGCAGCAGCATGAACTGGCGGTGGGGGAGCGGAGAGGCCTAGGGGACCCTCCAGGTGTGAGTGGGGATAGACCCCGGGGGGCCAGCTCCGCAGGGAACCTCGAGACTAAATTGCTGCCCCTGGTTAAGGAGGGGGGGGGGATGTGGATGCCCACCTCACTGCCTTTGAGCAGGCTGGAGATTTGAACCAGGGGGACCCTGCGGAAAAGCCCCGGTGTCTAGCTCCCTTGCTGGGTCCCAAGGCCATAGACTCCGTCAGCCAGATGGGTGGAGAGGTGGACAGGCTCCCACTCCTGACCCCAACCTACATGTCTGTGTGGAGTTTCCTGGGGCCAGGCCCCGTGGACTCCCAGGGGGAGCAGAAGGTGAAGGTCAACGGGGAGACATTCCTGGGGTGGCGAGATCCTGGGACAGAGAGAACTGTTGTCAGGCCCCTGGTGGTGCAGCCTCAGATGCTGAGGGGCTGTGTGAGCTGGGTGAGGGTCCCAGGGATGAAGCCCCTCGCCCTGCCTATGGCCCAGATCCCTGTGCAGACCCAGGAGGGGTCGGGCTGGCTGGTCATTGGGGTTCTCCAGGATATCGGCTGTGAGACCCTGTTGTGGGATGACTGTGTCTCTTTGGGACAGGATCGAGGCCCTGCTCCTGTAACAGCCAAGGGTTTGAAGTTGGATCCAGGGAACCAATCGGCGGATTGGGAAATGGTCAGTGAAAATGCAGATGACCTGGCTGGCAGTGGGGAGGAGCGGCTAGGCTCAGGCTACCTGCCTGCCTGTAACCAGACCCCTGGGGCTGGGTGGAACAGAGAGATGTTCCCTGCCCCCCTGCACACCGGAGAGGGGGCTCGCGGTGGCTCTGATGCTGTAACGAGAGCAGAGAGCTCGCTGCCTGCCCCCACTGGGACAGTAAGGGCAGCGCTGAGCATGGGGGGAGATAAGATCCCAGCTGAGGGGGGGACCCACAGGCAGGGCAGGTCGGCTGCCAACCAGGTTCGCTTTGTCCAGAGGCGCTACTGGGAAGTGAGTCCACGGCAGGGAGGGAGCGACCAGGGACAGGGCTTAGCGGGGCTGTGACCCCAGGCCCAGCCAGCGAGAGGGAACAGGTCCCGCTCCCTTCCCCAGCAGCTGAATTCCAGACCAAGCCACAGAAGGATCCCTCCTTGGAGGAGCTGAGGGAACGTGCTGGCCACAGGCTGCAAATCCCCTTGGGGAAGGCTGCAGGGACAGATTCCCATGGGAGAAGGGATTCCTGTACCGGGAATGGGCTCCCCCAGGGGAAGAAGAACTGTGGGGGATCAGGAGGCAGCTGGGGGTGCCCCAGAAGTGTCACCGCAGGCTGTCGTACCTGGCCCACGATGTCCCTCTGTTGGATCATATTAAAGAAGTTCTGTATTAAAATCACAAATGAATTTGATTCCCCATAGTTTAAATTTCAGGGTATTACTAATTAAGAGGTCTCTTGGTTTTTGGTACTGTTTCTCTCCCTCTATGTGTGAAACTTGCAAGCTGCTAATTGCGTTAGTACATTCTAAGACAGAGTCTGTTCTCAAAGCAATTCACACAGAGAGAGACTCAAAGCAATACTCTGTAACAACAGAAACAGCACCCAGAGACTCCCCGCCCTTTTGTTGTATTAACAATTGTGATTAAAATAGAGGTAGAGGATGTATGTGGATGGATGCTTGGTGTGAATAATAACTGAATGATCAGGGAGGTGCCAGCCTAAGAATCCAGTGTCCATCGGCTGAAGAAGGCATCAAGTGGAAATAACCAGAGGACCCCCGGAGGGCAGACTGGAATCCACCCAACATCCTCAGGAATGGGAGAACCAAAGAACAACATAACATCTGGCAGCACGGAGCCGTCAGGAACGTGCCATCTGCTGATTGATTCAGCAACAGCATGATGAAGCAATTCCCACAGACTGGCCTAGGAAGAAATTCCTATAAAAATGGACTCTAGAAAGTGAGAACTTCGGGGTCTGATTCTGCAAACCAACTTCCAGGAGCATCAGATGAGCATCTGACAAGGCCCTGCTCCCTGCTCATGTCCAGGCCACCTGGCCAGTGGCTTGGCATGAGCAACTCTAAGGCTGGTAACTATGATAACAACCTTGCAGAACCTGTGTGTGTGTGTGTGAGAATGTGTGTGTGTGTGTGTGTGTGTGTGTATGAATGAATGTGTGAATAAATATGAGATTGAATGGAATGTTATAGCTATAACTAACTGCTTACTATGATTCTTTCTGTATTCACAATAAACGTGGCATTTTGCCTTTTTCCCTTTTAATAAGATCCTGCTGGTTTTTAATTTATTGGTATAACACCTCTCTTGGGACACCAGGGGATCCAGGCCCCAGGCAGTGGCTGCTGCAGAACTGTGACTGGCCCGGAGTTTGGGACGCAGCCCGGCACCACGGCAGGTCCTGCGACCCCGGCCAGAGGGGGGGGATAAGGCCGGGATAAGGGTGAAGCCCCCTTGAGACCCCTGCCCATCATAGAGGAACCTTTCCAGAAGGTGGCTCTGGACAAAGTGGGGTCCCTCAGCAAGGCGACCTGCTCGGGGAACAAATACGTCCTGGGGGTGATGGATTTCGCCACCCGCTACCCAGGGGCGGGGGCTTTGTCCTCCACCGAGGCAGACACTAGGGCAGACGTGCTGCTGACCATCTTCAGCAGAGGGGGGGTCCCCAGAGGGGTCCTTACAGATCAGGGGTCCAATGTCCTGTCAGCCCTGCTCCGGGGCTGGTGGGAGAAATGGGGGGTCTGGCCCACCTGGGCCTCTGCAGGTCACCCTCCGTCCCACGGGCTGGTGGAGAGAGTTTATGGGACCCTGGGGATAATGCTGAGGACCTCTATGAATCAGCATCCGCAGGATGGGGACAAGGACCTGCCCCATCTGTGGTACGGGGACGTGCCCCAGGAATCCACCGGGTTCTTCCCTTTGAGCTGCTGTGTGGGAGGAGAGTGAGGGGACCCCTGGACCTGGTAAGGGATGGTTGGGAGGAGAACGGGGAAGACCCCCTCGTGGATCTCTTCCCTGAGGTGGGAGCCAATCCTCCCATCATGTGTCCCCTGTTCAGAGTCACTAGGAAAACAGCCCAGAACCTGGAGAGGGAGATCAAGGACATGCTGGCTTTAGAGGTGATCCAGCCATTCAACAGCTCATGGGCCACCCGTGGGGCTGGTCCCCAAGAAAGACGGGTCGAGCTGGTTCTGTGGGGACTATCGGAAGCTTCAAGCCAACACCGTGTCCGATGCCTACCCCAGGCCTAGGCCTGGTGAGATTCTAGACAAGCTGAGGGGGGTGCAGAACTTGGCCCTGGCATCCATTGAGGACGTCGGTGTCTTTAGCCAAGCCTGGGAGGAACACGTGTCCCAGGTGAAGAGGGGGCTGGGCTGCCTCCGGGAGGCAGGACTGACGGTGAAAGCTGGAAGGTGGAAGGTGGGGATGGCAGAGGCATTGTATCTGGGCCACAAGGTAGGGAGTGGCTGCCCAAGGCCAGAGCTGGCCAAGGTCAAGATGGGGGCTCTTAACCAAGAGAGCCTGAATTGCAGCCCTCCAGACCGGAGCGCTGGGAGAAAACCCGATCCCAGTTTGACCCCCGGCGGTTTTGGGCTGGAAGAAGGGCACGGGCCACATAAACCTTCCCACACGCGGCCTGCGAGTGCCATCGAGCACACCCGACCTAAGGGAGGGCGTGAAACAGGAAGGGCGTAAAACTGGAAGGGCCTGGTGTAACTCCCACCAAGGAATGGGAGAGATGCTGGGGCATCCATGGGAATGTTGGTGGGTTCGAACTTCCCCAGGTCACCGGCTAAAGTGACCCTGCTCAGTTCGATCTTGAAGGGGGGAGAAATGTGACAAAGCAGGACACTTCTTAATGTTTCCTCTGAATATTGTGGGGGTGCCTCAGTTTCCCCTAGGCATTTCTTAAGTCTCTAGGGGGTGGGATAAAGGGGTGTAATTGTTGCAGAACAAAGGGCCAGGGTACATAAATGGCCGACACTCTGTCTCCTGGCAACTGATGGCCTGGGCCCTTCCCCCTGCAAGGTGAGAGCTAAAGAGTTGGAGAACAAAGGAATCCAGTGACCTCCTGGCCCGGGAAAGGGACAAAGCCCAGAGGAGGAGGGGCTGGAGAGAGTTTCAGTTTGGGGCTGGCTGGGGACGAGGAGTGAAGGGCAGACGGGGTTGTCTGGCTCACAGCCCCCAAAATGGACCCAGCTGAGGGGTCTGGTTCTCTGCACCTACAAGCTCTGTTTTAGACCATGTTCCTGTCGTCTAATAAACCTTCTGTTTTACTGGCTGGCTGAGAGTCACGTCTGACTGCGGAGTTGGGGGGCAGGACCCTCTGGCTTCCCCAGGACCCCGCCTGGGCGGACTGGCTGTGGGAAGCGCACGGAGGGGCAGAGGATGCTGAATGCTCCGAGGTCGGACCCAGGAAGGTGGAGCTGGGGGAGCTGTGTGTCCTGCAGACCAGGCTGCTCCCCGAGAGGAGACTTCCCCAGAGTCCTGACTGGCTTCGTAGGGAGCAGTTCCAGAGCATCGCCCGGGGACCCCGTGACAAAGACATCTAGATTTGTAAAGGTATTTAGGCACCTAGTTGATATCAATGGGGAATCCCATGGGTGTTAGGGGCCTAGATGCTTCCAAAAATCCCACCACAGCCCTTGGTGAGTTGTTCCAATGGTTAATTACTCACTGAGCTGGTTTTTTGTTTTTTTTTGTTTTTTAAAAAACACCCCTTATTTTAAAAAACACCCCAGTCATTGGGCTTTGTTCTGTCTTTGCTAAGAGCCATCTGCTATAATAAACCTCTTCCCCATGTAGGTTCTTGTAGCCTGTGATCTAGTCCCCTCTTAACCTTCTCTTTGATCGGCCTATAACGTTCAATCTCTTCTCACTGTAAGGACGGGGCTGGCCTTCGTGCTCAGGCAGAGAACTCGCGGGAGAGGAACTTGAAGCAGAAATAAGAACTGGGAGAGGGCACCGAGATGACATGTAATGGTGAGCGGTCACATTCCCCATGATAATCCATGCGTGCTCCTCCCCAGGGACCTCGGTGTGTCACAATGCAGCAAGGGGCGCAGCGACCTCGCCCAGCGGGGAAGCCACCAGGGCTGGTAAGTCACCCCAATTGCCCTAAAGACTTTGCCCCAATGCCTGGGGTTGATGGTGGCTTCTGTGGGGTGCTGCATGGAACGGGTTGGAAGCTCCTGGTTCAGGCTTCTCCCAAGGATGGGGACGCACAGCCAGGGGTTGCCCAGGAAGGCCTGGGGTTCTGGGGCATCAGAGGTGCTGTGTGTGCAAAGAGACACTCACCTGCACAGAATTCTCTGGCTGGTGTCACACGGGAGATCAGGCTAGGTGATCACGAGCGACCCTTCTGGAGTGAGATTTGAGACGGTTTCAGGGCCGAGGCAGAGTCCAGTTGAGGGATGCCAGAAAGGGAGGGGGGGGAGGGCAGAGTGCTATGCCCTCCCACTTTTTACGAGGGCTGTCCATTAATCACAGTTAACTCATGCGATTAACTCAAAAAAGTTAATCATGATTCATCGCAGATTTAATTGCACGGTTAAACTGTAGAATACCATTTGAAATGTATTAAATATTTGTGGATGTTTTTCTACATTTTTAAATATATTGATTTCAATTACAACACAGTCTACAAGTGTAGAGCGCTCACTTTATACTATTTTTTATTACAAATATTTGCACTATAAAAATGGCAAACAAAATAAATAGTATTCTTCAGTTCACCTAATGCAAGTACGGTTGTGCGATCTCTTTGCCGTGAAAGTGCAACTTACAAATGTAGATTTTTTTTTTGTTTTGTTACATAACTGCACTCAAAAACAAAACAAAGTAAAACTTCAGTGCCTAGAAATCCACTCAGTCTTACTTCTTGTTCAGCCAATCACTCAAACAACCAAGTCTGTTTACATTTACGGGAGATCATGCTGCCTGCTCCTTGTTTACCATGTCACCTGAAAGCGAGAACAGGCATTCGCATGGCACTTTTACGGCCAGCATTGCAAGATATGTAAGTGCCAGACATGCTAAACATTCACATGCCCCTTCATGCTTCGGCCACCATTCCAGAGGACATGCTTCCATGCTGATGACGCTCGTTAAAAAAATAATGCATTAGGTAAATTTGTGAGTGAACTGCTTGGGGGAGAATTGTACGTCTCCTGCTCTGTTTTACCCGCATTCTGCTATATATCTCATGTTCTAGCAGTCTCCGGTGATGACCCAGCACATGTTGTTTGTTTTAAGGACACTTTCACTGCAGATCTGACAAAACGCAAAGAAGGTACCGATGTGAGATTTCTAAAGACAGCTACAGCACTCGACCCAAGGTTTAAGAATCTGAAGTGCCTTCCAAAATCTGAGAGGGACGAGGTGTGGAGCATGCTCTCAGAAGTCTTAAAAGAGCAACACTCCGATGCGGAAACTACAGAACCCGAACCACCAAAAAAGAAAATCAACCTTCAGCTGGTGGCATCTGACTCAGATGATGAAAATGAGCATGCGTCAGTCTGCACTGCTTTGGATCGTTACTGAGCAGAACCCGTCATCAGCATGGACGCACGTCCTCTGGAACGGTGGTTGAAGCATGAAGGGACATATGAATCTTTAGCGCATCTGGCACATAAATATCTTGTGACACCGGCTATAACAGTGCCATGCGAACGCCTGTTCTCACTGCCAGGTGACAGTGTAAACAAGAAGCGGGCAGCATTATCTCCCGCCAATGTAAACACACTTGTTTGTCTGAGCGACTGGCTGACCAAGAAGTAGGACTGAGTGGACTTGCAGGCTCTAAAGTTGTACATTGTTTTATTTTTCAATGCAGTTATTTTCTGTACGTAATTCTACATTTGGAAGTTCACCTTTCACGATAAAGAGATCGCATGACAGTGCTTCTGTGAGGTGAATTGAAAAATACTATTTCTTTTGTTTTTTACAGTGCAAATGTTTGTAATAAAAATAAGTATCAAGTGAGCGCTGTACGCTTTGTATTCTGTGTTGTAATTGAAATCAATATATTTGAAAATGTAGAAAATATCCAAAACTATTTAAATAAATAATGTTCTATTATTAACAGTGTGATTAATTGCATGATTAATCATGATTAATTTTTTTAATCGCTTGATAGCCCTACTCTTTACCTACCTTAAGGGCGAGCAATGGGGCGAAGGGGGTGGAGAGGAGTGAGCAGAGGGCGGGGCCTCAGGGGAAGGGATGGGAAGGGGGCCTCAGGAGGAAGGGGCGGGGCCTCAGGGAGAAGGGGTGGGGCCTCAGGAGTGTGGGGGGCAGGGCCATGGTTCGGGCACCTGTGCCCACCCCTCACCCCCCACCTTTAGGGCACTTCTGCTGCTCTTGGTCCAGTCTTGATTTATGCTACATGTCCTTTGTGCTGAGTGACAGTATTTTTGGGGCCGTATCAAGAAGGTCTGGAATTAGGAATGCTGAGATCCGGGGTCATCTGTGACTGCAAAATTCATCTGCCGAGCCTAGCGCAATGGGACCCAATCCCCGATCGGCACCGCTGTAATAGAAATAACCCCATCTCCGCTGCCCACGGGGCTTGGTTGGATTTTCTTCGTGGGTGGTCCCTGTGGGGTGACTGGATCTGAGCATCTTTCTCCTCGTTGGCAAAGGGGAATGGGAGACACGGGAAGAAAGTAAGAAGGGTGGGAGTCGCCAGGTGGCGCAGTTGCCTGTTACCAATCTTCTTTCTAAGGGTGTGAGCACTGTTCGGTCTTTGAAGCAATGTGGCGTTGTTGTTCGGTTTTGCGATGCACGTTCATTCTGGGGGACACTGTTGCAAACAGCAGGAGAGTTTTTTCTCTGACTTACTAGAGTCAGTTCTTGGGGCAGTTGCTCCCTGGGAACCAGACATTGGTGTTTGGGCTGTGATGCCTGAAAGAGGAGTTTGCTGGCCTGCCACCTCTGCTCCAGGACTGGTGCAGGGGGTGTAAACAAACAAACTAAACTAGGAAAATACTTCTCCAGCAAGGAGCCAACCTGCGCGGCCCTGAGACCTGTGGCCGCTTGGCAAAGGGGCGACAGGTAGCTACAGTCGAGGGGAGCCCAGTGCGGTTGTGTCGCGTATGTGCCACGTCAGGTATAAGTGTCTAAGGTGTGTAGCTTGCACCAGTCCGACACCCAGTGCTGCAATAAAATGAGGGTTAGTTGCATTATGCCAGCACTGAGTTTGGTGCGGCGGTTTCCTGGGGTTGCCCGCGGCTTAATCACTGAGGGTGGAGGAGGGGAAGGCGCACACGCCCGTGAGCTGTGTGCAGGGGATCCGTGGGGAGGGGGAAGCTCCCGAGTGCTGGGAGACGTCAGCAAGGCCGGTAGAGGAGGGACGGGCAGGTTGTGAGAAGAATCCCGGGCATCTCCTCTCCCTGACGGAGCAAGCGGCGCTCGGGCGTGATGGGGCGTGTGCTGCTGGGCCATTTGTACATGCCTCGGGTGCCTCTACGCACCCGGGACGTGTGTTAATGGTCCGGTAGAGCAGGCCCCAGCACGCCTCATGCCACTGCGCGTGGCTCCCCTCCCCACAGCTGCAACCCAGGTGGAGAACAGCACACGGGGTGGGAAGCTCTTGGCACCTGGCCGGGACGAGAAAAGGCTGCAGCAGGCCGCGGAGGAGGAGGACTGCTGGCCTCTGAATCTCCTCCTGGGGTCTTCCCCCTCCTCCAGGCAGTGAGCATCCTGCCAGGACAGGACTCCCCCTGGAGCCACATTCATGCTGTGTGGGATCAGCCAGAGGGGATGCTGCAGAGCAATGGATGGATGGTGCTAATTCCACTGGGTAGCCCTGCGGCCCCCATCGCTCTCCTGCCAGCCTGGGGAGCGGAGTCTGGGACTGATCCTGAGGCTCCTGGGGGAGGGGGGGGAGCGCAGAGCCCCAGGCGCTGCATGGATGGAATTTGGGGTGCACACCTTACCCCTGATTGTCATGGTGCAGTGGGATGTGGGTGTGTTGTGAGGATCATGGGGGCTGGGGGGAGGCGATAGGCTGACTTTGAATGTGCCCCATCCTAGCTGTTCCTTTTCTTCCTGCCTGAGCAGTGACCAGACCTGGAGCTTGAGGGTCTGTGGCGGGATCTCGCCTTCGCTTCTTGCACAATCGTAACAGGCTCCTCTTCCCGCTCGTTACATCCAGAAAACCCGGGAGGCCCCGGAGCTGGTCCGAACCCTCACAACATGGAGTCCTTCCCTGGGCCCACTCCAAAATCCATGGGGCTCTCCAGTGGCATCCGCAGGCTTTGGATCAGGCCCTATTTGGAGAGTTGTTTGAAAACCCTCCCTTGAAAGCTTCTTCAGTGGTATCAGAGTCGTGGGTGGGCAGAGCCCAGTGGCGGGGTCCTGCCGCTCTCGGGATGTGCTGTGAACGTTCAATCCTGTTACCTCCCGAAAGCTATGCGGGGGAGAGAAAGGAGAAGAGCAAAAAGGCAGAAAAATGCAGCTTCTCTCTCTCCCCCTGTGCAGACCGTGGGTGCAATGCCTGGCCCGTGGCCCAGCTGGCCACGCTGGGGCCCCGGCTGGACTCCCCGGGCTCTAGGAAATGTTTGGCCAGGTGGCATGAATTTCCCTCTGACCAATCTGCTTGAAGCAAATCTTAAAGTAAGACTGGGCCCCCAGGGACTCGCTCCCGGCTCAGTGGAACGGGTCACAGAAGGTGCTGAGAGTTTGGGGTTGTCCTGGCTGGCCAAGCTGGGCCCGTCCTAGAAAGAAGGCAAGAGAGAAAGAGGTGGGGATGGAAGTCGAAAGACGAGGGTCACGTTTCAGGAGTTGCTCAGGACACAGCCATGTCCATGTCAGCTGGTTCCGTGTCCTGGTGGTGCTTTCCAGGAGAGAGCCTGGGCTTCCACCAGGGCCAGCGCCGGGCTAGGGACCATACTGCGGGCCCTGAGCTCGTGCTGACCAAGCTGAGCTCCATCTAGCGGCTAATTGTCAGTGAATGGTGACTTGGGAGGGGGGCCTTAAAGGAACCCGACTTTCAGAAAGGGCTGAGCGCACACGCCCACACACACATGCATACGGAAATCAGGGCCCTTTCTGATGTCCCACGTTGGGCGCTGATCGTCAAAGCTCCCTGAGTCACTACTCTCTTGAAAATTTTGGCCCAAATATCTGCCCCTCCTTGATGCCTGGGTGACGCTGGCAGACCAGGTCATGCCAGCGTGTGTTCAGGCCAATTCACTGTGTACGAGTATCGATCCAAGTGATTGTTGAAGGTAGAACAGTGCATGTGGGGCTCAGACTCCATAAAACTGATGGGACATTACGCACAGTGTTTTCTTTTTATCTGTGTCCTGTTATAATGTCCTAGCAAACAGTTACACTGCAGACACCCTTGTGACTAAATGACCCATCGGACATCAAAGAAGCCTTGTGGAATGCTAATGACGGACTTTATCAGAAAAGTGCCAATTTCACAGCAAACGCCCATTGTGTGCGACCACCGGAGATCAGAGACTTGAAGTACGCTCCTTGCTCACCATCATCAAAGGAAAAGCCCACGTGGGTAGAGATGCCGTTTGCCAGAAGCTGGGAATGGGTGACAGGGGATGGATCACTTGATGATTCCCTGTTCTGTTCATTCCCTCTGGGGCACCTGGCATTGGCCACTGTCGGAAGACAGGATACTGGGCTAGATGGACCTTTGGTCTGACCCAGTCTGGCCGTTCTTATGTTCTCGTTTTTGGTGAGAAGAAGCTCTCAGTGTGGATTCAAAGAAAGATCCTTCAGAGACAATCTGGGTACCCTGAAGACTTCTGGGAAACGCAGTTTATTACATCACTGCCGCCATTTGGAGTTACAAACTGTGACGCACCTGTGCAGATATGTTACCTGCTTTAACCTCTCAGTAACTCTCCGTTCCTTTCCATAGCTAATAATCCCTCGGTCAGTGTACTCTAGAATTGGCTGCCAGAGGAGTCTTTGGTGTAAGACCCAGAGACCCCAGATCAATTGGTAACGTGACCGGTCTCTTGGGCCTGGGAGCAAGTGGTGTGATTTTTGGTGTCAGTGACCATTATCACAAAGACCAGTTTGTCTGGGTGGCAGGATGGGCTGACGAGTCTAAGGGGGCTGTCTGTGACTCCAGGATAAGACAGATCCAGGAGTTCACATTTGTTCCTTGGCTTGGTGCGATCTAATTATAGAACACACCCCCAGCTTGCGGTGTCTGCCCTGGCTCTGACAGTCTGCCCTGAGGTCGGCATTCACGGGTGTAATTTGCTCTTTGTGACACTGAGTTTTGTTCCTCGTGGGTTACGTGACCAAGGGACCCAGCTTAGAAAGGAAGTTGCAGAGCTCTTCGGCTGGTTTCCTGGCCTCCGGACAGTCTCTCCTTTCCCGTGATGGGGTTCAGGCTGGCTGTGCCTTTTAGGCTGCGGTATTAATAGCTGCTCCCCAAATCCAAGCACGTGCTCTCTTATGAGCACTGGTGTGCTAACGCACGCTGAACGCCTGCCGGGTGTTTAAGTGACGACCCGCCAGCAAGCACCAGGATGGTACCTACAGGTGCCTTGGTGGTGCTTGGGGCAGATTTTAAGACCTGCACAAATCACCCTGGGTCTCGACACGCTGCTCAGCCTAGCCACGGTGACTGGGGACATGCTCGGTGTCTTTGCTGGGAGCATTTGTCTTCCAGGTGCAGAGGGCTGGGCTTTCCGGGGCTGTGAATCCAGACCTGCCTGGGCATCGAACGTTCTGTGTCAAGGGGGGAAAACGTTTATACGGTGAATTAGAAACTGACAGGAGACAGACTGTGTGGACAGCAGGAGAGTCTGACAGCGAATGTAAGCCAGACGCAGGTCCCATGCGCAGCTCTGCCGGTGCCCCTCAGTCCCAACCCACAGCCCCCTGCTAGCCCAGCCCTGGGCTCCCCCTCCCAGCTCTGCCGGTGCCCCTCACTCCTGCAGCCCCCTGCTAGCCCAGCCCTGGGCTGCTCCCAGCCAGCTCTGCCGGTGCCCCTCACTCCCGACCCGCAGCCGTCTCTCCTATTACCGTCTTGGCTCCCTCCTGAGCCGTGCCGGTGGATCGTGCCAAAGCGCGTGGCTGTTCTTGATCAAAGCTCCCGCGGGCTCTGAGCCACCTGATCCTGCTCTCGCTTGTGGGCCCGCAGGGTAATTAGTCCTGGCCGCCCTCAACCCCGGCTCTCGCTGGCTTGAAGGCCCAGACCCCCTGGATGGGCCAGGCCCCTCCCTGCCTGCTCGCCGGTGCAGGGGCCTGCGTGGCTGACGAGCTCTCACCCTGGCCTGGCTTCCTTTAACAGCCTCTTGCCGCGGTGGGCAGCCCCTGAGCAGGGAGCTGGCCGTGCGCTTGGCCTCGCAGGCTGTCATTATGTCATTGCTTCTCCCCCCGCTGGAAAGTCCCTGCACATGGAGCCGTGGGGCTGAGGGCCACCGCACGCAGCTGCAGGCAACCACATGAGAGCCGGCAGCTCCCCCTAGATTACAGGGCTCCGGGCGTCGCCCCAGCCCAGCTCCAGGAGAGCTCGCTCCCGGCCCCTTTCAGCTGGCTCCTGCCTGGCCCCCCCTTCCATGGCTGCCTCTCCGCCGGCCCCAGCCCCCTCGGCTCTCCTGCCCTCCCGCTCGCTTGGCGGTGGGGGGCTCGGCTTCCTCGCTGGCCCTGCCCCCCCCGGGCTTCCCTTGGCAGCTGCCTCTGTGTCGCCAGCCCCCCGCCCTGCGCCGCTGGGGCGCCAACCCCCCGGCGATCTCAGCCCAGCACCTGCGGCGGGTCAGGGGGAGCTGAGCCCGAAGCAAGGCTGTGCTCCCCAGTGGGAAGCGGGGCTGGGGGGGGGGTTCCCCCAGCTCCTGCGTCCCTGTTGCCCCCTGTCTTCCCCCCCATGGTGGCCTCCAGGGCCCCCCTTCTCCTTGGGGGGAGAAGGAATTTCTTCAGGTGCATTCTTCACAAATGGCTGACCTGGTCGGGGAGCTCTTCCCCCCCCCCCCCAGCTGCTTTTCTGGGGGGGCTCCCTTCCCCCACGCAGGCACTGCTCAGCCTTTTAATGGTGGCAGCTGCTTCCTGAGTGCCCCCGCCCCCCCCACCCCCTGCAGAAGCCTCTCCCCATCCCTGCCTTCTCCCAGCCCGTTCTGGGGAGGGGACGACACCCTTCCAGGGTGCATCTGTCCCTACAGTGTGCTCTCGCCTGTCACTGCGGGGTGTGGGGCAGGATGAGCCCAGGCCTGGGAGGTGAGCGAGGGGAGACACGGGGACCGGCCCTCGACCCACGGAGCCCCCCTGAGCGAGCGTCCCCCCCTCGCCACGGGCGGAGTAACATTCTCCCCTTCCCAACGTCCCCGCCGGCTGCGCGGGGGGCAAAAGCGACCCCTGTGATGAGGACAAGCAGCGTCACCCCGGGGGCCCTGGCCCCTCCCGAAATGCCAGAGCCCCCTCCCGCTGGGGAGCCCCCCGAGGCTGAACGCCTGCCCGTGCGTGTGGGCAGAAAGGGGGGCGGATTCCAGCCGCATGGCCTGGCGGCTGCTACCCACCGACGGTCCCCTAGTGCCCTGGCACTACGGCCTGGCTGATTCCCCACCGCCGAGCCCTGCTGTGGGTGGAGATCAAACCGTGCCCGAGCAGTGGGGCACATGCTCCCCCCTGGGGTAACTGTGTGGGCCTCAGCAGGGCGACGCCAGGTGTGCTCGGTCCTGGAAGCCACATGGCGAAGGGCAGGACGGGGGGTGGATCCCAGGCGTGGCATTGTTGTCTAGGGCTCCGGCATGATTTGTAACACTCCGGGGCCAGGCCGACCTCGGTGTCTAATTCATTCCAATCCTCCCCGCAGTGCTGACCGCCTGGCGTCCTCCCGGGCCCAGGAATGGCTCTGCTGTGGCCCGACGGGCAGCGCCCCCAGCGCGGCCTGGACCGCGGGGTGACGCCTGAGGGATGGAGACAGGACCGCCTCAGCCAGACCCTTGCCCTGTGCCCGGCGGATGCTGTGGCTGGGAGAGACGCAGAAGCCCCATTAGCAGGGTGGGGGCTGAGGGGCTGTGAGCCTCCTCTGCCCATAGGCAGAACAATGGTGGGGCTGGCAGGGGGTCTCCGCTGGGCCTGGCTCGCTCACCAGTGGGAGGAGGCTCTGGCATTTCGGGAGGGCCCAGTCTTGGGAGTAGCTCGGTGGATCTTGTGTATGGGGGGGTCTGAGGAGATCCCAGGGCCCTGCAACATGGGTAGCGCCAGGCGTGGGCAAGTGGTGAGCCCCGTGGAAGAAAGGCCTAGTGGTGAGAGCTCTTGGCTAGCTAGCTACCTTTCCAGCCAGGGTCCCAGCTGGGGTGGGGGCCGGGGCCTGAGACCTTGTGCCCCAGTTCTCAGACTCTCTAGAGAGGTTTTACCCTCCCACACACACTGCCTTCTTCGCTCGCTGACTCAGTGCCCCCTCCTGCTGCCTGCTCCATGCCCCCCTTCCATGGCCTCCCATAGTCCCTCCCATCTTCTCTGCCTTGGCGGGGGGGGGGGGAGGGGGGGAGGGTCTCCTGCCTTCCCCCATCGCTTAGCCCCAACCCCACATCCATAAAACTCGGCTCAGCCCCACTTCTGCCTCCGAGGCCTGTGCCCACTAATTCAGCGGCTGGGTCTCCACCCCGCCAGCCCTCCCTGCCCATCCTTAGTCCAGCCAGGAAACCAATGTCTCTGGGCCCTGCGGCAGCCCAGGAGGTGCACGTACCAAGCTGTACGAGGGTGGCCTGCCCCATCCGTCCCGCTAGGAACGTGGCGTGTTCAGCGGGGAGGGCGGGTGGCTGGCTGAGTGGCTGGGAATCTGGGCAAGATGCTGGTTTTAAAAACACCCCCCACCCTCGTCCTTGCAGACCCAGCCTACAAAGCCGGACATGGAGTCATTGAACAGGCCAAGCGTTGGCTGCAGCCTCCTGTCACGGAGTCCCCGGGCGATGCTCTGGACCTGCTCCCTACAAAGCCAGGCAGGACTCTGGTGAAGTCTCCTCTCGGGGAGCAGCCTGTCTGCAGGACACACAGCTCACCCGGCTTCTCCCTTCCTGGGTCTGACCTCGGAGCATTCAGCCTCCTCTGCCCCTCCGTGTGCTTCCCACAGCCAGTCCGCCCAGGCGGGGTCCTGGGGAAGCCAGAGGGTCCTGCCCCCCAACTCCGCAGTCAGACGTGATTCTCAGCCAGCCAGTAAAACAGAGGTTTATTAGACGAGAGGAACATGGTCTAACACAGAGCTTGTAGGTGCAGAGAACAGGACCCCTCAGCTGGGTCCATGTTGGGGGGCAGTGAGCCAGACAACCACGTCTGCCCTTCACTCCATGTCCCAGCCAGCCTCAAACTGAAACTCCCTCCAGCTCCTCCTCCTCCGGGCTTTGTCCCCTTCCTGGGCCAGGAGGCCACCTGATTCCTTTGTTCTCCAACCCTTTAGCTCTCACCTTGCAGGGGGAAGGGCCCAGGCCATCAGTTGTCAGGAGACAGAGTGTCGGTCATTTATGGACCCTGGCCCTTTGCTCTGCAACAATTACACCCCCTTATCCCACCCCCTAGAGACTTAAGAAATGCCTAGGGGAAACTGAGGCACCCCTACAGTATTCAGAGGAAACATTAAGAACAGTCCCACTTCGTCACACCTTCTCGCTGGTGTAGGAGATGTCGCCTTTATTGGGGCTGGTGCTGGGCTTGTGAAGGACAGAATGTGGGCAACCAATGGTGTGTGTGTGTGTGTGTGTGGCGGGGGGGGAGGGGCAGCATGGCACAGGACTCCTGGGTTCTTCTCCCAGCCCCGCTGCTGACTGGCTGTGTGACCTCAGGCAAGTGATTTGCAGGAGAAGCTGCATCAGCCCACTGTGTGATCAGTGGATGGAAAGCACCGAATGCCATGTGTTGTCTCCCCATTAGGGACCAGGTCTGTGCCGCCACGTAAATCCCTCTCCAGATCCCAGCAGCTGGGAGCCGTTCCCTTGTGGGGACCTCTCGCTTTACTTCATGCCGCAAGAGAATAGAATTGGGAGGGAGCTGGGTGTTCCCTGCGCACTGTGAACCCCCAGGCGGAATCGGCCTCAGCCCAGCGTTTGGAGAAAGGAACAAATACCAAAGGAGTTACTCAGGGTTCGCCGGCTCCCCCTTCGCTCCCGGGAGACGTTCTTCCCTTGTGATCTCCTGGTGGTTAGCGACTGGGGGTGGGGGTGATTGTCAGGCCCTGAAAATTATGGGCTTGGCTTAAAAATCATGAAATTTAAAAAGAAAATAATCATAAAACGCTGGGTTCTCTGTGTTTCCCTTCTGGTGTCCGAGCCTTCAGGCACCATGAGGCTCCTGCCTTTAAAGCTTTTCTCTGCTACCTGCAGGGCCCAGAAATCTCTTCTTAAAAAATGCAAGCTGAGAGTCTCGTGTCATCCCATGACTCTGGGAGCTGGGGCTTTACGGAATGCACTAAATAGCAGCAGACTTGTGATAAAATCATGAGAATTGGGAGGCACCCCCCTCTCTTCCAGGGGAAACGTTACACCCCAATAAAGTAGAGAGGTTTCTAGGCCCCAATTGAAATTGGTGCACTTTAATGGGGGGAAACCCCATTCCTGTTTTATCAGTTGTTAAGAACTAGCTACTGTTTTGGGCAGTTTTTCTTCTGCCATTTTCCTGTCGCTGGTTCACTTCTCTGGATTTGCTGGGGAACCTCCTGCTTGCTTCTAGCGCACAACCGCTTTGTGCTGTGCTGGTGAGAAGGGGATCAACCGTCTCCGGGCAAAATTAGCTTCAACACTCGATGGCTCAAACTTTTTGCTCGTCTCTGGGGAAGAGCCTGGGATATTTTAATCTCCTGCACTAGGCAAACTCTTTCAGCCCAAGGAGAAAGGCAGGGTACGTGCCCAATGGGTGGTGCTGCGTGGGTGTGACATTGTGACCCTGGCGGGTGGCCTGGTGGCGAAATGTCGGGCACACGGGGGTCCTATGACTCATAATTCCCAGCGGGTTGCACCAACACAGGTTGGCTGGGCAGTATGCACTAAATGACCCACGTTTCCCCTAGCCTAGGAGAGGTCCTGTCCTGTTTCTGCTCCCTATGCTCAGGGTATCTCTGCAAAGGGGCAGAGCTGCTGCTCCCTTGTAGAAATGGAGCAATAGCCGTGGGGCCAGAGATCCAGGCAGTGAAAGCGCTGGGATACTCAAATCAGAGCCGCTCAGGGGTTAGTGTAGTCAGCTGGGAATGCAGGGGTTGCAGATTCAAATCTCACTGGGGCCTGGGTAGCCGTTTCTATCTTGGACTCTCCTTGTTGGTGGCTCATCGCTCCTCTCTGTTAACCTATTGCCCAGGGTTACATTCCATTTAATCTAGCCTGAAACGTTGTTCCGACAGGTGTCACCAGGAGGCGCTGTTACATGCCTTACACCTTGTTTTTGGATTCTTAGCATGGGGGGCAGAGTCCTGTCTTTAAAGAACGCCCAGCTGTTGCTCGTTTTGTGATGCACGCTCATTCTGTGGGAGCTGTGGCAAATGGCAGGGGAATTTATTCAAATTAGAGTCAGTTCTTGCAGCAGAGTTGCTGCTTCCTGGAAACCAGGTGTAGGCATTTGGCCAAGAACCCCAAGAGAGGGGATTTCCTGGGTGCTGTCTGTGACCCCCTCTGCTCCAGGACTGGTGTCAAGAACAAGCTACGACAGGAATGTTGCTGCGGATGGCCGGCTCTAGTCCAGGATGTCCGGTGGTGGCTGAAGACCTAGGCAGAATGCCCTGAGTCCGTCACAGGACAGGGCTTTTACCGGCGAGTGGGGACTGAACGGCTGCCTTCAGGGCATGTTTTACCTGCGGATTTGCCGACCTGTTTGACGCAGCCCTTGCACAGCTGCGCACAAAGCCGTAAAGTGGCTGTGGCAGGGCTCTGATTTTTAGGGTCGCTGATCGATTGCAACGCTTGGGGCTGGGGAAAGCAGTGTGAGCCTCGGATTGCCTGAGGGCGTCGCTAACGGAGTGGCGTGATGGCTGAACTTTACAAAGCCGGGGGGCAGCTTGCAAATGTCACCTGCGCTCGGAGCTTCCTGGGGCTGCTGGACGGTTGGCGCGTACTGAGTCGAATGAACGTTTGTGAAAGAGGACAGGGCCTCGGGCCACGGCGCCTGCTAGCTTAGCGTCACCCGAGCGTGGTGTTTGAGTGGTGTATCGGAAATGCACCAGACTCTCTGTAATTTTGCGGGGGAAGTTGTGTGGGATTGTGGGGATGCAGCCATGTCCCCGCTGCACCTCCCCGAGCCCACATCAAGCAGAGGCCAGGTGAGCCGCCCGCAGCGGGCGACCCAGCTGTTGCAGCGTGTAAATGCTGCTGGATTAGTAGCTGGGGCGTTAATGAGCTGGTGGAGGGGAGAGTAAATTACTGTCTGAGGCAGCCCAGCGAGATCACACGCTCCCCGCAAAGCAGCCCCTTGGAGTTTGGAAACAGATGCCAAGTACAAAGTGCCGAGGTGTGATTGATGTGCAGAGGCCGACCTCCCCGCCCAGAGACACAGGGGCTGGGGAGGGAGGAGGTGAACATTTGAGGAGCTGGGCAAGGGGGTCGCCCTGCTACTGAAGGGTGGTCCCAGGGTCGAGGTATGAGGGGGGGCTGGGTTTCCATGCAGCATTACATTGGGAAGAGGGGTTCCCAGTGTTGCGGGTCCCCGTTCAAGCTCTGAAGCTGAGACTTCCGGGGGGGGATTAGGAGGAGAGCCCCCCAGGGGAGGAAGTGGAGCTGGAGGGCCCAGGTGACTGTGGGCATGAGGGGACGAGAGAACAAGCGCAGGTGGGACACTGAGTCACCAGTGGAGGGTGGGGGGCAGTTTTGGATGGGGGGAGCAGTGCACATCCCTTGGTGCACCATGGAGCACTCTGGGGCCGTGCTCCTGCTGGAGGTGGCTGGTGGCCCTGTTGGTTTTTGAGATGTGGAAATTACAGATCCCAGGGGAAGCAAATCTCTTTGCAGTGAAACAAACTTGGGCTGTGTGAAAACCCCTCCCTGTATGTGTCAGGGCATGGACCCCGTAGTCCTGGCCAAAGTCCAACCCAGGTCCTCCAATCCTGCCTCTCTGCTTTTTTCTTTCCTGCAGGGCCCGTGGCTACCATTATTCTCAAGTGAACCACAGCGGAAGAGCGGCTCCTAGCCAGCCGCTGTGTTTTCCCCAGAGGTGGCTGCATTTCAGTGATGGGGGAGTGATCACTCTTACGCAGCCCAGCGTGCAAGCTGGTACGGTGCTTTGGGAACCTGGGGGCGTTACAGCCGATGTTTATGCACAATAACCCACGATCGTAAGCTAGTCTCTGTAAGCGCCTGATCGCCTTCCTGTTCCTTCTGTCCCCTCACTCGGTCTTGTTTGCTGTTTCTGGCTCTAAACGCCCCAGGGCAGGGACCACAACTGTGCCCGGCATGACAGAGCCCTGATCTCGAGTGAGGCCTCTGTGTGCTACGCACATGTTAATCCTGGCAAGCTCCTTTCGGCCTGGTCTCATGTCTCCCATGACGCCCAGAGGAAGGCGCTAGGGTCTGCAGGAGCCGGGCAGCCTGTCTGCTTGCAGCCACCAGCTGTTAGAGACAGGGCTGTCGCGTGTGACAACTTGCGGTTCGGTAGCTACTCAGTGTTATAATTCTCAGGACCCCAGAAATGTCTGCTCCTCAGTTGAGTCCCGCTGGGCCCTGTACTTAACCTGTGGGACCCTCGCAGCAAGGGCCGCCTTCAGTTCTGTGTCTGTCCAGCCCCTAACGCAGCGGGGTCCTGCTCCCAGCGGGGTCCCTATCACTACCGCCATACGAACAACACCCTCTGAGCGGTCACGGGGCCGAGTCATCGGCCGGGCAGGTGTTGCCATGAGTTCAGGAGCCTTTTCGCTCCGGTCCAGCCCACGTTGTTTGTCCGCGGCCGCTGGCCGGCCCACAGAGCCGAGTTTATTTTGCGGTAGACACGGCTGCGCCCGACGCCAAGGGCCAAGTTCGGAGCTGCTGTCAGCAGTGCCCTTCGTGTGCTGATTTACCCAGGTGAGGATCTGGGCCCATGTAGAAATACCCCCCAACCCAGCATGCTGCTCACCGCCCGGCCATCGCCCTTCCAGGCGAAGCCGGGGTGACGGATGAGGGAGGCTGTGGAATCCGCGGCCCTGGAGGTTTTTAAGAACAGGTTGGACAAAGCCTGGCAGGGCTGATCTAGGTTTGCTTGGCCCTGCCTCAGGGCGGGCGGCTGGACTGGATGGCTGCTCGAGGTCCCTTCCCGCCCGCTGCTGCTCTGAGCCTGACGCCAGCCGCAGTGGGGTTGCTGGGCCCCGAATTGCAGAGGCCAGGGCCCTGCCCCGCTCCGATTCAAAGCTGGGGGTGGCCAGGCAGAACTGAGCTCAACGGGCTTGGCGGGATGGGGAGACGCAGGCCTGTCGGGCTTGAGATCAAAATCAGCAACGGGGCCAGCAGCCGTCAGGGGCGTGGCGCAGGCTCGGCCAGGGTAAGAGCTGGCTCTGGGAGCGGAGCCGGCCTTCGCTGCCTGTTCCCTCCACATCACAGTACGTGCCAAGACCTGCGCCAGCCCGAGGGACTGACCTCCCCTCTCGCCCTGAAAGGGGGTCCCTCTGGGGCAGGCTGGGGGCAGCGGGCCCTGCTTTCTCCATGCCACGGGTAGAGGCCTTGGATCCGCTGGGCTGCCGGGCCGGCTCCCTCCCCTGGCATGGGGAGAGCAGCCGGCTCAAGCCCAGAACCTGGCAAGGCTGGATCCCTCCTGCAGCGCTTCGGGGGGCCCTCCCTAGCTGGGGCAGCGGGGCCTTTCCTTCCACTCTGGTGTTTTCCTTTCGCGTAGCCCAGGATAGCTGGGGAGATGCCAGCAGCAGGAATCCGCGTGCAGGGCAGCGGGGGCTCGTGTGTGACGGGCACTCTCCTCGGGCCCCGCCAGCGCCCGAGACCATGGAAACCGGCGCGGCTCGGTCCCCTGAGCTCTGCGGGATCCTGCCCGTGGGGCCTGGGGTCACTGCTGGTGCGGCAGGAGCTCGTGGGCGCAGGATGTGCCAGGCCACTCTTATGCTGGGTGGGTGAATTTGAAGGGGGTTGGGCTATTCCACGGCTCCCCCGACTCCCCTCCTGCCCAGTCCCAGGGGACGCAGAACTGCCCCTGTCCCCATGGGTTGCCTGTCTTTCCCGAGTGACGTTTGTGCTGGTGGAAGATCCCAGCCCCCCGCAGCTCCAGGGCCTCTGTGCCCAGCTGTATCCCCAGAACACATACAGCGTGGCCGGCGGCAGGACAGGAGGCTGCCTCTGTGGCTGTGTTGGGTCCCGCGTCCATTTCACAACCGCCTGGGGCCTAGCTTCCCACCAGCTCCCACTGACCTGCGGAGACCCTGACCCCTCTGCTCCCAGGGGTGGATCCTGTGTGGGGCCCGGAGGCTCAGTGGGACTGCAGAGCCAATGGGCGAAGGAGGTTAAAGTGGTCAAAGGAGCACCCCACGTTTCTAGGGGGGGTATCTTCTGCCTTCCCGCAGCAGCGGCTAGCCGCATAAGCACCCTTTAAACCCCTGGGGACTCTGCAGAGCAGGGAGGGGGCTGCCCCTCCATTAAAACCCTCTCCCAATCTCCCACCCCCCAGCCCACGCTCAGAACCGCTGCACGGCGCCATCTCCAATCCACTTTTATTCACAATAATAAAATAACTTACCAGACACCACCAGCCGCGGGCGCGCGTGGCACCACCCCGGGGCGCTGGGGACCCCTCCTCCTCTTCGAAACGCTGGCTTACTGTCCTTACAAATCTTGTTTACATGTTTTTTTCATATGAAAATCCCTTTTCAGTGCAGTCCGGTGAGTCCTGAGCTGCCCCTCTCCATTGAATGAGCCGGGCGGGCGAGGGGAGACTGCCGGGATATTTCGTCCCCTGCTCCCCGGAGGTCTCTGCACGTGTCCACACTGGGTGGGGACGGAGCTTTTGCCGGAGCTGCTCATGGCCCGAATCCCATCCAGCCTCTGCAGCCCGTGGGCTGTGGCTAATGCTGTCCCTGAGCAGAGGGAACGGTACGTAGCTCGGAAACGGCCCCCCATCCTTCCCATCCCACCCCCCGCCCTGCTACAGAGTTGCCCTGCGGGTCCCGGCGCGGGGTCTCTCCCCATCCGTGAGCAGCGCCGGGGCTTGCCGGGCCGTCGTCGGAACGCTCCCCGCGGCAGGAGCTGGTGCGACCCCGGGGTGCCGCCGAAGGGCGGAAGGCGCAGGGCGGATTAACCGGGCTGGGCGGCGCCCGCCGGGAGCCGCTCCCCCCGCGGTGCCGGCCGGGGCCAAGGGAAGCCGGGCCCGGGGCCCGCCTCACTTGCACACGCTGACCCACTGGGTGCGGCGGCAGTCCTCGCAGGCCACGAAGCAGCACCAGTGGAACCTGCAGTTGCAGCGCTCGCTGCGGGTCTGGCGCAGGAGGTTGTGGCCCCGCCCGCAGCACAGGCTCTCGCAGTTGTCCATGCCCGGGCTGCTCTTGTTGCACAGCCGGCCCTGGGTGCCCAGGGAGTCCAGGGCCGGCTCCCGCTCGCAGAAGTCGGGCGATTTCTCGAAGTAGATGAGGTCGCCGACGCTGGCTCGGCGCCGGTGCCGCACGGGGCCTGGCTCCAGCTGCCCCGTGTTCCTGTTGTGGGGCCGGATGAGCGTGGCCCCGGAGAAGCGGTCCTTGAGCAAGGAGCCCACCAGGCGGAACTCGGGGGTCACCTGCCAGCACGTCTTCAGCTGGCAGCTGCCGGAGGTGCCGTGGCACTTGCATTTCCTCCGCATGTTATCCAGCACCACCTGGGGGGACAAGGGGGTTCGTTAAGCCCAGCCTGACCCCAGCACAGCACCCCCTGCTGCAAACGCAGTGCAGAGAGCAGACCAGCCCCCGTGTGCAACCGGAACTGAGCCGCGAGCTCGCTGCCCCGGAGCAGGGCCTGCCTTTGCTATGGCTCGTTAGCGAGCTGCGTTAGTCGCCGAGGACGAAGGGGACTCCGAACATGGGGGATCGGTAGCAGCGGCCACGTAAGCCCTGGTCTTTAGGGAAGAGGGTTGATGGTACCTGAATGGGCTGGCTAGCGAGAGTGCACAGGCCTGGGCCTGGAGCCCCAGGTTGCAGTCGCGGCTCAGTGACCGTGGCCCTTTGGGGACGTGCGCTGGGCAGCCGGAGGGCTGGCTGCTCGCACGAGGACACGCCAGGCTGGCTTTGATGGAGCACAGGAGGCTCCGTGGGTCAGCCCCACCCACCCAGAACCCGGCTACGAAGGGCAGCTCCCGCGGCGTCGCTGCAATCGTCACTCAAGCTGGCTTTGATCTCGCTGGATCGCCACTGGCTCGGGTACGCGAGCTGCCGTCACACCTCCCGCCTGCAGACCCTCCGTCTTCCCAGCCCTCAAATGGGGAAGCTCCCTCCCTGCCTCCCAGGACAGCTGTGAAGATAAAACTCCTCACTGAGTGGGAGGTGCTCGGCTGCTCCGGAGAGGGGTTGAGTTTAGCTCGAACGGACACGCTCGTAAACCCCAGTGCGGACACAACGCGAACGGTGGTTGCAGGGCAGCTTACGGCTAAAGGGGGCTGGACCAAACCTGCCGGTCCTGCTTCCGCTAAACGTCCACTCGTGTTAAAACATCTCTGAAAACGCCAGCATGGCGGAGCCGCTCGCTGCTTTTGCTGGGCAGCCGCCCCAGCACCCAGGCTTGGAAATAGAGCCGACTAGCACGAAAGCAGCTGCTCGTGAGCGCTGAACTCTGCTGCCCTCATCAGCAGGGTCTTCTCCATTCCCCGCCCACTTCCATGATCGATCCACCTTCTCCTTCCATTAACGCAGCCAGCACGCACCACTAAAGCCATCCAGCTGAGCCGGCCGGTTTCTGGGCACTGCCGTCTCTTTCTCGGTCAATTAGGCTTCTCACAAAGGCTGCTTGCTGTTTGCCATTCCAAGGGAATTCACACTGGATTCCCCCAGTTAGGAGCCAGAAACTCTTGAGTAACTTGGAGCTGCCTACTCCAAAAGCAGAGGTGGCCCCTAATACGCTGAGCTAAAGGAAAATCTCCATGAGCTCTTAGCAGTACAGGTCATAGGACACACTATTGAGCAGTTCTGATTCCAGTCAGTAGAGGGCAGCAGTCTCTCTGACACAAACAGGGATGGAGCAAGAGAGATCCAGCCAACCACTACCTTACAATACCACACATACACACACAGGATTGTACTTTGACAGATGGTTGAAACAGAACCACAAGGTTTTTAGGCAAAACAGCAAAAAATCAAATCCCCCCATGTCTACCTCTTCCACCTGGGCTCTGGCAGACCTGGAGAGATTTGATTGATTCTCTTGTCCTTTCTTATGACAAAACAAAAGTCTTCCCCTGGAGCCAGAGTCTGACCCCAGAGCCCCTCTCAGTTCTGTTTAAAATCCAGAAATCCAGAGATTTTATACAGCCGTGTTGGAGTGTGTCCCCACCTCCTGCCCTTCCTCTCTATACCCCCACTCTGCCTGGGTCCCCTCCACCCTTCATATAACCAGACTTTGGGTCAAAAATACCAGCATCTGCCTTGCCTGTGACTCTCAGCACAGGGACTGTAGCATTATTGTCTGTGATGTAGTGGTGGGGGGAGGGACAATGGAGGGGTCCCTGTGGTATATGTTGGGGGAGGATGTACATATGGGGTGTGTGTGTGTGGGGGGGTGTCATATCTGTCCTGTAAAAGATTGTATAACGATAGTGTTGCCAACTCATGATATTTGGTTTATTTCTTAAAGCCCCAGCTCCTGGAGTCCTGTGATTATGAGGAGACTCGGGTTTCATTTAAAAAGGAAAATGAAGTACGGGCCAATGGGAGTTAGGTGCCTAAACACCTTTGAGGATCTGGACCCTGGTTGCAGAGGAAAGCGTGAAAACCTGGCATGAGCATGATGTAAAGGCTCAGGAACCAGCCAGCCTAGCCCAGGATAACCGCACCACCCATGTGCTGCAGAAAAAGGCAAACATGATGGGAAGCTGTGTGAGTCGAGGCATTCCCCATCGAGATAGGGATGTGTTAATGTCATCGGACCGGGCTGTGCACACGGTGGGCCGCCCGCCTTCAAGGAAGATGAATTTGAAGAGGAGCCGATGCTGAGACGACCAGGGGGATGGAGGGCCGCTCTTACGAGATCTGATTGCTGTCTCTAAATGCAGCAGGGGGGCAAACCCCAGGAAGGGAGGAGAGTTATGGTAGCCAAAGGGGATAAACTGGCCATGCATAGACACAGGCTGGGAAGGAGAAGGAGGTTTCTAAGCAGCGGAGGTGGGAAGAATGGGGGCCAAGACATCTGTCTGCTCTGAAGATGGAACTTGATCAGTTTATGAAGGGGATGATCTGTGGGGGCAGCTGACCCAGGACGTCCCTCCCCATCCAATGGTCCGATTCCTAAGCAGAACCACGTATTTATTATTCCTAAAGAGTGTGGGATTGTGGGGCCCTGACTCGCACTGTCTGAATGGTGGGGGCCGGCAGCGCCGTGGTTCCCGGCTCCCCCCAGCAGCCGTGACGCAGGGCGTGGGCATGGCCCGGGTGGTGGGTTTGGCTGGTGCCATGCTGGGTGCAGGTGGCGTGCTGGCGTGGGCGGGTGGTTAGCCCCGGTCAGCAGCCAGGCCCCTGGTCTCCGCGTGGGGACGCAGCAGGCCTGTACTTGGGGCGGGGCGATGGAGGGCAATGCCGCGTGCGGTTGCTGCAGGGTGTGGGCGGACAGGGCAGGTGTTTGTGGTGTTGGCCAGGAGCCGGGAGTTGGTGGTTTGTGGGGACTCGGGGAGGGGGGGTTGATTTGTTTGATGTGGGTGGCCACGGCCTGTGTGGGTGGAAGAACATTGACCAAAGGCTGGCTGGAAGCCAGAGCGTTCCCCTGGAGTCTGCCGCTGCTGAGAGCCAGGGTGCAAGGAAAGTGTGGTGCTGGGTGTGAGCAGGAACGGAGACTGGCACTGAGACGGGAGGGGCCTGCTTCTGATCGCTGGCCTCCCCGGGCTGCACACACCCTTCCAGGGGCAGGGCAGGGTGATCCCACCAGATGCCCCTGGGTGTGCCCGCCTGGAACACAGTGTCAATATCCTACAATCCAGCCTATTGTACCACCTCCCTCCCACCCACCCACCCACCCAGCAGGGTCGCCAGCCCACACAGCTGCTGCTCCGGACCCCCCGAACTGCCTCGCTAGCACGTCCCGGTGGGGGAGAGCTCAGCACCTCCAGCCCGGGAAACCCCGGCTCTGGGAGGGGAAGGAAGGGGGTTTTCTGGGGCTGAACAGGTAATTCCGGCTCGCTGGGCCCAGAGCCAGCGGGGCCAAGCGCAGCATCGGTACCCATCCCAAGATCTCAGGGCTTTGCCCTCCGCCCGTGAACAGCTGTGCCCCCCAGTACCACGAGTGTATCCCGGCAGCATCCCAGTGCACCTGACAGCAGCCGGCCCAGGCTTGGTCTGCCTGTCCAGACAGCTGGATGAGGATGTTCCTTGGAGACCCCAGGCACTGCTCTGGTGCCCTGCCCAGGGTGAGGGTAGTCCCGGGGTTGGCCTGTTGGGGGCGCTAGTCTCACCTTTGCCCAGCACAGCCCTTGCTTCTAAAACCTCTGGAGCACAGATTGGGCAGCCCCCCACCGTGTGGTAACCCTGAAATAAGGAAAATTAGCACCAAATTCCAGAGCACGAAGAGCTGGGAGGCATCCACCACTTTGAAGTCTTTGCAACGTGTTTCATGGTGCACTGTCCAGGGCGCCTGCCTCAAGCCAGTGCAGCCTGGCATGGGCGCTGGTGCCAGCCCCTTCCTGCTGCAGAAGGTCCCACTGGAGCCGCACCAGGATGGCCAAGCCCCAGAGGGCCCCGAGTGACCGTGGTTCAGCAAAACACTCGGACGCTTCTCAGACCCAGCGCTCCGAGCGTCCTGCTGCACTCCGTGGCACCCGTCCCGTACCCCCTCTGGCGCCACCGGATGCCCAAATAGCCGTGGCTGTGAAAGCCCCTCTCCCCGCTACAGCTGCCTGTCTGTTTCACATGTGTCCGCAGCTGCCCCCCGTGATCATTGCACTGTGGAATGACAAATCCGGTCACACAACTTCTCCAGAGTGCTGCGACCCACCTGCTTGGCACTGAGGGCTCGGCTCCCTACACTGGTCTCCCCTCTCTGCCTCCAGAGCCCTCCACGGGCCCAAGCTACCTGAGACGCCCCCTCACCCTGCAGTCCCTGGGCCATCGGAGCACAGGGGCTCACCTGGGGGACCTGCTGCTGGGCCTTTGGGATTGAACCCCCTTTGCCTTCGTTGTCCCTGGAGCGAGAGGAGGGGGAAGAGGCAGATGCCCTCATCTCTATGGCAGAGGGCAAGAACTGCAGCCTCGGGAGCCGGTGGGGATAGCGTGCTGCTCAGTCGCGGCACAGACAGGAGCCAGGCCAGCGCGTGGAACAAGCTGGAGGGCTCAGAGCCTCCGTCTTCTCCCGTATTTCCATGTGGGCTAGAAATCCTGCGGGAAGGGCTAGCACCACTTCTCCCTGTTCTATCCCTCCTCAGGTGCACGCACGCTGGGCCGTGTTACCCCTTGCTCCATCGGCACCATTTACTTCCCTGGGCACAGAAGGGCTCAGCTGAAGCCGGTGCTGTGTTCCTAGTGGCTAGAAGGAATGTTACATTGTTGCAACGGAGGGTCTAGCTTGCACCTGTGTGACGTTATTGACTTGAACTGGGACCATATAGATCAGTGTTGCAACCAAGGTCCTGTAGTGGCACCAAATCTTGTATAAAGGGGGTCAAATGAGGTGTCTAAGACAAGGTTATGGTTGGCTGGTTAGGATGATGCTGTCTGTCTGTGTGTGTATCATTTTTGTAGTTGAAGTTATGAATATTGGCCCTATACCGTCTGCAGTTCAAACTTGTGCTCTCCTTCTGGGGGACACCCCAGACACATTGGGGTCAGCTCTGCCTAGCTGGCTGGATGGCCCATTAAGGACCATCAGCGACACAACTGACCCACTGAGAGAAGGCAGACACGCCTGGGGACTCAGCCAGGGGTGCAGGGACCTGCCTATGGACAGGACTCTGAGGTGTTTCCAGGCCATGGGATGGGCAGCTTGTCTTTGGGACACAGAAAGAGACCACACAGCAAGAGACTATACAAAGCTGCTGCAGCTCCTCCATCTTGTCTTCAGTCCTGCTTCTGACCTCTGGAGGGACTTGGCTACCCTGATGCTTTGAACCAAGGACTGAAGGATCCACCCCAGCTGGGGATGTTCTCCAGGGACTTGATTTGAACCTGCCGTTTATTCCATCCCTGCTGCAAGCCTGAACCAAGGACTTGGCCATCCCTGGATGTCATTGATTCCATTTCACCAATTCTAGCTCCCGTCTGTATATTTTTCCTTTTCTGAATAAACCTTTAGATTTTAGATGCTAAAGGGTTGGCAACAGCATGATTTGTGGGTAAGAGCTGACTTGTACATTGACCTGGGTCTGGGGCCGGGTCCTTTGGGATGGAGAGAACTTTGTTCTTTTACTGGGGTATCGGTTTTCATGACCGTCTGTCCCCATACCGAGTGGCACTGGTGGGGATACTGGGAAACTGGAGTGTCTAAGGGAATTGTTTGTCTGACTTGTGGTTAGCCAGGGGGGTAAAACCAAAGTCTTCTCTGTCTGTCTGGTTTGGTTTGCCTTGGTGGGCATAGAATAAACAGCAGGTTCAAATCAAGTCTCTGGAGAACATCTGATGCCACTACAGGACCTTGGTTGCAACAATGATCTATACGGTCCCAGTTCAAGTCAATAACGTCACAACCTGTCTCTAGGGTCCAACTCTGCTCTCAGTGACACTGACGTAACCACAGGGCTAATGTTAGGTGGGAGACAGAGCGGTGACCAGAAGCTTTGGAGCTTGGAGTGGAGGTAGCTGCTGTGATCTCTGGCTTTGTCCCTGGCCCGTGTCTGTTCAAGGTGCAGCACAGCGGCCTGGAAATCCCAGTGAGGGCCCTGGGCATGTTATCAGGGTCCAGGGCAGCAGCCCATCTATGTATCTGAGCTGCACCTTGCTGGGGAGACTCCACCCCATGGCCCCTTCTCAGAGAGCGCCCGCCTAGCACACTGTAGGTCCCACACCTGCCCCGACCGCGCTGCCCCGCTGAAAGAGTCCCTGTGGCTGTGAGGTCACGGAGGTCTGCTGGCGCTTGCACCAGCCCTGACCTGGGCTCAGCCACACGCAGCCCTAGAATGTGAGAGCAAAGTAACTGAAAGGGCAGTGTCTGCCCCCCCGCCACATCCCTCCCAAGCTCTCAGCTCCAAAGGTGCTGCACAGACACCGTGTGCCAGGCAAGAGCTCACAGTCCAAGTAGCCCAGACAAACAAAGGAAGGACTGTTATCCCCACTGCACAGATGGGGAAACTGAGGCCCAAAGCCATTAGACTGCATCGCAGCCAATCCAGTGACGTCGAGCTCCACAGGGCTGCCCTGGGTCTACGCTCAGAGACAGGCTGGGCCCTGCTGGTGCATGTTAGCAATGTGTGAGCTAAACTTAACCCCTCTTCGGAGTTAAGCTCCATGGTCCCACAGGGCAGCTGGGGCCCAGCTGGGAATCAAACCCGGCCCTCCCAAGTCCCATTAACCACTAGCTCAGCCATTCTTCCGTGCCTGGACGCACCTCTGTCCCTTGTTCACTGACACACATGTCCTTGCACATGCATGCTTGGGCTCCCCCACCCCCACCCCCACCCAGTGCTTCCCACACACACCCAAAGCATTTTATTGCCATTCTTAACTCCGGGAAGCCTTTGTTGTGAGATTAATAGGCTCCCGCTCCCCTTTCATCTCAGCCCTCTGATCCTGAGTGCTCCATAAAATACAACCCTACAAGGGAGCTGGGCTCTGAGGTCCCGTCCCCAGCCCTCCCTCGGGCCCCATTCTCAGCTGTTCTGTTCCTGTGTTATGGCCCTGGAAACCCCCTCTCCAAGGGGATGGACCACTGCCGACTAGCCTGGGCCAGGTGCCAGCGATCGCAGCATTCTGTGGCTGAGAAGAAGCTCCATTTTGGGTCACGGTCCCAGGATTCCCATTTATCAGCTGTGACCGTCCCAGGCCAGCTGGGAGCGAAGCCTTCCCGGGCGTGTAGGTGGAGGGATACGGAAAGCAGTATGCATCAAACTGCTCTCCACACCATTGCTAAGAGCGCTGCGAAACCGCTGGCACACCCCGGCCACGTGGGGACGAGCGGAGGTTTATAGGCACCCATTTGGGGTGGCTTCCGCACTGCATCCATCCCAAAGCCATGCCAATGAGACCTGTGCCCCAGCCCAGCCTGAAAGCCCGACAGAGCAAACACGGATTAGCAGGGAGTAATGGCGCCCTCTCTCCCCCCTTCCGTCTCAAGCGGTCACCAAGCGCTTTGCAGGGTGGGCTGAACCCTGCAGGATTACTGAAACCCCTCAGCACCCAGCGCAACGGGGACCTATGCAAAGACAGGAATCGCTACACCACCACTCAAATGCAGCCACCTCTGGGCTGGGACGTGGCAGCTGATTAACTGTTCACAGCAAAACTCCACAGCAGTTTGCTATGGGAGTCTCTTCACTTCTGTCTTCATCTTTGTGTGTGTGTGTGTTACAAAATATAACTAAAAAATAAAATAAAAACTCAGCTTTGAAACCAGCTAGTCATGCCCACAGTGTCACATGAGTTCCTAGCCCTGATAGTGTCCTTCCCCTTCCCCAGATGTTTTATACCCATTTGTCGCCTCTCATGTGGAATTAGAATATTAACTCTGTGCGGCAGGGCCCTCTGTGTTTGTACAGCTACTAACACAATGGGATGACAGCCCTGCTTTGGGGCTTGTGGGCCTGCTGCATTGCAAGTACTAATCACATCTCACCGACCCTGCAGGGAGAGAGGTGGATGATAAAGACCCTGAGTTAATCTGGCCAGGAGTCCCCCGGTAAATAGCCCCGTTCTTGGAGAAAATACCATGAGAGAAGCTGGGACTGGATGGCAGGGGATGGATCATTGCCCTGTTCTGTTCATTGCCTCTGAAGCGTCCAGCACCAGCTGCTGTCAGAGACAGGACACTGGGCTCGATGGACCCTTGGTCTGACCCAGTGTGACCGTTCTGATGAGAGTTTAAGGAGCTGGGTGATCTGGGCTGTCTCTGCTCTCGATGCTGGCTGTGGTTTTCGAGGTGCACTGGTTGCTCGGTGGATCGGGTTTTACACTCAGCAGACGCGTGGCACCACCCTGCTGAGCGATCGCGGACTCAGGAGGCCGGGCAATCACCTGGCCAGGCAGCAGCGTGCGCGCTGCACAGGGCCGGGCGTTCACCCTTGAAGCTGCACCGCACAATAGCCAGCCAGCGACACACCCTCCAGCATCATCCGGGGCCACACTCACTCTCACGGCCCCAGCGTGAGGCCCGGCGGGCTGGCTCCGGGAGGGGCAGCTGGGCGGGCGGGATGATAATGCCTCCCTCCAGCTGCTAATGAAGAGATCACCAATGGCCTCCAAGAGGGAGTGCTGGAAGCACCAGTGTCCGGACAGCACCCTGGAGCGTCTCTTGCAGGGACGGCAGCTGAGGAGACAGGAGCAAGGCTGGGCTGCGGCCCTGCGGCTTTGCCCTGAGTCCAGCCTATCAGGCTCTCCCAGTACAAACCTCTAGCACCTTTGCAGAGGTTCTTGCAAGCAGGGTGAGCTCACACCAGCATGGCCAGGGGTCCGAATGTGCCTGCGCTCGGGGTTTGCGCTTGAGCAGCTTCACCACTGGGTGCAAGTGCCGCAATCACCAGTGTAGACAGAGCCTCAGTCCAGTCTTTGTGGCCGGGACAACCAGCCACTGGCAGATTCCAGGTGCTTTTTCACCCAGGCAGGCAGATTTGCAGTTTCTATGTTGGTTGCAGGGACCATGGCCTGTTTTTGCCTCCAGTGTCAACTCAGGGTTCACTCAGGAACATTCCCGTAGGCGGGGTCAGGAATGAGAGCAGAGACATGAAATAATACCGGCAGGAATCTGTGTCCTATACACTTTCGATGACTGGCTGGAACAAAATTGTTGTAATCGCGTGTGTGATTCCTTACGGCGCCCTGCTGGACAGAAATGTTCCATTGTGTGTCCTTGGCCGTGTACTGCAGCTAGCTAGTGGAGATTTCCCTTCAGTGTGTGATCAGGGCTCTTGGACCAGGAGGCCCCGGATTCTATCCTAGCTGTAGCCATGGCGTTTCAAGTGGCCTCCACATGCAACAGACCATGCTGCCTGTGTTCTGCGATGGCAGCTGGCACGTCCTAGATGGCCACCGGTTTGTCACAATATCATGTTCTGTTCCTGTCCCTGAGACCAGCTGTCACGGAGTGTGGGGGAGTCCAGGCCCTGCACCCCTCTTCCTGGGATTCACTGAGACTCTCAGCCAGCCAGTAAAACGGAAAGTTTATTGGACAACAGGAACACAGTCCAAAACAGAGCTTGTGGGTACAACCTGGACCCCTCAGTCAAGTCCTTCTGGGGGAGCAGGGAGCTTAGACCCCAGCCCTGGGGTTCCCTGCGTTCCACCACCCAGCACCAAACTGAAACTAAACCCCCCCAGCAGGCTCCCTCCTGCAGGCTCTGTTCACATTCCCCGGCAGAGGTGTTACCTCCCCCTCCCCCTCCTGGCTCAGGTGACAGGCTCTCAGGTCTCCCATTGAAACTCCCCTGCCACATTCCCAGGTCAACACTCCCCCCTCCCTGCTGTGTCACATCTCTCCCCCCTTCGAGACTGAACTGAGCGGGGTCACTGTGACCAGTGACCTGGGGAAGTTCAGGGCCCCCTCTCCAGGACAGCGAATCCGCTATCATGTTGACACGTCCCTTCACGTGGACCACGTCCATGTCGTAATCCTGCAGGAGCAGGCTCCACCTCAGGAGCTTGGCGTTGGCTCCTTTCATCTGGTGCAGCCAGGTCAGGGGAGAGTGGTCGGTGTACACGGTGAAGTGTCGCCCGAAGAGATAGGGCTCCAGTTTCTTGAGGGCCCACACCATGGCCAGGCACTCCTTCTCAATGGCCATGTAGTGTTGCTCCCGGGGTAGCAACTTCTTGCTCAGGTACACGATGGGGTGTCTCTCCCCCTTTTCATCCTCCTGCATTAACACCGCCCCCAGTCCCGTGTCGGAGGCGTCGGTGAACACCACAAAGGGCTTGTCAAAGTCTGGGTTTGCCAGAACTGGGCCACTGACCAGAGCCTCCTTCAGCGCGCGGAAAGCCTCCTGGCACTGCTCGGTCCAGACCACCTTGTCTGGCTTCCCCTTCTTGCATAGCCCAGTGATGGGGGTGGCTATGGCGCTAAAGTGGGGCACAAATCTTCGGTAGTATCCTGCCATCCCAATAAAGGCTTGGACCTGCTTTTTGGTGTGGGGAGCGGGCCAGTCTCTGATCACCTCCACCTTGGCCGGTTCCGGCTTTAGGCGGCCGCTCCCCACCCGATGGCCCAGGTAAGATGCTTCAGCCATCCCCACCTTGCACTTCTCCGCTTTGACAGTCAGCCCAGCCCCCTGGAGTCGGTCCAGCACTTGTCTAACCTGGGACACGTGGTCCTCCCAGGTCTGGCTAAAGACACAGATGTCAGCAATATACGCCACGGCAAAACTCTCCATCCCCCTCAGGAGCTGGTCCACCAGGCGCTGGAAGGTGGCCGGCGCTCCCTTGAGGCCGAAAGGCAGGGTCAGGAACTCATAGAGCCCCAGAGGGGTGATAAAGGCCGATTTCAGCCGGGCATCTGCATCCAGCGGCACTTGCCAGTAGCCCTTTGTAAGGTCCATGGTGGTAAGGTACCGAGCTCCTCCCAGCTTGTCGAGGAGCTCGTCTGGCCTGGGCATGGGGTAGGCATCCGATACAGTGATGGCATTGAGCTTCCGGTAGTCCACACAGAACCGGACCGACCCATCCTTTTTGGGGACCAGCACCACCGGCGAGGCCCAAGGGCTGGCAGATGGCTGGATCACCCCCAAAGCCAGCATGTCCCGGACCTCTCTTTCCAGGTCCTGAGCAGTTTTCCCGGTGACTCGGAAGGGGGAGCATCTTATCGGCGGGTGCGACCCTGTCTGCACCCAGTGGACAGTCAGATTAGTGCGTCCAGGCTGGTTGGAAAACAGCTGTTGGTACGGATGCAGTACCCCCCTGACCTCAGCTTGCTGGGCAGGGGTTAGCTGATCGGAGAGGGGAATTGTTTCCAGGGGGGAACCAGCTCTGGTCCCAGGGAATAGATCTACTAAAGGGTCATCTCCCTGCTCCTCCCCCTGTCCACACACGGCCAACACCACATTCCCCCTGGCATAATATGGCTTCATCATATTCACATGGTACACCCGGCGGTGGTGCGCCCGGTTAGACAGCTCCACCACATAGTTTACCTCATTGAGCTGCTTGACAACCTTGAAAGGGCCCTCCCAGGCGGCCTGTAGTTTGTTCTTTCTCACAGGGATGAGAACCATCACCTGATCCCCAGTGGCGTAGGCCCGGGCCCGCGCCGTGCGGTCATACCAGACCTTCTGCTTCCTCTGGGCTCTGGCCAGATTCTCCCTGGCCAGGCCCATGAGTTCAGCCAGTCTCTCTCGGAAGATCAGGACATACTCCACCACTGACTCTCCATCGGGAGTGGCCTTCCCCTCCCACTCGTCTCTCATCAGGTCCAGGGGGCCCCTTACCCTCCTTCCATATAACAGTTCGAAAGGCGAAAATCCGGTAGACTCCTGGGGCACCTCCCTGTACGCGAACAGCAGGTGAGGTAAGGACTTGTCCCAATCCTGCGGGTACTGGTTCATAAAGGTTTTCAGCATCATCTTTAGCGTCCCGTTAAACCTCTCCACCAGCCCATTGGACTGGGGGTGATACGCTGAGGCCCAGTTGTGCTGAACCCCACATTTCTCCCACAAGCACCAGAGCAGGGCCGACATGAAGTTGGAGCCTTGGTCTGTCAAGACTTCCTTGGGGAACCCCACGCGGCTGAAAATGGTCAGGAGCGCATCTGCCACGGTGTCGGCTTCAATGGAAGCTAAGGGCACTGCCTCGGGGTAGCGGGTGGCAAAATCTACCACCACCAGAATGTATTTCTTCCCCGACTGGGTCGTCTTGCTGAGAGGCCCCACGATGTCCATGGCCACCTTCTGGAAAGGCTCCTCAATGATGGGCAAAGGTCTCAAAGGTGCTTTCCCCTTGTCCCGGGCCTTCCCCACCCTCTGACAGGGGTCGCAGGATCGGCAATACTGCCGGACACTGGTAAAGACCCCGGGCCAGTAAAAGTTCTGTAGCAACCTCTGCCGGGTGCGCCGGATTCCCTGGTGCCCTGTGAGGGGATGTCATGGGCCTGTCTGCAGGGTCAACCCTGTGCATCTCGCAGGCATTCTCAAAGGCCGTCAGGAAGCTATTGATGTCCTCCCCCTCCTTCCGCTGGGCCAGGAAGCACTTATCAAAGCTCCTTGCAGTCTTGGGTTCCCCCTCACTCACCGCACTCACCCACCCCACTGCTCCTCAGCCTGGCCAGCTCCAGTTCATGCTGTCTTTGTTTCTCCTTCTCCTGACGTTTCTGCTCCTTCTCCTCCTGCTCATGCTTACCTTGTTTTTCATGATCCTCCAGCTCCCTCATTTTCATCTCCCTCTCCCATTCCAGCCGCATCCGCTCCAGGGATGGGGAGCTCTGCCGGGAGGATCCCCTGCTGGCTGCCGGGGTCAGGGTGCCCTCGATATTCGCTGGGCTTCCCCCAACCCCTCCCCCAGGCCTAGGTAGGAAGGGTCTCGGGATGTCCTCGGCAGCAGTCTGACCCCTCCCAGCCCGGTCAGGCCCCAGGGCCCATGCTGCGTCCGCCGGGCGGCTTCCCTCCGGGACAGGGATCGGGTCATCCAAGCGATCCCTCTCCTCCAACTGGGCAATCAGCTGTTCCTTGGTGGACCTCCCGATGCGCAGCCCCCTCTGCCTGCACAGCTCCACCAGGTCGCTCTTAAGGTGTTTAGCGTACATCTCTCTGCTGGCCACTCGCAGGCCGGGCAGCTTTCCACGGTTTCCAGGAAAAACCCTTAGTGTGCCAGTCCTTCTTGAGGTCACCACCTCTTTGCCAGGGTCGAGCTGCAGACTCCTCCGCCCCTGGGACCGCTCGCTGCAATCCCCCGGGGGACCCTGTTACTGCAAAAGTCCTTCTCTCTGGTCACACACTCCCAGGGGTTAACCGCCCCCTGAAACCGCCTCTCTCTGAATCTTCAGCATGCCTGGTCCCCATCAATCCCCCTTCGTTTTACTGTTCCCCAGTCACTTACTGCAGGAAGTGCCGTTCACGGGGTGCAGTAGATCCCACCGCTGCCACCAGTTGTCAAGGAGTGTGGGGGAGTCCAGGCCCTGCACCCTTCTTCCTGGGATTCACTGAGACTCTCAGCCAGCCAGTACAACGGAAGGTTTATTGGACAACAGGAACACAGTCCAAAACAGAGCTTGTGGGTACACCCAGGACCCCTCAGTCAAGTGCTTCTGGGGGAGCAGGGAGCTTAGACCCCAGCCCTGGGGTTCCCTGCGTTCCTCCACACAGCCCCAAATTGAAACTAAACCCCCCGCAGCAGGTTCCCTGCTGCAGCCTCTGTTCACATTCCCGGGCAGAGGTGTTACCTCCCCCTCCCCCTCCTGGCTCAGGTGACAGGCTCTCAGGTCTCCCATTGAAACTCCCCTGCCACATTCCCAGGTCAACACTCCCCCCTCCCTGCTGTGTCACATTGTCACACCAGCCCCGCGGCCGCACTGGGCTCGAGTTAGATAAAATGGTTCCACGCCTGCTAGCCACAGAGAAGCCACAAGCAGGGTCCGTGTCTGGCTCAGAGGACTCTGCGTGCCATTCGCCCCTTGTTACTAGAGTAACCTCATGGTGCAATGCCCCAGAACACCTGTGTTAGACAGGAGGCCACACTAGCTAACCATGGTGGTCCCTTCTGCCCTTAAGGGGACTCAGAGTTCTGAGCATCTGTCACAGCCTGCACCAACTGTTACTTGTGGTGTGTCCAATTGTGTGGTCTCTCCTTGCTTGGGGGTAGAGACCTATATTAACCCCCGCTAGGCAGCTGTGTGGGTGTGCACCCAGTGTGTGTATTGCCCAGAGGATACACAGGCTATTACACTGGTAGCTGGTAAAAATGATCCACAAGCCGACCCACATACGGGTGTTCTGATGGCATCCCAGTAACCACACGAGCAACGCAAGAGCCGCCAGAACCCTGGGCCCGCTCCACATCCCAGCTTTCTCTTCTGTTACATTATTACACACACTATGTTTAGAGAACACTGAGGTTGCAACACTGAGCAGTCAAAAGTTAGGAAATACCAGAAGGAAGGGCGCCCACATAACCTTAATTCAGCCCCCTTGTGTGTATGCATTATGGCTCTTTTGTCCCTTCGGTATTCAAATCAGGCGTTTTCCTCCTCCGCACTTCCTGGGTCCAGCAGGGGGGTAACTGAGGACCCAGGATACACACAGGCTCCCTGATGTCAGTACAGGGCCTGGCTGCCACTGCAACCTCTGGCAAGACTGGCAGCCAGGAGGAGCAAATGCAGGGAAAGTCTGGATCAGCCCCAGCATCCCGGGGCTGGAGCACGCTCAGCCACTGTGTGGGGATGGCGCATGTGCTGTCCGGCCACATGTAGAAGCTGAAAGGGGACTGAGCATGCTCAGTGAGGTCGGAATCATTGGGAAATTTAGCTGCGGAACTCTAACAAGGTTCTACTGAGCACGTGTAAACTGAGATTTTTCAGAGGCCTATAACTTGGCCAAATTTGGGCAGCTTTTCTTGGGAATAATAAAAGACTCATCCCAGTGACCAGGGTAACCGCCCCACCAAATTTTAAGCCCCTGCGCCAAAGAACAGACACACTAGAACTTCTCAACCAAAAGGCCCTATGAATTGTTTTAACAGGGACAGAACAATATGTTGTCCCCTCCTCTCGTTCTCGGAAAGGGCTGCACCATTTCTGCTGAACCTGTCCAGGACAATGCAGCCTGAGGCAGATGCCCAGCTTTGAAAATGTCAGCTTGGATGGCTGAAGTTTGGCAAAGTTATAAGCGACTGAAAATAGGGCCTTATAATGGGAAGTGTTAGAGAACCTGAACTGTGGGTAGGACTACCAGCAGACTAGGAGAGCCCGTGTGAAGCAGCAAGCAAGGGCCTGATTCTCCCATGGGCTTCATGATGAAAGGGCTCCGTGTGTGTGTGCGTGTGAGCGTGTGTTTTACACACATGCTGTCTGTTCAGAATGAAGCACATGAGAGAATCAAGCCCTTACTTGGTACTCCACACTGCCCTGTATTGGATGGAATCAGAACGCCTCAGCTGTGTGTCATAGGGTCTATACTGTTAAGAGTGAATTGGGATTCTCCTTTAGCTTAGGGGCTTGTGGACTTGAAGCAAAAGACTCTGAGGATATGTCTGCACAGCAGCTTGTGCCAGCTGACTTGAGCTCTCGGACCCTGCAGGGTGGGAGGGTCCCAGAGTTCGGGCTCCAGCCCAAGCCCGGGCGTCTACACAGCAAAGGAACAGCCCCACAGCCTGAGCCCCGTAAGCCCGCATGGGCTGGCACTGGCCAGCCAGAGGGTTTTCTTTGCTGTGTAGACATACCCTGAGTTTGATCCTGGCTGCCTCAGCAAAGTTCCTAGGTGGCTACTAATTTGTTACAGGGACAAAACAAACAAATATGTTTGGCAAAAGCACCAAAGTCTGAGCAATGCGAGAGCTGGCACCAGCGTGGCCTCAGATGGGAAATCCTTGCGGAGCAAGGGGGTCAACCCGCTGGTCTGTGTTTCGACTAGCTGAGGAGGAGACTGATGGAGCTCGCGGATCCGCAACGCAGCAATTGCACGAGAGCTTCCCAAAGACCACCTAGAGTCTGAGCGTATGGGGAAAGTTTTACTTGTCTGCACTGCCCAGTGATTAGCAGAATGGGGCCCTGCTCCGGGACTGGGGTTCCTGGATGCAACTGTGATAGAAAGAATAATAAAATAAAGAACACGCTTTTCTTTAAATCCTATTCAGCGAGTCCCTCCGCCGTGAGTCGCCTGCAGGGATACAGGTTGTATGGTTCCGCTCGAAGAAAAGAAACCCCCAGATTAGAGGTTTTGGGGGGATTTGCAGTCAGATCTGAACAGCTGAGAGCTGGAGGAGGGGCAGCTGTGACAGCACCAATAACTAAGCCAATCGTGTCACTAGAGGAGGGTTTGGAACAAACTGATAAACTAAACAGCAATAAGTCACCAGGACCAGATGGGATCCCCCAAGAGTTCTGAAGGAACTCAAATGTGAAAGTGCAGGACTACTAACTGTCGTCTGTAACCTATCATTTAAATCAGCTACCAGGTGACTGGAGGGTAGCTAATGTGATGCCAATTTTTAAAAAAGGCTCCAGAGGCGATCCTGGCAATTACAGGCCGGTAAGCCTGACTTCAGTACCGGGCAAACTAGTTGAAACGATAGCAAAGAACAAAATTGTCAGACACAGAGATGAACATAATTTGTTGGGGAAGAGTCAACATGGTTTTTGTAAAGGGAAATCAGGCCTCAGCAATCTATTAGAATTCTTTGAAGGGGTCAACAAGCATGTGGACAAGGAGGATCCAGTGGCTATAGTGTATTTAGATTTTCAGAAAACCTTTGACAAGGTCCCTCACCAAAGGCTCTTAAGCAAAGTAAGCTGTCATGGGATAAGAGGGAAGGTCCTTTCATGGATCAGTAACTGGTTAAAAGATAGGAAACAAAGGGTAGGGATAAATGGTCAGTTTTCAGAATGGATGGTGGTAAATAGTGGTGTCTCCCAGGGGTCTGTACTGGGACCAGTCCTATTCAACATATTCATAATTGATCTGGAAAAAGGGGTAAACAGTGAGGTGGCAAAATCTGCAGATGATACAAAAGTACTCAAGATAGTTAAGTCCCAGGCAGACTGAGAAGAGCTACAAAGGGATCTCTCAAAACTGGGTGATTTGGCAACAAAATGGCAGATGAAATTCAATGTTGATAATTGCAAAGTAATGCACAATGGAAAACATCATCCCAACTCTACATATACAATGATGGGGTCTAAATTAGCTGTTACCACTCAAGACAGAGATCTTGGAGTCATGGTCGATAGTTCTCTGAAATCATCCACTTCATGCGCAGTGGCAGTCAAAAAAGCGAACAGAATGTTGAGAATGATTAAGAAAGGGATAGATAATAAAACAGAAAATATCCTATTGCCTCTATATAAATCCATGGTACGCCCACACCTTGAATACTGCGTGCAGATGTAGTTGCCCCATCTCAAAAAAGATATATTGGAATTGGAAAAGGTTCAGAAAAGGGCAACAAAAATGATTAGGGGTATGGAACAGCTGCCGTATGGGGAGAGATTAATAAGACTGAGACTTTTCAGCTTGGAAAAGAGATGACATGGAGGGGATACGATAGAGGTCTATAAAATCATGACTGGTGGGGAGAAAGTAAATAAGGAAATGTTATTTACTTCTTCTCATAACACAAGAACTAGGGGTCACCCAATGAAATTAATAGGCATCAGGTTTAAAACAAACAGAAGTATTTTTTCACACAACACACAGTCAACCTGTGGAACTCCTTGCCAGAGGATGTTGTGAAGGCCAAGACTATAACAGGGTTAAAAAAAGAACTAGTTAAGTTCATGGAGGATAGGTCCATCAATGGCTATTAGCCAGGATGGGCAGGGATGGTGTCCCTAGCCTCTGTTTGCCAGAAGCTGGGAATGGGCGACAGGGGATGGATCACTTGCTGATTCCCTGTTCGGTTCATTCCCTCTGGGGCACCTGGCCCTGGCCACTGCCGGCAGACAGGACACTGGGCTAGACGGACCTTTGGTCTGACCCAGTCTGGCCGTTCTTAGGTTCTTATGTTAATTGCCTGATGACATACTTTAGTTTATTTGCATATTGCATTCCTATTGATTAAAAGGCTTTAAAGGTCTGTGTGGGGTTTTGTCCCCTCTTCCCGCAGGCAGTTCGCCCAGAGTGCTATTTGCCCTCAGGCCGGCCCCACGGGAAGGAGTCCCTGCCTGCATGGTGGGGATCTCTGCTTCTCCAGCCTGCATAGCCAAAACTGCTGGGAGGGAGTTTGGGGATAGGAGGGGCTGCAGGGGTGAGGGCTGTGGGGCTGAGGATGAGAGGTTTGGGGTGTGGGAGGGGGCTCAGGGCTGAGGCAGAGGATTAGGGTGCGGGGGGATGAGGGCTGGCTGGGGCTGGGGTTGAGGGGTTTGGGGTGTTGGGGAGGCTCAGGGCTAGGGCAGAAGGGCAGGGTAAGGGCAGCCTGCCCTGCCGTTAGTGAATAGGGGGCACTAGGACCCTGCAGCAGCAGTTGATGCGGGGAGCCTGCAGAGCAGAGTCAGCTGAGCTGCAGGCTCTGGGGCCAGGGGAGGTGAGTGGGGGCAGCAAGTGGGGGCCGGGGGACACTTGGGGGAGGTGCAGGGGGGCGGCAGGCAGGGCCGAGGGAGAGACCTGGCCCCAAACATCGGTGGAGCTGGGCCGCCGGACCCTGAATATTGGTGGAGCCCAGGCACCACGAGTGCATATAACTCGCTGCCCCTGCACCCTCGTGCACCAGGCCATCTGTGCTTTGCTGACCCCTCCGGTCGCACGGACACACCCACACATGCACCCCTGCCCACGTGCACACACAGCTCCCTGGCCCCCAAGGGCTGTGGCTCCCTTGAAGCCTTTCCAGCAAAGCCTGGCCAAATTCCAGGTGGGGCGATTCCATTCTGCCACCGAAGTGCCCCCGCAGCTCTTGTTCTCCACGTCCCGTCTTACCCTGCTGAGCACTGTGAACCAGCTGCCACGTCACACCCCGAGGGGGCTGCCGCTCAGTGGTGGGTGGTGGGACATCCCTTCCCCCCCCAACATCCACCCACGGGACAAACGTCCCGTCAGCATTAGTGCAACCGCCACCTTCAGCTCCCTCCTGAAAACCCACCTCTACTGCGGCGCCAGCCAACCCCTCCCACCCAGCCTTGGCCCGGCAAGTGCTGAGCTGGGGCTGCTGCTTCTCTGCTGCTCTCGGCTTATTGTTCCCCCTCTCTGCCCGTTTCCTCTACCGATCACGCCCTGTCCGACCTGTGGCCTGGCAGCTCTCTGGGGCAGGGGCCATCCTGAGCCGTCTGCCCAGCGCCCAGTGCCACGCGGCCCGGATGGGGGCTAATGGGGATGGAATGGAAGGCGCCCTGCAGAAGTGCAGAGAGCTTCTGATCGCGTGATGCCCTCCGCGGCCCAGCCATGTGACTGTGCGAGGAGCAAGCCCCCCGGTGCAGAGCGGGTCTCTCTGGCAAAGATGCCACGGCTCCCGGCAAGAGGAAGATGTTTGCAAGGCGGGGGAGTCCCAGGCTCTCTTTTCCAGCCCGGTCTGGCTGAGGTGCCCCAAACCAAACCCCAATTCCTGTCTCTGTCAGACAACCCAGAACCCAACCAAAACAATCCCGACTCTGCTCCGCTCTGAATCTTTTCAGATGATTTGCTTCCCTCGAGGTGGGAAAAGAGAGCGGGGGATTTAAACCCAAAGGGAGGGAGAAAGGGGGATTTTCCCCACCAAAACGAAATGCGGGGAAATGCTTCCAAAAGACGCAGAGGAAAGTGGGAGTTTTCTGGCAGAAACGCCAGCTTGGTGGAATAGGGCGACCAGACAGCAAGTGTGAAAAACCGGGACGGGGGTGGGGGGTAATAGGAGCCTCTATAAGAAAAAGACCCCAAAATCACGATGGCCCCTATAAAATTGGGACAACTGGTCACCCTAGGTGGAAAGGCCGTTTCAGGTCAAAATTTTCATTCAGCAACAACATTTCGAGCAGCTGTGGGCGTGAGCAGCTTCCCCCGCCCCCCACTCCAGGAACCTGCCCTGGCTGCCCCTCGCAGAGGCATCGAGCGGGGGGCTGTCCCCCAGTGCTGCCGCGCCTGCCCCTGCTCCCCCTGTGCACCACGGCGCCCCCCAGGGGCGACCTGCCTGCAGCGCGCACGGACTCACCTGCCGGCCGACGCGGTTGTTGTGCAGCCTCATGCGGGAGTGGATGTCCCTGTAGGTTTCCCGGGAGTCGAGGAAATCCTTGGAAAACTTCTCCCCATAGTCCACATCGGGGCTGCAGCCCCCCCACTCCCAGGAGTCCTGGAGCCCTGGGGCCTCGGCCGGCATGTGCTCCAGGCGGACCCCGTGCACCATCCCTTTGCCCCGGTTCATGGCCTCCAGCTGGAGCCGGTGCAGCTTCATGCGGAAGGCTTCCTCGTCCCCCCGGCGCTTCTGGTCGCAGCCGCAGGCCTGCAGCTTGCCGAGGGCGCAGGCGTTGGAGACGGCGTGCACCACCCCGGCGGCCGCAATGGCGTAGGCGAAGGCGCTCTCCCGGAAGCCTGCGAGGAAGCGAAGGGCGGGGGGTCAGTCAGAGGCTGGGAAAGCAGGGGGTCCGGCCGGGGGACAGGCAGGACGGAGCACCGGGGGGGGTGGTCAGCCCAGGCCAGAGGAGTCAGGGTCTCCCAGCAGAGCGATGGGCCAGCCGGGGCGGCGACAAGGCCTGGTTCGGCCTCCAGAACGCCCTGGGCTCTGCTGAGGTCTCCAGCATGAGGCCGGTCGGCGCCAGTGGGGCTGGGAGCTGCTGGGATGTGGTGATGCCTGCCCTGAGGCCCCTCACCCTGGCCCCGGGGAAGTGCTGATGGGGGCGACCTTCCGAGAGCCTCCCCCCCAGCCCCCGGGAGCCAGGCAGCCCTCCCACGAGGAGGCACGCCTGGCGCCCCACCGAGTGCCTGGCGCTACTTCTTCCCTCTAAGCGCTGAGCAAGGCGTTCAGTGCTGCCCCGGGGGAGGGGACGACAGGGGTTCACCCGCGGGGGGCGGCGCGATGCCAAGGACAGCACAGGCCCACAGGCACCCGCGGAGGGTCCAATCCACAGGGGTTGAAGGTGTCTCTGCTTCTTTCTATGCTGTGCCTCCCACCATCCGCCTCCCCGGCCCCTTCTCCGGGGACCCCTCCAGCCCCCTGCCCTGCACCCACGCAGCCCGGAGCGCCTCTCTCTGCCCCTCCCACCCCAGCTCCCAACGTCTCACCCCTTTCACCCCACCCCGATCGCCAAGCCTAGGCTGGGCTCTCTCCTGCTGCAACCTTCCGCTGTCTGGCCTGCCCAGCCCATGGTCCGTCTGCCGCCCTCCCCCACCCCCCACAGCAGACATAGCCTGCCACAGCCCTTCCCTCCACAGGGTGCAAAGCTTGTTGCAAAGCTGGGTCGGTATCATCACTGACACTTTGCAGTGAGGGGGAACTGAGGCAGGGCCAGGGCAGGGGACTCCCCCCAGCTCTCACAGTGAGGCAGTGGCAGATAAAGGAGTGAAACTGAGACCTCCTGATTCCTGGTTGGGTGCCCCTTCCGCAGGTCCCCCCACCCCCCTGCAGCCCCTCGCCTGCTGCCCTAGGTCCCACGCTGCTTCTGCATCACAGCTCAAGCCAGTCCAAGCTCTCCATACCTCCAGCCCTGCCTCTGTCCATCCCTCCCCTCCCCCCTGCTTCCTGCCCCCTGCGTCTCCCCACGCGGCTGGAACGTGCCCAGCGCTGCGAGAATCCCGCCTTGCTGGGACTCCTCCATGCTCCGGGAGTCACTCCCTGCTCTGTGTTCCCTCTTGTCTTGTCTGCTTCTGTTGCCCTTTCACTGTAAGCCCTTGGGGGCAGAGATCTGGTAGCGCCTTGGCAGCGCCCTCCCACCACGCCGCAGGCATGATTCAGGGACCCCTTCCTCCACTGGGTCGGGGGGCTGCATTTCAGGGGGGGCAGGGAGGGCAGGCTCCAACAGTAAGAATGAGCTGCTCCGGAAGGGATCCCCTTTGCAGGCTGCAACCCTTTCTGGAATAGCTCCTGGTAGGAGCCAGTATGTCTGCCAAGGTGGCGCTCCCATTCCACGGAGGGCATTTCATGCTGCCCCCGACTGGCTCGCCGGCAGCAGGGGAGACGGCCCGGGGCGGCTGGCATGTTCGAGAGGCGAGAGAAAAGTCCTGGATTCACACATATCAGGTGGAGACTGACAGGAGTACAAGGAAAGCGCACAGCGGGCATTGTCTCAGCATAGCAGTGCCCGGTGGCAAAGGAGGGGGGTAAGGAGGATGCAGCTTTGCAGATGTTTGCTTTCTGCATCACAATCCCCCATGGTGCAGATGGGAAACTGAGGCCAGATTATGTGACTTGCCCAAGAGGTCACATGAGAAATCTGTGGCAGAATGGGGACCTGACCCAGAGTCTCCCAAGTCCCAGGATACAGCTCTAACCACTGGGTTACCCTTCCCCTCCCTCTCTCTGCTTTGTGCATCGCCCTGCCTGGGAGCAGAGTGATTGGTTTGATCTGACCTAGGGCTGGAGTCTCTGCTCCGTGGGGTGCAGGGGGTGTCAAGCTGCTGGAGACACCGTCGGGGAACTCCCTGCGCAGGGGACTCGCCTACAGAGCTGGCAGGGGAGGCTCTGCCGTCCTCCACACCGGGCTGCTCAGAAAATGCCGATTATTTTGTGTGGGAAATTTGGAGGGGGAAAATGGGGGCGGGGGGGGGGGGTTTCCTTCCAAATTCCCCATTCAGATTTTTTGGTGATTTCCAACAAAAAGCCGAAAATCTGTCGGCTTTGGAGAGCTGAAGATTTTCCAACAGGCCGAAAGCTTCCTGCGGAAACGATGGTGCGGGTCGAAAGGTTGTGGGTGGCCCGGAAAATGTTTAGATTGTTAAGTATTCATTCCAATTAACTTAAACTAATTAAAATGTGTAAACTCCAGCTGAAGGCGAGGGAGGGGCTGGGGCCGAGCAGAGCTCCCCGTGATCCTCATGGCTCTAATTCACACCGGGTCGGGCCGCCCGGGGTTCCAGGAGCTGCAACTCCTGAGTCCCACCCACTGCACCCACCAGGGCTAAGGTGGGGCGAGGAATCCGGCTTATCCACTGGTGTTTCTCTCCAAGGATGGTGCTCTAACCCCTTCCTTTGGAAAGCTGGTTCCTGGGGGCATGGATCAGTGTTCACGTCACGCTCCCCATCAGTGCCCGGCCCGAGCCGGGGAAGCTAACGATCCAACCAGCAGACCACGTTTGGTGATGAATCCTGCGGTACCACCTGCACTAAGAAGAAGCCTGCAGCGCCCTGTGAAGACGGGTCAGGATTCGCGAGTCTCCTTGGACAGACAGGAAAACTGGAGCCTGGAGCTGGGATGTGCCTTCCCCAAGGTCACGCAAGGTCAGTGAGCAGAAGAGTAGGCCACAGAACCCAGGAGTCCTGCCCAAGCCCTTGTCCCCCGGCCCCCACTGCTCAGATGCCTCGAGGGGAAGCGAGAGCTGCACGGGGTCAAAGAGCCCCTCCCAGGCTGATGTCCGGGTGAGGAAGGGAGCTCGGCTTTCACAGGACGAGGCCAGCAGGGCAGCCCGGAAACGGACAACTGCTCTGCTGGGCAGGCTCCCGCTTGGAGCGCACAGGACAGTATGCGATCGGGGTCCCTAGGACAGCTGTGGATCCTGTGTTCCCTACCCCTCGGACTGGGCCTCCTGGCTCAATCCCCACGCCAGCCTTCTGCCCACAACAGCTCACTAGGGGTGGGGATGGGGGGGTGTCCAAGGCAGCCTTGGTCTTAACCAGCAACCCCCAACTCACTGCCTTGCTCCATGCCCCCCAGGGTGTCATAGAATCATAGAATATCAGGGTTGGAAGAGACCTCAGGAGGTCATCTAGTCCAACCCCCTGCTCAAAGCAGGACCAACCCCCAACTAAATCATTCCAGTCAGGGCTTTGTCAAGCCGGGCCTTAAAAACCTCTAAGGAAGGAGATTCCACCACCTCCCTAGGTAACGCATTCCAGTGCGTCACCACCCTCCTAGTGAAAAAGTTTTTCCTAACATCCAACCTAGACCTCCCGCACTGCAACTTGAGACCATTGCTCCTCGTTCTGTCATCTGCCACCACTGAGAACAGCCGAGCTCCATCCTCTTTGGAACCTCCCTTCAGGTAGTTGAAAGCAGCTATCAAATCCCCCCTCATTCTTCTCTTCCGCAGACTAAACAATCCCAGTTCCCTCAGCCTCTCCTCATAAGTCATGTGTTCCAGCCCCCTGATCATTTTCATTGCCCTCCACTGGACTCTCTCCAGTTTGTCACACCCCTTCTGTAGTGGGGGGCCCAAAACTGGAAGCAGTACTCCAGATGTGGCCTCATCAATGCCGAATAGAGGGGAATAATCACTTCCCTCGATCTGCTGGCAATGCTCCTACTAATGCAACTCAATTTGCCGTTAGCCTTCTTGGCAACAAGGGCACACTGCTGACTCATATCCAGCTTCTCATCCACTGTAACCCCTAGGTCCTTTTCTGCAGAACTGCTGCCGAGCCATTCGGTCCCTAGTCTGTAGCGGTGCATGGGATTCTTCCGTCCTAAGTGCAGGACTCTGCACTTGTCCTTGTTGAACCTCATCAGATTTCTTTTGGCCCAATCCTCTGATTTGTCTAGGTCACTCTGGACCCTATCCCTACCCTTCAGTGTATCTACCTCTCCTCCCAGTTTAGTGTCATCTGCAAACTTGCTGAGGGTGCAATCCACACCATCCTCCAGATCACTTATGAAGATATTGAACAGAACTGGCCCCAGGACCGACCCTTGGGGCACTCCACTTGACACCGGCTGCCAACTAGACATGGAGCCATTGATCGCTACCCGTTGAGCTTGACGATCTAGCCAGCTTTCTATCCGCCTTATAGTCCATTCATCCAGCCCATACTTCTTTAACTTGCTGGCAAGAATGCTGTGGGAGACCATATCAAAAGCTTTGCTAAAGTCAAGGTATATCATGTCCACTGCTTTCCCCATATTCACAGAGCTAGTTATCTCATCACAGAAGGCAATCAGGTTGGTCAGGCATGACTTGCCCTTGGTGAATCCATGCTGACTGTTCCTGATCACTTTCCTCTCCAAGTGTTTCAAAATGGATTCCTTGAGGACCTGCTCCATGATTTTTCCGGGGACTGAGGTGAGGCTGACCGGTTTGTAATTCCCCGGATTCTCCTTCTTCCCTTTTTTAAAGATGAGCCCTATATTTGCCTTTTTCAAGTCATCCAGGACCTCCCCCGATCGCCGCGAGTTTTCAAAGATAATGGCCAATGGCTCTGCAATCACATCCGCCAACTCCCTCGGCACCCTCGGATGCAGCACATCTGGCCCCATGGACTTGTGCACGTCCAGCTTTTCTAAATAGTCCTGGACCTGTTCTTTCACCCCTGAGGGCTGCTCACCTCCTCCCCACGCTGTGCTGCCCAGTGCAGTAGTCTGGGAGCTGACCTTGTCTGTGAAGACTGAGGCAAAAAAAGCATTGAGTACTTCAGCTTTTTCCACATCCTCTGTCACTAGGTTGCCTCCCCCATCCAGTAAGAGGCCCACACTTTCCCTGACCTTCTTCTTGTTGCTAACATACCTGTAGAAACCCTTCTTGTTCCCCTTCACATCCCTTGCTAGCTGCAACTCCGGTTGTGCTTTGGCCTTCCTGATTTCACCCCTGCATGCTCCTCCCTAGTCATCTGTCCAAGTTTCCACTTCTTGTAAGCTTCCTTTTTGTGTTTAAGCTCACCGAAGATTTTACTGTTAAGCCAAGCTGGTCGCCTGCCATATTTGTTCTTCTTTCTGCACATCGGGATGGTTTGTTCCTGCGCCCTCAATAAGGCATCTTTAAAATACAGCCGGCTCTCCCGGGCTCCTTTCCCCCTCACATTAGCCTCCCAGGGGATCCTACCCATCAGTTCCCTGCGGGAGTCACAGTCTGCTTTTCTGAAGTCCAGGGTCTGTGTCCTGCTGCTCTCCTTTCCGCCTTTTGTCAGGATCCTGAACTCGACCATCTCATGGTCACCACTGCCCAGGTTGCCACCCACTTCTACGTCCCCAACAATTCTTCCCTGTCTGCCCGGGGCAGCCCCAGAGCCCCACTGACCACAGCCACCCTGCTCTGCCTGAGAGCTGGGGCAAGAGCTCCCAGTGAGTGTGTGAACCCAACGGTGCCCCTGGGCTGCTTCCACCAGCTGGGAAAGAGCCGCGGCGTGGGCGTGCCGTAGACCGTGGGCGCATGGCGAGAGCTGGGGCAGGAGGGGCCAGTGTGTGACCTGTCTTCCGTCCTTTGGCCTCCAGCAGCATCTTTTCCATTGGCATGGGGGCTGTACGGTGCCTGGGGGCTGTACGGGGTTTGAGGACTGAATGGGGTTTGAGAGCTGTACGGGGGTTGGGGGCTGTACGGGGGCTGGGGGCTGAACAGGGCCTGGGGCTGGGGGCTGTAGGCGGCCTGGGGTCTGTACGGTGGTTGGGGGCTGAACGGGGGCTGGGGGCTGTATGGGTGTTGGGGGCTGAACGGGGGCTGGGGGCTATATGGGGGTTGGGGGCTTTGCTGGGGATTCCGATGGGGCAGGCGTAATCCAGCCAGAGCCAGAGTCAAAGCAGAACGTAGAGCCCAGGATCAGGCCCTTTCACACTCAATGCCAGGAGAACGTCGACCAAGTGAAGGGCGCTCTGGGGAGAGCATTGGGAAGGGGGGGGCTGGTATCAGAGCAGCGGGCAGGGTGGGGCGCTAGCTTCTGAACAGAGGCTAAAAGAGAAACAGGGGCAAGACCATCTAAGGGCTCCGTCTTGCAGCCTCGGTAATCCCGGTTCCCAGAGGAACCCCACTGAAGGCAGAGGGATGCTGTGCATGGACAAGGGTCCGGGATCGGTCCCATGCTAATCCCCCCATCTTCTCCCCTTCTGAGGTGGCTGGCGAGGGCCAAGCCATGGGGAGAACATGAAAGCAAACAGCATGTTCCTGCAGGTCCCCCAGCTGAGCCAGCTCCCACAAGGCCCCGAAATGGCCTGTGAAAGTGATGCCCAGCTGGGAAGCTCGCCTTGTGCCAGCCACAGCCTGCAGGGAGCACGCGGCGTGCCGGGGGAGACGCTCCAGCTGGATGTCATTAGAGCTCCGCGGACGGAGAACTCCAGCAACGGCAGCTTCAGACTGCGCCCCCTCCCCGCCCCCCCCACCAGCAGCACGGGCTGGGGATCTCTGCAGGCGGCAGATCTGGGGTGCAGCTGGTAGGGGTGCCGAGCAGGGACCGTTAATCAAAGCTGCTTCAGATCGGGGGGCTGGAACAATGTGTATAGTGGGGGTGCTGTGAGCCATTGAACCCAAGGGTGAACCCTGTGCATGATGGAAACCACTGCAAGGTAGGGGGCGCAGCGGCCCCCCCAGCCCCTCCGCGCCAGACCTGCTGACTTTCCTCACTGAGGCTCTGAGACGGGCCGGCTGGGAACTCAGGGTTCCTTCCCACGAGAGACGCGGCACCAGTGGGTATTTCCCGTTGTTGCTGCAATACTTGGGGTTCTTGTTGAAAGCCCTGAAATTTTTTGTTGTTTTTGCTTTTTGCTTTTTTCGCTTTGGGGGCCTTCGGGTTTTTCAACAACTACGCGGAACATTTTTGATCCAAACAGAGGGTTGGGAGGGGGGTGTCCAAAAACGTCCAGGGTTTCCGTCGAAGGACGGCTTTCGATGAAAACGGTCGCAGCAGCTCTGGTCTGAGACTGGGACCAGGGTAGCTAGACACATTGCGGCACGAGCGTGGTTCCACCTGGCCTGCGCCTGGCTCTCGCTGTTTGCAGGCATGACAGGCCCCTATCTCGGGCCTGGCAACGTCTGTGACTGCCAGACCCATTGGGGGGCGCAGATCTGCGAGGCGGCCCACCTGGTTTGCCAGCCACGATTGTGCCATTAGAGGAGAAACTGCTTTGATGGCCGCCCGCGGTGAGATGGCAGGCACATGAGTGCAAATGTCCCCTGGTGTATTTATCGGGTACTTAGCAAGCTTCACAAAGCCTGGTGTCTTTTCAATGATTCATTGCCGTCTGCTTAGCAAGCTACTATGATCTTATGAGATGGGCGCGAAATGCAGCTCCGAAACCTGAACGGAACGCCACGCTGCCGATTTGCGCGTTCATTTTTAAAATGCACTGGTGTAAAATAAACGAGACGCTGCTTAAAAGCAATCAGAATCTGCTCGCGGCCTCTTCCGTATCGTCTGACAAACTCATTCCCCGGGCCCCTGCCTCTTCCAGTGCCCAAGGTTAACAGTGCCATGTTTTCTGCTAACGCAGCCATGCCAGTGCCTCCTTGCGGAGAACACGGGGAGGTCGTTGTTACAAAGCAAAGCACCATCACGATTATTAGAAAATGAACTCCAGTGCATCTGCAAACAGTGATTTCTTTTTAACCCTTACGAGCCAGCCGAGTCAAGGACAATTTTCACCAGCACATCATGTACTTCTCCTCCCTCAGGCCCAGTTCTCTGCCAAACCCTCCTTTTCTAGCTCCTCCGGCTTCAGAGGAAGAGCTGTTCAAAACGGCGGTGATATCGGTCTTTTACAAGGAGGCCCATGGCTGTCCCTCCCCACCTGTTCTCAGTAATGATGGCCCCAGTTTTGCTCAAACTTTCCAAAAAGATTCACGCTTGGACGGAGCCCAAACCTGAAAAAATTGCAGGCCAAAAGGGGAAGGTTTTGAGCAACTGAAAAAAGGGGGTGTGAGCGTGGGAACTCTAGGGCACCCTAGGTCTGGCCGTCGCTAAGCACTGCAGTTATGACGTGAGCATGGGTCTGTTTTAAGCGTTGTCGGCATTCCGCGTTCCACCAGAGCCACATTGGAACCCACCAGGGATCAGAAACGGAGCAGTGTGGCTGCAGGCAACGGCCACAGTCACTTCCCGTCTCTTGGCAGAGGCACTTCCCAGAAGCCCATCCGTGGACGGCACAGGAGAGCGTGAATAACCCTGCCCCAGGGACACGCGGCATGTTTATGGAGGAGTTCTTGGTCCACAGTAGGCATAAGACCCCGACGGCACAGCCTGGGTCACCACAACCCTCCTGGGACGACAGAGGATGTTACAGCCCGAGCCTACGCAGACTCTGGGGCTATTAGAGAGGCCATGGGAAAGTCAGCTTCCCCAGGACACTGCAGCTCTGACCCAGCCAGGCCCATCAACTCTCACAGAAACCCCCATGTGGCCAGGCGTAAAGACCTTGCTGAACCAGGTGCTATCTGACAGCAGTTTGGAAAACACCCGTCCCCGCTGCAGCTCAGATTCCAGTGTCCAGAACGCTTGGGAGCATTCATTTGTGCAGGCTCCATGTACCCAAACTGGAGCCAACCAAGAGAGTGTGGACAGTTTACCAGGAGAACGTAAGAACCAAGGGTCCATCTAGCCCAGTGTCCTGTCTCTGACAGTGGCCAGTGCCAGGTGCTTCAGAGGGAACAAAGAGAACAGGGCAACTATCGAGCAATCCATCCCCTATTGTCCAGTCCCAGCTTCTGACAGTCAGAGGTTTAGGGACACCCAGAGCAGGGGGTTGCATCCCTGACTAGCTGGCTAATAACATTGATGGACTTCTATGAACTTATCTAATTCTTTTGAATCCAGTTATACTTTTGGCCTCCACAACATCTCCTGGCAAGGAGTTCCACAGGTTGACTGTGCCTTCTGTGGAGAAATACTTCCTTTTGTTTGTTTTAAACCAGCTGCCTATTCATTTCATTGGGTGACCCCTGGTTCTTGTGTTATATGAAGGGGTAAGTTAAACTTCCTATTCACTTTCTCCACACCAGTCATGGTTTTATAGACCTCTGTCATATCCCCCCTTAGTCGTCTCTTTTCTAAGATGAACAGTCCCAGTCTTATTACTCTCTCCTCACATAGAAGCTGTTCCATCACCCTGCTCAGTTTTGCTGCCCCTCTCTGTACCTTTTCCAATTCTAATTTCTTTTTTAAATGAAGCAACCAGAAGTCAAGGTGTGGGCATACCATGGATTTCTATAGTGGCATTATGATATTTTCTCTTATTATCGATCCCTTTCCTAATGGTTCCTGACATTCTTTTTGCTTTTTTGACGGCCACTGCACATTGAGTAGATGTTTTCAGAGAACTATCCACAGTGACTCCAAGATCTTTCCTGAGTGGTCACAGCTAATTTGGACCCCATCATTTTATAGGTATAGTTGGGATTATGTTTTCCAACGTGCATTACTTTGCATTTATCAACATTGAATTTCATCTGCCGTTTTGTTGCTCAGTCACCCAATTTTGTGAGATCCCTTCATAACGCTTTGCAGTCAGTTTTGGACGTAACTATCCTGAGTACTTCTGTATCACCTGCAAACAGCCACCTCACTGTTTACCCCCTTTTCCAGATCATCTATGAATATGTTGAATAGCACAGGTCCCCATACAGATACTTGGGAGACGTCGCTATTTACCACTTTCAATTGTGAAAACTGACCATTTATTCCTACCCTTTGTTTCCTGTTTTTTAACCAGTTCCTGATCTATGAGAGGACCTTCCCTCTTATCCCATGACAGTTTACTTTGCTTCAGAGCCTTTGGTGAGGGACCTTGTCAAAGGCTTTCTGAAAGTCCAAGTACCCTACAGCCACTGGATCCCCCTTGTCCACATGCTTGTTGACCCCCTCAAAGAATGCTAATAGATTGGCGAGGCCTGATTGCCCTTGACAAAAGCTGTGTCGACTCTTCCCCAACATATTGCGTCAATCTCTGTGTCTGACAATTCTGTTCTTTACTCTAGGTTTCAGAGTAACAGCCGTGTTAGTCTGTATTCGCAAAAAGAAAAGGAGTACTTGTGGCACCTTAGAGACTAACCAATTTATTTGAGCATGAGCTTTCGTGAGCTACAGCTCACTTCATCGGATGCATACTGTGAAAAGTATAGAAGATCTTTTTATACACACAAAGCATGAAAAAATGGGTGTTTACCACTACAAAAGGTTTTCTCTCCCCCCACCCCACTCTCCTGCTGGTAATAGCTTATCTAAAGTGATCACTCTCCTTACAATGTGTATGATAATCAAGGTGGGCCATTTCCAGCACAAATCCAGGGTTTAACAAGAACGTCTGAGGGTGGGTGGGTGGGTGGGGGGTAGGAAAAAGCAAGGGGAAATAGGTTACCTTGCATAATGACTTAGCCACTCCCAGTCTCTATCCAAGCCTAAGTTAATTGTAAAAAGTTTGCAAATGAATTCCAATTCAACAGTCTCTCGCTGGAGTCTGGTTTTGAAGTTTTTTTGTTGTAATATCACAACTTTCATGTCTGTAATCGCGTGACCAGAGAGATTGAAGTGTTCTCCGACTGGTTTATGAATGTTATAATTCTTGACATCTGATTTGTGTCCATTTATTCTTTTATGTAGAGACTGTCCAGTTTGACCAATGTACATGGCAGAGGGGCATTGCTGGCACATGATGGCATATATCACATTGGTGGATGTGCAGGTGAACGAGCCTCTGATAGTGTGGCTGATGTGATTAGGCCCTGTGATGGTGTCCCCTGAATAGATATGTGGGCACAGTTGGCAACGAGCTTTGTTGCAAGGACAGGTTCCTGGGTTAGTGGTTCTGTTGTGTGGTATTTGGTTGCTGGTGAGTATTTGCTTCAGGTTGGGGGGCTGTCTGTAGGCAAGGACTGGCCTGTCTCCCAAGATTTGTGAGAGTGTTGGGTCATCCTTCAGGATAGGTTGTAGATCCTTAATAATGCGTTGGAGGGGTTTTAGTTGGGGGCTAAAGGTGACAGCTAGTGGCGTTCTGTTATTTTCTTTGTTAGGCCTGTCCTGTAGTAGGTGACTTCTGGGAACTCTTCTGGCTCTGTCAATCTGTTTCTTCACTTCCGCAGGTGGGTATTGTAGTTGTAAGAATGCTTGATAGAGATCTTGTAGGTGGCGCCCTATCATCTCAGACATTGGCACCCTGACAGCAGGATTGTCTGGCTATGTAGACTCCCTCCTCAGGCCCTACGCTACCAGCACTCCCAGCTACCTTCGAGACACCACTGACTTCCTGAGGAAACCACAATCCATCGGTGATCTTCCTGATAACACCATCCTGGTCACTATGGATGTAGAAGCCCTCCACACCAACATTCCACACAAAGATGGACTACAAGCCGTCAAGAACACTATCCCCGATAATGTCACGGCAAACCTGGTGGCTGAACTTTGTGACTTTGTCCTTACCCATAACTATTTCACATTTGGGGACAATGCATACCTTCAGATCAGCGGCACTGCCATGGGTACCCGCATGGCCCCACAGTATGCCAACATTTTTATGGCTGACTTAGAACAACGCTTCCTCAGCTCTCGTCCCCTAACGCCCCTACTCTACTTGCGCTACATTGATGACATCTTCATCATCTGGACCCATGGAAAAAAAGCCCTTGAGGAATTCCACCATGATTTCAACAATTTCCTTCCCACCATCAACCTCAGCCTGGTTCAGTCGACACAAGAGATCCACTTCCTGGACACTACAGTGCTAATAAATGATGGTCACATAAACACCACCCTATACCGGAAACCTACTGACCGCTATTCCTACCTACATGCCTCCAGCTTTCACCCTGACCACACCACACGATCCATTGTCTACAGCCAAGCTCTGCGTTACAACCGCATTTGCTCCAACCCCTCAGACAGAGACAAACACCTACAAGATCTCTATCAAGCATTCTTACAACTACAATACCCACCTGCGGAAGTGAAGAAACAGATTGATAGAGCCAGAAGAGTTCCCAGAAGTCACCTACTACAGGACAGGCCTAACAAAGAAAATAACAGAACGCCACTAGCCGTCACCTTCAGCCCCCAACTAAAACCCCTCCAACGCATTATTAAGGATCTACAACCTATCCTGAAGGATGACCCAACACTCTCACAAATCTTGGGAGACAGGCCAGTCCTTGCCTACAGACAGCCCCCCAACCTGAAGCAAATACTCACCAGCAACCACATACCACACAACAGAACCACTAACCCAGGAACCTACCCTTACAAGAAAGCCCGTTGCCAACTGTGCCCACATATCTATTCAGGGGACACCATCACAGGGCCTAATCACATCAGCCACACTATCAGAGGCTCGTTCACCTGCACATCCACCAATGTGATACATGCCATCATGGGCCAGCAATGCCCCTCTGCCATGTACATTGGTCAAACTGGACAGTCTCTACGTAAAAGAATAAATGGACACAAATCAGATGTCAAGAATTATAACATTCATAAACCAGTCGGAGAACACTTCAATCTCTCTGGTCACGCGATTACAGACATGAAAGTTGTGATATTACAACAAAAAAACTTCAAAACCAGACTCCAGCGAGAGACTGTTGAATTGGAATTCATTTGCAAATTGGATACAATTATCTTAGGCTTGAATAGAGACTGGGAGTGGCTAAGTCATTATGCAAGGTAACCTATATCCCCTTGTTTTTTCCTACCCCTTCCCCCCCCAGACGTTCTTGTTAAACCCTGGATTTGTGCTGGAAATGGCCCACCTTGATTATCATACACATTGTAAGGAGAGTGATCTCTTTAGATAAGCTATTACCAGCAGGAGAGTGGGGTGGGAGGAGAGAAAACCTTTTGTAGTGGTAAACACCCATTTTTTCATGCTTTGTGTGTATAAAAAGATCTTCTATACTTTTCACAGTGTGCATGCGATGAAGTGAGCTGTAGCTCACGAAAGCTTATGCTCAAATAAATTGGTTAGTCTCTAAGGTGCCACAAGTCCTCCTGTTCTTTACTCTAGTTTCCACCAGTTTGCCCGGTACTGAAGTCAGGCTCACCGGCCTGTAATTGCCGGGATCGCCTCTGGAGCCCTTTTTAAAAATTGGCGTCACATTAGCTACCCTCCAGTCATCTGGCCCCGAGGCGGATTTAAGCAATAGGTTACGCACCACGGGCGGTCGTTCTGCAATTGCACATCTGAGTTTCTTCAGAACTCTTGGGCGATACCATCTGGTCCTGGTGACTTACTGCTGTTTAATTTATTGATTTGTTCCAAAACCTCCTCTCCTGACACCTCAATCTGGGACAGTTCCTCAGGTTTGTCCCTAACCAGAATGGCTCAGGTGTGGGAACCTCCCTCACAAAGTTGGCAGCGACGACTGATGCAAATAATGCCTTTAGCTTCTTCACAAGGGCCTTGTCTTCCTTGAGTGCTCTGTTAGCCCTTCGACCATCCAGGGGCTCCACTGATTGTTTGGCTGGCGTCCTGCGTCTGATGTACGTATAGAAAGGTCACACTAATTCATTTGCATTACACTGAGCCAATTACAGCTGCCTTCCTCTTTAATGTGGGTGCAGAAACTGTAGAGAAAACAATCCCAGCATGCAATGTGGCCTGGTTGGGTCAAACTAGCGTGCTGCGTGGGACCTAGACCTAGGGACCTAGACCTCCTGCTGGTGTCAACACCATCCTGGTGTGGGCCAAGTGGAGCTGGATGGAGAGCTGGGGTCGTGCAGTCGCCTCTCCCCATTAAAGGGCTGTGGCTCTTTCTGGCCCGCAATCAGAACCTGCCACCGAACCCCGGGCAGTTTTTTTGAGTTTGGAGGAATTTCCGCTGAGGTTTTCCCATCACTTTTCCTGGTACTGGCTCTCCGTGCTCCTGGGACCTGGCTGGGAATGGCTGATGGGTGCCGTTCCCAGCCTGACACAGCAAACACTGGACCTCTCCCAAATCTTCTGGATTTCTGGTCTGGTTTGACTGGTTCAGGAGGCTCCTGGAAGTTCCCAGGAATTGGGGCCCTCAGCCAAGCCTCCAGACCCTGCCCATCGCATGGTGTCAGCAGGGCCGCGCCAATGGCCTTCCAAGAGCTGCCCCGCTCCCGGAGTTCTGCCCACACAAAGAGGCAGAGTGGGTGCCCGGCTCCTCCGAGGACTGGGGATGCAGCCAGTTGCAACATGTTTCCTGTTCTCTCTCCTCTTCCCTCCCCCTCCCTCTTTTCCTAATTAAACTGCAGGTGAACCTATCCGGCCGTGGCAACACGCCAGACACTAAATTCCTCCATGCAGATCGGAACTTGCCTCCATGCACCTTCCGAACGCGCCGCTCTGAGAACACGGCCGCTCTCCACTGCCAGGCCAGTCGCAGTGACAGCCCGGGGCTGCTTGCTTGTTTTCAGGGTGGTCAGGCCCAGATCCACAAAGACCCCTAGGCACCTTTCAGTGGAAAGGAGGAGCCTAAAGACCTCCGTGGAGCCAGGCCCAAGTGGCTAGGGTGCTGCAGTGGGGCTCAGGAGACCACCGACCGTCACCTCTCTGTGCTGCCTTTCCCTGGTGTCTTGCTGTGGTGGAGTGGTCACCCGCTCCTGCCCGGAAGGGCTTGAAATCAGCCCTGGGAGCGGGCTGAGGCTGCTGGAAGGCTGCTGCTAGGGAAAGCAGCAAGCCTCAGCTGATTGGGGAAACAGCCACAGCTGCGGCCATGCCCCAGTCAGGGCCCCGTTGGCCTTTATAGGAGGGCAGTGGGCCAGTCTCTCTTGAGATGTTGAGAGGGAGGAGCCTGACTGCTGGGAGCTGAGCCGGGTACGGAAAGTGGAGCAGGGCTGGGGAAAGGCCAGAGGAGCTGGGGAGCTCCAGCCTGAGAAACCCCTAGGCTGCAGGCCTTGATGAAGGCCTAGGAAAAGGGTACTGAGGTTGCAGAGGGCAGCCCAAGGGGAGGCAGAAGCAGCAGGTCCAGACCCCCCTTGCCGATGATGAGTGGCAATTATACCCCAGTCCGCCCCAGGTAGCGGGGGCTAGATGGCAACTGGCAGTAGCCAAAGACTGAGGCGAGACGGGGATTAGGGGGTTGGGGGTTCCCCGGGGAGGGGAGACCCAGAGACCGAGGGGATACTGCTGGGGCAGAGCCCCCAGACAAAGCGGCACCGGGGTCCGGAAGAGACCCGGGGGCCAGCGGCAGCAACGAGACCGACCTGCAGAGAGCGCTCCGGAGCTGGAAAATGAGCTAATTCCCAGCCAGGAGTGAGTCCCGCCCCGCCACACTTGCCTACTTGGATTTTAAGCTCTTTAGGGCGGGCACTAAGGGACAAGGGATTTAGGTGCCCAGAGAGGCAGATAAGCGGGATTTTGAAAAGTGCCTACAGGCATTTTTGAAATTTATGGGAATTAAGCACCAAACTTGCCTTGGCCCCTCTGAACCCAGGTGCCAGTCAACGTCTTTAGGCACCTAAATCCCCTGGGATCAAGTCCGCTGTGGCTCTGTAGCACACAGCACCCCGGGGCCCCGATCTCAGCTCATGGGCCACTCCGACGGCCGGTTTGCCTACAGCGTCTCCAGCATGGGGCAGAGAATGGCCATGCGCACCCGACTCCAGCCCATGGCTCCAGGCTACAAGAGACACGTTCCGGGACCGCCTCCCCCTCCCCCCTCTACCCATAAAGAAATGGAGGGTGGCTGCTATACCTAGGCACCCGCAACAACCGGTGGAGACGCAGGGAGCATCACCTGGCACGAGACCGAGGGACCAGGTCTGTCCCACATAGGCCCCTGAGCAGGGCCACGCTCTGCAGGCAGAGCGCCCTGTGCTGACGGAGAATCTGTCTGCATTCATCATCATGCTGAATACCCAATACTGCCCCCGCCTGCCTGGCTCGGGCACCCCCAAGCCCCTGGCCTGCCTCACAAAACCCACTCTTTGCACGGGTCTTCCCCAGTCTGTGTGAGGCCTGGGGAGACGTGCCTTCCCTGAAATGACCCCCACACCGTAGGCGAGGAGACCACTCCCAGACCTGCTGCCTGTACCCTCGAAATGCCACCGGTAGGGCTGGCTGGGAACAGTTGGGCCGGGGCTTGACTGGGAGGAACCAGTCCCAAGAAGCCATCAGGCCCTGCTAGCACCTCCCCCGTATCTCAACAGCCCTCCTGGCACTGGCACGAGTCTTGGTGGGGCCGGCCAGCTGCTCCGTGCTGCCTGGCACCGCGGAGAGGGCGTCTCTCCAAGCCCGGAGCGCCCTGGTGTGGCTGGGGGTTGAGGAGCGCGCAGGCCAGGGCCCAGCGGACACAGGGCCAAAGCTGCCAAGACCTGGCCACGGGGAGAGTCAGCAAGGGGCGGAGGCTGGGACGGGAGCTGGGGAGGAGAGTGCCTGGTGCCGGGGCTGGCTGAGGTTAGAAAGAGGGAGGTGGGGGAGCCTGACTGGAGGCCCTGGACGTTTCGGAGAAGCATTTGCTAGCAGCTCGCTCGCCTCGGGCTGTGACCCCGCAGGCTCTGCAGAGCTCAGAGCCCTCGGATGGGAGACCTCCCCAGGAAAACCCACCCTGCATCCCTGCCAGGCCCCCAGAGGGGCAAAGGGCGCCATGCCCGTGGAGGTGCCAACTCCCTGGGGAGACGTAAAACCCCAGGCGCTGCCCACTGGGGGTCACTCGGGAGCCCAGGATGCCCTTGGTAAGAATCCAGGTGCAGCTGCACATCGGGGCCAGGGCCCGGCTCAGGGGGCAAGTATCAGGGCTTAGTCTGGATCCACAAAAACAAGGAGCAGTCCGGTGGCACATTAAAGACTAACTGGTTTAATTGGGCATAAGCTCTCGTGGGTAAAAAGCCCACTTCTTCAGATGCATGGAGAAGTGGGGTCTTTACCCAGGAGAGCTTATGCCCAAATAAATCGGTTAGTCTTTAAGGTGCCTCCGGACTCCTCCTTGTTTTTTAGGCTCAGGTGGTTTATTCCCCTCTCTAAAACCCCAGTGTTTACAGAACCCAGCACTCAGCTGCACTTCCTGTCCTGAACTGTTGTGTGACGCTGCTGGAGGCGCCGCGTCCCACCCCAGAGGGGGCTGCATTTCCACGGCCGAGGCAGACTGACTGCAGAGGCGCTGGATGAGGGGTGCCATAGAAAGACCCCAAGCGGCGCCTGGCGCTCCGAGGACCGGACCGTTTCTGTTCAGCTGGAGCCTGTGCCCAAGCTCCGCGTTTGATCCGAAGCAGGAAGAGGTTTGGGGCCCGGGGAGTCGCTCGCAGCTGTTCTTTGTCGAGGCTCTTCTGCCGATCGACTTCCATTACTTCCCCCGGCTGGCTTTCGCCCCGGGCGGCTCGCTCGGGGCAGGGCGCGGGGGCGGCCGGATTCGGAGCGAGCGAGGCTCCGGAGCGGACTCCACAAATAATTCAGAGGGCGGCTCACGCCCGGCTGAGCTGATGGCGCAGCGGCGGGAACACGATGAAAGATTCAAGGGCTCTGGCACTTCGGGTTAGGAACAGCGAGCCTGCGGGCGCCCGGAGCCGGAGCCTGGCCCCGGGGGAGCCGCGCGCATTAGCGCCCGCTGCACTGAGCCCGGTCGGCTGGGGCTTCGGGAGAGGCCATTAGCGGCCCCTGCTCTCACGGCCGGTTGGTTGGTTGGTTTGGGGAGGAGCTGCAAAGCGGAGCGCGGAGCCGCGTTCTCCAGAGACCCGGAGCAGCTTGGAAACCCGCCAGCGAGCCCACCTGGCAGGGCCGGCGACCGTGCGCGCTGGCTCCTAGCTCCTAGCCAGTGGGCGCAACAGATCCTCAGTCATGGGATACATCGACGTCTCTTTCCAAAGCCCCAGCCAGCCCTCCGCTCCGCGGGCGGGATTTGATGTTCGCTGGGAAGCTGAGAACCGCCCGTTTGGCCCCCCGCCCCAAACCCGACAATAACATTTCCCAGCGTCCATGCTACACATGGGCCGAGATCAAAGTCATCACAAATCATCCGCAGCTAGGAATTGTCCCCCTGGGTCGGAGCAGCAGCGGCCCATCTAGCCCAGGTCCTGTCTCCAGCACCGGCGGGGAGAGAAACTCTCTTGTCCTCCCCGTTCCCCTGGCTTGGCGGGGTCCCTCTGAAGCGCCCCCCAGCTCTGAAGCACCCTGGCACCCGGCGCACCCCCTTCCACATCGGGGAGGAAGACGGTCAACGCCCCGCCTGAGTGCAGAGCCCCGCAGCCCTGGCTGGGAGCCTTCGGCCCCGTCCGAGCCCCGCTGTCTCCCGACCCGCTTCGGATCCCGGACACAGCTCGACGGCTCACCCCGGGCCGGCTTCGGTCCTGTCCTTCTGAAACTCTGCCCAGCAGAGCAGCGATACAGGCCGGCAGGAGTTACCGACTCGTCCGCGGGCGCCCGAGGAGGCTTCACACGGGACATAGGCAGCCAGCGTCTGGAAAGGCTCTGATTCGCCTCAGCTGTGACAGCCCCGTCCTGCGGGGAAGCTGCACCTCGCGCCCTGGGCCCGTCCACCGAAGCTGGTCTTTGGTCGGAGGAAACAGCCCTTGCGGCTCTGTAGGGAGTGAGGCGCCAGCAGGTTTACACCGAAGGGGGTTGGGCCCTAAGGTTAGTTACAGACCTGGGATGACATTTGGCGTCTTCAGCGTTGCGTTGCGAATAAACCCGGATCTAATCCGGATTCCTCCCACCCGGGGTCAGTCTCCCAGTGGAGACAGCGACCCTACTGGCACGAGTGAGGACGGCTCCCGCCAGGGAGGCTTTCAAAGCTCCAGCTCTAAATTCATTGGCCAAGTATTTCCCCGTCTCCCGGCCTGCTCCGGCCGGCCTCGGGAGCCCCGGTGGGCCCTGGGGCTTGGCTATCTCCCACTAATGCCACCGTGTGCACAGGTATTTTTCTGGGTGGTTTGGAAATCGGAGTTTCTCTCGTGGGTGGGAATCCGGCTCCGCTAGCGTGTCTAGCGGCGGCTGGGAGCAGGGAGAGCTGAGCTCTGCCGTTACTTTTACCCTGAAACTCGCTCCTGGGGGCCCCTGCACCGCTGGGGCTACAGGGCTGGAAGCAGACACCGGGCTGGGCCGGCTCGGGCGATGCAGGGGACTCTGGCCCCAGCACTGGGCAGGCCCCGGAGAGAGCTGTCTGGCAAGGCGGGGGCATCTCCCGTGAGCGAGCTGCCACGGGCCCGATCCTGCAGGGTGCCCAGAACCCTGCCCTGAAATCAGCGAGAGGTGAGGGGGCCCAGCGCCACGGGGTCAGGGAGACGCCTAAGACTGTGCAAGGACAGCTGTCCCGGAGGGGGTCTGGGCCCCGATTTCCAGCGCCGGGGCCCAGCTCCCCCCACGGGTCTGGCTCCCCCCACGGAACAAGTGTCACTGCTCCCGCGGGAGGGGCGGCTGTGGTGGGGGTCGGGTCACAGAGGGGGGCGTCTCTCCTGGCCCTGGGGGACGATCCCAGAGCAGGGAGTCGGATGCCAGGGGGATCCCTGTATTCCTCGGCAGCGGGACCCGCTGGAGCTCTCTCCGGGCAGGCGGCTCCGGCCCTAGGTTCAGACTTGCAGGAACCGAGCCTGGACGTGAGGAGTTGGGGTGGTTACCCCACTGCCCGGGCCAAACTCCCGTGTGGAGGACCACATCCGGTCCCCCAGAATCCCCTCCTTTCCCCTGCACTTCCTAGTGATGAACAAGATTCCCGTTCACATCCTGTCCTGCGGCGCTGCCGCTGGCGGGCTGCCACGTCCCACCCCAGAGCGGGCTGCATTTCCGAGGCGCTTCCTGAGACAAACCCCGCGGCCCCGCTTTGCGGGAGAGACATCCCCGGGGGCCCGAGAGAGCTCCGCCGGCGCGAGGGGCGCAGAAACGGGGCTGGGGCTCAGAAAGGAGCCCGGGACGGTCTGGGGCAGGCGCTGGGCGTGCGCAGGGGACCAGAGGGGTGAGCGGAGAAGAAACAGGCCTGGGCTGTAGGGACACAAAAGGGCCCAGCCGCACCCTGGGGTTCCCACTGGCTCCCAGCCTGGGCAGGTCACTTCGAGGCCGCGGGTGCCTGGTCCAGGACCCGTCCCTGGGCCTGGCGGCAGGTGAGGGGGACCCGCCTCGTGCCCAAAGGCCGGGCGGGGGCTCCCCGGCCCTTACCTCGGCTGAAGATGATGCTCTCGTAGGGGATCTTGTTCTTGGTCTCCAGGCTGGAGCAGTTCCAGCGCTGGTCCCGGAACTGGTGCTGGCACTCGTGGATGGCGATCTGCATGCCCTGGATGGCGGAGGCCGTCACGTCGGGGTGGCGGACACACACCTCCAGCTGCCGGCGCGTCAGGCCGGGCAGCGTCAGGCAAACGGTGTTGGCGTTCAGCACCGGCTCCGACGGCAGCTTCAGGCCCAGGATTTCATTGGGGCAGGAGCTGGAAGGGAAGGGAGAGCCCGGCTCAGCGCCCTGCCCTGCCGCCTCGCCCACCCCTGGCGCCAGGGGTCTGCTGGGGGGAGGGGAAAGCCCCGCAGAGACCCGTCACGGGGTCGCTTCCCAACCCCCCCCCCCGCCCCTGGGTGCAAAGTCCCCACACGGAGGGGGGCAGCCGGGGCGTCGGGTGGAGCCAGGCCCCAGAGAGACCCGCCACCCAGGCCAGCGATTCTGAGCTGGATTTGGAGCGGGCTGGGGAGTCGGGGCAGGGGATGGGGGGCTGGCTCGGAAGCCAGGGAGGGGATGGGGGGATGGGTACGGAGCTGGCCAAGGCGGGGGGATAAGGATGGAGACAGGGGACTCTAGGGTGTTGGCAAAGGGCGGGGTGGGCTCCCCAATCAGCCGATAGGGGGGCATGGGTGTCAGGATCTTGCCCCAGGGCACCAATCCCCAGCCTCGGGATCCCCAGGATCAGAGGATTCTACCTTGAGCCACCCCGTTTTATCCCGGATGAATCAATTAAGGACCAGCAAAAGAGGCGTTCAGGCGCAGAAACTGCCCCCACTGGAGCCCCCGCAACGAAGTCCCAGCAGGCAGAGAGGGTGCCGCTCCCCAGAGCAGCCCCCGGCTCCTGGGGCGTGTCTGTGACACAGACCCGGGGGCGAGATGCCGGCGAGGTCAGGGTGCAAGCCCCAAACACCGGGCTGGGCTGCTCAAAGCTATTGCCTCCCCTGTGCTTTCCAGGGGGGCTGCTGCTCCAGACCCTGGGGGCGCCAAGGAAGACCAGGGGCCAAATCCTGCCCGAAAGCAGCCAGAAATCCCCAGCAGCAGCCTGCTTCCCACGGGCATCCCAGCTCTGCCTCGGGCCCGGACAGGACTGGACAGGACTCTTCTCTACCGGATCTTATCCCAGCCCATCACTGCAGTGTCTGGGCACCTTCTCGTCATGCACCAAGTGACGTGACCGACACCTGTCATGTGTGGAACAGGGCGGTGAAGAGAACCAGTATCAGAACCCAGACAGACAGACAGAGGGGGTGTATGGGGACAGACAGACAGAGGGGGTGTATGGGGACAGACAGACAGAGGGGTGTATGGGGATGAATGGATGGATGGCTAGATGGGGGGCGGGTGTAGAGATAGATCGGAGGGTATGGGGTAGATTAGAGAGGTAGAGGGGATGTATGAGGATGGATGGGTAGTTGGGGTGGTGGGGGATGGATAAATGACTGATGGGTGTGTATGGGATAGGTAGAGGGCGTGTATGAGGATGGGTGGTGGGAGGGTGTGTGGGGACGGATGATGGGGGTGTATGAGGATAGATAAATAGAGGGAGCGTATGAGGAAGGCTGGATGGTGGGAGGGGAGTGGGGCTGGATGGTGGGTGTGTATGGGACAGATCGAGGGGGTGTATAAGGATGGGTGGTGTGGGGACGGGTGATGGATTTGTATGGGGATAGATACAGGGATGGATGGTGGGAGGACATGTGGGGACGCATGGACAGCCAGCCAGCCCCAGAGACCCAGGCCGGGTTTGGGTGACCACCTAAGCTTTTGGCTTGTTAACCAAGCAGAGGACCAGTCAGTGAGGGGGCTCACCCCCTCCCGGGCAGTCACCCCGGATTTGCAGGGCTGTCACTGAGATCAGACTCCCTGAGCCCCGGCAGGCCCCGTGTCTCCTGTGGGATGGGCGTGGGCGGAGCACGCACGGCTCACACGTCAGCCATGTTGAAATTCTATTGCTGGTCTATCCAGGTTCGTGGCCCACGCCCCTCACCCTGGTATCTGGGCACCTGCCAGTCGTGCATTAAACAACACGGCTGCCATCTGTCCCGGGGGTTCTCTCTCTCTCTCACGCTCCCCCGGGCGGGGAGCTGTGCGTGCCGGGGTGTGCGTTGTGGTCGGGTTGGGTTTTCTAACACCTCCGGTGCTCTGTGTCGGCCAGAGAAGTGCCCCTGGCACGGGGAGCAGGGGCTGGGAGGTTTGGGATGGTCCTTCCTCCCTCAGTTAGGGTCCAGCCCTAAGGATGCTCTGTTCCCCCCCGAAAGCAGAACGCCCCGTGGGGCCCGAGGAGCAGAGCTCTGCGCGGGTCTCCAGCCCGGACCCCTGGAGCACCTTGAAGACAAGGACCGAGCCCTGGGCTGTGGGGCGCCGGTGCGGGGAGTGGGGACAGGTGCCCATGTCGCAGCCCAGCCAGGTGTGCGAGCTGCAGGAAAGGTGAGCCCGGAGCCCGGCCCGTTGGCTGCTGTCTCGCTCCCCACTGGCGATCCGGGGCAGAACCTCCACCCCCCGGCGGCTTCTGTGCCCTAGACTCTCTTGCCAGGGATCTGAAAGTCAAGCTGGGCTCTGCCCGGCGACTCTCCCCTGGCTCTCTGGCACCCGCTGGGAAGTGTCGGGCCTGGCCCGGGCTGGCTTGTTCCTCTTCGGTCACTTTGGGCGCCGTGCTCCCAGGCTGTGTCCAGTTCCCATTTCAGCCGCTCCTCGGCGTGGGGCTCCCAGGTCGGCAGTTCCAGGCCCACCCCAGTGGGCCCGGGCCTGTCGCTGGCACCAGGGACCAGGCCGCCCTCCCCACCTGGTTTAATTTCAGGGTCCGAGAGGGGCATGATCAGAAAGTCCGGTAGGGACAGCACAGCCTCGCCCCTTCATAGCTAGGGACCAGGCCCCGAGCTCCTCATTTGGGCCCAGCTCCCAGGGTCTGTCCGAGTCAGGCCTGGCACCGGGCTCTCCGCTCCTCCCTTCGGAGGGTCCCTCTGAACCTGCCGCGGAGCTACCCGCTCTGCCGCTCCGCTCGGGCCTTTCTCTAGCATTCGCCAAAGGCCGAGAAGAGCCCCAGAGCTCCGGCGTCTTCCAAGGCCAAGCGCCCCGCCGAGCCCCCCGCAGCCGGGGGCGGCCGCCACCCAGGTGACTGGAGCGCTGTAGGGAGACGGGACTCGCTTGGAGGGGCGCTGGGCGCTATCTGCTCTGGCTGTAATTCATCGGGGGTCGGGGGGGGGGGGTGTCTCCCACTAGGACTGTCAGCCAGGCCAGGCTTGTTCCCCCGGACGCCGTTTTACACTGGGGGGCTAAAGTCACGCCCTTTCTCCCCTTCAGTGCCGCGGGGCCAGGCTCGGAATTCAGCCTGCTCCGGCGCCAATCCGGAGTGACTCCGCTAGGGGAGCGGGAGCGACCTGAACAACTAGAGCAGGGAGCTCCCCAAGTCCTGACCCTGAGTCGGAGTCACTCCGGATTTTCACCCGCCTGTCAGATCAGGATCAGTCCTGCAGCAGAGTCCAGCTGTACATGTCCCGAGCAAAGAGGCTTCCAGCCCTCCCCAGCCCCGCCCGTCCCTGACTCCCAGGTCTCCTGCCCCTATTCTTCCTTCGCTTCACCCTCTCCCCCCAGGCCCGCCCGCCCCAATCCAATGGGGGGGGGGGGAGGGAACGTGCCAGGGCGGCTGGAAATCACGTGCCGCCGCTGTCATCCTCTTCTCTGATCCCTTGGCGCTGCTGCCTCGCTCCCCCCGCCCCCCCGGACTAAGTGGGTTTAAACAGGATTTCACGGTGAAAGGCCCGCGGGTCACCGGCTGCTGCGGCTTTAATTAATACACGTCCCGGCGTCAACGCATTCTGTGTGAAGGGGAGGAAAGGGAAAAAAGAAAAAAAGCCAGCCCAGAAACAGGAGCTGGAGCGAGCCGGGGAGGAAAAGACAGGGGAGTTTAACCCTTCCCTGCCCGCCGCCCGGAAGTTTGGCAGCTGGCGGGGGATCAGGGGAGATCAAAGGAAGACTCTGGAGTGGCCCTGGGATGCGGAAAAGGGGGGGGGGGATCATGGCATGCAAAGGGGGGGAGGTGGGAGTCCCCCCCGGAACTCGACGTGGGGCACCAGCCGGCTCCCCGCCCCCAGTCTCGGATTTGGGATGAAAGGAAAAGCAGAGACCTAACGACCAAAAGAGCTGGGTTCTCCTGGCCCCGCCCTTCGGGAGCGGCCCCCGCACCCCACCGCCAGCATCCCAGCTCGGGTGGCCACAGAGGCGCCCCGTTCCCCTCCAGGGAGGGGGTGCAGCGCTACCTGCCGACCCCTCCATGCACGGACAGACCCCGAGTTGCCTGGACTAACAACACCCCCCGGCTGGGCTTCCGTTTGTAGGGCCCAGCGCCAGGCTCTCCAGGCGTTTCCCGAACCCCGCCGTGCACAGGGGCTGGTCGGTGAGCGCCCCGCACCTCCCCCAGAAACCCCCTCTGTCCAGCCCAGGAAAGGCAAACAATCCCCCAGGAGACCGTCAGAGGCACGGAGCTTGGCCTAGAGTGCGAGTCTTCGTGTTCAATAAACCCCAGCAAAATACCGCCCCGGCAGCCACATGGACTGGCTTGTAGGCGTGAATCCAAGATTTTCCAGGGGTCCAACTAGCCCCTCGACTCCTGGGAGGTTGTTTTTTAAATAGGGAAGCTGAGCTCCCCCAAATACCCACTTCCCCCAATCTTGGGACCCTAGAACCGACCCCGGGACACAACTTGGCCCACCTCGGCCGGCAAGGCAGTGAGAGAGCTGGGGAAAGAACCCAGGAGTCCTGGGCCTCAGTTTGGACAAAACTCCCTCCTTAGCCCTGAATTGTTAGTCATTTGCCGGCGGGCGAGCGGAGCCGATTAGGCAGCCGGGCCTGGCCGGGGGACGCTACCTTTAGACACGAGCAGGTGGCCGGACAGCTGGTTCTGAACTTATTTTCTCCATATGCTACAGCAGGAGAGGACCCGATTCGGAGCGGGACAGGAGTCGCTGGGCTCTGTCTCCGAGCCCTGCGCGAGCAGACCGTCCCCACCTCGCACGGACAATTCCCCCTTCCCGGGGTTTGCTCTGCGGTCCAGGTGGGCCCGGCAGGGGCTGGGCTCTGACCTGGCTTCCGCCGGGGTTCCGCCCGGGGCAACGCGAGGGACGCGGCTCCCGGTTTACGCCGCGGTGGAGGTGAGCCGGGAGTCAGGCCCTCGCCCGGCTGGTCCTCCAATCAGCGCCTGACCCAGAAAGCAAGGCCGAGCAGAGGCGGCTTCCATGGCACTGGCGAGGAAAAGCAAATCCCCCTGCGGGGAGAATTTCCACACGACGGAGGAGATCTCTAGGAAGGGAAACGATCAGCCGCAGCCCGGATTATCTGGAGCAGGCGGGGGTGGAGGGGGGTTAGCACACGGGGGAAATAATCCTCCCGAATCAGTCACAGAACAGAGACAATCTGGTTAAACGTTGCATTCCGGAGAGGCACAGGGCGCTGTGATTATCACAAGGCTCCGAAGTGACATCTCCTCTCCTAGGGCCCGTGTGCGGGTGCGCGCTTCATCTCCCGGGAGCACAGGGCAGCTGCCGAGGGACCATTGGCCAAGACACAAGCCTGGGTCCTAAAGGCCCCACCACGGCTAAAAACAGGCGAGTTTAGAAGTGGGAGCCCGAGCGCGGCGGGAGTTCTCTTACCTTCGCAGCCAGAGGCCGAGGAGAAGCAGGGGGCAGAACCCGGGCAGCAGGGCCAGACCCATCTCGTGTCCCGCTGGCTCGGTGCGGGGCTTGGCAGCCGCGCCGGGCTCGGGTTTGCGGTGGGGCCTTTGGGTTTCCCGTGGTGGTTTCCCCGGCTGCTGCTGGTTCTTGTCTCTTCTCGCTGCTTCTTGCACTTCCCTCTGCTATTCAGGACCTCAGGGATCCCCCGCCTGGATTGGTGGGTTGACAGTCCCAGAAGGACGGGGCCATCCTCGCCGCAGGCAGCCCATAGCCCCCCACCCCCAACTACATGGGCCAGGCAGGGCCGCTCCCCCCTCTACGAGGACATCCAAGTTCCAAGGAGCTGCTGGCTGCTTGCAGGGGGGAGAGCTGCTCTCATTCCAGGCTCCATGTGGACAGGTCCTGCCCCTCCGCCCCTCACCCAAGTCTCCAGCGGGGGGAGGGGGGCCTAGCTGCAGGGTGCTGGCAGAGGCAGAATGAGGGGGCAGGCTGCCCCCCCGCCCAGCCCCCCTTGGCTTCCCTCTTTGTCACTCTGCCTCGCTTTGCTCAGAGCTCCCCGTCCTGTGCGCCCCGGGCGGGGCGCTCCGGTCCCTGGGGCTGGGCGCGCGGGGGGGGTGTCTCTCCTTGTGGGGGGGGGGCAAGCTCCCCTGGATCTCTTAGGCGCAAGTGGAGCCCCAGCTGCTCCCTCCTCCCCGCCGCTTTCTCCAGCTGCCTCCGGCTCAGCGTCTCCCTGCGCCCCGCAGCCGCCTGGGACCGTCCCCTGGCGAAGAGCGCAGCGGGCAGGGTCCGGGCCGGGCTCGCACAGGGGCTGCGGCGGCTGCTCTGCCTGGGATCGCGCCGCGCGCTGCGTTCCTCGGCGCCCGGAGCCCTCGTCCCGACACGTCTGGGCAGGAGCCCGCAGGGGAAGGACGGGGGCAGAGGATGGCAGCGGCAGCGGGGCAGGCGGGGCGGGGAGGGAGCGTGCCACACGCGGCCTGCCGGGGAGGGGGCGTGTGGGCGGGGCGGGGCGGGGGTGGAGGTGTTGGTGCATGGGTGGGGCGGGTGGATGCGTGTGCATGGATCTATAGGGGGGTGCATGGATGCGTGTGTGCGGGTGCACATGGATACATAGGGGTGTGGATGGAGGTGTGCGTGCATGGATATATAGGGGTGTACATCGCTGGTTATGCGTGCATGTGGATGTGAAAGTGTGCATGGATATAGGGGTATGGACATGTGTGGCTGGCTGGCTGAGGGCATGGATGTGGTGTGTGTGTGTGTGTGTGTGTGTGTGTGTGTATCTGGATGAGGGGTGTGGGCCTGACAGCATGGTTCTGAAGATGTGTCTATGGATGTGGTCTGGGAGCATGGCTGGGGTGTGCCTGGCTTTGAGAGGGCTGGGCCTGCCCAGGTGGGTGTACAGATGTGTGAGTGAATGGAGGTGAGGGTGTGTGCATGGAGGGGGAGGTGTGTGTGCAAATCCCCATGGCGTATGGCTGTGCTGATGGAGACAGCCTGTGGGTGTAAATCCCCTAGGCCTATGGCTGTGCTGATGGAGATAGCATGTTGGAGGTGGGTGTGTAAATCACCTAGGCATATGGCTGTTCTGATGGAGATAGCACGTTGGAGGTGGGTGTGTAAATAACCTAGGCATATGGCTGTGCTGATGGAGATAGCGTGTTGGAGGTGGGTGTGTGAATCACCTAGGCATATGGCTGTGCTGATGGAGATAGCACGTTGGAGGTGGGTGTGTAAATCCCCTAGGCGTATGGCTGTGCTGATGGAGATAGCACGTTGGAGGTGGGTGTGTAAATCCCCTAGGCGTATGGCTGTGCTGATGGAGATAGAATGTTGGAGGTGGGTGTGTAAATCCCCTAGGCGTATGGCTGTGCTGATGGAGACAGCACGTTGGAGGTGGGTGTGTAAATCCCCTAGGCATATGGCTGTGCTGATGGAGATAGCACGTTGGAGGTGGGTGTGTAAATCCCCTAGGCGTATGGCTGTGCTGATGGAGATAGCGTGTGGCTGCTGCGAGTCCCTGTCTCGGCTTGTACCTTGCTCACACCCCTGAAGTCTGCTCCCCGGAGCCCCCCGGCCGCCTTGGGCCCTGCCTGGAAAGGTGCAGCCGCTGGCACTGATGCTCGCCGCAGCGCGGGGGGCCGGAGCGGTCTCCGGCATGCGGTGGGGTTGTGATGGGTGGGGGGAGCCGTGGGGCTCCGGATCTGCTGTTTCCCTCTAACTAAGCGCCCCTTATTCCCTGCGTCCCGGTAACCCTGGGCCGGCGGTTTGCACGTGGGGCCCCGTGGCAGCGGCTGGCCTGGGGGCTCTGCTTGCAGTGGGGAGCTGGCTGTGTCCACACGGCTCTGCTCCTGCCCGAGCGAGCCGGCCTGCCAGGGACGCGGCGTTCAGGCCAAGTCTCTCTGGGCCGGGCGGGACCTTTCCAGGCCTGGTAACGGGCTGTGGGGAGAGAAACACCCTGTGTGTGTGTGTGGGGGGGGGCAGGTAGTGCTCCGAAATAGTCCCAGGCCGGAGATCGGAGAGACTCCCCTCCGGAGACTACCTCCCCTTGCAGCGAGCCCAGCCCGGCCGCTGGTGGACGGAAGGTGGCCTGGGGGTTAATGCACCGGGCTGGGACTCCGGAGATCCGGGCTCAGTTCTGCCACCGACTCCCTGCGTGCGCCTGGACCAGTCTCTCCGCCCCGCTGGGCCTCAGATCCGCTGATTTCTGGGAGCGTAAACTGGCCCTGGTTCCCTCCGGGCGGCTGGGGCGGCCGGAGCCGGGGGGCGGCCGCCGGCCGGGCTGCCGGGGAAGCGCTGCCATCCCCGGTAACTTTGGCCACCAGCAGAGCGACGCGCGGCACCCAGCCTGCACCTGCTGCTCCGGGCAGCTCCCCGGCTCCTGCCCTGCGGCCCCTCCGGCTCTGCAGCGTCCCAGACCTGCCACCGCCCCGGCTCATCCGCAGGGCGGGTGCGGGGTCGCAGTGCGGGATGGGCCGGGGCAGCGGAGTGCAGGGCTCCGGGCGGGACCCAAGGTACAGAGCCCCCCACGCTGGCCAGTGGGAAGGAGCTCGCCAGTCCCTGTGCGGGGAAGGAGGGAGGGGGTCCATGCTGCCCATAAAATCGCCCCCCCCTCGAGTGATCTGACTGGGGGTGGGGCAAGGGGATCTTTCCACAGCACCGGCAAACCGACCTGCCCCCCTACCCCCAGTAACCCACCCCCCGCGTTTCTCTGGGTGCCCTGGCTCCTCGCCGTATTTCTGCAGCTGTCTGTGGGTCCCCTTTCCCTGCAGTGCCCCTGGTTAGCTCCAGCCTTTGCCCCTCTCTTGGGACCCAGCCGCGCCCTCGCTCCCAGCTGCGAAACCCCAAAGCACTGGGCCTGGCTCTGCAGACTCCTGGCTCCAGGATCCAGCCCCTTGTCTCTGGCGCCCTGGCGTCCCAGTGCCCGCTGCTGGGCCCTTATCGTCCCCGGACAAGGGCTCAGTGCCTGTGGGGAGGGGGGTGTCCCAGATATCGCTGGGGGTCCCTCACTTGGTGGGCAGGGGCCGGGCGGAGCCGCCCCTGGGGGTGGGTCGGAGAGGAGGGGCCCAGGGAACACTAACCCCCTCAGCTCCAGGCCTTGCCCTGTCGGGGTTTGCTGTGTAAATGGGGGCTGCCAGTAACCGGCTCCACTTAGGGGTAGGTTCCTGTGTTGGCGGGGAAGGGCTGCAGGAGTGGCCGGGGCAGAATTCACCTGTCACCGGGAGGACCTGGGCAGCCGTGCCAGCCAGCCGCTGCGGATACAGGCCCCTGGCAGCTCTGGGCACCCGGCCGCTCTGCCCCCTGCTCCTGGAGCCAGGCCGCCCCCAGGCTCCCCCGCTGAGGGGCCCAGAAGGATCCCCCAGCCAGGAGGGGGCATGGAGGAGTCCCTGCAGGGATTTCCCTACCGCTCCCCGAATTTTCCAAACACCCCCCCACCCCCAGTTTTGTGAACTAGTTACATGCAGTGTTGCCAATTTAATGATTGTTTGGACATTTGAATTTAAATTGAAACATTAATACACACTTTAAAAGCATATGCAGGGTATGATAAAATACCTGTATCTGAAAAAGTATCACAGGTTTGAAAAGTATGAAGACAGACGAGCTTCCTTCTACAGCTGTTGTTTTTAATGACCATGTCAGTGCCTTCATGTCGGTGATGCTGGCCAGCCTAACTATTTCAAATGATGATTTGTAAGCCAAGTCTAAAGGAGCTCTCCCTGACAGCTCGTGATGAGCTGGAGGGGGAGGCTTCAGGACCCAGATTGTATTTACATTCACACCTAATCTACCCAGGTATCCAGCCGTGTTGCTCAAGTGATGGATTTGGGCTGGGGCTGGGTTACAAATCACTTGAATGCGGGGGGGAGAGGGGGGTAATGAAATGTTGTTTTTATTGTAGGAGTAAAGGGCAGTAGAACTGTCCTTAGCCTGTGCTGATTGAGGGCATCGAGAGAGCGGGTGGGGACCTGCCCCTGCCCACTGTTTAAAGACAGAGCTGATTAGGTTCCATAGAGAGTTTTTGGTTTGTTAAGTGACCCCTAGAGCTGAAATCTCTGATGCTCAGTGTTTAGACCGGCTGTGGGACCCGGTTTCTGTGGAAGGGACGGCCCGGCCTGCACGAGCACCGAGGCTCCCGCCCCGAGAGCTGAACTCACGGAGTGCCGGGGGAGAGGCCGACTCGCAGAGGTCACCGGGGCAGGTGGCTGCAGAAGGTGATGGCGCAGGGCCATTGGGGCAGAGCAATAAAGTGAAGGGTGGCACGACAAACAACGGCAGCCAGAGCACTGGACTCTGTGTTTTAGTGACTTTTCTCCAGAAGCTAGTTCTGTGACTGGGAATCTTACATAAATATATGTTTCCTAGTGGGCCAAGATTTTTAAAATGCATTATTTGCCCAGGTCGTTATCTCACATCATCGCTGGCTCAAGAGGTCATTATCTTGGGGAGTTTCTGTACTAAACTTTTTTATTATTATAATTATTTTTATGTAAGAACGGCCACATTGGGTCAGACCAAAGGTCCATCTACCCCAGTATCCTGTCTTCCGACAGTGACTGTTCCAGGTGCCCCAGAGGGAATGAACGGAAAAGGGAATCATCGACTGATCCATCCCCTGTCGTCCCCTCCCAGCTTCTGGAGAACAGCCTGCTCCGTCCTCTGGGGTGGCCAATGGCTCCAGCACCACCCCCCAGCCTTTGCTGCCATGGCCGAAGGGAAAAGCTGTCCAGCTCATCCCTACTGTGGGGGGCTGCTCCCGTGGGGAGGGTGTGGGTGGCCTGGCCTGTGCCTGTGACATTAGTCACCAGAGAAGGATGCCCTAGCCCAGCAGTGCTCGGTCATCTCACTGCCTCACAGCCCACCGGTGACTCAGGCAAACTCATCACCTCCTACGACTGGGCCCACGTTTGCTCCCCCTCCCTTCCCAATTGGCCGGAGCCAGGGGCAACCCGCTCCCTTCACCCTGGCTCCCTCCAGGAGGTCGCCAGCCCGCGCTCTTGGCATCCTGAGGTTGAGGCATTTACAGAGCCCCCCAAAGGCACCTTTAACCCTGAGCAGAGGCCGCAGCACTCCCCCCCCCCCCCCAACTCCTGCCATAGGCAATGGCTGTGGATCAGCTGGCTGGCAGATACAGCCCATAATGACACAGGCTCCCCCTGGAAAGTTCTGATTGGCTAGGATGATCACACCATGCAGCATTTCATTGGTTATTTAAAGGAAGACTGGCCAGCTGAGTTCAGGTGTTGCTGTCAGAGGCAGGTGAGCACAGGACTCCTGGGTTCTTCTCCGTGCTCTGCCGCTGACTCTTCCTGCTGCCATGGCCATTCTTCTCCCGGCATCCGCAAACAACAAGAAGAGCGGGGAACTGAACTCAGGATCTACAGCTTGAGCTAAGGGAGTAGCTCCTCTAGCTGGCAGCAGTAGTAGACTCTTATTTTCATACGGTGACCAACCATTGGAGGGGGACAAAGACCTATGCTTCCCAGTGTGGGTGACATGAACATCCGGAAGGGAGAGGAATCATTTAGAGTGGCACATGCTGGGTTAATCAGGACAGCAGAATTGCATCTGGGAAACTTCCAGACAGGAAGATGTGTTGAACCAGGAAATCATCCCCAGGGGGAGGCTGGGGGCCCATTGTTCTCCAACAGGGGGATAGATCCAGACCGGAACTCATCCCCCGGGGAAGGGCCGGGAGCCACATCACTCAGGACATTTAAAACTAGGTGGCACAGAGCCCTAGATGATGCGCGGTGGAGCGTAACTGTGCCCTGGTCCCTGGGGATGGACTGCAGGACCTAACAGGTCTCTGTCATCTCTAGCTTCTGTGCTGCCCATCCCCTGTTGACTCACCCACGCCAGCCCTGTCAGCAGCCCAGATTCTCCTTGGAGGCTGCTCACCCAGCGTGGTTTGAGAGCTCTGGTGGCCACATCAGCAAGCGTCTCCTCCGATTCTCCCGCCCCGCCGCGCTCCATCGCACCCACATTCCTCGGGAGGTTTCTCACCGCTTCCCAGCGGCACTCCCTCCTCGGCTTTCCTGGGTGGGGGACAGGCAGCTAATGCCGCCCGGCACTTCAAATGCTTTGCTGGGTTTCGGCAAGCACCTGAAGCTGCTGCTGCTCCTGGGGGCCCTGTGCCAAACTCGACTGATGCTTCGAAGCCGGCAGGGCCAGGGCTCAGGGCTCAGGGCTTGGGGCTCAGAGCAGAACAGCATCCTTCAGGAGAAGCATCGCTCCGGAGCAGCTTGGCCATGCAGAGACAGCAGGGAGGAGCAGACGCCACCCCAAACCTCCAAGAGGGCTCTGGTGGGTTCTCATTTCCCGGCGCCGGCTCATCCCTTCCTCACCCACTGGGACCTTCTCCTGGCAGGACCAGCGCTGGCCCAGCGTTTCAGAAGTGGCTATAAAAGTTGTGGGTAACCAGGGAAGAATGGACAACCAAGGCACACGTCCCAGCCCTGTCCTCCGCAGGGTCATTAGAAATATTAGCCAGCAACTGGACCAGCCTTCCTTGGGAGTGATGCCAGATGCCGGAGCTAACAGCTGGGGGGAGATGTTCTCTGCTAGAAACTCCAGTGCTCTGGGACCCATGGCTGGGTCACAGACTGTGGGGCAGCCTGGGCTGGCCAGAGATCATGGGGCTGGCCAGGAGAGAAGTTCCCTGCCTTGGCCTTTTTGAGCCCCCTTCCTCATCCGGCTCCTTCATCACTAGGACACATCGTGAGACGCGTCGGTCTCCCGGGCCCCACAGTGACACAACCGTACGTCTCTTCGACAGGGCTGCCGGCCCAGTGGCTGGGGGAAGCAGTGGACGGGATATATCTGGATGTCAGTAAGGCTTTTGGCACAGTCCCACGTGACAGTTTCATAAACAAGCCGGGGAAATGTGATCTAGATCCGGGTTCTCAACCTTTTTCTTTTTGAGCCCCCCCCTTACACACCACCAACATGCAATAAAAACTCCACGGCCCGTCAATGCCACAACAACTGCATACACAAAGCCGGGGCCGGTGTTAGGGGGCAGCAAGCAGGGCAGTTGCCGGGGGCCCCATGCCACAGGGGTCCCCACAAACAACATTGCTCAGACTTCAACTTCAGTCCCGGGTGGCGGGGCTCAGGGCCCCGGGCTTCGGCTTTCTGCCCTGGGCCCCAGCGAGTCTAATTCTGGCTCTGCTTGGCGGACCGCCTGAAACCTGCTCGCAGCCCCCTAGGGGACCCCAGACCCCTGGTTGAGAACCACGGAACTAGATAAAATCACTAGATGGTGCGTGCACAACCGGCTGAAAGACCCTACTCAGGCAGTGGTTATCAATGGTTCATTGTCCAAGTGGGGAGGCTTATCTGGGGGGTACTGCGGGGGCCAGTCCCGGGTCTGGTGTCGTTCAGTATTTTCAGTCATGACGTGGAGAGGATGCTTATGAAATGTGCAGATGACACCAAGCTGGGAGAGGCCCCAGGCACTTTGGAGGCAGGATTAGAATCCAAAACCGCCTTGACTAATTGGAGAACTGGTCGGAGATCAACAAGATTAAATGCAAGATAAGTGCAAAGTGCAGGAGGTCGGGAGGAAAACTCAAATGCACACCTACAAACTGGGATCTGGGGGGACTAGTGGATCACAGATGGAATACAAGTCAACAGCATGCTGCAGCTGCGGAAAGGCCAGTCGCACTCTGGTATTAAGAGGAGTGTTGTACGTAAGACACAGACGGTAACTGACCCACTCTGCTCGGCACTGGTGAGGCCTGTGTCCAGTTCTGGGCGCTGCACTTCAGGAAAGCGGTGGACAAACTGGAGCAAGTCCAGAGGAGAGCAACAAACCTGACCAAAGGTTTAGCAAACCTGAGCTGTGAGGAAAGGTGAAAACCCTGGGCATGTTCAGTCTGGAGAAAAGAAGACAGGAAGGGGGGACTTGAGAACAGTCTTCAAATCTGGGAAGGGCTGGTGTAAAGAGGCCAGTGACTGCTTGATCCCCATGGCTGCTGATGGCAGGACAAACAGTAACGGGCTTAATCTGCAGCACGGGAGATTTACGTTAGATATTAGGTGAAACTTTCTAACTCCAGGGCCGTTCAGCTCTGGAACCGGCTTCCCAGGGAGGTTGTGGGATCCCTGTCACTGGAGGTTTTTAAGCCCGGGCTGGACAAACCCTGGCCAGGGCTGGTCTAGGTTCACATGGCCAGGTCTCAGTTCAGGGGGCTGCGATGACCTCTCCAGGTCCCTTCCAGGCCGACTGCCCAGCCACTCCAGCCACGCCTGGACCCAGCTAACCCCCGTGACGCTGCGTGCAGTGGGACACTTCCAAGCACTGGCTAATCCCGCTAGAGGGCATCTGTCCTCAGGGCATCAAGCCCATAGGCAGCCCCGGGGGGTCCTGGACTTGCTGGCTAGGGCTGGGGGGTGGGTGCAGTCCCGCCTCAGACATGGGTCTGGCCCTAGCAACGCTTGCATTCGTCACCTCCAGGTTCAGTGACTGACGTCACTTTTGCCCAGGAGCCAGCCGGGCGGTGGGCAGCTGGAGGGCACCTGCTAAGCAATACAGGACAAGCCAGGCCATATGGCCCTGGGGCACCCCTCTCTCGCCCCTACGGGATTGGGTCTGTGCCACGAAGTCCCCGGGCGATGCTCTGGATCTGCTCCCCATGAAGCCAGTCAGGACTCTGGGGAAGTCTCCTCTCGGGGAGCAGCCTGTCTGCAGGACACACAGCTCACCTGGCTCCACCTTCCTGGGTCTGACCTCAGAGCATTCAGCATCCTCTGCCCCTCTGTGCGCTTCCCACAGCGAGTCCGCCCAGGCGGGGTCCTGGGGGGGCCAGAGGGTCCTGCCCCCCAACTTCGCAGTCAGACGTGACTCTCAGCCAGCCAGTAAAACAGAAGGTTTATTAGATGACAGGGACATGGTCTAACACAGAGCTTGTAGGTGCAGAGAACTGGACCCCTCAGCCGGGTCCATTTTGGGGGCAGTGAGCCAGACAACCAAGTCTGCCCTTTACTCCATGTCCCCAGCCAGCCCCAAACTGACTCCCACTCCAGCCCCTCCTCCTCTGGGCTTTGCCCCTTTCCCGGACCAGGAGGTCACCGGATTCCTTTGTTCTCCAACCCTTTAGCTCTCACCTTGCAGGGGGAAGGGTCCAGGCCATCAGTTGCCAGGAAACAGGGTGTCAGCCATTTATGTACCCTGGCCCTTTGCTCTGCAACAATTACACCCCCTTATCCCACCCCCTAGAGACTTAAGAAATGCATAGGGGAAACTGAGGCACCCCTACAGTATTCAGAGGAAACATTAAGAACAGTCCCACTTCATCACAGTCTGAGACCCTTGTCCCCAGCTGAGCCGGACCTGGGCCCCACCACGGAACAGCTCTCTCTGTGGGGATGGTGACAGGGAAGTTTGGATGCATCCCCCATGTGGGCGAGCTCCGGGAGAGGGGGCACGGCCTTCTTGGCAGCAGCTCCACTCCCTGCACATGTATCACCACCCGCTGCCGGGCGTAACGCAGAGCTAATGGGAGAGCGGCATTATTATCCTCATTAAACAGATGGGGGGATTAGGCACCAGGAGGGGAAGGCACTTGACTAAGGTCACACAGGGAGTCAGTAGCAGAGTCAAAAATAGAACCCCAGTATCCTGACTCCCCAACCCCCGTGCTCTAAACACTAGACCCCACTCCCTTCCCAAAGCTGGTGTTGACCTGAATTTATGGGCTAGTTTATTCTGGCTCATCACTGATCTGATCAGAAGATGTTTTAGGTTCTTGTCCCAATTCAGGCTACAGAGATAGAGAGCACAGAGAGTTCGATATCGTGAGAGGACTCTCAGGGTATACGTATGGTAAGGACACTTATACTGAGGACAATACTAACTTGTTAAGATCTTTATTAAAATAAATGAAAGAAGCATAAACGCTACAAAACACAGAGTCACAAAGAAGTAATATAATTCTATGACACCTGGGGGTAACATTTCTATTCAAAAAGACTACTTAAGCTAGTATACTCACACCCTTCCCTGAAGACCCGGTAGTAGGAGACAGAGGACCAGTCTTGTCTCTGGCCGGCCCGAGGAACTGATGGTCCAGGCTTCCCAAGCTGGTCGGGATTAGGTTCGAGTGTTCAGTAGCCAGGCTGTATTGCGAAGCTGATCTGGTAGCTTGACAGAAAATAAGAAAATGCGACCGTCTTGCATGGTTGTTTGCCCTCTTATAGGGTCCCGGTACTGCCCACTGCCGGAATCTAGGCCCAGCCTACCATGCCCACATCTTATTTCCTCACCCATATAAATCTTTGGGTGCACTTACTCTATAGGTTAACATATCATGACATTTACTCATATGTATTAGTATCGATTATCTCCTTCCCAGAACTGTTACCCTGGGCCTAACTCATGACTTCCATGTTCTGTGGTCTGTCCTGCGGATACTGGTCTGCTCCAGACTCAGGGTAAACAGATTCAGTTCTTTGTTCGGTTCCCCATTCAGTTCCCCAAAGTTAAGGGGCCTAGTCGGCCGTTTATCTATGTCAGAGGTTACAAACACTCATACTGACTTGCTGTAGCTAATCACACAGGACACAGGCCTGTAGGTCACTCGCATTACAGCCAACTATTATGAATAACCATGAATAACTCTTGTGAATACCATAAACCAGAATGCCACATAAACAAAATCCCAGAAAATACTATGATTCATTAATAATATGATGTGATAAAATAATATGAACAAAACCAAAAGAAAACATGTTATGCAAGCTAGCAAGCTAGCAAACTGACCTTATGGGCTACAAATCCCCCCTTTGATGGGGTGATTGCATAAAAACCCCATCACATAGAAGAGGGGGTGGATAGTGGATGTGTGGAAACAGGGGTGGAGGCAGGATAGCCTAATGATCTACCTCCTGATATATCTCTACAATAGGCATCATGGATACTGTGACAGGGTCGGGCCGGATGGCTACAGGAGAGTAATAGAAGGCAGATATATTAGCCCCAGGCTAAGTAGGTCCCTTTTCCCTGGGTAAGGTAACAGGGAAGGTTTTTTTTTTTTTTTTCCTTCTTAAATCTTTCACTGATTATATTTTATTCAGTAAATAGTGTGACAGGATCGGGCCAGATGGCTATAGGAGAGTAATCGAAGGTAGATATATTAGCCCCAGGCTAAGTAGGTCCCTTTTCCCTGGGTAAGGTAACAGGGAAGGTTCCAGAACAATCAGGAACCTTCTAGAGACACTTAAGACAGACAGGCTGATTAGAAGACCTGCAGCCAATCAAGAACCTGTTAGAATCGATTAAGGCAGGCTAATCAGGGTTTAAAAACCTGGGTTTGAAAAGGAGCTCACTTCAGTTTGTGGTGCACGTGTGAGGAGCTGGGAGCAAGAGACACTAGGAGCTGAGAGTGAGAACGCGGACTGTTGGAGGACTGAGGGGTACAAGCGTTATCAGGCACCAGGAGGAAGGTCCTGTGGTGAGGATAAAGAAGGTGTTGAGAGGAGGCCATGGGGAAGTAGCCCAGGGAGTTGTAGCTGTCGCACAGCTGTTCCAGGAGGCACTCTAGACAGCTGCATTCCACAGGGCCCTGGGCTGGGACCTGGAGTATAGGGCGGGCCTGGGTTCCCCACATATCCTCCCAACTCCTGGTCAGACACAGGAGGAGTCGACCTGGACTGTGGGTTCAGAAAAACGGCCAAGCTGAGGGCTGCCGTGAAGCTCCAAGGTGAGCAAATCCACCAATAAGCGCAAGACCCACCAAGGTAGAGCAGGAACTTTGTCACAATACATATTCACCATCGATATCTGTTGGCTGTACGGTAATTGCTCTTTTTCCTTTAACTTGTTGATCTTACACTGCACGTATCCTAAAGTGATGCAAATAATCCCTGTTGCAATGCCTTCGACAATAATCCATCCCTTTAGCCCAATTTCTACCCAGGGAACATCTGTTGCCTGATCTCCCCCATCTAATAACGAAAAATGGCTTGTTTAGCCTTACCCATGTCATTCATAATTTGAATGAGGTGGGTTTCCTTTTGAATTAATCATTGTTTTAATTGTAGTCCCAGAGGGGGAATATATACCGAAAACATTGGAGTGTTTTGGATAGTCAAGTCCTGATAAAAGGGATCAGATAAAATCACGGTAGTGTTTTCAAAGGCAGGAATAGGGGAAATCACTTGGTTTCCAATTGAAGTAAACTGCTTTGGAGTAAAACAGAAATTTGGATCTGTGACCTGACACTCCAAGGAACCATATAGGAACCTTTCCTGGTTAGTCACTATGCAAAATTGGCCTTATTTCTCCAGTCCCCATATGGGATTCTGTGTATGAGGGCCGTGGAATTGGTTGGTGAGGAGATATATGTTTTACATCCTCCCCCAGCTTTGAATCTTCATCCAAGGCTTAATACTTTTCCAGCCACTTGATGGCAGTGATATCACCCCTGCCAACTGGTATTTAAAGGAGACCTCTTCCCCTCTAATTCCCTTAACATATTGGATGGGACGGTGGATGAACTCAGGATTAGGACCTACATTCACAATTTCTAAGCGATCGTCTGTGTTCGATGGGCAGACTATTAACCTAATATGTTTCCACCAGATACAATTATCAGGGAATTGACGGGAGGCTGTACAGACCCCTGCTCTATACCTGCCTGTCACAGGTGGGCGTACATCCTGTATTCTCAATGTTGTCTCAGCAGTCCAGGCGGATAGTTTGGTCCGCCGTTTTACTGTTCTTACCAATTTTCCATCTCGGTGTGTAGCGCCAACTCAGAATTACCTCATGTCCTTCTGGCCTCGGATCAAGTGAAGGCGAAGGTTCGGCTTTTGCCTCTCCTTTCCACCCCCAAACAATATTCACCACCACATTAACACTTACGGTATTTGCAAGGTACGGAAATGAGTCCACAGAACCATTTGCCAATGAATCGGCATATAATTCTAAAGTAAGTTCGTTGCCTTGATTGGTGGTGATGGTTCGCTCCGCTCCTTTTGGAGGTGCATTGCGCTTTAAATGTTCGAACACCTGCGTGTTTAAGCACTGCTGAGCATTATGGTCCTGTGCAGCTTGGTGTATCCTTTGCAAAATTTGAGTCCCAAATTCTTGATTTTTGGCTCAGTCCTACCCTCAGGGCAGAGATGAGGGAACAGTAGATCAGCAATCCCAATGGCCATTTCATGGTTGCAATTCGCCGGACTCCATTGGTAGCAATTCCACAGCGGGCCGTTCACCTACCTCCTGGGAAGCAAGCTACTCCTGGGACCTGGATGATCGATACAGCTTTACCTGATTAGCAGGGTAGATTTTCTCTCTATTACGCTTGCCTGCTGTTACTCTAATCTTGTGCGCTGCCGAACGGAGTTTATCGATGATTTGGAAGGGTCCGATCCGTCAGTTACATAACCCATGCTCTGGTGCTTTGTAAGATAACAACATCATTTGATCGCCAACCTCCCAAGTATTCTCTCTTTGGTTTTTGTCAAAGTAGGCCTTAGCCTTAAGCCGGGATTTCCCCAATTTAGCAGCAACCTGCAGATGGACTTGATTTAAATGTTCTTGCAGATTTTGCAGGTAGGTGTCCATTTGATTCCCTCCAGTTGAGTGCCACTGGTGTGCCAGATCAGGTGTTCTGGCAATCTCATATTTCTGCTGCCATAACCTCAAAGGGTGTTTTATCCGTGACACAGCAGGAGTTGCCCTTAATGCCATAAAGATCAGAGGCATACGGGAATCGCAACTGCATCCATCGGCTTCAACCAGTTTCCTCAACTTCACCTTTATGATCCGACTCGTTCGTTCCACCATCCCAGATGATTGTGGTCTATATGGCATGTGTAGTCTCTGCCAGACTCCCATCAATTTAAGACAGTCTTTGAAGAACTGTCCTGTATAATGTGATCCCTGGTCTGATTCCACCTTCCCAGGGATCCCCCAAAGAGAGAAGACTTGTTCTACTAGGACCTTGGCTGGTTGGCTTTTGCAATATTGGCTTTCCGGGGAAAGGCCTCCACCCATTTTGAGAAAGTATCAACAATCACCAAGAGGTACTGGTTGCCTCTTTGGGTCCTTGGTAGAGGGGCTATGAAATCAATCTGCAAAGCCATCCATGGTCCTTCATACACCTGCGATTGCAACAGTGTTACCCACACAAAATTCTCTGCTACTCACACACTCTAGGGGCACCCAGCCTTACCCGGTTCCTAGGGCTCAGCGTGTAATTTTCTGCGGGCTCGCAGGACCTTTTACCAGTGAAAGAGCCTTACACAGTAAGATCCTTATCCTCTGTTTATTAACAGTCACCAAGCAGGATACACATGCTAAGCATGCAGCGCCATGCTCACCAATCTGATCAGGCAGATGGACTTTCCCTGTTGGCCAGGCAAGGTCTGTCTCGTCGGGATTCTGGCTGCTGCACGTCATGGTCGTGCAGAGGATTTTTAGTAGTTCTGATCTTAGGTTGTGTCTTAGAGGTGCGTTTTTCTTCTTCCAGGTCTTTCCTTCTTCTTATTCTTCTGTTCCTTCTCTGCTGGTCTCCTTCTTGGACCCCAGTTTATATAGTGAAACTCGAGTCCTGCTTAGCTATACCGTAACCAATTATGTTAGCCAAATTTTACTAACCAATCCTAACAAAATTCTCTAACCAATCCGACCCCACAAGCTTAATGAATTTACACCTAGCAAAATTAACTATGTAACAGACAGAAACAATCAAAGAACCAGACAGAGACCAGACAGATAAACAGTAGGGAAGAGGGGACCATAATGACAGAACAATGAAGAAATGAGGATTTCACAACCCCAACTATTGAGAAGTGGTTTCTTGCCAGACAGGATGCTATCAAACTACGTTTCCTTTAACCATCTTAAGATCTGTTTCTTTATCTGGAGATAGTGGACACCATTAGGACGGGGTCTCCTTCTTAACAGCCTGGCATTACACTATTTTAATGTAATTAGACGGAATGTGAGGATGTGACTTCCTGCTTCTCAGCTAATGGCTGCTGCTTGGCTGCTCTTTTAATCTGGCTGCAGATAAAGGCCTTAGGCTTTAGGCCTTACAATATGGCTGCAGACAAAGGCCTTAACCTTACATTGGGTTGGCTTGGGCACAAGCCAAACGATTGTCACAGTGCTGTTGTACATCCAATCTCAGGAGCGGCCACCATCCCACAGTTAAGAGACGTTGGACAGTTTTGTCCACCTCCTGATGTTCCCCTGTTGGGAGTATCATGGACCATGTTTATCATTTCCCTTCTCCAGGGAGGTGGGACCCCCCACACAGGAGAAGGACCCTCCTGTGTACATGAGGATTCCATCCACCACCTGTAGAGACTGCCTATATCTCCCCTATAAAGGGTTTAATGCGGGTGGCCATTCTCCTTCTGCTTTAGAAAGTTCTCGGGTTACGTCCACTATGTCCTTGTCTAATGTTTGCATCTCCTTTCCTTCAGGAAGGTCAGTTCCTACCACTCTGGCGGCATCAACGGGGCAGTTAGGACCAAGGGTTATGATGGAATGTTCTAGGACCTTCTCCCTCCAGAACTCCCCTGATCAGACTCCCTCTCGGGCTAATCTATCAGCCTTTCCATTCTCAACAGCACTGGGGTCTGATTTCGAGTGGGCCTTGACCTTTTTCACTGTAACTGGCCATCCTGGGACAGTGATTTTTAACTCCAGGTCATGGATGTACCTCAACGGTGATGCATTGTTGATTGGTGACCCATCAGAGGATGTAAACCCATTGGTTTTCCCAACAAGGTAGGAACTCTGTGAGAGAACTGCACACCCATGCTGAGTCTGAAAACGGTATGAGGTCTCGATGGAGGCCTGGACACAGTACTCGAATACACAAGCCACCGCTGCTCATTCAGCATATTGGGCCGAATGTGGGGTGCACGAGTATGCTTTCTCCCAAGGTTTTCCTCCTTCCTTCGGGAGGAATGACTGTGACGAAGTGGGACTGTTCTTAATGTTTCCTCTGTATAGTGTGGGGGTGCCTCAGTTTCCCCTAGGCAGTTCTTAAGTATCTAGGGGGTGGGGTAAGGGTGTATGATCATTGCAGAGCACTAGAGGGCAGGTGTGTGCAGGGGTCTGGACACAGAGAATGGCCGACACCCTGTTTCCTGGCAACTGATGGCCTGGGCCCTTCCCCCCTGCAAGGTGAGAGCTAAAGGGCTGGAGAACAAAGGAATCAGGTGACCTCCTGGCCCGGGACAGGGACAAAGCCCAGAGGAGGAGGGGCTGGAGGGAGTTGCAGCTTGGGGCTGGCTGGGGACATGGAGTGAAGTATAGACGTGGTTGTCTGGCTCACTGCCCCCCAAAATGGACCCAGCTGAGGGGTCCTGTTCTCTGCACCTACAAGCTCTGTTTTAGACCATGTTCCTCTCGTCTAATAAACCTTCTGTTTTACTGGCTGGCTGAGAGTCCCGTCTGACTGCGGAGTCGGGGGGCAGGACCCTCTGGCTTCCCCAGGACCCCGCCTGGGCGGACTTGCTGTGGGAAGCGCACGGAGGGGCAGAGGAGCCTGAATGCTCCGAGGTCAGACCCAGGAAGATGGAAGCGGGTGATCTGTGTATCCTGCAGACAGGCTGCTCACAGAAAGGAGACTGTCCCAGAGTCCTGACTAGCTTCATGGGGAGCAGTTCCAGAGCATTGCCCAGGGACTCCGTGACAATGACAGATTCCGAACCCTGTGTTTGGTTTCCCTTGATCATAATAACTCGAACCATCCACCCAGAAGTGGTATCCTTTGAAGGAATCTTTCTCCTGGATCAAAGGTAGGAAAAACTTCCTCTCTACCACCCGCCTTGGACTCTGTTCACCCATGTCTGGACAAACATGGGGCTCCCCTTGATACAATAGGGCAGTTGGTAGCAGAGATAGGTTTCACTGCAATATCCTTCCCTTGTAGTAACAAAGCCCAATGGGCCAGGTGGGCACTGGAGACCTGCCCATCTTTGACCCGATTGGACAGTAAGAACTGAAGGGGTGTGTGCGACGAGTGCAATATGGTCAAGCTGAGGCCAATTAGAAAAGCAAAATGTTGTACGGCCCAACTAGTGGCCAATAAGAACTTCTCACGCTTGTCGCATTTCAGCTCCACTGGATGCATTAAACGTGAGGCTGAGGCCTCGGGTCTGATCTTCCCATGCCTCTCTTGGGAGCCGACAGTGCTAATGCATTGACACCGCCAGGTGACAGGGTATCTCAGGATTTGGATTGATCAACACCAGAGCCTTGGCAATGGCTTGTTTCAGCTGGGACACTGCTTCCGGGTGTTGCTCAGTCCACTCCCGTTGGACACTCTTCTTTAGCAGTTGATACAAAGGACCTGCAATGGAAGCAGAATTGGGAATGAAATCCCTGTGGAATCCAGTAAAACCCAAAAAGGATCTTAACGCAGCTGGGTACTCCGGTAACAGGAACTTTTGGATTGCCTCCACCTTTTGCTGCGATGGGGTTCGATCCCATTTTGTCAAGGTGAGACCTAAGAAAGAGACACGGGTGCACATTAGCCAGGCCTTGACAGGAAAACGCTTTAAACCTGCTTCTTTCAGAATTTTCAGGAACTCATGTGACGAAGTGGGACTGTTCTTAATGTTTCCTCTGAATATTGTGGGGGTTCCTCATTTTCCCCTAGGCAGTTCTTAAGTATCTAGGGGGTGGGGTAAGGGTGTATGATCATTGCAGAGCCCTAGAGGGCAGGTGTGTGCAGGGGTCTGGACACAGAGAATGGCCCACACCCTGTTTCCTGGCAACTGATGGCCTGGCCCTTCCCCCCTGCAAGGTGAGAGCTAAAGGGTTGGAGAACAAAGGAATCGGGTGACCTCCTGGCCCGGGACAGGGACAAAGCCCAGAGGAGGAGGGGCTGGAGGGAGAGGCAGTATGGGGCTGGCTGGGGACAAGGAGTGAAGTGCAGATGTGGTTGTCTGGCTCACTGCCCCCCAAAACGGACCCGGCTGAGGGGTCCTGTTCTCTGCACCTACAAGCTCTGTTTTAGACCATGTTCCTGTCGTCTAATAAACCTTCTGTTTTACTGGCTGGCTGAGAGTCCCGTCTGACTGCGGAGTTGGGGGGCAGGACCCTCTGGCTTCCCCAGGACCCCGCCTGGGCAGACTTGCTGTGGGAAGCGCACAGAGGGGCAGAGGAGGCTGAATGCTCCGAGGTCAGACCCAGGAAGGGGGAAGCCGGGTGAACTGTGTGTCCTGCAGACAGGCTGCTCCCAGAGAGGAGACTTCCCCAGGGTCCTGACTGGCTTCATGGGGAGCAGTTCCAGAGCATCGCCCGGGGGCTCCGTGACAGCTCGTCCAGCTTCTCCAAAGGCTCTTCCTTGGTGTGAGTTGCTAGACAAAGGTCACCTACATCCTGGAACAAAACAGATGGTTTAGAAAATCGTGCCAGTTCCCGCCGCATCTGGACGTGGAACAATGCGGGACGGGTTTTGTATCCCTGGGGCAATCGAGTCGAGGAGTATTGGACCCCCTGGAAACTAAATGCAAATCTGTATTGTGAATCCCGGGCCACTGGTAGGGTCCAAAAGCTGTTACTGATATCTAGAACTGTGAACCACGCAGCCTCCGGATCAAAAGACTTAATGAGGTCTGGTGTCCTGGCCACTGTAGGGGCACAAGTAGGTGTGACCCGATTTAGACGCCTGTAATCAATTGTGCGACACCAAGAGCCATCTGGCTTCTTCACGGGCCAAATCAGGGAATTGGCTGCGGAAGAACATTTACATAGGACTCCCTGTGCCAGCAAAGACTTAATAGTCTTGGCTATGTGCGGCGTGGCCTGATCTGGATAGGAGCACGGTTTCTGGGCTGGCGCATCTCCTCCTTCCACAACAACAGTGACTGCTATGCACCCACCGTCATCTTTGTGTCTGGCAAAGGCATCAGCATGTTTGTGGCTTAGGACTTGTAACTCTGAACGAAGCGTCTGTTCTGCTAGCAATTTGTCCAGGTTGTATCCATCTGGTTCTGGGCCCTCCACTGGGGAGACCATCCCACATTCAGGCACGATCACCAGAGAGGAATCCATTTCCTGCCCTGTAGTAAACCACAACAACTGATTAGCCATACCAATAACACATCCCTGCCTGGACAGGAAATCAGATCCCAGCAAGTTATTCTTTGGGTCTGACAATTTCAGTAATGTGAAAGTATGGGTCTTTCGCGGGTGAGGGATTTCTACTTTATCGGGTTTAAAAAGCATGGCCATAACTCCTGGATAGAACCCAGGAGTCCTGGCTCCCAGCACCCCCCTGCTCTAACCACTGGTCCCCACTGCCCTCCCAGAGCCAGGGGAGAGAGCTGTGGATAGAATCAGGAGTCCTGGCTTCCAGCCCCCACTGCTCTATCCACTAGAACCCACTGCCCTCCCAGAGCTGGGAGTAAAGCCCGGGAGACCTGACTCATGTTCTGACATAGGCTGTATTCAGAACCTGGGGCAGAAGGGCCAGTTCCCAGGGAAATCTCTGGGTCCACTCACTGGAGACCTGAAGAGTGGAGGGAGACCCACAGCCGGGGGTTGGAAAGCTGGTGTGATGGACAAAGCAGTGCGAACCACGTCAATCTGACCTACAGTGGACGTTCCAACTGAGTGTGTACCATAGATGCCCAGGGGATTAAGGGGTCACATAGCAGGAACTGTACCTAACAGAGGGTCTGGGATAGAATAGGGGGGGCTGATTCCCCTTACCGCTGGTTTTCCTGCTGTACCCCTTTCACCAGGTGTGTAAGTGACATTCACTTTGTGCCCCCTGTTCAGTGCCAGATCGGTGCAAGGTACCCGACCACCGCTGCCCCTCCACCACCGTTCAGGCCCCCGCTGATCTCAAGTAAATCTGGAGCAAGCTCAGAGACTCCAAGGCAGCAGCTCTGGATTAACGCCTGGGGAGCCAAAATCAGCTTCTGCCACCTCAAGTCTCCTCCTTCCCCAGGGACGCTCAGCTAAGATCCAGCGTCTGTGTTTCGGGGCGCTCCTGCTTTGGGCTGTGGTGATCAGACCTCCAGGGGCTTTCGCCTGGCTCCTTGGCCCTCTGCGCTGACCACCAGCCCATGCAGCCTCCCTAAATCATTCACAAGAAGAAAGGCCCAGCAGCCCGGTGGTCATGGCCGGCGAGGCCACGCCAGGCACCTGGCATCAGTTCCCAGTTGCAGCTCTGGCCGGGCAGGGGAGGAGAACCGAGTCCGGCGCTGCTCAGGAGCAAGCCCTGCCGGCTGGCTGAGGAAGTGTCTGGAGCTTCCCGCGGGGAACCCCACCCGCTCTAGCCCGTGCTTCTCTGAGAAGGAAAAATAACCCAGCGTTTTAAAGAGGGACTAAGGTGGCTCCCCCCAGGCCTTTACTTAGCACAGCCCGAGGGCCACCGTACGGGCCCAGGGCCCAGCTGGCACGGTCGAAGGATGAGGGACCAGGAGAGAAGAAGATCAGAGCCCCTGAGGGCAAAGCAGCCGAGGAGCTGATCCCGCAGACGTCCACGGGAGAAGAGACAGACGGCAGATAGCCCCGGGGCTGCAGATGGCACATGGGTGCCAAGCGGGGTGGGGCACACTGGGGAGCATTTCTGTGCCTATTCAGTGAAGGGGCGGGGGTGTCTCACCAGCCTTACATTGCACCCCCTCCCCACCCTAGACTCCAACATCCAGCTGTTTGTGGGATGCTCAGGGCAGGGAACGAGCCTCTTTCCGCGGACGTGCAGCGCCCTGCACACCGGAGCCTCGGAGCACGACTGGAACAGAAGTAACCGAGCCGCCTGGCTTTTGTGCCGATTATCAATCATGTGACCTTGCCACCAGCCAATCACCGTGCATGGTTCTCTGGGCTCGGAAGCCTTCCTCTGGCTGCGGATGTCAGGATGCCAGGCCAGGAGTTCTGATTGGCTGGCACTAACCTCAGTTTCCATAGCGCCGTTCACCCCAAGCGCTACAAACTGTGGCTCACGCCACCTAGCGTGGAAATGCAGCCCCCTCTGGGGTGGCCACGGCAGCTGATTGACAGTCACACAGTTAGTGCCTGGCCTGGTTACTACCCACCAGGGCTCTTCTCGTTCCATCATATGGAACGGCGTATGGAACGGAACCGGGAGCGACAGAGCACTTGTACGCGCGACAGGGTCAGGCCTGGTCATTGGGGTAGCTAGGAGAGCGCGCAGAAAACTCTGGATGCTGTGTCAGGTGGTCTCATAGGCAGCCATGAACGACCCTGAGGTGCTGCCCTGTGGCCCCGACAGGGCCGTTCGCACACGCTGCTTTAACCCTGGGGTCCTGGCCAAATCTCGGCTGAACCTTGCCCTTGAGGTTTCTGTTCCTGCCCTGAACGGTTTGAAGCATTGCTGTGCAGCTGCCAAACAGCTGCTGCCCTCCCCCAGAGATGGCTGCATTTCAGCGCTTCGGGCACGTCGGCCGTCCGGCTCGAACACCCTTTGAGGTCCTTGCGGAAGACGCCATAGACCCAGCACATGATTATTCCCATACAGGGCCCGAAAGCTTCTTCCGGGGGCTACTCCAGAAAACTCCCAACCCTGAGGGAGCAGCCCGGTTTTCTTTGGGGGGGGAGATTGGGAGGGGCTATTGCAATGACTCCTCCTCGCTGCTATGACCCTGGCCATAGTGACTAAGAGGTGGTGCCAGGCCGGTTCTGCAGTCCCGCGCTCTGACACATTCCAAGGAGACACTTTCCCAGCTAGCAGGAGCTCTCCCCTGGGGCCGAGCTGGAAGACAACGAGGATCTGGGCCGGGCTTGGCTTCTGGGAGATTAGCTGCTGTCGTGGTGTCCAGCTGCAGCGCTGCTGGGGGCTGGGCTGCTGGGAGACGTCTCCCTGTGCTCGGGAAATAGCTTTGCTTGTAATCGAAGCCCTGCAGAGTGAGCCAGACACGACGCTGCTGGCTGCCTTGCCGCGGGGACCAGCCGCTTTGCGAGCGCTGGCAGGCGCCGAGGTTTATCCCAGGGACCTTTCACCCCTCGGGCCGCAGAGGGACCGAACGTGGGCTCCAAGCAGATACTGGCGGCTGAAGAATCCCAGGGTTAGAGATGGAAACCACCCCCCTCTCCCTGCAGGCCAGACCATCAGATGAACTCAGCACGTTGAAAATCTGGCTCCCCAGGCCAGGATCAGCCCCCGTTTCTAGCACCTCGCCCAGTCTAGTATCAAGTGTCCCATGGGATGGGTCGCTGGGTGCAGCCTCGCACATTTCACTCTCCAGCCCTTCCCCTGAGGCTCAGCCTCCAGGTTCCCTTTGCCAATCCCATGCTGCTCATTGCTCCTAGCTAGGCCTCTGCACGGCGTCCGGCTTGCTGGTAACACTCCCCAGGTATCCGCTTTCTGGGCCCGCTTCCCCCCGCGCCAGCACTCAGCCGGGTTGGGCAGATTTGCTCTTTTAGGCCCCGGTTCGGCAAGGTACTTGAGTACGTGCCTAATCCTTTGCTGACTCAGGGTTAAATCTTGCCTCCTAATGCAGTCTCCAGCCCCCTGATCATTTCTGTGGCTCTTCTCTGACTCCTGTTCCAGTTTGTTAATTTCTTCGTTTCAGCCCAAAAGGCAGCAATTCCCCTTTAAGCTAATCGTCTATTTCATTGTACCCTTTCTGAGAGGGTTCTGCCAGCAGTTTCAGTTCCTGTCTCCTTGGAGTACAGATCATTATCTCGATTTTTCAGACTCCTTTCCCGTCATCGGCCCCCGTTGTCATTTACTCCAAACTTTCTTAAAACGTCTCCTTTGTTTTTTTCTCAAATGTCCCATCCCTGGTCTCAGGCCAAAGGGGAATTTTTTCCCTGAAAGTTTGACTAAAATAATCTGTCCAGCTGGTTTGGAGGCTGGGCGACTGAAAGGCGAGTGACGTGCTTTCCCCTGAACAAAGCGAAGATGCTCACAGTATAGATTTTAAAAAAGCAGAAGACTAGAAGCTCCTCTGTGGTCCCTGGGGCCGACGCTGGAGGTTTCACACTGTGACCTGAGCCACAGAGTGTTCTGCCAAAGAGCAACACCGACAAGCACACACTCACACACTCACACACTGACCGTGGGTATCTATTTCACAGCCTGCAGGAGGGCATGTACAAATTAACTGCAGGAAATGAGGTTAATTCAGAAGTGAGGGTTTCGAAGCGTTGCTAACCGGCCCACGTAGCGTACGCGGCCTCAGATTCGTGGGCCAGCCTCTGATCTCAGCTACGATGGTGTAACCCTGAAGTAACGCCAGCTTTGAGCTAGCGTGAGAGCACAACCTGGCCCAGGATTGCTAATAGAATGACCCCACCACAGATCGTCAGCAGGGGCTGCGTGCCCGACCCTCTGGTCCACAGCACAGGCCTCTACCGCATGAGTTAAAGGAGTAACTCTAATAGCTAGCAGCAGTAGTAGGCTGCTGTCCTTCAACCGGTCCCCAGTTACAGCTCACATTCCACTGGGAAGCTCCTTCGTCACTCAAGCCCTCACCATTCCTACAAGCTGTCTGTGCAGTGAATGTGTCTTGTGTTGCCCACCATCAGACTTAGATTTCGGCTAGCATGCGCCCTGTGCCACGGCAGAGCCAGCTGCTGGCTGCACTGGGGATGGGCGCAGGGACGGGGTGCAACCCCAAGAGGTCCTCGCGGGATCCTGCAAAAGTATTTCAGCTGACCGGCTGTTTGCAAACTAATGGCTTTTGCTCTTCACGGCTCGTTACTGTTTCTGGCGTCTGACTGGTCATTTAAAACACGTCGAGTTGTTTCTGCTTCCTGACTGGGTGACTGAAACTAGGGTCTAGTGCAGGGGGCCAGTGGGAAGCCAAGGCCCCACTTAAGGTCCAAGCAGAATGGCTCCCCCTTGTGCACGGTGGATCATGGGAGCCCAGCATAATCAGCTGGCTAGAGTCTACGTGCACCTCTGCCCTCTGCTGGCTGGCATCAGAACCCTCCCAGTACAGGGTCTATGACACACAGAACCTCCCACTGTGTGTCATAGGCCCTGTACTGCAGACTCTAATGGAGATTCTCCTTTCGCTTAGGTGATCAGGGCTAGAGTTTGAAACAGGAGATCCAGGGTGTATTCCCAGTGCCACATGGCCATAGTGAGGGGCCAGGTGACAGCCAGGAAGCCCTAGTGGCTTTGGTTTATTATAGTACAGTCCTTACCCCGCTGCACAGAGCTGGGGGGGTCAGGTGGCTGGGGAGGCTGCCCTCACTCAGGGCCCGATGGCCAAAGCCCAGGGGCAAATGGGCTATGGTATCCCAGGGCTCAGTTATCTCCGTGACCCCGGTGGGATCCTCTGGGGTTCTCCAAAGGTAAGTCGCTCTCAGAACCGGGCACTCTGGGTTGTTCTTTAGGGCTGTGTACCGCAGAGCCTGGCAGATGCACCATGTGCCCTGCTGGGGGCGTTTTAACCTTCAGCCACGTGTGGCTTTCAGAGGGATGGGTCTGTGACTCCGCGTCCCCTGAGCCGGTGGCCTTTGCCTCCCATGCCTGCCCGGGAGCCTGGACAGCGTGCTCCCCCTGACCGACAGTGGCCACCGGTGCCGCCTGGCAACTCAGACCTGGGCTAGTTACTGCTGCAGGCACCAGGAGCAGCCCTGGGCGGCCACAAGAACTAATCTGCACAGAGACCTGGCCCCGGGGCCCCGGCTCCAGGGCAACCGGGTCATCCCCAGTTTGTCTGTCCGAACAGGAGGAGGCTGCCTGCTCCGCCCTGCCTAGAGCCAGTGGGTGGCGCCTCCCGATTGGCGCGACGGTGGAGGATCTCAGGGCCGGACGTGGAGCAGGGCACCGGGGGCGGCTACCCCAGCGCGCCGCAGCAAGGCTGGGCCAGGGGCAACGCGGCCCCAGGGGAAGAAGCCTCTGTGTAGCAGGCTGTGGGTGGGAGAGCGGAGGGGAGCGTCGGGAACTGAAGGCTTCGCGCAGGCGAGAGGGAGCAGGGCAGAAGGGCTGGCTGTCACCTATGGGGACAGGAAGGAATTTCTCCCCGGATGCGCACTGGGCCTGGTGTATCCCTGGGGCAGTGCCAGGTGGGGGGGTTCTCTGCAGCATCAGAGATTGGCTTCCCCTGGAGATGGGGGGGAGGCACCGGGTGCCCAGAGGTGGGTCAGAGAATCCCTTTCCTGTGTCTGGCTGCTGGGGCTTGCTCACAGGATAACTTGTCACCAGATTTGGAGTTGGGAAAGAATTTGACCCCAGTCAGATCAGCAGGGACCTTGGGGGTGGGGGAGAGTCACCTTCCTCTGCAGCGTGGGTCACCCGCTGGGCATCTCCCACCTAATCAATTCCCTACCATTGCAGGGGCTTTGCAGGCACCTGGGTCTCGCCTGTTCTCTGCCTCCGGCAGCAGCCACCCAACAACGGACCTGCTGTAGCCTGAGTGGGCTCAGGATTGGGCTCCCTGCCTAAAATCTTCCGGCCCGTGCTGTGCAGGGGTCAGACGAGAGGAGCAGAGGGGTCGCGCCTGGCCCTAATCTTCGATGGCGCTGCCCGTCAGTTTCCTCTACGTCCCCCTGCTCCCTTCACGGTCACAGATCCCCGGAGCTCTGGCTGTCCGGCGTGCCGGGACGGCTCCACCTCTGTCACCACTGGGAAACTCCAGATCCCCCAGAGCTTTTTCTGGGTAGCCGCTGGCCAGTGAATCTGGGCTCCTGCTGCCTCCTCCATCGTAATGGCCCCACCCTCGGTCATAGCGAGGCCACCTGGTGGGCCAGATCTCGCCCGCCATGACGCAGCTACACCCAGAGTTGCACCAGCTTAGGGGAAGGTTGGCTTTGAAACCAGTTTAGTCAAATCAGTGCGACTCTGGGTGTGGAGCCAGGGAGATGGGTATAAACAGGGCTCGGAGGGGCCTAGCCGGGTTTCTAGCAATGTCAGAGCATCCACACCCAGAGCTGCGCCAGGCGGCCGGCCCACGGCACAGCTGTGTGCAGGCCAGGTCTTAGTGACAGGAGTCACCTGACCCGCAATCAGAGCGTCCACATGGGGGCTCCTGCTGCTTTAACTGAACTGGTTTAATGAAATCAGTTCAGTTACGTATGTGGAAATGTGGGTGCAGCTGAGCTGCCAGTTCCTGCCGATTCAGAGCTTGAGTTTATTTTGACAGAGGGTCTCCGTTCCCTCCTGGGAGGAGCGAAGAGAGCACAAGGACCTGTGAGTGAGGGACATCAGGGGGCTGGGGGAGCCCAGGGCAGGTGGGGCTGCGGGTCAGGACTGAGGGGCACCAGCAGAGCTGGGGATGGGGGAGCCCAGGGCCGGGCTAGAAGGGGGCTGCGGGTCGGGACCGAGGGGCACCTGCAGAGCTGCGTGTGCAGAGAGCTCTGGGACGGAGTAGCAGGGGTCGGGACTAAGGGAAGTCAGCAGGCCTGTGTGGGACCCTGCCCAGTGCCTGGTTCCATGCAGTCTCTCCCCGCCCCATCCCCTGATCTAGCAGTTATCAGCTCCCTCTCCAAACCAGCGTCACCGGTTCAGCTCCCCAGTGGCTTGACAAGCTGCAGGCCAGTCGCTCCTAGGGTTGCAGGCGAGGATTGGGGAGCTGCCTGGCCCGCAGTCACTCGACAGGCAGGAAAGCTCCCTGGCACCCACCCCTGCGTCTGGCGCTTGTCTGCCCTAGGGTAAGTGGGTGCGAATTACTGAGCTCTGGCCCCTGAGATGCCTGACAGGATGGGGAGGGGCAGTGGGTGAGTGTCACGGAGTCCCCGGGCGATGCTCTGGAGCTGCTCCTTACGAAGCCAGGCAGGACTCTGGGGAAGTCTCCTCTCGGGGAGCAGCCTGTCTGCAGGACACACAGCTCACCCAGCTTCCCCCTTCCTGGGTCTGACCTCGGAGCATTCAGTCTCCTCTGCCCCTCCGGGCGCTTCCCACAGCCAGTCCACCCAGGCGGGGTCCTGGGGGGACCAGAGGGTCCTGCCCCCCAGCTCCGCAGTCAGACATGACTCTCAGCCAGCCAGTAACACAGAGGTTTATTAGACGACAGGAACACGGTCTAAAACAGCTTGTAGGTGCAGAGAACCGGACCCCTCAGCCGGGTCCATTTTGGGGGGCAGTGAGCCAGACAACCAGGTCTGCACTTCACTCCATGTCCCCAGCCAGCCCAAACTGACTCCCACTCCAGCCCCTCCTCCCCTGGGCTTTGTCCCTTTCCCGGGCCAGGAGGGCACCGGATTCCTTTGTTCTCCAACCCTTTAGCTCTCACCTTGCAGGGGGAAGGGCCCAGGCCATCAGTTGCCAGGAGACAGAGCATCGGCCATTTATGTACCCTGGCCCTTTGCTCTGCAACAATCACACCCCCTTATTCCACCCCCTAGAGACTTAAGAAATGCCTAGGGGAAACTGAGGCACCCCTATGGTATTCAGAGGAAACATTAAGAACAGTCCCACTTCATCACAGTGAGTCATGGGACGGTGAACAATTAATGACGGCCAGCCCCACGGGAGGAGGGCTGTCTGTGTAGACGCCCCGTGTCGTGACTCAGAGCCGCGTCACCGAGCCCCTCAGGGCATTCGGGGGGTGGGGGGGGGCTGGTGACACACTGTGCTGCCGAGAAGCCCATTAGCTCGCCACTGATGCACTTGGCCCAATGGGCTTCGGCCAGCGGTTCCCCAGCCGTGGCTGTGGGTCTGCGCGCCAGGCCAGCCTCTGCCAAGCATGGTGTTCCGGGCCCCTGGCACCGGAAGGGCTCAGCTGGCACAGCAGCTGCTCATAGGCTCATAGGCAGGGAAACCTACCGACAGGCTCCTGTGGATTGGACCAGCACCCACGTGCCTCGGGCATCGCTGGCAGAAGGGGGTCGTTCTTGTCGGGTCGCTTGTCCCCGCTGGGTGTGCGGCTGCCGGTGAGAGACGGGCTTTGCGCGCTGGTTTGTTATCGTAGGGTTGCTCAGAAGCGCTCGCCCCTGCCCTCTCAGATCTTTCCCCTGCTGGCCAGAGGGCAGGAGCCTGTGTATTCTGGCGAGTCTTTCGGACCAGGAAACACGGAAGCTCACGCTCTAATAAATCGGTTAGTCTCTAAGGTGCCACAAGGACTCCTGGTTTTATTGCGGCTACAGACTAACACGGCTGCTCCTCTGAACCACGCCTAGGAAAGACAATCCTGCAGCTGGAGATTTAAATCCCTGCTGCCTGCTCACTCAGCAGATACCCGGGTGCTCCGGCTCAGCCTCCGACACTCAGGGTACAGCTACACTGCAGTTAAACGCCCGTGGCTCCCAGTTGGGGAGTCGAGCCCATGGGCCTGACCCAGCCCCACAGGGCGTCCCAGGGGGGCCAAGCGGCCGCACCATCACAGTCTACCATCGGCACCATCTACTGGGACCAATCGTGGTGGCTATTTTTGGAAGGGCCCTGCTGCCTTTTGTCCCCCAATCTGACCCTTGGCAGGTGCCTCGGTGCTGGGAGATGCCCCCGGCCAGGCGCTGCCCCTTCGACTCACGTCCTCCCTCCTCTGCCCTTGATGAGCCCTTGGGAGCTGGGAAAGGCAGATTCTCCCGAGCCAGTTTTCTCCTCCTCCCTGCACCCTGGAAACAACCCCCCCTTTGCTCCTCGGCTTACCCCGGCCCCTGCGGGTGTCGGCCGAGCTCGGGGCAGCGGGGGGCAGCCCGGCGCTGTGGGTCCTACAGGAATGCTAGCTACCATGCTTGGGGTAGTTGTTTTCATGGGTTCTGTGATTCCCCAGCGGCCAGCCAAGAATCCAGGCCATGGGAGGGCAGGCTGAGCCCCACAGCAACCCATGATGGAGCTGACCAGGCAGACGCGAGGGTCCCATCTCCCTGGCATGGAGCAGGCCCCTCCCTGCACCCAGCCCTAGGTGGGAGGGAGAGGGGGGCAAAAGGCCTGCAGTGGGGGAGGAGCTGAGTAAGGCGGGGGGAGCGTGTACACGTGCATGTGCACCTACACGCCTGTTTGCATCTTAGGGCTTGTGCACACGCGTGTGTGTACACGGCTGCCTCTGGGCACTTGTGCTTGTGCACACGTGCTGCTGTGCATATTGTGTGCGCTTGTGTCCATGCACACCTGTCTTTGATTGTGCATGGACGTGTGAGCGTGTACGGCCCCCGAGCGGCTGGACAGCAGCTCCCTCATCCCCGTTCGCGGCAGGGGGCTGCAGTGGCTGGACCCCCAGCTTCCAGGTGCCCAGTGCCCTGCCTGGCTCCGGGGTTAAAGAACCAGCCCCGAGGAACAGCCCAACTCACTTTCTGCACCTGGGAATTTGCTCCAGGGAAGCTCCTGCCCGGAGGCGACTCAGCTGGTGGCCCGAACGAGCCTCCGGGTGTTTGCTCTGGGCACCCCTCCCTCTGCCGGGCAGCACCCTGGCACCATGCAGGCAGCTGGAGCGGGCCAGACGGGGCTTGGGTGCTCAGAGGCGGCTTCGCGGGGGGGCCGCGGGTCGAGGGGCCAGCCCTGGACGGGGAGCTCGGGCAGGCCGGGGCACCCAGAGCACGAGGGGCTGCAGCCAGTGGACACACCACGCTGGGGTGAATTCACCCCATTTAGGGGGAGAAGGAGGGAAAGTCCCTCGTGCGCCCCCCTCCCCCTCCTGCTGGCCTGTTACATCGGCCCAGGCCTCCCTCTGCTGGCCAGAATGGGACGTGCATGGGCAGCTTGCTGAGCGTCCCCGTCCCGCCACCCGAGAGCAGCTGGCTCTGGGGTGTTTCTGCGGTGATGCTGGGACACGGCGGGGGAGGGGTGCTATGGAGACCCCCAGGATGCTGCAGTGAGGACAAAGGCACGTTCAGCCGCCCCGGGGGCCCTCTGACAGGTTGAGGGGATCCCGGTTCTGCTCTGCTGCCATGTGTGCGGGGGGTGCCTCGGCTCTGGGCCCACTGGGCTGCGGTTCCCCCCTCCCCGCCCCGAAGCTGGGCTCTGTCGGCCTCCCCAAAGCAGCCACTATCCGGTGCTAGCCGGCCGGAGAGCGAGCGGGCCGTGGAGACTGAGCCCCCAGGTGTAGCTGCTGCACCCTCAGAGGTGGCTGCATTTTAGCAGGGCTGTGGCACAAGCCAAATAAGGGTGGGACAGGGACAGGGCCCAGGCCCCTCACTCCCCCCATCAGCTCCCACTGGTGCCCCTCAGTCCTGACCCACAGGCCCTTTTGCTAGCCCAGCCCTGGGCCCCTCTTGAACACAGATGGGCCTGCTGGCTGAAGGACTTGTGGTTTAGTGAGTCATCCAAACAGTCACCAGCAACGGGAGCCTGAGACCCGTCAAACTCACTCCACCCATGCTCTGCAGTCTGCTTGCTCCCCTTCCCAGAGGGGGCAGGTCAGCGCACACAAAAGCGTGCAAATACACACACACAGGCAGTCACAGTAAAACACACATGCACGCGCACACACAAGCGTGCACACACATGCAGGAATACACAATCATGTGCACACATGCGTACACACACGTGCACATGCTGGCATACACAAATGCAAGAGTGTGCGCACACTCACACAGTGGCACTCTCACACACAAGCATGCACACACATGCAGGAATGCACGAGCGTGCGCACACCTGCGTACAGAGCCACTCACACACACAAGCATGCACACACACACAATACCAGGTTTTCACGCCAGGCTTCCCTGGCTTTTCCTTTCCCACCTCGGTCCAGGCAGCAGCGCTGGGCAGACACAGAGGCAGGCGCTGTCCGTGCCTCCCTGATGGGCTGTAGAGCCAGAGCTGGCACGTCTAGGGGCTGCCGCGCCAGCCCTCTCGGGGCAGCGTTAACCATTCACCAGGGGGCTTTGTGATCCCCAAAGCAGCGCTTCCCTCGCCGGCAGGGGGCGGGTGTGACGCGAAGAAGCTAGCGGAGCCGTGCGTGGCCAGCAGGGGGCAGCTCCGGTGCCCCTGCAGCGCCCCCCTAAGAGACTACACCCTGAGTAGCCGCCCCAGCTGGAAGGAAACGTCTTTCTGCAGGTGTTTAATCAGCCTGCGGAACTCACTGCTACTGGATACATTATTGAAGCGCAGAACTCAGCGAAGGGTCAGGTGTTTCTATGGCCAAGAGCAGCCTCTGCAGTGACATTACCGAGGAGAAGCCTGGCCCGCACTGCCCGTCCTCCTCAAGAACACCCCCAGGGCAGAAAACTTTTCCAGGGGGCCCCCCGAAGCGGCCAAGCCAACCGTTCCTCCAGCAAAACAGCCAGCCAATCAGCAGAGCAAAACCAGCTGCCAATCAGACCATGGGGGGGGGCACCCCCAGAAGTTGGCACCCAGGGTGAGCACCTGCCTCAAACCCGGCCCTGCTCCTCTTGCTTCAGGGCACGCGTGGGGATCGGGCCAGCCCCCGGTCGAGCACTGCTTGGCAAGGTGCTGGGGGCTTCTCCCTTCGCCCCCAACACCGGCCGCAACAGGCCATTGACCATCCCCAGCATGGAACTGCCCATTGACCGGCCCTGCAGCCATCTAGGAGGGGCTGGCCAGGCTCCCCACCCTGGCATCTCCGCCCCCTCAGCCATCTGGCCCATCTCTGCCCCACTGCCCACTCCCTGCTGCCTCCCGAGCCCAGATCACTCTCCGTCAGGCGCGGCAGGAGCGTGACCCTCCCATGCGTGGGCCCGGAGCATGTGGGACAGTACCAACCACTGCCAGCTGGGTCCCGATGCCTGGGCAGAGCCGGGCGAACAGCTGAGTGGGACGGGTCGGGGGCAGGGCCAGCAAAAATTGTGACAAACCGACGTTGGTTCACGTCGAACTGAATCTGAACTTGGTCAGAATTTGGGGAGGGGTCAGAAAAATCCCTCACAAGGGGGGAGGGTCCTGGAGCCTGGAGATCTGTGCTGCGGTTTTACAGCCCCACGGCCAAGCCCTGCCAGCCCGGGTCCACTGGCACCGTCCAGCCACGGGCATCTCATTGTAACGCAGATGTACCCTGAGCGACCTAGCGGCTGGACTGACGGTTATAAAGGGGGCAGGGGGCCGGGGCATGCAACGCAGAGCCTCAGCTACTTCCGCTGGCCGTCTTCAGACGGTCCTGGGGGGCCAGAAAGTGCATTTCCCTCGAACCACCGATGGGTCTGAAAAATCTCGCCCGGGTCCAGGCCTGGCTCTGCTGCTAACTCTCCAGGCCGCCTTCGAGCAGGTGGCTTTGCCTCGATTCCCACCTCGGGGCAGCGGAGATGGGGGGAGCTCCTTGGCTGGAGGGGGCGCAAGCTGGCAGCGGTACCGGCGATCAACACCCCCCTTGGAAATGAGCCAGGCCCCGGAGTGAGGAGCTTGGCAGGAGTGAGCTGAGGCCTGGGCTCGTTACAGGGGGGGCCTGACTTGTTTGCTGCGAGTGAAAGATGCACCTCGAGGGGCGCGCCGGGTCCATGCCGCCTCGGAGGGGAGAGCGCCCCCTACTGAGTCACCCGCGCCATTCCCTGGAGCATGGCGCTCCCCCCCCGCGGGCCCCCTGTGGCTTGGGGCTCAGCATGGCTGCAGGGGGGACAGAGCCCCCGGGACTAATCAGCTTGAGTGAGCGGTTCGGGGGGAGCCGCACCCAGGAGCCGGGGCAGACGTGGGCTGGACCAAGTGTATGTTCAGTTCATGAACCGGCTGGGCCCCGAACGAATCTCCCTTGCGGGGTGTGGCGATGTGTGGGTGCCCCCGGAGAAGGTCCCCTCTGGGGCACGGCCGCGGCTGGCTGCCCCCCAGCCAGCATCCCCTTCTGGGGTGCGGCCAAAGCTGGCGTCCCCTCCGCAGCCCTGCTCCAGGAAAGGGGGCAGGACTCTGTTTAAATATCTTTATTCGTGTCACCCCCGTGCCCGCGGAGCCCCCGGCCCGGTGGCAGCAGGGGCCCGAGGAGGCAGCCGGGAAGGGGCAGCCCGGGCGCCAGCCTGGCCTGATGCGGGCTCGCTGGGGAGCGAGTCCGGCCTCCTCCCCGCTGAGTCTGTGTACGTCGCCCCCCGGCGCGGCCCGGCCCCCAGGCCTCGGGGCCCCGGCCGGCAGGGCGGGGCGCGGCCAAGCCCCTCCCCGGGGGCTGGACGGAGACCCCCCCGGCGCCCGGGGCCGGCCCCGCGGGGCCCCCGGCCGGCTCAGAGGCACAGGCTGAGCTCCTGGTGCACGTGGCACGTATGGCACTGCACCACGCAGCACCAGCGGAAGCGGCAGAGGCAGCTCTCCTCCAGCACCACCGTCTCGGCCCGGTGCCCGCGCCCGCAGCACAGCAGGTCGCAGCCGCTCACGCCCGGGGCCGTGCCGTTGCACACCCGGCCCCGCGTGCCCGGCGAGCCCGTCTTGCGGTTGGCGGCGCAGAAGTCGGGCGAGTCGGCCGAGTAGACGAGGTCCTGACGGTCGGGGGGCTTGAGGCCGCGGCCCACGGGCAGCAGCGTCTTCCCGTCGTTGGCGCCCATCACCTGGCAGGCCCCGTTGAAGCGCTGCAGCAGGCGGTCGCCCACCTCGCGGAAGTGCGGCATCTTCTTCCAGCAGGTGTGCAAGGTGCAGGAGCCGGACAGGCCGTGGCACTTGCACTCCGTCCGCATGTAGCTCCGCACAGCCTGGGGGAGACAGGGCCGCTCAGCGGGGCCCGGCCCCGGCCCCCCCGCCCCGCACTGGGGTCCCCTGCCTGGCCCCCTGGCCCCCGCCCTCCCCCCGAGCCTCTCCTCAAACCCCACCGGGATGCCGGCCCCCCCAAAGGAGGGGGGTGTACCGGGTGCTGGACAGTGCGGGGGGACAGGAGTGTCCGGGGGGGGGGGCCATAAGGGCAACTGGACCCAACCTCACCAGCCACCTGCCAGCAGAGACTGGACCAGTGCCCACCAGAGCCGTCCCGGGGCGCGGCTGGGGATGGGCACCGGGCCAGGGAGAGCTTGGCAGGGGGCTGGGCACGGGCAGTGCCCAGGCAGGTCACTAGGTGAGCCTGATTTGGGAAGAATAAAACTTGGTTCTGCAGCAAGGGCCGGAGCAGATTTGAGGCAGGGGGGTTTAGAACTGGGGTGGGTGTCAGGCTTTCCAGGGCCGGGCAGGCACCCTGCCGGGGGGGGAGGGTCATGGGGGAGGGAATTGTTGGGGGTGGGGGGGGAAGGTGGGTGTGTGCTGGTGGGTGTCAAGCAAAGGAGCACCTAGGTGTGGTACATGGTGCAGGCTTGGCGGGCAGCGTGCGGCTGTGCCTGGCAGTGCAGTATTGGAGGGCCATCGGGTTGGCACTCAGTGGGCAGCGTGGCCGGGCAGCGCCGTGGCAGGGCGGGGGGTTGGCACTCAGTGGGCAGTGTGGCAGGGCAGGGGGATGGTACTTGGTGGGCAGCATGGCTGGGCTGTGGCAGAGAAGGGGGGGAGTGTGGTTAACAGGTGCCCTGCTCATTGGATGGGGTGGGGTGGGGAGGACGGGGTAGGGGGGCCGGCCTGGCGGTGGCAGGGCAAGGGGGTGTGTGGTTGGCAGGTGCCCTGCCCGTCGGGTGGGGAGGACGGGGTAGGGGGGCCGGCCCAGCGGTTGCAGGGCAGGGGGAGTGTGGTTGGCAGGTGCCCTGCCCGTCTGGTGGGGAGGACAGGGTAGGGGGGCTGGCCCGGCGGTTGCAGGGCAGGGCAGAATGTGGTTGGCAGGTGCCCTGCCCGTCGGGTAGGGAGGACGGGGTAGGGGGGCCGGCCCTGCCCGGCGGTGGCAGGGCAGGGGAAGTGTGGTTGGCAGGTGCCCTGCCCGTCTGGTGGGGAGGACGGGATAGGGGGGCCGGCCCGGCAGTGGCAGGGCAGGGCAGAATGTGGTTGGCAGGTGCCCTGCCTGTCGGGTGCGGAGGATGGGGTAAGGGGGCCGGCCCGGCGGTTGCAGGGCAGGGCAGAATGTGGTTGGCAGGTGCCCTGCCCGTCGGGTGGGGAGGACGGGGTAAGGGGGCCGGCCCGGCGGTGGCAGGGCAGGGGAAGTGTGGTTGGCAGGTGCCCTGCCTGTCGGGTGGGGAGGACGGGGTAGGGGCCGGCCCGGCGGTGGCAGGGCAGGGGAAGTGTGGTTGGCAGGTGCCCTGCCTGTCGGGTGGGGAGGACGGGGTAGGGGCCGGCCCGGCGGTGGCAGGGCAGGGGAAGTGTGGTTGGCAGGTGCCCTGCCCGTCGGGTGGGGAGGACGGGATAGGGGGGCCGGCCCGGCAGTGGCAGGGCAGGGCAGAATGTGGTTGGCAGGTGCCCTGCCCGTCGGGTGGGGAGGACGGGGTAGGGGGGCCGGCCCGGCGGTGGCAGGGCAGGGGAAGTGTGGTTGGCAGGTGCCCTGCCCGTCCGGTGTGGAGGACGGGGTAGGGGGGCCGGCCCGGCGGTGGCAGGGCAGGGGAAGTGTGGTTGGCAGGTGCCCTGCCCGTCGGGTAGGGAGGACAGGGTAGGGGGCCGGCCCGGCGGTGGCAGGGCAGGGGAAGTGTGGTTGGCAGGTGCCCTGCCCGTCGGGTAGGGAGGACAGGGTAGGGGGCCGGCCCGGCGGTGGCAGGGCAGGGCAGAATGTGGTTGGCAGGTGCCCTGCCTGTCGGGTGGGGAGGACGGGGTAGGGGGGCCGGCCCGGCGGTTGCAGGGCAGGGGAAGTGTGGTTGGCAGGTGCCCTGCCCGTCGGGTGGGGAGGACGGGGTAGGGGGGCCGGCCCGGCGGTGGCAGGGCAGGGGAAGTGTGGTTGGCAGGTGCCCTGCCCGTCGGGTAGGGAGGACGGGGTAGGGGGCCGGCCCGGCGGTGGCAGGGCAGGGCAGAATGTGGTTGGCAGGTGCCCTGCCCGTCGGGTAGGGAGGACGGGGTAGGGGGCCGGCCCGGCGGTGGCAGGGCAGGGCAGAATGTGGTTGGCAGGTGCCCTGTCCGTCGGGTGGGGAGGACGGGATAGGGGGGCCGGCCCGGCAGTGGCAGGGCAGGGGGGAGTGTGGTTGGCAGGTGCCCTGTCCGTCGGGTGGGGAGGACGGGGTAGGGGGGCCAGCCTGGCGGTGGCAGGGCAGGGGAAGTGTGGTTGGCAGGTGCCCTGCCCGTCGGGTGGGGAGGACAGGGTAGGGGGGCTGGCCCGGCGGTGGCAGGGCAGGGGAAGTGTGGTTGGCAGGTGCCCTGCCCGTCGGGTAGGGAGGACGGGGTAGGGGGCTGGCCCGGCGGTGGCAGGGCAGGGCAGAATGTGGTTGGCAGGTGCCCTGCCCGTCGGGTAGGGAGGACGGGGTAGGGGGGCCGGCCCGGCGGTGGCAGGGCAGGGCAGAATGTGGTTGGCAGGTGCCCTGCCCGTCGGGTAGGGAGGACGGGGTAGGGGGCCGGCCCGGCCCGGCGGTGGCCTTACCAGGCGCCCGGCCTCGTTGTTGTGCAGGTCGATGAGGGTGCGGATGTCGCTCTTGCCCTTCTTCCGCTTGGCGTCCATGAACTGCCGGGACTTCTCGTAGCCGAACTCCACGTCGTCCCCGCAGCCGCCCCACTCCCAGGTGGAGCCCTCGGGGCCCGGGCCGGCCGTGGGCAGCGGGGGAGCCCGGCTCCGCGTCCCCTCGCAGCTGCACTGCAGCAGCTCGCCCATGCTGCAGGCCTGGGTGACGGCGTGGCTCACGCCGGCCGCGGTGATGGCGTAGACGAAGGCCGTCTCCCGGATATCTGGGGGGGGGGAAGCAGCATCAGCCGGTGGCCCCCGGGGCGGTGGAGGCAACCTGCCGGCAAGCAACGCGAGGGGGCGCTATGCTGCAGGGGGCACTGGCTGGCGGGTACCCCTGGGGGGGGATTTTGCCAGGGGCTGGGGCGTGACCACCCCTCCCGGCTCGGGCAATGCCACTCTAACCCTCCCCCCTGCCCTGGCATCTCCCCTTCCTCCCCCAGGCTGCCGTGGGCTGTGCAGCGGGTACCCTGTGCTGCCCCAGAGGTGGCTGTTGGTCTCCTGTCACCGGGGGTGTGGGGGGGGGTCCCTGTGTCTGGTTTGCAAAAGGCTCTGCCGGGAGAAATAGGCTTGGAAAATGTAACACCCCCACCATGAGGCCTCCCTCTGCACGGGGGCTCACTGGTCACTCTCGGACCTCGGGGGGGGGGCAGGGGGGTTCTGTGGGGCAGGTGGGGACAGGGGCTCGGGGTTGGGGCTGCGAGGCGGGTTGCACTAATGCTCTGAGGCAGGATGGCAGCTGGGGGGATGCTGCAGCTTGTCCAGCCTGGCCAGGTTCCCTTCACTGTCCCGGAGCCCCCCCACCCAGTCCCTCCAAGGAGGGTTAACCCCATCCCCCACCCCAGGGACACCTCCTGGAGCCAATGGGGGGGGCATAGATCAGAGTCACCAGAGACTGTCCCTGTGTGCAGCACCCCAACCACAGGAATCAACGCCTCTCTTGCCCTCCCACCCCAACTCCCTGAGCCCCCAAAAGCATGGGTCCCCACCTCGAGCTAAAGGCAACTCCCCATTAGTTACAAGCAGTACAGGGACTTTGACCCACACTGAGCGGTGCTGACTGCAGCCAGTAGAGGGCAGATGCGAGTAGCTCAGCATTGTGTCAGTGACGGCTCTGAGCCCGCAGGGGGCGCCAGGAGATCCCGGCAGCTAATGCCCCAGATGGCCTCAGCTCCCCCCTGCCCCAGAGCTGCAAAGTCTGAGAGTCCAACTGGGGGCTGGCGGGGAGGTGACGGAGCTGGGGAGGCCCCACTGGGGCCCATCTCCCCCTCCTGGGGCACGTGCCAGGCTGCCCTGCCCGGTGCCTCCCCATGGGGCGATGCTGGGGCGCTCACACCCCCCCCCCTCACTCTCCCAGCAGCAGCCTCCACCCTGCGGGATTATTTCTTATGAGCGTGTTCTCCCCATCTCTGCTCCGGGACACGAATTCCAAGCATCCTTCCCCTGCCCGGACCTGCTCCGGCAGCCCCAGCGAACGATTCGAGCAGCATCACCCCCTCGGCTGCGGCTCTGGCACTGCGGCACTTACCGCAGGGTTTGGGGCCCATCCAGCGCTCGGCAGGGCCCCCAGCCCTCCCTCTGCAGCCCATGTGGGAGCCCAGCTCCTGGCCCCGGGGGGCTGTGGGGCCTGGCCACGGGGGGCATTGCACTAGCCCCCTGGGTCCTCGTTCAGGATAGCCACCCCCATCGGGCCAGGCGATGCCCAGATGCCCAGGGAGAGACCAGCCCTGGGCTAAAGACGACGTGCTCGGAGACAAGAGAGCGGGCTAAGAGGGGCACCGCTGTGACGGGCGCAGGCCGGGGGCGTGGGGTAGTGGGAGCCAGGGGAGGGGATGTGGTGACAGAGTTGACCTGCCTCGCAGATGCATTTGCACTGGGCCTGTCACCATGGCATCTGGGCACAGAGCACCCAGCAGCGGTCGCCCAAGGGGATCAGAGCCCCCAGACTCTGCTGATCTCAAAGCAGGGGGTGCCCCCTCACTGGTTTCCAGACACCAAGCTGCCTACACTTGCTGCTCCGCGCCTGGGTCTCCACTGTGCCGTCTCATACGGCCAAAGGGCCGGTCCTGTGCCTGCTAACGCAGAACCTAGCTCAGGCGTGGGGCAGACCCCTCAATGCAGCAACTCTGCACAGGACCCAGGCATCCTGGTGAGCTCCCCACAGAGTGCTCTGCGTCCAGAAGGACATAGGAAACGTGTCCTGGAGCCGGCGTCACCTCGGCACATGGCATCAGCCAGACCAGGACCCACCTGGAGGCCCCACGTCCAGGACGGCGCCTCATGGGAAAGGGCTCGGAAAAGGGCGCCCAGCAGGCGAGGGCTGGAAAACCTGCCCGAGAGCGAGAGCCGCGCCGGCTCCACCTGGCGAGGTATCCAGGAGAAGGCTGAGCGGTGACTGATCAGCATTCAGAAGGACCTGCCCGGGGAGGCGATCTCTGACAGCTGATGCTTCTTTGACCTAGCAGATGAAGGGCTAACGAGACCCAGCAGCTGATGCTGGCATTGGAAAAGGTTCAGAGAAGAGCAACTAAAATGATCAGGGGTTTGGAACGGGTCCCATAGGAGGAGAGATTAAAGAGGCTAGGACTTTTCAGTTTGGAAAAGAGGAGACTAAGGGGGGAGATGATAGAGGTCTATAAACTCATGAGTGGTGTGGAGAAAGGGGATAAGGAAAAGTTATTTACTTGTTCCCATAATATAAGAACTAGGGGCCACCAACTGAAATTAATGGGCAGCAGGTTTAAAACAAACAAAAGGAAGTTCTTCTTCACGCAGTGCACAGTCAACCTGTGGAACTCCTTGCCGGAGGAGGTTGTGAAGGCTAGGACTATAACAGGGTTTAAAAGAGAACTGGATAAATTCATGGAGGTTAAGCCCATTCATGGCTATTAGCCAGGATGGGTAAGGAATGGTGTCCCGAGCCTCTGTTTGTCAGAGGCTGGAGATGGACGGCAGGAGAGAGATCACTTGATCATTGCCTGTTGGGTTCACTCTCTCTGGGGTACCTGGCGTTGGCCGCTGTCGGCAGACAGGACACGGGGCTGCATGGACCTTTGGTCTGACCCAGTCTGGTCGCTCTGATGCTCTTATGCTAGAGCGACTCAGAGTCGACGTAAGGTGCAAATGTTTAACGGGGACAGAAGTTACCCGCTGGACCCCCTGGCGGCCTGGGCTGGGTTCCCCATCCCTTGACGGTGTTCCAGCAACACCGGCTGTGTCTCTAACGGCTCGGCGCTAGTCGGCTGCCTGCTCGGGGGCGGATGCAGGGGTTCCAGGGGAGCTCAGCCATGCTGGTCCCACGGGGCCCCATCCCAGAGTCCTGAGCTGGCATTTCTCATCCTTCTGAGCTGGGACGTTCCCTGTCCTCCGGGGTAGGGCCCCGGCACCACCGCAGCCCCCAGAGCTGCAGGTCCATGCTCCTACCAACGGGAGAACGCCACGTCATTCCCGGTGGGAAAGCTGGGGTGTGGGACAGGGCTCCCACCTCTCCCCTTGGGAGATCATGGCAGGGGCAGGAGGGCAGGGTGGGTTCCTCCTTCTCTTCCCTGTCCCAAGGCAGATCCACGGCCCCCACAGGGCTGGAGTGGGGGTCACAGCACAAGCCACTGCCCCTCACTGCTTCCTACAAGAGCCCGTGGGAGGGGAGGGCTGCTGGCTCGGGGCTGTGGCCAGGTGAGGCCATGTGGTGGACACAGCGGCTGACCAGCACGGTACATGTGCATGGAGCAAAGGCAAGGGTGGGCGCTGCATTCATCACGGGGGTCCCTGCAGTCCCGCCTCAGAACCAGAGCCGGCCTGGCCTTCCGAAGTGGGGTCACGGGCACATTTAGTGCCCTGACGCTTGTGGGGATGGGTCTTTGCTGTTCCCTGGGACAGCGCACGCCTCCCTCTGAGAACTTACTGGCCTCAGGGCGGGTGGGAATGGGCATTGCCTGAGAAATCTGGGCACTGGCCCTGCTGGGATAAATGTCTCCAGAGCAGGGAGCTGCCCCAGACACATGCAGGATGCCCCAGCCCCTTTGCAGCAGCTGGAGCCCAAAGGGAAGGTGGGCGTCTCATTGGGCGCACCCGGCAGTGGCATGCACAGGCCCGGGTGCTCCCGCGGTTTGCTAGGTGGGGTAGCCCAGAAGTGCTGCTGCGGCCCTAGGAAGTGGCAGTTCCCAGCATGCAATGCTCCGTGCCGATCCAGGCAGCCCAGCCGCACTGCATGCTGGGACACGGCATCTCCAGTGTTGCCCAGGGTGTCACTGTGCTGCCCCCAGGGCCCTCGGGGCGTTCTCAGAGACAGCAGGAAACGCCGCCTGCCTGGTCCAGAGCTCCATTAGCTCGTAGCACTACAGGGCTTATGACACACAGTGGAAGCACTGAGTCCCACCAGTAGAGGGCAGTGGCTGGACATGCACCTGCAGCTCTCCTGGTTCCTGGCAGTAGGGCCAGTGTGGGCGACAGCTGAGCTGCAGCCAGGGGGCACTAAATTCCCTTGTGCCCCCCCCCCCAGCTGGGCACAGGTTGGGGCTTTTATGTCCCCTAGGGTGGCCGGGGGTGGGGGTCCCACATGTGCTCGGACAGGCCCGACACAGGGCCAGGGACAGCCACGCCCCACAGGGCCAGGGCAGCCCAGCGTGGCAGGGGGCAAGCGCCCCCCAGGTCCGGCCATCCGCGGAACACCGCCCGTGCAGCTGCCTACATGACACTGGGCTCTGCAGGCGGGGGGTGGGGAGTGGGGGGACAGACTTGGCTACAGCTGGGCCAGGCACCAGCCAAGGGAAGGAGCGAAACTACATCCCTAACCCCCACTGCCCATCCCAGTGCCCCCTCCTCATGGCAGATCCCCCTGGCCCCCCCCCTTACCCCCGTGCCCCTCTCCCGCAGGCTGCGTGCAAGCTATTTGCAAGCCTCCCCCGCCCCCGGTGCCCTCCACGCAAGCGCATGCAGGGAGTGGCGTGCGGGGGGGAGGGGGGGACATGCCACCTCGGGGCGCAGTAAATCACTGCCAGACGCGGAGGCATTCTTGAGCATTATTAAGCCCCACGGTGGCTGGGAGCACGGGTAATTGGCTCATTACAACACGGGGAGACATGTCCCGGCAGTAAACCTTCGGCCCTGCTGCACCGTGGAGCACTAACCGGCGCCCCCGGGGGCCTGCACCGTGGCCTGGCTCTCACCCAGGGGAGCGGGCGCAGGGAGGTCGGTTAATCACTCCTTGGCTGGCCGGAGGGGGCGGCAGTGCTGGGGGGACGGACTTCTGCAGCTTCTTCCCGGCTCTGGCAGGGCTTCAAGCAGGAGGCAGGGGCCTAGCTGTCCTCCTGGGGGCAGCAGCTTCAGCACCCACCCGCTGGAGGGGGTAGAAACGCTGCAGCAACTGCTTACGCCCACCTCACCCACCAAGGAAAGGCAGCCACCTCTGGGGTGGATTCCGGCAGCTGATCGTCTGTGCAGAGACACTGCCTAGCTGAGCAGGGGCTGCCCTGACCCAGAGAGAGGAGGTGGTGGGGCGCAGCCTGGGAGGCCAGGCTAGGGTCCGTATTGCTCCAAACCAGCCAACCTCCCTTGCCTGGGGGATCCCTCCTTCAGTGAGGAGCCAGGATTGGCCCCGGCCTGAGGGCAGGACCCTGCTGGGCTTCCCCAACACTGCCGCACAGGCTGATCTGTGCCCCACTGTGACGAAGTGGGTCTGTTCTTAATGTTTCCTCTGAATAGTGTGGGGGTGCCTCAGTTTCCCCTATATAGTTCTTGTGTGTCTGGGTGGTGGGGTAAGGGTGTATGATCACTGCAGAGCCCTAGAGGGCAGGTGTGTGCAGGGGTCTGGACACAGACAATGGGTGACACCCTGTTTCCTGGCAACTGATGGCCTGGGCCCTTCCCCCGTTCAAGGTGAGAGCTAAAGCGTTGGAGAACAAAGGAATCCGGTGACCTCCTGGCCCGGGAAAGGGACAAAGCCCAGAGGAGGAGGGGCTGGAGGGAGAGGCAGTCTGGGGCTGGCTGGGACACGAAGTGAAGTGCAGACGTGGTTGTCTGGCTCACTGCCCCCCAAAATGGACCCAGCTGAGGGGTCCTGTTCTCTGCACCTGCAAGCTCTGTGTTAAACCATGTTCCTGTCGTCTAATAAACCTCTGTTTTACTGGCTGGCTGAGAGTCACGTCTGACTGCGAAGTTGGGGTGCAGGACCCTCTGGCTTCCCAGGACCCCGCCTGAGCGGACTCGCTGTGGGAAGCGCACGGAGGGGCAGAGGATGCTGAATGCTCCGAGGTCAGACCCAGGAAGGTGGAAGCTGTGTGAGCTGTGTGTCCTGAAGACACAGAGAGGAGACTGCCCCAGAGTCCTGATTGGCTTCATGGGGAGCAGTTCCAGAGCATCACCCAGGGACTCCGTGACAACTGATGGTAGCGGTGGGATCTACTGCACCCCGTGGACGGCGCTTCCTGCAGTAAGTGACTGGGGAGCAGTAAAACGAAGGGGGATTGACGGGGACCAGGCATGCTGAAGATTCAGAGAGAGATGGTTTCAGGGGGCGGTTAACCCCTGGAAGCGTGTGACCAGAGAGAAGGACTTTTGCAGTAACAGGGTCCCCCGGGGGATTGCAGCGAGTGGTCCCAGGGGCGGAGGAGTTTGCGGCTCGACCCTGGCAAAGAGGTGGTGACCTCGAGAAGGGCTGGCACACTAGGGGTTCTCCCTGGAAACCGTGGGGAGCTGAGAGCACACAGGCCTGTGAGTCCACAACAACTTGGGAAGAGCGGAGTGATGGTCTGTCACCGTCTCCTCAAGAAGGACATTGTAACCCTGTGCAAAAAGAGAGGGTTGAGCATTGGAAAGTTCACCAAAGCACAGTTCATTGTGCAGCTGGAGGAGGATGACCGCTCTAAGGAGCAGATTCCTGACCCCAAATGGGGCTATAGCAGGATCTGGGAGCAGCTGGAGTGGTAGCCAGGCATCGCCAAGACTCCTGTCCCCGACCAGACGGGGGTCTTCACGATCGGGTTCCCCATCGGGGGATCGGAGACGGACGGGATTGGAGCTGAGTCCGAGAGAGCAAGAGGACTGTGAGAGACAGCGAGAGCCCGAGAAAGAGCTGCAGAAGCAGCAGCAGCATGAACTGGCGGTGGTGGAGCGGAGAGGCCTAGGGGACCTCCCAGGGGTGAGTGGGGATAGACCCCGGGGTGCCAGTTCCACAGGGAACCTCGAGACTAAATTGCTGCCCCTGGTTAAGGGGGGGGGGGATGTGGATGCCCAACTCACTGCCTTTGAGCAGGCTGGTGATTTGAACCAGGGGGACCCTGCGGAAAAGCCCCGGTGTCTAGCTCCCTTGCTGGGTCGCAAGGCCATAGACTCCATCAGCCAGATGGGTGGGGAGGTGGACAGGCTTCCACTCCTGACCCCAACCTCTATGTCTGTGTGGAGTTTCCTGGGGCCAGGCCCCTCAGACCCTCAGTGGGAGTGGAAGGTGAAGGTCAATGGGGAGACATTCCTGGGGTGGCGAGACCCTGGGACAGAGAGAACTGTTGTCAGGCTCTGGGTGGTGCAGCCTCAGATGCTGAGGGGCTGGGTGAGCTGGGTGAGGGTCCCAGGGACGAAGCCCCTCGCCCTGCCTATGGCCCAGATCCCTGTGCAGACCCAGGAGGGGTGGGGCTGGCTGGTTGTTGGGGTTCTCCAGGATACCAGCTGCGAGACCCTGGTGTGGGGTGACTGTGTCTCTTTGGGACAGGATCCAGGCCCTGCTCCGGTAACTGCCAAGGGTTTGAATTTGAATCCAGGGAACCAATCGGTGGAGAGGGAAATGGTCAGTGAAAATGCAGATGACCTGGCTGGCAGCAGGGAGGAGCTGCTGGGCTCAGGCTACCTGCCTGCCTGTAACCAGACCCCTGGGGCTGGGTGGGACAGAGAGATGCTCCCCGCCCCCTTTCACACCGGAGAAGGGGCTCAGGCTGGCTCTGATGCAGTGAGGAAAGCAGCGAGCTCGCTGCCTACCCCACTGGGACAGCAAGGGCAGCGCTGAGCACAGGGGGGAGCTGAGACCCCAGCTGAGTCGGGGGAGACACAGGCAGGGCAGGGGATCTGTTGGGAGTGGCAAGGTGCTTGGTAAGGAAAGTTTGGATGAGCCTAGGCAGCCTTGTGAGCTGATGGCTGTGTCTAGTCAGCAGGGTGGGAAGGCGAGGAGAGTGGAAGATGAGCGTCCCTGGACCTTACCTGTTAGCTGGGTGGAGAATTGTGACCGTGAAGGAAATGTGCCTGTGTCTGTCAGGGGTATTGACTTGCCTCTGGAGGGAGCTACCCTGGTCTCCAAGCAGTTGTCTGTGACCAGCCTTGTGTGCTGGGACCAGGGGAAAGAGATCCCAAGCTGGGTGTCTGGGAAAGGAGAAAAGTGTGTCCGGCTCTTCTTTGTGTGTGGAGCAGACAGAAGGGGCCTTTCAGCCTGTGACGGTTGAGGGTCGTGCAGTTGTCTCAGAGCTAGTTCTGGATTCAGCTAAAGCCCAGGAAGGGAAGGGTCCTAAGTTTGAGTCTGCTCGAGAGAACGGCCCTGTAACTAGGTCACATCCAGTTAGTGTCTATGTAAAATCCCAGAGACCCAACAATTCTGGTGCTTGTATTTTGCCTGTTGCTAGTGTGTTGTTGGGAAAGGGTGCAGCAACTCTGTCTAATCAGGGTGAGATCCTAGCCAGGGCACAAGGAGAGCATGAAGGTGATGTGATTGTGTTACCTACTGAGGGTGTGGAAACCTGTAGCAAGAAGGAAAAGATTCCTGAACTTGTGGGTGGCAAAGGGAAGGAGAATGCTTCTGACCTTTTATCTAGGAAGTCTGTCAGTTTGCCTGAAAGGGGATTGTGTAGGAATCCACCGGATGGGCCAGAGGTAATTCTGGATGTAAGGGAGACCCAGAAAGAGTCTGTTGTTGCTCAGGAAAGTGTTCCTCTAGAGCAAGCCCTAGGTGAAGAGGGTCAGAGCAGAATTTCTGTGAGGGGTGAATTGTTGCATAGAAAAGCCCTAGGGAAAGGAATCCTCATGGAGTCTTTGCAAGCAGTTTACTGCAACTGAAGGGTGTGAAAGTGATTTAATCAAGAAAGTTCCAGTTCCTAACAGCCAGAAATTTTCTGTTGTGAATGGATCCACTGACTTTCCTGTTGAAAGATCCAGTGTGGATAGCTTTGAGAAGGTCTCAGATGAAGTGAAAGCTGTTAAGAAAGTTAAACAGTCCTATAACCAAGTGGCTGTGTTTGGCCAGCTTGTTGGGGAGAAGACCCAATCCCAGTTTGATCCCCTGGGGTTTTGGGGTGGCCAAAGGGCACGGGCCGCATAAACTTTCCCACATGCGGCCTGCGATCGACCACCCCCGACCTAAGGGAGGGCGTGAAACTGGAAGGGCCTGGTGTAACTCCTACCAAGGAATGGGAGAGATGCTGGGGCATCCATGGGAACGCTGGTGGCTTCGAACTTCCCCAGGTCACCAGCTAAAGTGACCCCGCTCAGTTCGATCTCCAAGGGGGGAGAGATATGACGAAGTGGGACTGTTCTTAATGTTTCCTCTGAATAGTGTGGGGGTGCCTCAGTTTCCCCTATGCAGTTCTTGAGTGTCTGGGTGGTGGGATAAGGGTATATGATCATTGCAGAGCCCTAGAGGGCAGGTGTGTGCAGGGGTCTGGACACAGAGAATGGCCCACACCCTGTTTCCTGGCAACTGATGGCCTGGGCCCTTCCCCCCTGCAAGGTGAGAGCTAAAGGGTTGGAGAACAAAGGAATCAGGTGACCTCCTGGCCTGGGAAAGGGACAAAGCCCAGAGGAGGAGGGGCTGGAGGGAGTTTCAGTTTGGGGCTGGCTGGGACATGGAGTGAAGGGCAGATGGGGTTGTCGGGCTCACTGCCCCCCAAAATGGACCCAGCTGAGGGGTCCGGTTCTCTGCACCTACAAGCTCTGGTTTAGACCATGTTCCTGTCGTCAAATAAACCTTCTGTTTTACTGGCTGGCTGAGAGTCCCGTCTGACTGCGGAGTTGGGGGGCAGGACCCTCTGGCTTCCCCAGGACCCCGCCTGGGCGGACTGGCTGTGGGAAGCGCACGGAGGGGCAGAGGAGGCTGAATGCTCCGAGGTCAGACCCAGGAAGGGGGAAGCCGGGTGAGCTGTGTGTCCTGCAGACAGGCTGCTCACAGAGAGGAGACTTCCCCAGAGTCCTGCCTGGCTTCGTAGGGAGCAGTTCCAGAGCATCGCCCAGGGACTCCGTGACACCCACGCACACAGCCCCCTCTGATACTGACTCGGAAACTGACGCACAGGCTGATCTGTGCCCCACACACACAGCCCCCTCTGAGAGCCTCCAGACAGGTGGGGACCCACTTCTCCCTCCGCCGTGGGGCTTGGCCCCCTCCCTTTTCCCTTAGGCTGGAGCCCCCGCTCCGATTCCCCAGCCCTCCGTCTCTAGGCACCGGCCAGCCCCTCCCGCAATAGCACGGGGGGGGGGAGTTTCCAGCTGTCCTCAGGGTTCCGGGGGGGAGCCTGGCCCCAGGGATCGCCTTGGCCCGCCAGCCTTACCCTGCTGCAGGATCTTGCCGAAGTACTTGCTGTGGCTGGTGCAGTTCCAGCGGCGGAAGCGGAACTGGTGCTGGCATTCCCGCACCCCCAGCCTGGCGCCCTTGGCCACCTCCTGCACGATGTCGGGCTCCGTCTGGCACAGCTCCGCCTGCTTCCCCGCCAGGCGCTTGGTCTTCCGGCAGATGCTGTTGGGGTCCATGACCAGGGGGCTGCCCACTGCCCTGGAGAAGGGAGAGAGCGGAGGAGGCCAGCGCTGTAGCAGCTGGGGCACCGGGGAGCCCGCTGCTCCCCAGCGGGCTGGCGCAGGCCCTGTACCACAGCCCTCCTCAGCCGAAGCCTGATGCCCCCCGCGGCCTGCCCTCCCCACCAAGGCCCTTCCCAGGGTGTCCACTCTTGGCTCGTACTGTGTCACCCACTGGCCCCGCCGCCTGTCTGCACTGTCTCTGTGCCCCTTGCCATGGGGCTCTCTGTGCCGGGAGCCCTGTCCCCGAGCCCACCTATGCCCTCTTCTCCCACAGCGCACGGCCAGGGCCTCATGGGACCGCGAGGAGAGCTGCCTCCTCTCCCCAGCGTCAGTGGGTGCTGCTGGTGCCCTGTGGGTACCCACGGGCAGCCAAGAGCCCAGACGGACCCTGAGCCTCTGAGCCCCCTCGACTGAGGCAGGGGTGGTGATGGCTGGGGACGGCACATCAGCGAGCTCCCGTCTTTCCCTTGGGGCAGCCTGGGCTGGTCGCAGCAGCTGCTCCCCTCCAGGCGCTGGGCTCTCTGGGGAAGCCGGGCACTGGGGAGGGGGCAAGGTGGAGCTGAGGTCCTCCAGATCTCTCCAGGGAGCCTGCCACCCAGGTGCCGAGCACGGTGGCGGGATGGGATGGTGTCTCCAGGGCCCCGCCGGGGGCAACTCTCACAGCCTGGGAGCAGCTGCCCCTCGATGCGCTGGGGGAGCTGCCGGACAGGGGGTGGGGGCCTGGCCCTGCCAGGTCCCTTGGCAGCCCCTCCCAGCCTGTTGTGCCAAAGGCTGCTGGCAGGACTTGCAAGCCTTTGGCCAAGCGACCAGCCCCTGGCTCCACGAGCCCAGCTCAGCTCCAGAACGAGCCCCGAGAGACGCAGGAGGCAAAGGAGGGCCCTGCCTCCATGCAGCTCACACCAGTGCCAGAACTAGGGGCGGGGGGCGGCTCCAGAGCGTGCAGGGGGTGACTCAGTAGGGGGCGCTCTCCTCTCCGGCTCATGCTGACCCCAGTGCCCCAGCATGGTGCCAGGGGGCACTGGGCTGACGGCAGAGCCCCGTGGTAAGAGAGAGAAAATCACTCGCTTATTTCTAATCTGCCCCTGTGCCTGTGAGGTCAACCGGCCCCTGAATTCTCCTGCCCTATGCTCCTGTGTACTGTCCCTGCATAGCTGATCAGCTGCCGGAATCCACCCCAGAGGTGGCTGCCTTTCCTTGGTGGGTGAGGTGAGTGTAAGCAGTTGCTGTGGTGTTAGTGGGCCAAGTAGATGCCGGGAGGAGTGACAGATACTGTAGAAATATCAGCGACTATTGCACTGCCGTTGCAACCCCGCGAGTGAGGGCTCCCCCTCTGCTACGGGTCAGTCTGGGGGGAAGAGGGATGGGGGGTTGAGCAGGGGAGAGGGACCGTTGTGTGGCTGGTGTATTCTGTACACACGAAAATACTGTCCAGCTCTGCCTTATCAGGACACCCTGGTGGTTTCAGGCTCTCCTGGCCCACCAGACACGGGTCCAAATCCAGACCTGGTGTCAATCCTCCCAGGTCACACCGCGTTACACCAGGAATGACTCTGCCTCGACTTCCCCCACGATCCAAAGAGGGAAAGCAGCCTGCGAGGGCCTGATCCTGTTCTCACTGAGTGGGGTGTCACTCCGGAGTCACTGCAGTGCAGTTCTCCTTGTTCTGGGTTCAGACAGCACCTGGCACGCTGGGGGCCTGGTCTGTGAGTGGATCACGGATCAATACTCGTTCATAGCCGTGCCCTGGATTGTCACCAGCGTTGCTGAGATCTACGTCTGGCCCTGCCCCTCTTGGCAGAGCTCTGCAGGGCCGTGCGCTCGGACACAATGCCGGCCAGGCCCTTCGCCAGGGCAATGCAGCGAGCAGGGCACGCTACAGGCAGCCTGGCTCAATGGCTAGTGCACCAGGCTGAGCATCAGGAAAAGTGGGTTCTAGTCCCAGCTCTGCTTGTGGCAAGTCCTGTCCTCTCTCTGTGCCTCAGTTTCCCCTCCCACTCTTTGCCTGCCCGGTTTATTTCGCTCCCGAGCTCTTCGAGGCGGGGGCTGTGTCTCGCCGGGTGGCTGCACAGCATGGGCACCGAGGTGCTATTACAACAATGTGCTGGGGGCAGGCACTTGTACCCCCCTGCAGAGCGGGGCCCGGCTGAGCCCCGCCCTTGATTCCACGGCGTCTCAGCCCGGGCCCAGGGTGGGCAGTGCCCGGGGCGGGCTGCAGCGTGCCGCACATTCTTGGAATGTCTCCTCCCCGGGGGAGGGAGGCGCTTTTGCAGCAGGGGCTGTTCTCTGTTTACCTTGTGGGAGAAGAGCCGAACGACCTTGCCCGGTGATAAAGCCCCAGGAAGACCCCTGGCTGCTTGCCAAGTTCCTCCCCAGCTCCCAGGCTTGCCTCCCGATGCCCCACCATCAGCCTCCAGCGACAAGGTCAAGGGATGCTGCAGCCCGGGTGTGTGTGAACGGGAGGGATCAGCCCGGCCTTCTGGCTCCTGATACTACAGCTGCCCAAGGCGGGGGCCTTAGGGACGATTTATTATTATGATTTATTATTGATTCTCCTCCTATGAGGGTCAGGACCAGAGGGTCTTTGGGGTGGGGTGGGGGGTGGAATAAGCCGATTGTGGCAGCTTGGAATCATGGTGCCCATTGCACACCAAGCAGCAGCCTGGGGTCCGACACGGAGACAGGCACGGGGGGACCCCCGACTGTCCGCCCCAGCCCCCAGCTCTGGTTTGCTGCCCAGCCCTCTGCCCTCAGCTCCTCCCCAGGTCCTGAGAGCGGCCCCACAAACCAGTCCAGGCCTTCCCGCCCTGTGTCCAGAGTGGGAGAATCTGCCCACGGTAGAACCGGGTTGGGAGGATTGGATTTTTGTGGGTGAATGTTGATAAAAAACGTCGATTTCACACAACTGGCCAGTAGACCTTGAACTTCACCAGAACAAGTCTTCACCATCCACTGCCATTAACTAGTCCTGGTTCCCCTCCTTCCCCCCGCCCCCGGCATTGTCCGACCCTCTGTAACGTCCCACAGCCCTGCCAGTCTGAATCGATCACAAATCAATACCAATATCGCTCTTCAAAATTACAAAGAGAAAAACCAAACTCTGCCCAGCCTGTATCTATCCGAGGAGGGTCCGGGGGTCAGTGGGGTGGGGAGGGGTAACCCTCATTCATACAATATAGGGCTTCCCCCACCCTACGGCTGGTCTCTGTTCCTGCTAACGCCATCCTTTCAGCGCAGGCACGAGAGACTCCTGCTCTTAGATGGAGAGGTCCCAGGTTCGATCCCCACCGACAACCCACCCAGGCGGGTGGCCGCAGGGTGGAGAAGACGGGGACGCCCGACTACAGACGACCCCGGATTCCCCCTCCAATCTCTGCCTCCCCCATGGACTCTGAGCCTTCCTGCCGCCACGCCCATGCCCGATAAGCATCACGGCTGTGTCCCGGTGGGCTCTGGCTTCCCAGCCCCCCCCCCCCGCCCCCCCCCCCAGTCACCCCCTTCTCTGCCGCCAGCAGGCTGAGCTTGGATTGCCACCCGGCCCATGCAGCTGGGCGAGGCGTCCCGAGCCGGCTCAGCCCCATCCCCTCCGGCAGGGATCGGTGCACGGAACGATTCCTCGGCCGCAGAGAGAGAAAAGCCCCATGGGGGCCCCCCACATCCAGGGCAGGGCTGGCCCTCTCCGGGGCTGTGGCCAGTCCTGGGCTGACGGCTCCTGCCCCATCCCATGGGGAGACAGTGTCCCAGCTTGAGGCTCTCGGATTCGCGGGCTGCATTTGTCCTTGAGTCTCCTGCTGCTGCTGCCCCCTTAGCCCTCCCGACCCGGCCCCGCTCCTGTCCGTTCCACCCCTCCAGCGGGGTCTACGGGGGCCCTTTAAAGGAGCCCAGAGGCCATGGCCCAGAACAAGGGCATTCTGGGGGCTGTCGTCTGCCGGGGCTGATGGGCGGCAGGGTCCCAGGGAGCAGGTGACTGCAGAGCTACCTAATGCAACTTCCTCGGTCTGCCTGGGCAAGACCAGGCCCAAGCCAAGCCTGGGAGTATGCCCTGACCCAGGGCCAGCTGCAGCCAAAGGGTTTGGGGGTGCCCCGGAAGCGGGTGGGTCAAGGAGCTCTGGGGCAGCCCTGGGGCAGGTTTTGACCTGCACTAGTGGGTAGCACCTGGCTGTGGCCATGACACGGTGGGTGCGGGCTGGAGCAGAGGGGGGCCCTGGGCACCTATACAACTGGTGGGGACGGGACGGGATGGGGGCTGGGAGGGGATGTTTGCTGGAACCCTGCCTCAGTGGGGTGAACGCTGTGGGTGGGGACAGTCAAAGGGGGCTTGTGTCGGGGTCTCTCCTTGTCCTGGAAGGGGAGCGGCTGCCCTCTGGCTGGAGGACTGAGGCACGAACTTACCCAGCTACGAGACTGCAGACCATGGGCCCAGCAGGGAAACTGAGGCATGGCCCCACCTGGTGCCAGAGCGGTAAGAACCGGCTGCATCCCCTGGGATGGGGTCTGGCCAATGTATATATGTCTCTAGCTCCTTTAACTCCCAAAGGCAGAGCTGCTCTCCCCTCGCTGGGGATCCAAAGACCCCCAACGTGCTCCACAAACTAACTGGCAATACACAAAGTCCAGCCGTCGCTCCTGCGCTCAGTAAAATGCAGCCGCCTCTGGGGTGGGGTGGGGCCGCTGCCTCTGAGCCGTGCTGGACAGGCCTGTGCTCAGGCCAAAGGGCAGGGAGTGAGACGTGGTTAACTCCGGCTCCTCCACTGGGTGCCCTGGCAGGGAGAGGGCTATAGGTTAGTTCTTGGGTTACAGAACCCGGGCAGCTGCCGTTGACGACTAGGGTCTTGTATGAGCGTCCCTCCTGCATTAGCGAATCCCCGTGCGCAGGGGCCATGACCCACGGTGGCGCCGTTCTCACTCCATCCAGCAGAGCGCAGCGGTGTGCGTACAGACACACGGGTGGTAACCTGCCCTCTCCAAGGATCGCAAAGCGCTCCCAGCCTCTCCTGCAGGAACCCCACCGCCCCAACACGGGGCAAGGGTATCACAGCCCAGGGCTTCCAGATTGGGAAACTGAGGCACAAAGAGGGGGCGTGAGGCCCCCAGGTTGGCCTTATCATGTATCACCCTCGGCCTGTGGCGAGGACCCGTGTCTCCTGACTCTGCACCGGAACCACGAGCTGCTCCTTCCCGTTCCTTTCTGGGCCGCGGTCTCTCCGTGCTTCATGTCCCCAGAGCTGCCCAGCTCCGGAGAGTGCTGGGGATGGCGCGAGCGAGGGAGGGGGGGCGCGTGGGGGTCAGGTACTCTGGGGATTGGCAGGGTCTCTCAGGAGGCGTGGCTGGCTGAGCCGGAGGGGCCCAGACTTTCATTAAGAGAGAACTCTCCGTACTCATCTGAAAATGATGAACCAGCCCGAGGGCCGTTGGACCAAATGCCGAACTGCAGCTCACCCCGGCCAGCTGGCCCGGCAGGGCTGGGACACACACAGCCCAGCAAGCGCAGGGGGCTTCGGAGCCTCTGGTCTCCCTCGCCCCCAGCCCTTAGTACATAGCCCAGGGCTACCCGCCCCCCCATTCTGCTCAGCTGCCCCCTTATCAGGCCTGCCCTCCTTCCCGCTGCCCAGACGGCCCGGCATAAGCCGAGCTGCGATATTCATTTCCGTCGGGCTCCTGCCTCTCGCAAGGGGATGTCGCTGGGATCCAGCGAGTTGTTTTCCTTGCAAAGCTGGGGGGGGGGCGTGCGGGAGGGCGAGGCGAGGGCTCCTCCACCGCAGCCTGGGCTGTCTGAGCTTGTTCCCCTCCGAACCTGGGGGGATCTATAATTAACACACCACACCCCTGCCTCCTGGCCACTCCGCCCCCTGCCCCGGTGAGGGGACCCGCTCAGGAATGAGCGGGGCTGGGAGGATGCCCCAGGAGCAGGGGAATGGCCCTGCCAGGCCCTGCCGAGCCCCCTGCTGCTGCCCCTGTTCTTGGCTTGGGCCCTGCCCGGCTGGTTCGCTCACCAGCCCCTCCAGATTTCGCCTGTATTGCTCTGCACAAGCTGCCAAGCGAACTCGGTCTCCTCGGCATTTACAGAGTGTTGATCACCACAGGAGCCCCTCTGCTCGCTGTGGAGATGCAGCTACCTCTGGGGCGGAAGGCAGCAGCTGTCACAGCTCACAGCAACGCAAAGGCTTAGGCTGGGAAGTGAGAGTGGATCTCACACTCTGCAGGGGGCATTTAGGGGAACAAAATCCAGGAAACTCAGCTGGGGTTTTGGCTCTGCCAGAAAGCAGCTGGGGAGGTTGGTTGCACCGCACATGGTCACTGGCCCATTGTTTCCTTCTAAGGACTGACCCACTCCCTGCCGCAGCGGGAGTTCCCTGGAGGTTTGTCATTCCTGGGACGTGTCACTAATTCAGCACAGATCCCTAGATTCCCAGGCCAGCGGGACCCTGGTGATCATCTAGTCTGACCGGCCGTACGACACCGGCCACAGAACTGCCCCAAAGCCATTCCTGGAGCAGCTCCCTTGGACACGTGTCCCATTGGGGTTATAAAGGGTCAGAGAATCCCCCAGGTCCCCTGGTAACTTGTGCCAATGACCCAAGGCGCGGAAAGCATCGTCATTCCTGGCACAGATGGGGAAACTGAGGCACAGCTGTCCGCTAACCCTTGCAGCCTCCCGGTTCTTATCCCGCTGCTGAGGCAGCCCAGTGAGGGGCCCGCTGAAGCCAACGGGAAGCGTTCGGGCCCTCGGGGAGTTCTGATGGGGTCGCCACTCCAGGCTGAGCTGCGGCACACAGACTAATCCTTCCTGCTCCTAAGCCCCTGCTGCGCTCAGCATGTGGGGATCTCGGCCGACAAGGGGCTGCCAGAGGTTAGGGGGCTAGCCCTGCGGCTCTGGGTGCAGGCTTCCCACCGTGACTTTGGTCACAAGCGGCGCCAGTCGGTCCCAGCCTCGTCCCCACCAGAAATCGCCCACCACCCGGCAGCTGGGCACTATTTCCCCATATCTGCCCAGGGACTCCCAAGGGCTGGATGCCATCGCTACTGCCGGTCAGGAAGTTGGTACATTGTCGGGTGTGTGGGGGGCAGGGCTAGCAGGGGGCTGCGGGTCGGGAGTGAGGGGCACTGGCAGGGCTGGGGGGCACGGTTGGGCTAGCAGGGGGCTGCGGGTCGGGAGTGAGGGGCACCGGCAGAGCTGGGTGTGGAGCGGTCCGTCTCTCGTGAGTGCGAAATTCCCCATAATCCAGCCAGATATCTTGGGGGGCGAACTCCTGACGCGCACACGCAAAAATACGTATTCATCTCCCAGCAGTGCCCAGCGGCGCCGTAGGCAGCCTGGGAAGACACGGTCCCTGCCCCAGTGAGCTCCCAAACTCGCATCGCTAGCCGGGGAGGGGCCTGCGATCTGATTCGCCCGGTTCAAGCTGCCGCACAACAAACTGCAGGAGAGGAGCGGTGCTGAGGCCGCAAAGCCCAGAGCTCGGAAACGCCAGGACAAAGCCTGGCCACGCAGCCTCAGCTCGGCCCCCCGGGGCGTCTGCGTGACGAGACGGGCTGTGGTCTCGGAATTAGAGACGCTTTTTCCCCAGGAGCCTGCCCCGGCCAATGCCCACAATGGCTCAGCCCCATCACGCTGAGTTTCTCCCCAGCCCAGGCTGCCTGGCCCAATCAACCCTTTACCGCAGCCCCAGCCCAGTCTGGTTCTTGTCCCCGCTGCGTTTGAATGGGGCTGCCTCCTTCTCCGGCATCTTGGGCACCAGCCAAGGGGACGGAAACATGCCCCCACCCAGCACCTCACGGCAGCTTGTCTCTGCCCCTCGCCGCTCTGCACGGACGGCACCGTCTCTGCTCTGAGTCCCGGCACCTCAGCAGCCGAGAGGAGCAATTGCAGGGAAAGTCTTAGTCAGCCCTGCAGCTCTGGGGTGGAGCATGCTCAGTCGCGCTGCGGGGACGGTGCCTGGACTCTCTGGTCTAGTGTCGGAGCCGTGGGGCTGGAGCATGCTCAGTGCAGACGGAATCTTCTGAGAATTTAGCTGTCAAATGCTAACAAGTCTCTACCGAGCATGTGCAAGCAGGTTTCTTCTCAAAGTCTGGACCAAATGTTGGTGGATTTTCGACACGACGGCAAAAGGCAGATCTCTGACACCAGGGCAAATTCCCCCCCCCCCACTGCCAAATCGCAAGGCCCTGCTCCAAAGCATGGAGGCGTTAGCACATTTCAACCAAACAGCGACAGGAATTGGCAGTAAAACGGGCAATCTTAGTCTAATCCTCTGATCTTGTTCTTGGCACCGGCTGAGATATTTCTTGCTGAAACATTCCCCAAAATTTCAGCCGGAAGCAGAGGCCAAGCGTGGAGGACTTCAGCCAGACTTGGTAAAATCTGGCAAAGTGATAAGCAGCTGACAGCAGGGTCTTAAAATGCAAGTGGCAGGCAACTGTCGCTCTCGGTGGGGCTGCCAGGTCTGCGGACAATCTACCCGTGGCAAGAGCAGCTGGCTAACGGCTTGTAGACACATGGATGTGAGTCCAGGCGAGGGGAGAGGCGGGGCCTTACGGCACTGTTCCTGCAGGGCGTCCGGCTAGAGGGGTCACCAGGGACAAGGCCTGGGGTGTGGTGGAGAAGCGGATGAATATCTGAGCGAGGCTGGGGGGCGGTGGGAATACATCACTGTGAGATGGGGGAGCCAGTGAAGGGGTTTGAAGGGGGCGGCGATGTGGCTGGAGTGCTGGGGAAGGGAGGCGATCCTGGCCCTGAATTGGCAAAGGACTCGTGCTAAAGGGCTTCTGCTGAGCCCGGCCCCCTAACAGGTGCAGTTCCTAGGGACTGGGCTCGCGGTTGGAGTCAAGGTGGGAGCCAAAGACGGCCTGGGGGCAGATCGCACAGTCTCACCTTGTGGAGAAGCCGCAGCAAGGCCTGGCCATGGCCGGGATGTGCCAAAGACAAGTCCCTGGGGTTGCGGGGCTGAGTGATGGGGACACTGGTGGAGCTGGGCCCACATGGGAGAATCGGGTCCCCTCCCGTCACATAGGGGGCTTTGATGGCTTCCACTTTGCCCTCCTCCCTGGAAGGTGGTTCCTCTGCTCCTGCGGCCCCAGCTCTCTCCAGCCCTTCTGCACGGCCTGCCAGCCAGCTCCTGGCGTCACAGCCCCCACTGGGTCTCCTAGCCCAGCCTAGTCCCCTCTGGCTGTCGCGCCGGACGAGGGGAGACGTGTCTAACTGCATTGAGAGGGGGGCTGGGGCGCCCCACGAACCCTCGAGGCCGTTGCCCAAACTGGCATCACAGCAGGCTGGATTGGCTTGATCGTCCCCTGGGCTGCGTCCGGCGGTTCAGAAACCCCACCGGCCTGCAAGGAGCCCTGTGGAATTAGTGATTTATTCCCAGACTGTGACTCGCTCCCATGTGCTCCTTAATGTAGGGACCTCTCTGTCAGCTGCATTGCTTTACACGCAAGGCAGTTGTGGGGAAGCAGCTAACTGGAATATGGCTCACTGAAGGTCATATGCGTGCACTTATACAACTGGCCGAAAAGTCACGTGGCCGGGTGACTCATCCTATTGGCAAATCATCACTTGGACTAAAATCCAGCAGCTCCTGCCAATAGCACCTTCCATCTGAGACGCTTGAAGCTCTTTGCAAATATTCATCACTTAAGCCCTGTGGCTTGAGTATCATTGCCCCATTTTATGGATGGGGAAACTGAGGCACAGGGCAATTTTAGTGATTTGAATAAAATCACACAACAAGTCTAAGGTACAGTCAGGGGCTCCTAATCCTATGGATTAAGCACCCTGGGAAGAATATCTTCACCCTAAGCAAGGACAAGAACTCAGAGTCCTGGATCACAGGCTCCCCCACTCAGACCCACTAGAACGTGCATCTTCTAGATACTAGAAAAGGTAGATCGGGGCTGCTATTCCCTCTCTCTCCTGAGAGAACAAGGGGACATGCAGTGAAAGCGAGAGGCACCAAATTCAAAGTGGGTAAAAGGGTTGATACTCTCACACTGGTGGTTACCTAGTTGCAGTGAGTTCCACAGGTTATCATGGAAGCCAAGGGCTTAGCAGGATTCAAGAGCAGATCCGAATGCCGATGATAAGACGAGATAAGGCCGATGACCCGCGGGACAGACCCTCCAACATCAGTTGTGAGTCCCCCATTTTATGGGCTTAGGAGGAACCTGCCCCCACTGGCCGTTTGTTCCAGAAGGGGGCTGTTGCTCTGGACCAGCTGGGGCTGGCCACGTCTGCGACAGGGCCCTGGGCTGGATGGACCCTTCTCTGATCCCGACTGTTTTCCTGCTCTCCGCCACGTTCTGAGTGCCCACAAAACGCCACCACGAGAGCATGGTGCACGTGGACCCTGGCTTCTTGTGCAAACCAGGAGGACACGTGCAAGTGAGTGGCGGGACATAGAGATGCCTGCCTCGTGCCGGCTGGCCGAAGGAGATACAAAAGCCCATGATGACGGTGACAGTCCACCCGCCCAAGGCTCATCCCCAGACCATGTGCCAATGATCACAATCTTCCTCTCCTCCTAGATGAACAGGGTTGCGAGGCTCCACTTTCCCCAAGAGTTGGGGTCCTTAGCTGGCCCCAGATTGGCCAGGTTCACGTCTGCCCCTGTACTTTCAGATGGGTACAGGACGGTGCAGAGCCGCTCCGTACAGGGCTCTGCGGAGTCTCCAGCTGGCGTCTGATCCCTTCGCTGCCTTGAGTCCAGCTGTGCAGGGCTTCGAAGAGCCATCAGTGCCTCGAGAAGCAGCCAAGAGTCGCTTTTCCAAACTGCCGGGCCTTCTTGCTTGGGACTTGCAGGGCTAGAAGCAAGCCCGCTGCATCCCACTGTGAAGCCGGGAACGTCCCGCTCCCGATGGGCTAAAACTCGCTTTCCAGCCCAGCGGGATCACCAAGTAGTGAGGGCGAGATCCACCGCTGCCCAGAGGTCTGGCGTGGTGAAAGTAGTCCCAGCTGAGACAGATTAGTGGGCAAAGTGTCGGTGAGTCCAAGGGGCAGGACACACTGGGAAAGGATGGAGTAAACCTTGTCACAGGGCCCTGTTGTTTCTCATAGCTATGTCACGGCCACAGGTAGGTGGCACACACCGACGCTATGCCAGGACAACATCAATTAGCACAGAAGATAGGAAATGCCGACATGGCTGAGTGTAACCTTAACTTTGCCCTCTTTTGGAGCAGCAAAAGCGCCGTTCGCTGAGTTCTCAACACACGCTTGTACACCACAACCAGAGGGAACCACAACACTCCAAAGCCTTTCCCCGGACTAATTTCCTGCTAACATGCAGCTTTCCAGCCCCAGCCAACCCGCTGCGAGCCCCGACTGTTAGCGCCCAGCACAGTGAAGGCCCAAACACAAGACTCCCAATAGCAGAGCTGTTTAAAAGCAGATCACCAGGATTTTCTGATGCAATGGGAAGCGTATTTCTTTCGCAGAATCAACATTTCCCCCAAACTCCACCCCCAGGCTAAGAGCAGGCCTGGAAAATCTCAGCGCGAGGGTGAAAGTGCTGTAAAGTTACGAGTGACTCTAAACTGGGTGCGGCTGATGCTGCCTTGCTCTAGATCCATACCAGAATTCACTCCAGTGGACCTGCTCCTGATTTATCCTCATGTAGACAAGAGCCGAATCTGGACCAAGCACACTTGGGGCAGCTTTAACTAGAGGGTTGCAGCTCCCATGTGTACACCTGTGTCTGTGGGTCTGCAGGGGCTCGGAAGCAGATCTGAGTGAGAATCGGCGCGTGAGCGAGAGAAGAAATAGGAGAGCTGGGGAGCGTGTGCAGGTGCAACAAATGTAGCGATGCTGCTCTGAGCCGGGTGGCTGTGTCGGGGCGCAGGAGGCGTGCGTGTGAACGCGGGTATTTGACGTGTACATTAAGGGCCAGGCAAAGGGGCTCGTATAACATAAGAACTGGTCTGAATCTTGCCCTAAGCCCAACCTGAACCTTCTCTGAGCTTCCGGAAAACCGAGTTCGCCTGTCTTGTGAGCTCCCCCGTGGCCCCCGCGCTTCCTAGTGACGTCCAGCGCCCAGCGCGGCCTCGCACGCAGACGGAACCTGCCGTGCGAACCGCAGCCGAGCACGTGTCCCAGTGACCCAGGGATGGAGTCGGGCTGGTCCACGGGGGGGCACCGATCTGCAGCGACCACGGAATGGCGCGCCTGTGGGTTTACACCTGGGGGGACGGCGCGGGATCCAGTCCAGTGGAGCAAGGAAAGGAGCGGGTCTGAAGAGAACCAAGGGGGGAGCGAGAAATGAAGGGGCTGGTTTACAGGAGGAGAGGAGTCAGCCGGGATGAGACACACACAGCAGGTGAAAAGGCCGAGGGGTTGAAATGTTGTGGATGGTGAAAGGTTTCCTTCTGTGCTCAGTGCCCAGCGCTGGGACACGAGGTTATTAGTAGCAGTCCAGCGCTACCTTTCTCCCGCACCTGGGAGCACCTATAATTAACCCCATCATGCCCCACCTCTCTGAGACCTGCAGAGTTCAGGGCGCCGCCCGCTAGAGAGAGGGAGCAGAAGAAATAGCCATGAAAGGGAAGGAGGGGGAAAGGGAGCCGGAGAACAAGGGGAACCTTTTCCCCAGCCCCCTGCCCCCTCACCGGGGGACCCATTCTAGGTATTCTGAGGTAACCAGAGGGATTTGCTTCATTTTGTCAGGCGAAACCTGCCCCAACCGCTCGATCCAGCTTTTCCGAAGCCCGGCACGTCCCTGGGACGTCCCTGCAGAGTCCCAGCGAACAAGAGCCCGGAGCAGGATGGCTATTGCAGGGAAAACACCCCTTGCGAAGAAAGTGGGGTACCAGTCTCAGCCCAGCTGGCTGTAGCTCAGAGTGCAATTCCACGCCTGCTCGCTGGCCCGGGTAAAATCCTGCCGCAGCTCAGGGCTGCTGGCCCGCGTCGGCCAGTGGGCGCTCTGAGAGCCACCGAACCGCAAACCCTGGCTGGGGTGGGAACCGCTTCAGGCCGGGGGAGGCAGCGGGACGGACAGCCCCTGTCTGACGACTGGCTCAGCCCATGTTGATTTCATTGGGCGGCCACTCCCCCGTCTTGAAAGCAAGCTGCGCCTTGGGGCGGGAAGGTGACACGTTTTAAAACTCGCTCCAATTTTCCCCCGTGTTTCATCAGGCAGCGGACTCAGCCAGGGGGGAGTGGGGCAGGCCGCTTGGCCGTGGAAGAGGAGCTCCGGGGCCTTCATTTTCTGGCCTGGCTAAACCATTGTCCACGGTTACAGTAGCCAGCCAAGGTCAGTGCCCCCTGTGTGCGGGGCTGGACAGACAGTCACCGCCCTGGAGGGATTCGTTTGAAATACCCCGGGCAGATGGATGGTGGAGGGAGAAACAGAGACACAGAGAGGGGTGGTGGCTCGCGCAGGTCTGGGGCAAAAGCAGAAACAGGCCACAGGCTAGTCCAGTGCTCTACCCACTGGCCCAGGCTGCCTTCCCCCAGAGCGCTATCAATCCGTCCAGAGTGCAGAACTCAGCCCAGAGACCACCACCGTGGCCAAGCACCCGGCACGTGTGCTGCCGGCTGGGGTCCGGCTCTGCCAGAGCCTGACCCTGCCCCCCCGGGCACTAATCACCTGACTGCCACAGACCTCAACGGTTCAAGCTGGAGTCCAGAGTGGGGTGGGAGGTCTCTGCTGTGGGGAACATCCCAGCATAGACCTAGCCCTTTGAAATTCCCACAGCCATTCGAGGAGGATAACCCGGGCGTTCCTCTGAGTGTCCAGGGCCCCCCATGGCTTCGGTCCACGGCAGGTACTGCGACCTTCTCCCAGTCGGCGGGGGAGCAAGGACGCTTTAGCTGGGATGCTGCAGCTGGCGTTCGGGATCCCCGGGGCCTGAGAGGGGGATAATGTAGGAGCAAGTCGCACGAACAGATAATGTCGGAGCAAGTCCCCTCTGCCTGAGCTTCATCTAAGCATGGGCAGAGTGTCGATGGGTGGGTCACTTCTTCCCCGGAAGGCCAGACTGACGTACACAGGCTGAGGATCTGGCCCATGTTGTTTTATTCTAGCATCTGGTCTCGCACACAACTGCTGTTCGCTGGGGACTAATTCCCCCTTGCAGGGCCGGGCGTGAGGACCCAGGGTGGGCTGTGTAGCGCTCGATATTCTTGCATGACGATTTGTGGTTCTTCGCTGAGTGTTGGTGTTTGGTCACGTTGTTTGCAATGAGAAACCAGCATTGGCTGACTCTTCGCCCTGATCTACATTCTCCCCCTAATCTCCCCGTGCCGGCATTGCCAACACACACAACACGGCCCCTCGCAATAATACGAGCCATCTTTTAGATGAGACGCAAAATCCAGACCCCACTACCATCCAAGACCCTGTAGCACTCTCTCTGAGAGTGGGGTGCTAAATCTGATGTCCTGGCCAAATTCCAGCGGGAGTAATCATGTTCTGGGTAAATGCCCATGGATTTAAATGGGGCCACAGTTTCTCTCTCTGTCCACTTTATCCCTCATGCAGTTTCGATGGCATGCAGGATTTCTTATCACTTTCCATCCGAAATACACTGCCCGGTGATACTGTTCCAGGCCGCTGCGCTCCTCCCCAGAGCTGGCTGCACCAGCATGCTTTGCGGTTGCCATCGCTAGCTCAAGGGGCTGTGCTGAAGCATTGCCAGTCTCAGGATGATACGAGTAAGCCGAGATCAAGAGACAGAGTGATGCATTAAGCAACAGACTGAGAAATAGCCAGGAGGAGAAAAGGTAAATCTGTCAGTCACCATGGGAGGCTGCCTCCAGGAGGATAAATGTTTGCCATTGCATACCTGGGATCTGTGTACACCCTGCCCTAATAAATGCTTGTGGATGCCTATATGCCCCGTACACCATCCCCTGCAGCAAAATTCCAGTGCAGCTGCGTCTCCGTGTCCCTTGAGCTCCTCCTTCCCCGGTAGACAAATACAGTAGGTCCTACTGAAATGCTAGAGAGTAAAGGGCCAGATCCTTCAGTGCTGCTCTGCTGATTGAAACCAGGGTCTGTTTCTCCCAAACTTTCCTGCCACCGTCTGGGCTGCAACCTGCCCTTTCCTGGCAAAGGGGACCCAGCGGCGGGCTAAGGCAGCTCTGGCTGGGAGGGCAAGGGGAGGGAGAGGGGGAGGCGAGCTTTATGTTCGGGGTCAGGAGCATGTGACAGTGTGGAGATGAATCGCCGCAGAGCATGAATTATGGCCCGGGCTGCACGGCAGGGGCTGGAATCCAAGCACTTAAAAGCGGATAAAGACGGGCTCGGCAAAATTCTTCCTCGATTGAAATGGTTCATGTTTCGACAGATCCCTGGGCTTTCCAAGGCTGGTCCCGGCTGCAGCTCCTGTCATGATTCCCCCCCCCACCCCACCAGGAGCCTGCCTTGCAGTCTGGGCCTTTGATGCAGGGACCATTACAAATGGGGGGTTTGTCCCTGCTGCTCCAGGCCAGGGCAGGCTCGGGGGGGGGGGGTCGCCTCACGCTAGCCCCCGCCTTTTAATTAAAGTCGACTTATTGGAGGGAAGACAGGAGCAGGCAGGGAGGGGAGGGGACTCCGTGACGCCCCCAGGCTTGCAAAGGCGCCGATCCAGGGGGGCAAACCCTGAAGCCCCTGCACAGCTGCTACTCACACCTTGCTCAGCCCATTGCCTCCAACGGCCTGTGGACTGATCCCAGCTCCACCGATGTAAACCCTGAGTAACTCCCCCAACGCCCGAGTAACTCCCCCACCAGCTGTGTGAACCCTGAGTAACTCCCCCACCAGCTGTGTGAACCCTGAGTAACTCCCCCAACGCCTGAGTAACTCCCCCACCAGCTGTGTGAACCCTGAGTAACTCCTCCACCAGCGGTGTGAACCCTGAGTAACCCCCCCCAAGCCCGAGTAACTCCCCCACCAGCTGTGTGAACCCTGAGTAACCCCCCCAATGCCCGAGTAACTCTCCCACCAGCGGTGTGAACCCTAAGTAACTCCCCCAACCCCAGAGTAACTTCCCCAACACCCAAGTAACTTCCCCAACCCCAGAGTAACTCCCCTACACCCAAGTAACTTCCCCAACCCCAGAGTAACTCCCCTACACCCAAGTAACTTCCCCAACCCCAGAGTAACTTCCCCAACCCCAGAGTAACTTCCCCAACACCCAAGTAACTTCCCTAACCCCAGAGTAACTCCCCTACACCAGAGCAACTGCCCCACCAGCTGTGTGAACCTGAGTAACTCCTCCAACGCCGGAGTAACTGCCCCAACACTCATGAATAACTCCCCCAGCAGCTGGATAAACTCGGAGAAACTCCACCAATACCCCTGCAGCTCCCCAGCTCCCGCGTAATGCCCCCAGCAGCTGTGTAAGAGGGGGCTATGCGGTAAGCAAGGCAATTGCCCCCACCCCCGACTTTTCACAGGTTTATATGCTCCACTCCTTCCGATTTTGCAGGATACGATATAATCCGATGTAAGGCTGGATGTGCTCACACAACTTTCCCCCATCCCCTCCCGAAGAACGTCCTTGAACCGATGCCCCGGTGTGTAAACGCCGCGCCACGCCGCCGATTTGTCGGGGGGTAAGCCTCACCTAGCTCCCCGGATTCCAGCGGGTCTGACTCCGGACTGACACCGGCGCGGCTGAGGGCAGAAGCCGGCAGGTCTCGGGCTGGGAGTCTCCGCTCCCCCCTGTCCCGGAGGTGAGCGCTCCTTGGCCACGGGGCTCCGGGAGGGGGGCCAGGGGCTGGGGCGGAGGAGACCCCGCGCTGCCGCCGTCCCGTCCCGCCCCGGTCCCGGCTACTCACCACCAGAGCCCGATGATGTTGGCGGGGCAGAGCAGGATGAAGAACAGCCCCAGTTGGGTGCGGGACGGGGGCAGCATCCTGGAGCGCGGCGGGGCGCAGGTAGGGCGCGGCGAGCTGCCACCCGCGGTCCCCGGCTGCCTTGTCCGGGGCGGCGCGGGGCTCCGGGGCTGGAGCGGGCGGGCGGCGCGGAGCCAGGGGCTGGGGCAGGCTCGCAGGCGGCTCCGGAGGAGGAGGGACCGGGCTGCGAAAGCATCTGCCTCCGCCAAGGAAACCGGAGCCCGAGGGGACGGGGCGGGGGGGGTGGGGGTGGGATGGCGAGCGCCAATTCCGGGAGCGCAGCGATTCCCGAGCCCCGGGGCACCGAGCCGCGCCAGGCGGAGCGCAGCGCCCCAGCCCCGGGAGCGCCCAGCCTGGCGGAGCGGTGCCCGGACCTAGCCTGGCGGAGCGGTGCCCGGCACCCCCGGACCCAGCCTGGCGGAGCGGTGCCCGGCACCCCCAAAACCAGCCTGGCAGAGTAGTGCCTGGCCCCTGGCTCCAGCCTGGCAGAGCAGTGCCCAGCACCCCCAAAACCAGCCTGGCAGAGCGGTGCCCAGCACCCCCGGACCCAGCCTGGCAGAGTAGTGCCTGGCCCCTGGCTCCAGCCTGGTAGAGCGGTGCCCGGCACCCCCAAAACCAGCCTGGCAGAGCGGTGCCCGGCACCCCCGGACCCAGCCTCGCAGAGTAGTGCCTGGCCCCTGGCTCCAGCCTGGCAGAGCGGTGCCCGGCACCCCCGAAACCAGCCTGGCAGAGCGGTGCCCGGCACCCCCGGACCCAGCCTCGCAGAGTAGTGCCTGGCCCCTGGCTCCAGCCTGGCAGAGCAGTGCCCGGCACCCCCAAAACCAGCCTGGCAGAGCGGTGCCCGGCACCCCTGGATCCAGCCTGGCGGAGTGGTGCCTGGACCCCTGAACCTGGCCTGGCAAAGCAGTGCCCAGACCCCTGAACCTGGCCTGGCACAGCGGTGCCCGACCACCCAGCCCCAGCCTGGCGGATCGGTGCCTGGCCTCTGGACCCAGCCTGGTGGAGCAGTGACTGGACCCCTGGTCCCAGCTTGGCAGAGTGGTACCCAACTCCACATCCAAAGCCTGGCTGAGCGGTGCCCAACACCCCCGGATCCAGCCTGGCGGAGCAGTGCCCGGCCCCCCCAGACCCAGCCTGGCAGAGCAGTGCCCGGACCCCAGACCTAGCCTGGTGGAGCCGTACCCGGCACCCTCGGACCCAGCCTGGTGGAGCAGTGCCTGGCCCCTGGACCCAGCTTGGCGGAGCGGTGCCTGGACCCCTGAACCTGGCCTGGCACATCGGTGTCCGGGCCCCCGAACCCAGCCTGGCAGAGCAGTGCCCGGCCACCCAGCCCCAGCCTGGGGGAACAGAGTCTGGCCCCTGGACCCAGCCTGGTGGAGCAGTGACTGGACCCCTGGTCCCAGCTTGGCAGAGTGGTACCCAGCTCCCCGTCCAAAGCCTGGCAGAGTGGTGCCTGGCCCCAGGGCCCCAGCCTGGCAGAGTGATGTCCGGCCCCCTGGACCCAGCCTGGCAGAGCAGTGCCCGACCCCATGCCCCTGCAGCACCCAGCCCTGAGGAGTTACTCCCAGCGAGCTCTGATAGGCCAGCCAGCCATTCGGAGCCCAGCTGAGCCAAGCTGGCCCAAACCATTGAGAGCGCTTCAGGGCCGAACGAGCCCTTACGTCCTGAGCTGCTGGCCAGGCCCCAGGGTGTTTCAGAGGTGATCCACCCCCTAAGTCCCCCCGTCCTCCAAGACACTGACCAGAGATTTTCCTGGCTCCCAGCGCCCCTGCTCCCCCTCCCTGCGGGATATCCCTGCAACCTCCCCCCCGCCCCGCAGCCGTTTTCGAGGGGAGGGTTAGAATGTGAAAGGAGGGAGACGAGAGGAAGGTGGAGAAGAGCCAGTGCAAGGAAGAAAGGGAAAGGGGACAGCCCAGTGCTGGAGCAAAGGGAATCGCTGGGGGCTGGCAGAGAATCCGGCTCAGGAGATGGGAGACCCCGTGCTCCTCTGGTCCCTCCAGTCCCCTCTCATCGCTCCCCCGTGTCCCCCCAGCAGGAGTGGCTCCTACAGAACCTTGGCCGCTCCTTTGTCTTGTTTGAAATGCCCTGAGCCCCTGGGGGATAATTCCTGGGGTGGATCCATCTCCCTAATGTGGTGCGGCCCTTTCCTGGGGGATGATGCCCCAGATCTCCCTCACAGAGTTGGGCCAATTTAATGTGGGTGTGATTTTAAACGGATACAAGGCAGTGCACCAGGCTGTGTGGACGCTCTTATTTCAGTTTAGTTTCAGACCAGGTTTAAACTGAACCAGGAGTTTCCACTTTTCTTCATTTGTGGACCCCTCAACAATTTCGAAGGGGGGTGCGGACCCATCGTCGGAGGGCCCCCAGGGGCCATGGACCCCGGGTTGAAAACCACTGAGCTGAAGTGAAGTGAAGCAAGCTGCTCGTCCACTGCTGGAGTTCACCCTGGGAACCGCCGGGCGTGTGCCGAGCCAGCGCCGTATCTCTGCTCCGGGCAGTGTAGACTCTTTTGCAGCCATATCAAGGTCAAGGTCTTGGTCCTTATCTTCAAGCACTCAGTGGCCAGGACTCCCGGGATCAAACCCAGCCCATTGTTGACAGCTTCACTCTTCCAGCACCGTGGAGCACTCAGGGAGTCAGGGAGGTGGGCACCCCGGGGGCTGGGGAACCAGGGCACAGGGGGTGGGCACCTAGCCATGGAGGGGCAGGGTGCACACTATGTGGGGGAGGGGGAGGTTGAGCATTATACTTTGTGGGGCTGGGCACCTGGCATCGGATGGGGACTGTGGATGACAACTCTGCTCCTCTGGCCCCGTGGGACGTTCTGCCATCTGGGCAGAAGGCAGAGGGTCCTTGGGGGCCAGTCCCAGACTGCAGAACGAGCTCCCCTAGGAACCAAGGACCAGCCCAGCCCTGCTCCACATGCCAGGTGCATTCTTCCCCCGGCCTCCTCGCCTGGAAACACCACGCGACCTGAGCGTTAAAACAACCAAATCCTGCAAGAACAAACCAGTTCCTTGCACGCGCGGCTCTCCCCACGGGGACAGGATGAAGCACACCTTGACTGCTGTCAGTCACGCCACTCATTGCACCACTGGAAGGTGCCCAGATGGGTAGGGTAAGAAGATGCCAGTACCAGGCCCTGCCTAGCTCTCTGCTCTCCCTGCCAGTGAAAACCAGGGTTTACCCTGCATTTTCCCAGGCAAATCCCATGTTTTTCCTTCCAGCCTGGCTGTCTAACCTGGCTGGCTCTCTCCTCCCCATTTAGTGCCCTCTGCACATTTTGGGGCCATTCTGGTTCCCCATCCGTGAGAAGCCCTGGCCTAGCAGGGCCCCTGCAGGCCCCTCTCTGGTTCCGATACCAGCTCCTTCGCTGCTACCCTTTCTTCTCCCTCTCTTGGCCAGGTGTCGGCACCCAGCCGCCCGATCGGAAGCTGTTTGGAGAACAGGGTCCCGCGCATCACCCTAAACTCCACTGTGTGCCCTCAGTGATTCCCTTTTGCCATCCTGCCCCCGGCCAAGCAGCCGAGTTGGTCTGGGGAGCCTGGCTTCCCAGCGCCCCGTACTGGGTTTACGAAGGAGCCAGGGGCACCATGGTGCCAGGCCCATGCTCAGAAGGGGCCCCGGCCACCCCATACTCATTATTTCTTCTCTTCCCTCACCCCCTGGGGCCCGATCCAGCACTATCAAGACACACGTGACTTCAGTGCACCTGGGGTCAGCTGCTCCCCTCCCCGCAGCACTCCGACTGAAATGGGTCGGGGTTTGGGGCAGCTAGAAGTGGGAATTTAGGTGAGCAATGACAGATGGCGCTCGCTCAGCGTCTCCCCCGACGCCACGCCCTCTCCCTAGCCCCGCTGCCCCCAGACACGGCCTCACCTGCCGAGCGGGGCACGCGCATGGGGCAGCTCAGACAACGGCCCGGCAGAGCTGCCGGAGCGTGGCTTTCGGAAGGGCGGGCGCAGAGCTCCGTCCTGGATTCCAGGGGCCCGAGTGCCGCTCCGGGCCGCTGGGGCAGCTCCACGCCCCTGATCAGATCTGGGTGGGCCTGGGCGCTAGGTGGGTGGTTTGGGGTCCGCAAGGCAGGCAGATGAGCCTGTCGGCCTAGAGCGTGGCACGGGAGGGCTGGCCCTTTAAGAGGAGTTGGGCTTAGCCTCCCCTCCTGGGACGAGTTAGCTGCCTGCCAGGTGAGGGTGAGAGACCAGAGATCAGCTGCTTGCCCGGACTGACTTGGCTTGAGAGCTCAGCCCAGCCCTGAAGCCAGGCCCTGCAACTCCACGGCTGTTGGGAGCTGCGTTCGATGCCCTGGCGGCCCACCTGGCCCCACCACCTCATGTGAGGTTTGCTCTCCTAATACTTGCCCTGTTGTTTGACTGCCAGAGAAGCCACTGCCGGGGTCTCTCTCCTGTCCCTTGTTTGAACAGCAGCAGGACCCCGGGTTTCTCCAGGCTCCCACGGCCGCCCCCAATGCAGAGCGTTGTCTAGGGCGACCAGAGAGCAAGTGTGACAGATCGGGACCCTTTTCTTTTCAGGGAGGGGGTATCGTTGCATAAGGCAAAGGCCCTGATATATTGACGTCTAGTCCCCCTACCGTGTAGGGCTTTGCCAACTCCTCTCTGCCTGTAGGACTCCGACGTCCCCCTCCTCGCCAGAGGCTCTCGCCGTGTTCCCAGCTTCCCCGCATGCCTTTACCTGCTCTTTGTCTGCAACTTCTTCCCCAGGGGAATGGGTCTGTCACTGCGCTTTTAAAACGTGCGCCCACCTCCGAGACAAACCGCAAAGGACCCAGGCGCCCCTGGAGTCTTTGCTGGGATGTCTGGGCGGTTTTCTCTGTCGCCAGGGTCCTGGGGCTCGTTATTCAAACTCAGAGCAGCAGGATAATGACCGGGGCGGGGGGGGCTCAAGAGACAGAGGTAGATCTGCAACCTCCCCCAGAACGGTTCAGTTAATCCCCACCAGAAGGCATCTAACCCGCTGAGTTTTTGCTTCCACCCCAGAGCTGCATCGGGCTCTGGGCCAAGGCAAGGCCTGCAGGCGGTAGGGGCATGGGAGGGGGCTCGCAGGGCTGTGGGGTGGTAGCACTCATTACACGGGGGGGCTTTGCTTTCAGGCTCTCCGGACAGAGGGGGAGGCCCAGGAGAGCTGAAATATGAGCCACGTCTCGTGCTGAAAAGCTCCCCCCAGCTCTTGGCATTCTAAGTCATTTTAGTATCTGCCATAAAGGGACCACGGGGCAGGTGAAAACCGTTTATCTGATGTACTAATGGCAGAAAAATCCCTTTGATTTCTTCCAAGGGGGGGAGTTCAAAGGGGAAAAGAGCCAAAGCCTATTCAGCAGAGCAGCAGGTGCGTCCGATTGCAATCCATCATGTCTGCATCCATGGGGGGGGCTCAGCGCAGGCCCCCGTGCCTCCCTTCCTGCAGCCCCTGTGCCTGGGCAGCCCCCCAGATATCCCCGGGGAACGGTATCAAGTGACCGGAGCGTATCTTGGGATTCCAGTTTGGTGTGAAACAGCAAGGAACTGTCAACCTCCGCGCTGGGATTAAAGGGGGGAGCAGGACTGCTCCTGAAAGACAGATGTGCATTGGGGGTACCAACACGTCACAGGCGGGGGAGGGAGGGGTATCAGCTCCGTGAAGATGGGTGAATGGGATCACCATGGGTTTATATTTATTTATTCATGAGCGATTCTGTGTCTGAGCCCCTCCTGGACATGAATGAACGTTGCCTCCTGTCAGGCAGGGTGGGGTCATTATCCCTATTCTGCAGGTGGGGAAACCGAGGCACAGAGAATCAGGGACTTACCCACAGTCTGGAACAGAGCCCAGATCTCCTGGGTCCCAGCTCTGTGCATTTAAGGCCAGCCTTTCTAAAACAGAACAAACTGACATCCAAAGGGCCAGATCCTTATCTGCCGTCGGTCGCCACCCCTCCGTCCATGGAGCTCAGCTCACTGCTGCCAGCGGAGGAGCTGGCCATAGACTAAGGGGGAGCAAAGGCATGTGGAGAGAGACCAGTCATTTGCCATCCACCCACAGCACCGACCGAGCAGATCCGGTCCTTTGTCTCTGGCTTGTTCCTGTCTCTCCCCTCCCAGCCCTCTTCCCCCCGTCTTTTGTGTTATTGCAAATTATAAAACAATTTTGTCCTGCCGTCCCGCATTCTTTTGCCTCCTGCAAGAATTTTAATGTATTTATTTTTGCTATCAGGGGAGAGCGCCGTGTTCCTAAGTCGCCCCTGCAAAGCGAGGACCGGCCGCTTGACGACCCCTAGGGCAGGGGACTTCCAGATTTGTCTCTGCCTTGGTAAAGCGTTTCCCCAATGGAGACACTTAATCTTCATAATACTTTGGCCACAGAGCTCAGAAGCAGAGGAGCTGCTGGGCTCTTAACGAGTTATCCACTATTAATTGAGTTATGCTTTGCATGAAGCACAGTGAAGTGCTGTAAAAGTGTTTGGTGTTATTAGTCATTGTTACGTTGATGAGCAAAGTAAGCTGGGAGGGATCCCAACCCCTACATGCAGCCACTTCTTGGGTGGGACTTGGCAGCTGGTTAACACAGTTTGGGACAGGAAGTGAAGATGAATCCCCCATTGAAAATTCAGGGAGCATTTAGGAATGTAAATATCCTCGTCTTGCAAAACAAGACCCCAAGAGGTTGGGGCCTGGGTTTTAAATCTCCTTTGAAGTACAGCCCTGCCCACCCACCCACCTTGGGGCTGGTTTTAGCGCTCACTTTACGGAGACAGCCTCAGGGGGGCCGGAACGATTTGCATAGTGGGGTGCTGAGAGCCATTGAACCAAACTGTAAACCCTGCGCATCAGTGGTTTTCAAACTGCAGGTCGCAGCCCAGGGCTGGGTGGCGGCATGGAAGGCGCTGGGTCCCGGTCCCATAGGCAGAGTTACCCGGCCCAGGCAGGCTAGTCCCTCCCTGTTCTGACTCCACGCTGTGCCCCAAAGCGGCCAGCAGCAGGTCCGGCTCCTAGGCAGGGGGGCCATGGGACCCCGCACGCTGTCCCCGCCCCAAGCATTGGCTCTGCACTCCTGGGAGGTGGGGGGAGGGGGCAGTGCCCGTGGGTAAGAGCCACGCGGAGCCACTTGGGAGCCTCCGCCTAGGAGCTGGACCTGCTGCTGCCTGCTTCCGGGGCGCAGCGCAGTCCGCGGTGCCAGGATAGGCAGGAAGCCTGCCTCTGCACCCCGGCTGTGCTGCTGGCCGGGAGCTGCCCAAGGTAAGCCCACGCCCCAACCCCACCCCCCAATCCCGTGCCCCAGCCCTGAGCCCCCCTCAAACCTGGAGCCCCTTTCTGCATCCCAAACCCATCATCCCTGGCCCCACCCCATAGCCTGCACCCCCAGCCCAGAGCCCTGACCCCCTCCTGCACTCCAGCCCTGAGCTCCCCCCAAACTCCTCATTCCCAGCCCCACCCCACAGCCCTCACCCCCGCACTCCCACCCTCTGCCCCAGCCCTGAGCCCTTCCCACACCCCAAACCCCTCATCCCCAGCTCCACTGGGTCACGGGCATCAAGAATTTTCTTCAGCTGGGTGGGCAGAAAAAAACGTTTGAAAACCACTGCTGTATGTGACAGAAACCACTTCAAGCCAGGGGGCCGTGGCAGCACCCCCAGCACCCCGAGCTCCAGCACCTCCGGATGGCACCCTCCGCAGAGTCACCAGCACCCCCATGGAGTTAGCCCGGGGTCACCCCCACGGCTCCCTGCAGCACAGCCCCCCCCGAGCACCACTCTGGGGTCTGCATGGACCAGAGAGGACAGCGCCGCCCACGGGATCCCCAGTGCACTGCCCCCTGTTGGCCAGCGGTGTCCCGTGCACCTTTCCCCACCCCCCCGCTTGCGAGAGCCGCCAGGGCGGGAGGCCAAGGTGGTCTGGCTGTTTGCAGGGAATCGCCCGCCTTGCAACTGCTCCGCAGCCAGAGGGAGGCAGGGAAACGGGCCATCCCCGCTGTGGGAAAGCGCGGCGAGATCCAACCCAAACAGCCGGCCGCTCGGCAGGCACATATTTCCCATCATTTATCTCTCCTCTGTGACCACGGCCGCTGGTGATTAAAGCCAGGGTGGCCCCATCGCCGCCCCGCCGCCTGCCCCTGCAGTGAGGTCATAGACCCGTGTTTGTGACATCCCCGCCGTCTCCATGGCAGCGCGCTGTGATGTCATCAGCATGGGGTTGCGGCCCTCCCGGCAGGGGGAGAATGATCTGATTGAAACAACAGGATCCCGACGCAGGCGGCAGGGAGAAGCAGCAGCCAGGGCGGTCCAAGGCAAAACTCTGCCTCCGCCCAAGGGGGAGAGCCTGGGGGCAGAGCCGGGCCGGGGGTTGAGTCCCCAGTTCACCCAGTGGCCGCCCACGGGATGCCAGCCCTGCTGTCTTGCTCCCGTTTCTTCTCATCCCCTGTCACTGGAAAGTCTGGCCCACTTCCGGCCATTTGTGGGTGTCCCTTTTTCTCTCTCGCATTCATGCCTTGTTTCAGAGTAGCCGCCGTGTCAGTCTGTATCCGCAAAAAGAACAGGAGGACTTGTGGCACCTTCGAGACTAACCGATGTATTTGAGCATAAGCTTTCGTCACTGAATGCATCCAATGAAGTGAGCTGTAGCTCACGAAAGCTTATGCTCAAATACATTGGTTAGTCTCTAAGGTGCCACAAAAGTCCTCCTATTCATGCCGTGGACACTGGAGTAGGACGAATCTCTCCTCCCCCCCGCTGCCTGCCGGTCGGGCCGGTGGGTCTGAGTCCGGATTGTGCTTCCTGCCACTTCCAGAGCTAGCGTACGGACCCGGACTGCTCTGGGGAAGAGCCTCCCTGTGGGGAGGTCACCTACCAGCATGCTAGGGCTGGGGCTGCTGCCCGGCCGTCACCGGCTCTGGGGTGTTTCTGAAAGCCCCACTTCCCAGCAGGGAGACGCTCCGCTCTCGTTTTACAAGGAAACTCAACATTTGCAGCCTCGCTGGCTGCAGAGCAAAGCTGGAAAATAAGCTCCCTACGAGCTCAGAAACCAGAGAGCAAAGAAGCCCCCTTGTTTATTTTAAAAAAGCATGTGATGTTTTAAAGCCAATTTCATGGGGAGGGGGCGCCAGCTTGAGATTTTTGGCCTCTTGGGTGGATTTTGCTCTGCACACACCCGCAATTCATCCCCCATCCTCCCACGGTGAGACCCCGTTCCCCAGCCTCCTGCTGCTCCAGCCCTTTCACGCCGTGAAGTCTGGTGAATTTGCACCTAAGAGGCACTGGTGGATCTTGCTGTAACGTGGCTTTAAATAACACAGGCCCACGCTACCTCCCCCACCTAGCCTCCGGCTTTTGCCCTAGACTCTGCTTCTGGGGAAATCTCCACCTTCCCATGGAGGTGTAGCAACATGTATGGCCGGGGCATACAGGGCTGCATTAATGAAAGCATGGGGGATGGGAAGGGTCCCCTCCAGGCAGGCTACAAAGAAGATCGATCTTGGGCCAGCTCTGGCACCGCTGTGACTCAAGACTCAGCGAGGCCAGTGGCATGAATATGGGATAAATACATTCAGTGTCAGAGCAGAACTGGGCCTGACGGGTGCCTGCAGGATTGGGCCCTAAGGGAGGGGATGGTGAGTGACCCTCGTGGGAAGGGGGATTGTGATAGACAGGAAAGGAGGGTGGCAAAAGTACAAGCTGGAGAGTCAGGACTCCTGGCTTCCATTCCCAGCTCTCCTAGGGAGTTCCAGCCCCCTCTCTGTGCCTCAGTTTCCCCCTCATTGCCATGGGGATGCTGACCCTGAGGGGCTGAGAGTTGACAACGGTAAGTCCAAGCAGGGGCCAGGGTCTGGCTGCCAGATTGTCCGGGGCAGGATGGGGCTCAGCACTAGGCTTTTCCTTACTAACCCCGACCCCAGGATCCCCCAGTGGAGCAGGATCCAGGAGAAGCCAGGGGCACAGCATGTGGGTGGCAGGCCCTGATGGCGGGGGCCACGATCTCAGGGTGGCACTGGCGGAGCTCAGGAACCGAAGGCAGGGCTGGCACCGTTGGCAGGGGGCCATTGGCTGGGTCGTTTGCTCCATGTGGGAGAGGGAGGGGGCCAGCTGGGCTCCCCGCAGCCCAGGGATCGGCACAGAGCGGCCCAGGCCAGACGGCGTCTCCTCTCTCCCCAGGGCCGCGTCGGGCCAGCCATCAGGGGCACGTGTGGGGCCACGTGGGTGTCGCTGTTGGAGGGAGGTGACTCCATCAGCAGAGGAGGGCCTGTCTCCAGATCACAGCGGCCGCCCAGCGCTGACGGGGACGCTTCCTGACTTAGACAGGGCCGTGGCCCCAGCCTGTGTCCCCAGCCCCCTCCCTTGCCCCTCGCCCCACGTCCTCTGCCCCGGGACACACACAGTACCAGCACCCCACAACCGCCGCACGCAGCCCCATTGCTGTCCAGACACCCCGCAACCACCACCATGCACACCTCTATACACCCACCCTTTCCCCTCTCCACACCTGGCCTGGCTCTCTGGACAGACACACCCCTCACTACACTCACACACACGCTGTCCATCACCCAGCCCCATACATTCCCCATCAAACTCTCCCCACCGGTCACAGCCCTGCACAACCCCCAGCCCACCGCCCCATTCAGCCCTCGCACCCTTCCCGAGCAGAGCCATGTGGCCATTCTCCACCTGGCACCTGAACGAAGCTGCCATGTGACCGGCTGCCAGGGCTGGAGATGGGACCCTGGATAGGACCCCCAGCCCCAGAGCCAGGTGCTCCAGCTGAGCTGTGCTTGTGAAGGATTTTGTGTCTCCTCCACCCACAAGCCATGCCCCAGAAGGGCGACTGGAGTGAGCGGCTGCGGGGATGCTGTGCTGAGAGACGGCCAGTGCAGGGGTGGTTTAACCCCCCATTAAATACCTGTGTGCCCCCTGCCTTTCCCCAACAGGACCCGAGCCCTGCTCCGCCCCATCCCACTCCAGATCCTGCCAGTCACCCAGCCCAGGGCCGGCTCTAGGTTTTTTGCCGCCCCAAGAAAAAAAATTTTTGGCCAGCCCCCCTTTCTGGCTGGAATGCTGCCCCTGCAAATGTGCTGCCCCTGGAAATGTGCCCATTGGCACCGACTCCGTGGGTGCTCCGGGGCTGGAGCACCCTGGGGGAAAAATTGGTGGGTGCTTAGCACCCACCGGCAGCTCCCCGCGTGCCCCCCCAACCCCAGCTCGCCTCCACTCTGCCTCCTCCCCTGAGCGCACCGCCGCTGCTCTGCTTCTCCCCCTCCCTCCCAGGCTTGCCGCAGACAGCAGGATTGGGCCCTAAGGGAGGCTCTGGGGCTGCCCCGGGCAGACAGGGAAGAATTGTTGGGGACGTAGAAGTGGGTGGCAACCTGGGCAGTGGTGACCATGAGATGGTCGAGTTCAGGATCCTGACCAAAGGCGGAAAGGAGAGCAGCAGGACACAGACCCTGGACTTCAGAAAAGCGGACTGTGACTCCCGCAGGGAACTGATGGGTAGGATCCCCTGGGAGGCTAATGTGAGGGGGAAAGGAGCCCGGGAGAGCCGGCTGTATTTTAAAGATGCCTTATTGAGGGCGCAGGAACAAACCATCCCGATGTGCAGAAAGAAGAGCAAATATGGCAGGCGACCAGCTTGGCTTAACAGTAAAATCTTCGGTGAGCTTAAACACAAAAAGGAAGCTTACAAGAAGTGGAAACTTGGACAGATGACTAGGGAGGAGCATGCAGGGGTGTAATCAGGAAGGCCAAAGCAGAATTGGAGTTGCAGCTAGCAAGGGATGTGAAGGGGAACAAGAAGGGTTTCTACAGGTATGTTAGCAACAAGAAGAAGGTCGGGGAAAGTGTGGGCCTCTTACTGGATGGGGGAGGCAACCTAGTGACAGAGGATGTGGAAAAAGCTGAAATACTCAATGCTTTTTTTGCCTCAGTCTTCACAGACAAGGTCAGCTCCCAGACTGCTGCACTGGGCAGCACAGCATGGGGAGGAGGTGAGCAGCCCTCAGTGGTGAAAGAACAGGTCCAGGACTATTTAGAAAAGCTGGACTAGCACAAGTCCATGGGGCCGGATGTGCTGCATCCGAGGGTGCCGAGGGAGTTGGCGGATGTGATTGCAGAGCCATTGGCCATTATCTTTGAAAACTCGCGGCGATCGGGGGAGGTCCCGGACGATTGGAAAAAGGCAAATATAGGGCCCATCTTTAAAAAAGGGAAGAAGGAGAATCCGGGGAACTACAAACCAGCCAGCCTCACCTCACCCTGGAAAAATCATGGAGCAGGTCCTCAAGGAATCAATTCTGAAACACTTAGAGGAGAGGAAGGTGATCAGGAACAGTCAGCATGGATTCACCAAGGGCAAAGTCATGCCTGACCAACCTGATTGCCTTCTCTGATGAGATAGCTGGCTCTGTGAATATGGGGAAAGCGGTGGACATGATATACCTTGACTTTAGAAAAGCTTTTGATATGGTCTCCCACAGCATTCTTGCCAGCAAGTTAAAGAAGTATGGGCTGGATGAATGGACTATAAGGCGGATAGAAAGCTGGCTAGATTGTCGGGCTCAACGGGTGATGATCAACGGCTTGATGTCTAGTTGGCAGCTGGTATCAAGCAGAATGCCCCAGGGGTCAGCCCTGGGGCCAGTTTTGTTCAACATCTTCATTAATGATGTGGAGGATGGTGTGGATTGCACCACTCAGCAAGTTGTTGGATGACACTAAACTGGGGGGAGAGGTAGATACGCTGGAGGGTAGGGATAGGATACAGAGGGACCTAGACAATGAGAGGATTGGGCCAAAAGAAATCTGATGAGGTTCAACAAGGATAAGTGCAGGGTCTTGCACTTAGGACAGAAGAATCCCATGCACCGCTACAGGCTGGGGACTGAATGGCTCGACAGCAGTTCTGCAGAACAGGACCTAGGGGTTACAGTGGACGAGAAGCTGGATACGAGTCAGCAGTGTGTCCTTGTTGCCAAGAAGGCCAATGGCATATGGCCTGCATTAGTAAGAGCATTGCCAGAAGATCGAGGGAAGTGATTATTCCCCTCTATTCGGCACTGGTGAGGCCATATCTGGAGTACTGTGTCCAGTTTTGGGCCCCCCACTACAGAAAGGATGTGGACAAATTGGAGAGAGTCCAGTGGAGGGCATGAAAATGATTAGGGGGCTGGGGCACATGACGTATGAGGAGAGGCTGAGGGAACTGGGATTGTTTAGTCTGTGGAAGAGAAGAATGAGGGGGGATTTGGTAGCAGCCTTCAACTACCTGAAGGGGGTTCCAAAGAGGATGGAGCTCGGCTGTTCTCAGTGGTGGCTGATGACAGAACGAGGAAAAATGGTCTCAAGTTGCAGTGGGGGAGGTTTAGGTTGGATATTAGGAAACACTATTTCACTAGGAGGGTGGTGACGCACTGGAATGGGTTCCCTAGGGAGGTGGTGGAATCTCCACCCTTAGAGGTTTTTAAGGTCTGGCTTGACAAAGCCCTGGCTGGGATGATTTAGTTGGGGTTGGTCCTGCTCTGAGCAGGGGGTTGGACTAGATACTTCCTGAGGTCCCTTCCAACCTTGATCTTCCATGATTTTATGATCCATATCCAGGGTTTTGGTTCAGTCTGTTACAGAGATGGGAGGGTGGATCCACAGTCAGGGTTTTGGTTTGGCCCATTATAGAGATGGGGGTGTGGATCCGGATCCCTAGTTTTGGTTCAGCCCATTATAGAGAGGGCAAAATCCAGAGCCAGGGTTTTGGTTTGACCCATCACAGAGATGGGGGAGTGGATCTGGAGCCATGGTTTTGGTTTGGCCCATTATAGAGATAGGGTTGTGGATCCTGATACAGGGTTTTGGTTTTGTCCGTTGCAGGCAGGTGGGGAAGCGGGAGTGTGGATCCAGATCTGGCGTTTTGGGATCCAATCTGGGGTTTTGGTTCGGCCCAGTACAGAGTTGGGGGTGTGTGGATCCAGATCTGGGGTTTTGGTTCGGCCCGGTACAGAGATGGGGGTCGGGTTGGATTGGGATCCTAGGTTTGGGTTCAGCTTCACAAACGGCAGGCAGTTTTCCACTCTCCCTAATTCGTGTCATTCTTAAAGGGCCTAATCCTGCATGCTGGGGCCAGGATTGGGTCCATTTGCATCAAGGGCAGCTCTGGGTGCACAGGATTGGGCCCTAGGGGTTAGGGCTCGTTGCTGGAGTTTTCCCTAGGCAGAAACCCCCACTCCCTGCCCCCAGGCTGGGCAGTGTCAGCTAATCCCTGGGTTGCTGCCCCATGGCGGCTCACGAGGCACAATCCCAGTTGAGGATTACCAAGAGCCTGAGGGTACATCCGCACTGCGATAAACCCCACACCCACTGAGTCTCCGAGCCCGGGGCAGCTGGCCAGGGCCCGCCAGGCTGGGGTACAAGCTAAAACGTGCAGTGTAAACATAGCCAGAGAGCCCCAGCAATGCTCCGATCTGTCTCCTGCCAGCTGGCCGCTTGCAGCTGCCTCTGGGGGCATCATACGGCTACTGCCAAAGCAACACCCCTGGTCTGTACTGCTCGGTGGGGACTCGCGGCATGAAACCTGCCATCTATCAGCCACCCGTCACCGTGGTATCTGGGCGCCTGCCGTGTAAAATCTATGAACAGACTCTGCCTCAGCTTCCCCATGGTGGATGCGCTAGCCCTGCAGAGACAGATTCTCCCAGGCAGGGTGGCTGGGTGGCCAGGTGGCCTCTGTGCAAACCACAGAGCTCACGCTGCTTTCCAGTCACTTTCTCCACCCAGCAGACCCGGCTGGACATGGGGAGAACAGACCAGATTCTGCCCTCCAGGGGAATTCGCGTGACTTTGTCCCGGGCTGGAAATTTGTCCTTTTGTCCCAAAACGCAAAACATCTCAGTGAACCCTGAAAACACGCCCCTTTGTGCCATCTCAGGGGGTTCTACCTACAGTGCGGCTCTGGCCCCCCTCACCCCAGTATCTGGGCACCTCACAATGTCTCTATCCCCACAGTATCCCTGGGAGGCAGGACAGGGCTGTCACCCCCATTGTACAGAGGGGAAACTGAGGCACGGAGTGGCTAAGTGACTCATCCACGGTCACACAGGGAGTCTGGGTCGGACTTGAACCAGGTCTCCCAAGTCCCAGGCCTGCTCAGATGAGTTTCCCCTGTGGCTCTTGTCGGCGCTGCTCGCAAAATGCTGGATCTCAGTAGCTTCCTAGGGAGAAGCCAGCAGGGGCAAAGGGAAGCCACATGGCCCAGCATGCAGCACCGGGAGGCAGGTGATCTGAGATCTGTGCCTGGCTCCCTGTGTGCCCTTGGGCAAACCCCATCCTGTCTCATGCCTCAGTGTCCCCAGCTGTATCACGGGGCTAACGACACCAAGCACCCTGTGGGAAGTGATTTGAGGGCACCGGGAGAGAGGCGCTGGTCTCCAGCAGGAAGGGCGGGACGTCGCGGACAGGGCTGTTATCGCATAGAAAAGCCAGGAGCCGTTTGCCACGGCGGGGGGCGGCCGTGGCCCCCGGAAGGGCCGTGAACATGAGCTAATGCAGGCGGGCGTACAAACGACTTGCTCTGTCTCCCCGGGGCCGCGGCTGTGCATCACGCGCCCCGTCTGCGTAGGAGGCATCTGCAAGGGACGGCAGCCAACTCCGCCTGGAGTGGGGAGATAAAATCTGGTTTGCTTTGGGCTGACGGTAAACAGCCATGTGCAGCCGGGGCAGGGACGCCATGGGGCTGGCTAAGGCTAAGGACTCCCTCCCTCTCTTCTTTCCCCCTTGGATGTTCGGAACCGAGAGAGGAACCCCAGGGGCCTGCCCAGGAGCTTTCCCTGCCGCCGGCCCACACCAGCCCCAGCTCCGGGGTAGCCTCCTTGGGAGCACACTTGCATCTTCCTGGCTAAGGGCTCATCTCTGGGGCAGGGGGTCAGGGAGGAAGGCCTGGCTGGGAGCAGAGCCGCCAAGATTAGGAGCTGGCAATCTCTCCCACTTGACTTAGAATAACTCCGCATCCCCTTGAAGCGCTGATCAGCTCCGGCCCGCTCGAGAGGAAGATGGCTCTGGGCTGGGATTCTGCCCACGCCACTCTGTGATGACGGGCGGGCTGAACTCCCTGGGGCCTGGCTTCCCCCCGGGCTCGGTTGCACTCGTGCAAAGTGAGAGTGAACCAGAGCAGAATGGCAGTGTTTGCCATCCCAGGCTGGAGAGCAGGGAGCCTGTCTCTCCCAGGATCCACCACCCGCCGGGGCCCACACAGCGGGGAGGAGGAGGGTGCGCGATTCTAATGTGGAGGCTCCCAAGGGCCAGGCCGGAGGAGAGAGAGGGGTAGACTGGGACAAGGAGTCTGGTGGGATGGGGACTGGAGAGGGGAGGCAAACTGAGGCTGGCTGGGCAAGGACTCTGGGACTGTGAACGGGGGGAGGCTGGGACTGGCTGGACAGCAAGACTGGGCCTGGGAGGGGAGGGAGACGGGGAGACAGAGAGGGAAATGGGGGGACTAGGAGCCGGTTGGCTAGGGATGGGGGACCACGGAGATCGGATCAGGAACCAGCGGAGGAATGGGGGGAGCCTGAACCAGTCGATTTATAGATTCCAGGACTGGAAGGGACCACTGTGAACATCTGGTCTCATCCCCTGCCCGGCACAGGTCACAGGGCTGCCCTGACTTCATTCCTGTTTGAACTAGAGTGGATCTTGTTCCACCTAGGAACCAGTGCAGGGTGGGGGTAGGCGCAGGGGAGAGGACAGACCCATCGGAGAAGCTGGACTGTGGGGGAGAACGGGGACTGGGCATAGGGAGTGGGGGGAGAGACCAGAAGATGGGGGGAAACTGGGTCGGGGTAGTGAGCCAAGAAGGAAGGACTAGGGCTGGCTGGGCAAGGAGACTGGGACAAGGAACCAGGTGTGGGGAAGAGACAGGACTGGGCCAGGGCTGGCTGGAGGGGATGGGGCAGAAGGGGTGAAGCTCGAAGGGATGGGCAGAAGGGTCTGTTCTCTGTAGCACATTCCCTTCCAGAGCCTGGACTGGACCCCAGGATTCCTGAGTCTCACCATTCCTCTGCTGTCAGCAGACACCTGAGAAACCCACTGCCAAAGTGTGCGTCTCCTCCCCATCTAGGGCTGGTCCATACAGAGGATAACAACCTACTACTGCTGTCAGTTACTCCATTAGCTCAAGTGGCAGAGGTCTGTGCGGTGAATCGAAGGGTTCCTACCCCGCTGATGACCCCTCTGGGTGCCAGTACGATGCCACCTACTAGAATTTCCAGTTTTACATAATGACACGGTCATTAATTACCAGCTCACATTCTGTTCTTTCCACAGGACCCTGCCTCCCGGACCTGCTCTGGGATGAATCAGGGCCGTGCAGAGAAGGTTGCGGCTCCCTGTAGGGGCCCTGCCTCATTTGCTGCAGAAGCTGGCAGGTGCGTGGTGAACGAGGCAGGGCTCTGCCGGAGGAGACCAGATAGTCTCGTGGTTACGGCTGCTGGATGCTGCCCTGGGGAACTGGATTCCGGTCCTGCCTCTGCCACAGTTCCTGGGCAAGTCTCTTGCAGCAGCTTTTCATTGCGGGCGCCTCGTTTGCTGGCTGCCAGCTGGCAACCCCGAGGAAACGCTGAGCGTTCCCAGTGACAGCTGAAGCCAGCGTGAGCTGGGTAAGGCTAAGGGCTCTGAAAAATGGGGACGGAGGGGTCTCGAACTGGGCACACAAAATTAGTGGGAGCTTTTTCCCTTCGTCTCTCTGCATTTTGGCTTGCGACGTGTAAGCCGGAGATGACGCCACCCCTTCTTTCCCAGGGGGGTGAGTGTGCAGGTCTCCGAGACGACAGTGATAAAGCGACAGAGGAAAAATCATTCTGTCCTCAGAGCAGGGTTTGAGCAGCGTGCTGTACATAAGTCGTAGGGCCATGCGCTGACCAGTGAGGATAAAACAAGAGACTAAGTGTTGCTCATTTAGTGAGCACGTCCCTCCCTGCACTGAATGAGGCCGGGGTGCTGTGGAGAAAACCCTGTGTGAACCTCTGATGACAGACTGTCTCCTAATGCCTACGCCCGAGGGGGCCAGAGTGACACGGCCCAGGTAACTTTAATTCTGGCGTTCCCTAGCTCACGAGTGGTCGACGTTGCAACCTTAATTATCGCCTTTTCACACGGGTTTTATAAATACTGTTAGAAGACGGTTGAGGCAAGAGGTCTATCAGTATTAAATCGAACAGGACTGGACACTGCCTGGAACAGAAGGAGTAGCTGCAGTCACATTCACTAGTGGAAACGGGAGTTTGTCTCCCCGTCACACCACTATAAAACAGGAGTGACACCTGAAGCCAAGGGAATTCCACTGGGGTAGACCCCTTGTAGGCGAGAGGAGAATCAGGTTTACCAATCTTCATGCTTCAGGGCATGAAGTGATCCCCCAGCTGGGGTCAGGAAGAAATCCCAGCCCCCATGGCATAAGGGTGCACTGTGTTGGCCAGTTACAAGTGGTTGCTGGCCATTCAGTTTGCTACACAATCCTGGGCATGAGGCCGGGCTCCAGAACTGAAGCCATACGCCCTCGTTGTTGCGACGATCACCGTGACCTGAGTGTAACCGGCTCAAGGATCGCTGCTTGAGTCTGCACATGGCTGGCACTATAGCTGAGACTGGTGTTAGCTGCCCCGTTCATCTAGAAGGGGCAATCGCTCCGAAGCCTAAAGGTGACCCTGTCCGTGTCCCCATTGGTAACTGTCCTATTGCCGAGCCTGAGGGCAGATAGATCCAACTGCCCCCCCCGCCCAGGCTCCAAAGCCCCAACCGCCCCCTACCCAGCTGCCAGCCCCCCGGCTTCTCCCCCACCCGCCCCGATGAGGCCGCTGGGCGTTGCCAGTACAAAAATCTGGGACACTGTGAAACGGAAACCTGGCGGACGGCTTGAAATAAATTCCCTGTGATCCATAACCCGGGGGTGCTGCACCGACGGTCCCGTTGGGGCACCTCCCTTCATTAACCCCTTCCTTCCCAGGCTGCCTGTGCTCTCAGGGCGACTCTCTGTCCCCCTCTAGTGGCCTGGCCACTCTTGGCTTGTGAGTCTGTTGCAGCCATCGCGCTAACTCAGGCCTGAGGCTTGGGAGCTTGGACTCGCCGGTGCGATCCCCACTGGCGATGCCCGGCGCAGGGCTGCGGTGTTACACCTCGCAGAGTTCCGCAGGGCTCCCAGCTCGCTGTGCTGGAGGCTGCCGAACGCAGGACCGTTCCTGGGCCCTTGGTTGTCGTGACACCGCGAGCTCTGGCACCCAGGAGGCTGCGTGGCTCCCTGGCCGGCTGGCACCTCAGCCCAGGCTCCTCGCGGAGGATGATCCGTCCCCTCCTTTCTTCTTGATGAGGGCTGGAGCCGCCCACTCGGTCCAGCTCAGCTGCCCCGGCCGCTGGTACCTTCGCCTCTGACAGGACACCAGCTGCAGCTTGGCACAAACGCGGCTGTCCTGGCCCCCGTACAGGAGCCGGAGCAGGTTCCCAGGAGACTCCTCTGGAGCCCGAGGCCATGGGGATGGGCCCGTGAGCGAGACGGGCAATGGAAGCGGCAAAAGCGTGGGGTGATGGACCCCAGGGATGGATGTGTGGCTCTGTGTCCCCCTCTAGTGGCTGGAGCGTGTAGGTGAGTCTGCTACTGCTGCCTCCCGCCCGGCGGAGAGAGGGGCCCGTCCGGAGCTAGGCCACTCGGCGTCCGGCCCGGGGTCTCTGCGCTCACTGGAGATGTGTCATTGCCCAGGCCCGTCAGCCGCTTCCTCCTGGAACTCCCCAGCCCCTCCCCTGCTGCCGTCTGCGGTGCCAGCTGAGTCACCAGCGCCCATCCCGTCCGCCCCCCCCCCCCCCGTCTGCTGTTATCAGCCAGCCCCGCACAGACCCCCCACGCTGCCCGAGCCGCTTTCCTTGTTCCCAGTCACCGCCCCGGTGACTCATTCTGCAGCTGCCCCTCTCTGCTCTCGCCGCCGTGCCGAATGGTGCAGCATGCCCCAGCCCACCGGGGCCGACAGGCCTTGCGGGGCAGAAATGCGGCCCCCCGAGCTCATCAGTGGAGCTAGAAAGCGAGGCCTCCCGCACCCAAAGCACACGTGATGCCCACAGACGTGAAAACTCTCCCCTGTGAATGTCCAGGGCCGTGTGACTCCAAGGGGTCACGAATCCCCAGGCCAGTAGCTCGTACCCACAAGAATACCCCTGCTGTGGCCCCCCGGCTCTAAGCCCTACCCCCCACCCACCCAGCTCGAGCAGCGATACACAGCAGGCTCGTCAGTCGCTGGGAGCAGCCCCTAGAGGGAGCTGGGAGCCGGGGGGGTATATTTGTCCAATAATGCACGTCTCACTGATTCTTAGCCATGGGGCTGCTCCGAATCTGTCGCTCCTGGGACGTTTCCCAGACTGGCTGAGTTCCGGATGGCAAAGGCATTTAGGGAGGCAGGGGGCCACCTTTCAGGATCGGGCCCTGCATCTGCAATGCGCAGCCATAGCGGCTGCAGAAGGGGAAGCTACAGCCAATGGGCCCCTCCTCCTAGCGCTGCACTCCCCCTCCCCCTCGCCTTAGGGCCTGATCCTGAGCTCACTGGACTCCATGGGGGTTTTGCGCTCGACTTGGAAGGGAGCAGGCTCCGGCTCCTCTATGTCCCCTTCCCTCTCCGCCTTTGTCCAGTCTTGACGTTATTGTCTCAAGAGAGGCAGCTCAATCTAGTGATTAGAGCAGAGAGGAGTGGGAGGAAGGACTCCTGCATTCTCGTCTGAGCTCTGACAGGAGAGTCGGCTCTGGGGACTGGGAGTGAGACTGCCTGGGTTCTATTCCCAGCTAGGGGCTGGAGGTCAGGACTCCTGGGTTCTTTTCCTGGTGCTTGGAGGGCAGTGGGGTTTAGTGGCTTGGGCTGGGGGGTCAGGACTCCTGGGTTCTTGTCTTGGATTTGGGAGGGCAGTGAGTCAGGAGTTGTGGGGTCTACTCGTGGCTCGGCTGTGTGACCCTGGGTAAGGCGCCGTGCCTCAGTTTCCCCATCTGTTGAATGGAAGGCTGCCCTCAGCCAAGCTTTGAGCTCCTGCAGAGCATGACTTCTGGACTCTGACTCTGGCCTGACGTGATGATCTGCAGTGCTGGGGCTCATTTGGTGACTCCCTTCTGCCATCACAAGAGGCACCCAGCCACCGACCCACCCTCGCTCAGAGCCTGCATAAGGGGCTGTGTGAGCAGCAGCAGGGCTGTTAGCTGGGCACCTGGGCAGCCCCTAGTGACCCCACCTGGGTCCCTCTCCAGCCTGATCCCCTCTGCCTGGCTCAGATTCTGCACTGGGCCCCGGGCCCTAGGGCTGAGGGCCACATGCTGCCTCTGTCCTGCCAGGGAGAGAACAGTCGTGGAGTCAGGGGTGAGCGGGCACCATTTTCACACCTTTGCACGAGGGGTGTCTTGTGCAAGGAGGGACCCCAGACTTTGCCCCGCCTTGGCTGGCCCTGCCGGCTTGGTCCCTCAATACCCCCCAGGGTGGAGGCTGCTCTCGAGGAGGGGCCCAGTCCCTCGCACTCACCCATCTGAGCACCCTCAGTTCCAGCCAGACGCCAGCAGCTGTGTTACAGTGCCACCTGGTGGGCCCAGAGCTGCCAGGCGAGTGGCCACTTCCCGGCTCCCAGCCGGTTCTCCCACCTGCCTGGCACCTCCTCCCCACTTGTGCCAAGCGGGCGTTCAGGGAGGGCACACGGGGCTGGACAGGGTCTCTGATATCAAGAGATGCTGAACCTTGCAGCTGCCTCCCTGCGGGGTTGGGGAGACGTAATTATCATGCAGGGGAGCTTTGCTTTTGTTCCCACGTTGTTCTGGTGGGATCTGGTGCAGATTCGAAAGGCTCATGGTTCGCTGGGCGCTAGGACACTTGGGTTCTCAGCCAGGCTCTGCCACAGTCTGTCGGCGAGGCACTGCCCCACTCTGTGCCTCAGTTTCCCCCTGACCCAAGGGGAGGGAGCGGGGGAATAATTATTTGTTGTCTTACCAAAACGTCTAGAAACCCCAGTCATGGCTCAGGGCCGCCTCATGATTGGTGCTGAACAAACAGAGCACAAAGAGCTTCCAATCTAAGTGTAAGACAAGAGACGACAGATAAAAACGGAGGGGGCCGCTATGACCCAGCTCTTAAATAGTCTCTGGGAGGAATCCCTTCGGCCAGACCCCAGAGGGGTCATAGAATCACAGAATATCAGGGTTGGAAGGGACCTCAGGAGGTATCTAGTCCAACCCCCTGCTCAAAGCAGGACCAACCCCAACTAAATCATCCCCGCCAGGGCTTTGTCAAGCTGGGCCTTAAAAACCTCTAAGGATGGAGATTCCACCACCTCCCTAGGGAACCCATTCCAATGCTTGACCACCCTCCTAGTGAAATAGTGTTTCCTAATATCCAACCTAGACATCCCCCACTGCAACTGGAGACCACTGCTCCTTGTTCTGTCACCTGCCACCACTGAGAACAGTCTAGATCCATCCTCTGTGGAACCCGCTTCAGGTAGTTGCAAGCAGCTATCAAATCCCCCCTCATTCTTCTCTTCCGCAGACTAAACAATCCCAGTTCCCTCAGCCTCTCCTCATAAGTCATGTGTTCCAGTCCCCTGATCATTTTTGTTGCCCTCGGCTGGACTCTTTCCAATTTTTCCACATCCTTCTTGTAGTGCGGGGCCCAAAACTGGACACAGTACTCCAGATGAGGCCTCACCAATGCCGAATAGAAGGGAACGATCACGTCCCTCGATCTGCTGGTAATGCCCCGACATATACATCCCAAAATGCCATTGGCCTTCTTGGCAACAAGGGCACACTGCTGACTCATATCCAGCTTCTCGTCCACTGTAACCCCTAGGTCCTTTTCTGCAGAACTGCTGCCAAGCCGCTCGGTCCCTAGTCTGCAGCTGTGCATGGGATTCTTCCATCCTAAATTGTCTTGTCCTTGTTGAACCTTCCCACTCTTCCTCCAGGGCTCCCGGCCGGCTAACTGAGCAGAAGGAGACTCCGCTGGTTGGAAGGCATGAGATGCGATGTCCTGAGGTTGGGAGTTCCATGACCACCACTCCCAAGAGGAGAAGGCGGGTGGTGGTGGTCGGGGACTCTCTCCTCCGGGGGACTGAGTCATCTATCTGCCGCCCTGACCGGGAAAACCGAGAAGTCTGCTGCTTGCCAGGGGCTAAGATTCGTGATGTGACGGAGAGACTGCCGAGACTCATCAAGCCCTCGGATCGCTACCCCTTCCTGCTTCTCCACGTGGGCACCAATGATACTGCCAAGAATGACTTTGAACGGATCACTGCGGACTACGTGGCTCTGGGAAGAAGGATAAAGGAGTTTGAGGCGCAAGTGGTGTTCTCGTCCATCCTCCCCGTGGAAGGAAAAGGACGGGGCAGGGACCGTCGAATTGTGGAAGTCAACGAATGGCTACGCAGGTGGTGTCGGAGAGAAGGCTTTGGATTCTTTGACCATGGGATGGTGTTCCATGAAGGAGGAGTGCTGGGCAGAGACGGGCTCCATCTTACGAAGAGAGGGAAGAGCATCTTTGCGAGCAGGCTGGCTAACCTAGTGAGGAGGGCTTTAAACTAGGTTCACGGGGAGAAGGAGACCAAAGCCCTGAGGTAAGTGGGAAAGCGGGATACCAGGAGGAAGCACAGGCAGGAATGTCTGTGAGGGGAGGGCTCCTGCCTTATACTGGGAATGAGGGGCGATCAACAGGTTATCTCAAGTGCTTATATACGAATGCACAAAGCCTTGGAAACAAGCAGGGAGAACTGGAGGTCCTGGTGATGTCAAGGAACTATGACGTGATTGGAATAACAGAGACTTGGTGGGATAACTCACATGACTGGAGTACAGTCATGGATGGTTATAAACTGTTCAGGAAGGACAGGCAGGGCAGAAAAGGTGGGGGAGTAGCACTGTATGTAAGGGAGCAGTATGACTGCTCAGAGCTCAAGTATGAAACTGCAGAAAAACCTGAGAGTCTCTGGATTAAGTTTAGAAGCACGAGCAACAAGGGTGATGTCGTGGTGGGAGTCTGCTATAGACCACCGGACCAGGGGGATGAGGTGGACGAGGCTTTCTTCCGGCAACTCACGGAAGCTACTAGATCGCACGCCCTGGTTCTCATGGGTGACTTTAATTTTCCTGATATCTGCTGGGAGAGCAATACAGCGGTGCATAGACAATCCAGGAAGTTTTTGGAAAGCGTAGGGGACAATTTCCTGGCGCAAGTGCTAGGGGAGCCAACTAGGGGGGGCGCTTTTCTTGACCTGCTGCTCACAAACCGGGTAGAATTAGTGGGGGAAGCAAAAGTGGATGGGAATCTGGGAGGCAGTGACCATGAGTTGGTTGAGTTCAGGATCCTGACGCAGGGAAGAAAGGTAAGCAGCAGGATACGGACCCTGGACTTCAGGAAAGCAGACTTCGACTCCCTCAGGGAACGGATGGGTAGGATCCCCTGGGGGACTAACATGAAGGGGAAGGGAGTCCAGGAGAGCTGGCTGTATTTCAAGGAATCCCTGTTGAGGTTACAGGGACAAACCATCCCGATGAGTCGAAAGAATAGTAAATATGGCAGGCGACCAGCTTGGCTTAATGGTGAAATCCTAGCAGATCTTAAACATAAAAAAGAAGCTTACAAGAAGTGGAAGGTTGGACATATGACCAGGGAAGAGTATAAAAATATTGCTCGGGCATGTAGGAAAGATATCAGGAGGGCCAAATCGCACCTGGAGCTGCAGCTAGCAAGAGATGTCAAGAGTAACAAGAAGGGTTTCTTCAGGTATGTTGGCAACAAGAAGAAAGCTAGGGAAAGTGTGGGCCCCTTACTGAATGAGGGAGGCAACCTAGTGACAGAGGATGTGGAAAAAGCTAATGTACTCAATGCTTTTTTTGCCTCTGTTTTCACTAACAAGGTCAGCTCCCAGACTGCTGCGCTGGGCATCACAAAATGGGGAAGAGATGGCCAGCCCTCTGTGGAGAAAGAGGTGGTTAGGGACTATTTAGAAAAGCTGGACGTGCACAAGTCCATGGGGCTGGACGAGTTGCATCCGAGAGTGCTAAAGGAATTGGCGGATGTGATTGCAGAGCCCTTGGCCATTATCTTTGAAAACTCGTGGCGAACGGGGGAAGTCCCGGATGACTGGAAAAAGGCTAATGTAGTGCCAATCTTTAAAAAAGGGAAGAAGGAGGATCCTGGGAACTACAGGCCAGTCAGCCTCACCTCAGTCCCTGGAAAAATCATGGAGCAGGTCCTCAAAGAATCAATCCTGAAGCACTTAGAGGAGAGGAAAGTGATCAGGAACAGTCAGCATGGATTCACCAAGGGAAGGTCATGCCTGACTAATCTAATCGCCTTTTATGATGAGACTACTGGTTCTGTGGATGTGAAAGCAGTGGATGTATTGTTTCTTGACTTTAGCAAAGCTTTTGACACAGTCTCCCACAGTATTCTTGTCAGCAAGTTAAGGAAGTATGGGATGGATGAATGCACTATAAGGTGGGTAGAAAGCTGGCTAGATTGTCGGGCTCAACGGGTAGTGATCAATGGCTCCATGTCTAGTTGGCAGCCGATGTCAAGTGGAGTGCCCCAGGGGTCGGTCCTGGGGCCGGTTTTGTTCAATATCTTCATAAATGATCTGGAGGATGGTGTGGATTGCACTCTCAGCAAATTTGCGGATGATACTAAACTGGGAGGAGTGGTAGATACGCTGGAGGGCAGGGATAGGATACAGAAGGACCTAGACAAATTGGAGGATTGGGCCAAAAGAAATCTGATGAGGTTCAATAAGGATAAGTGCAGGGTCCTGCACTTAGGACGGAAGAATCCAATGCACCGCTACAGACTAGGGACCGAATGGCTAGGCAGCAGTTCTGCGGAAAAGGACCTAGGGGTGACAGTGGACGAGAAGCTGGATATGAGTCAGCAGTGTGCCCTTGTTGCCAAGAAGGCCAATGGCATTTTGGGATGTATAAGTAGGGGCATAGCGAGCAGATCGAGGGACGTGATCATCCCCCTCTATTCGACACTGGTGAGGCCTCATCTGGAGTACTGTGTCCAGTTTTGGGCCCCACACTACAAGAAGGATGTGGATAAATTGGAGAGAGTCCAGCGAAGGGCAACAAAAATGATTAGGGGTCTAGAGCACATGACTTATGAGGAGAGGCTGAGGGAGCTGGGATTGTTTAGTCTGCAGAAGAGAAGAATGAGGGGGGATTTGATAGCTGCTTTCAACTACCTGAAAGGGGGTTCCAAAGAGGATGGCTCTAGACTGTTCTCAATGGTAGCAGATGACAGAACGAGGAGTAATGGTCTCAAGTTGCAATGGGGGAGGTTTAGATTGGATATTAGGAAAAACTTTTTCACTAAGAGGGTGGTGAAACACTGGAATGCGTTACCTAGGGAGGTGGTAGAATCTCCTTCCTTAGAGGTTTTTAAGGTCAGGCTTGACAAAGCCCTGGCTGGGATGATTTAACTGGGACTTGGTCCTGCTTCGAGCAGGGGGTTGGACTAGATGACCTTCTGGGGTCCCTTCCAACCCTGATATTCTATGATTCTATGATTCTATGATTCCTGGCCTCCAGCCCTCCTGCGTCACCCCATGAGTTCTGCCCTGCGAGGCCAGCTGAGCCAGACGCCTGCTCAGAGACCAGTCCACTCCTCAGGGACTAATGCAGCCCAGCCGGGCTTTGCAGTGACATCGGAGCAGCAGCCTGAAAACAGAGGATTTATGAGTCAGTGGAAAGCAGCTTAGGACGTGCTGAGGTCAGCACCGAGAGATGAAGGTTAAAGCATGATCCGTTCTGCTCAGCCCAGCGTCATTTGCCAGCCAAGCTGCAGTGACTCCACTTCCGGGCTCTGTCTCTCTCGGACTTCCTCAGTCAGTCCCAGGCTCTTCACGAACCCCCCACGTCATTCTCTGACTCAGTTCTTTGGGCTCGAGCTGGTGTCTGTGCTCAGCCTAGTGTGGCTTCAGGAGTCCCTGGCACTTGCATGGTCTCTCCGGATCTGTTGTTGATCTGGGTTGGTTTCAACCAGTCCCTTATTGACTTTATTCATTCCACCAAGGCAGGGAGGCAACACCTTCCCCTCCCCCCCCCCATGTCACTTAGTCTGCCCTGAAAGCAAATGTAATCCTGGGTAGCCATGCAAAGTAAAGAGGGAAACTGAGGCACACACCAGATTCAGAAAATCATTCCAGGGAATTCCCACTTCACAGGGGCGCACAAGGAAACAGAGACAGAGCTGGTCAACAGGCTGGGCAGTGGGCTCAGCAGAGCGTCTTCGGGCTGTACGGAGAGCTGTCCACCAGCTGGTCCCCAAGGGAAGGCTGAAGCAGTGGGCGACATCAGGGTCACATTATCGCAGTCCCTGGATGATATCAGTGCTATGGGGACACCTGGCTCCCTTTTACTTTCTGACACCAGCATTCGAAAGGGGGAACCTGACGAGCAAAATGCCAGTTGCCTGCAGGCTGCACGGGCCAGCGCAAAGATTATACATGACTCCAGGGAACCTAGCAGGGCGCTGAAAGAGAGGAACGGCCAAGGGATCTCTGAGATCCTTCCTGTCCCCCGTGTGAGTGAATTGGTAAGTGGGGTAGAGTAGAGGGCTCTGTGCTTGGGGGAACACTGGTCCGTCTTCTGTGGGGAGAGGGGCCTGTCCAGGCCGGCTGGCCCCATCTCAATAGAAGGGGGCCCAAACTCCACTCAGTTTGATCTGGTGGGCATTACAGAACCCTGGTGGGAAGACTTGTGTTGTTGGCATGGTAAAATCCCTGGTTAGGACCTGTTTAGGAAGGATCGAGTGGGCAAAAGGGGTGGGGAGGGGCATTCGGTGTCACAAATGGCATGGCCTGTGTCCGAGTCACTGACAACTCGGAAGCAAATGCTCTTGATTGCTCAGGGATCAGTGGCCTACCAGACACAGAAGAAGATGAAGCCCCCGCTGGCGTCTGCTACAGACCCCCACATCACACTAGAGAATGACCAGCTCCGTACACACGTATATAAAAGTAGGGCCCTACCAAATTCAAAGCCATGAAAGCTGGTCTCCCTGGTGAAATCTGGTCTTTTGTGTACTTTTACCCTATACTAGTGTCAAGGTTCCTTCCCCACTCTGAACTCTAGGGTACAGATGTGGGGACCTGCATGAAAACCTCCTAAGCTTACTTTTACCAGCTTAGGTTAAAACTTCCCCAAGGTACAAACTATTTTACCCTTTGCCCTTGGACTTCCACTGCCACCACCAAACATTTATCTGGGTTTATTTATTAGGAAAGCGTTGTTTGGAAACATCTTTCCCCACAAAATCCTCCCAACCCTTGTACCCCACTTCCTGGGGAAGGTTTGGTAAAAATCCTCACCAATTTGCATAGGTGACCACAGACCCAAACCCTTGGATCTTAGAACAATGAAAAAGCATTCAGTTTTCTTACAAGAAGACTTTTAATAGAAGTAAAAAGGAATCACCTCTGTAAAATCAGGATGGTAGATACCTTACAGGGTAATTAGATTCAAAACATAGAGAATCGCTCTAGGCAAAACCTTAAGTTACAAAAAGACACACAGACAGGAATATCCATTCTATTCAGCACAGCTTAATTTCTCAGCCATTTCAGAAATCATAATCTAACGCATATCTAGCTAGATTATTTACTAAATTCTAAGACTCCATTCCTGTTCTGTCCCCGGCAAAAGCATCACACAGACAGTCTCTTTGTCTCTACCTCCCTCCAGCTTTTGAAAGTATCTTGTCTCCTTGTTGGTCATTTTGGTCAGGTGCCAGCAAGGTTATCCTAGCTTCTTAACCCTTTACAGGTGAAAGGATTTTTCCTCTGGCCAGGAGGGATTTTAAAGGTGTTTACCCTTCCCTTTATATTTATGACAACTAGTATACAAAAGTACACAGCGTTTCTCAAACTGGGGGGTCCCGACCCAAAAAGGGGTCACAATGTAGCGGGGTCATGGTATTGCCACCCGTACTTCTGTGCTGCCTTCAGAGCTGAGTGGTGCCAGCAGGAGAGAGGTGGCTGCTGGCCGGGTGCCCAAGGATGGCATGGTATGGGGGGGTGTCACCGCCTAAAATATTTTCAAAGGGGGTCCCAGCAAAAAGAGTCTGAGAACCCCTGACTTAGCAGACTCTCTCATCCGGGTGCCTTCCAAACCTAGCGGTTGCATAGTACAATACTTGTCTACATACTGTCTGAACTCATCCGCGAAATTTGCTATGTATGCCCTGACCAGCCCAGGCAAAATGTGTGATTTCTCCGCGATTTCAATAGACCCCTATCTGTAATGTATCGGGGGGAAAGCTCCATTCGCGCACAGGACGTCACTCTGACTGACATGCTGGGGGTCTCACGCTGCCAGGACTAAAACATCCTTGGGATTTCTAAATATATTCTACATGACGGTGACCTAACTCGCCAAGTGCTGCATCCCCCGTGGGGGAATTCTATCGTACCCCTCCCCTGGCCAGGGTAAAGAGGAATCGATCACAGAGCTAAAACGCAGCACTACCTTAGCGACCCGGGAGCATGACTGGAGCACATGTGTTAGGTGCAAACACAACAAAGTCCAGGCCTGAATACTTTGGTGCTTTGAAAGGGCCAATTCCATAAAGCCAAAAACAATTATAAACTAAAGCCCTGGGGAGAAAGAATTTAAACAGAGAAATGAGAGTCATAAGTGGGAACTGTTAAAGACCGTTTTACTCGCTTTTTACTAAAAGCTACAATCTGATTGAAGTGAGCTGTAGCTCATGAAAGCTTATGCTCAAATAAATTGGTTAGTCTCTAAGGTGCCACAAGTCCTCCTGTTCTTTTTGCGGATACAGACTGACAAGGCTGCTACTCTGAAACCTGATGGTTGAGAGAGATGGCTCGGACTATATTAGTTTAAAAAACCTGGTTTGGAGGGGAAGGGAAAGTGGCAAAGATACTATCTGTCTGTCTATCTAAAACAAATGGGGTAACAGGGGAAGTTGATAGCAAGGGGTGTCCCAGGAACCTCTTGATGCCAATGGGGAGAGCGCATAAGGGTACAGGGATCCCCTGGGTCTGGTGTTTATATTCTAGGTCCCTGACAGTCACGTGAAGTCTCTAATGAAAGCATGTGCCACGCAGGGCATCAATATCATTGCAAAGGGCAGGTAGGGATGCTGTGTAAGGAGTTATAGACACACACTGAGAGTTAAGTTCCTAAGGGCTGTGTCTGGAGACTAGTCCCCAGCAAAGGTGAAAAACAGGTTTTCTTTCAGGCAAGGAAAGTTTATCTACCTGTTTACATGTAAATTAAGTGTTGCATGGTTCAGATGTCTGAGTCAATGCTAATTAAGGGTTGTGAAAGCTTCAAAGAAAGGAAAGTACCAGGAAGAGGTGAACAGCAGGTCGGGGAAGGTGGGGGGGACCTATCTTGTGCTGTGACACCTTGGCATCCCTCACCTAGGAAATAATTGACCAGTGAGTTTCCTTCATGAAAAAGGAATCGAAACCAGGCTTGGCTGAACATGCTGGAGGAAATGTCTTTGGATGACAGGTGTCAGAGGAGCAGCCGTGTTAGTCTGTATCCACAAAAAGAACAGGAGGACTTGTGGCACCTTAGAGACTCACTTATTTGAGCATAAGCTTTTGTGAGCTACAGCTCACTTCAGCTGTAGCTCACGAAAGCTTATGCTCAAATAAATTTGTGAGTCTCCAAGGTGCAACAAGTCCTCCTTTCCTTTGGATGAGACAAGCTTCACTGGCCCGGAGGAGACCTTGGTTATTAAATGTAGTTGTGTTAAGATTTTGTTTTCTATGGGACGGTTTGTTTCCAATAATCTTGCCCATTAGCCCTTGAATCTCTGGTCTTTGATAGTGAACTTGTGCTTCCAATGGTAATACAGCGAAATGCTGAGCTGTCTTTGAAGGCGTCACTAAGCAGCTGTGGCATAGGCGCCAACTTTCCCCGGCCCCGGTGGGTGCTCGTGCCCCCCCCGTCCCTGCTCTGACCCCACCCTTTCCCCGCCCCTGCCCCGCCCCCATTCCAACCCCTTCCCCAGAGTCCCCACCCCAACCCCGCCCCCTCCCTGCCCCTATTGGACCCCTTCCCCAAATCCCCGCCCTGGCCCCGCCTCTTCCCCTAGTGCGCCGCGTTCCCCCTCCTGCCCCTCCCTCCCAGCGCTTGCCGCACAAAACAGCTGTTTCGCGGCGCTGTGAGGGGGGCGGATTGACCTGGAGATGTCGCAGGGGAGTTTTACTGGGACTGTCTGCATTGGGGATGGGATAGCAGGGGGTGGCTTCACTGGAGGGACGATACCTGAGCATGGAACCTGACCCAGGAGGGGGGTTGGGGCCAAGTGACACCTTTTGCCTGGGAAGCTGGACAAAGGCTGGAGGAGGAGCCGGGGGGCGGCTGGGTGAGTCGGCTGGAGGGGGTTTTGAGTTGGGAGTGGACTGGAGAAACAGAGGGAAGCCCAAGGGTGGGGTCTAAGCTCCCTGCCCCCCAGAAGGACCTGTCTGAGGGGTCCTGGTTGGGACTGTGTTCCTGTCGTCCAATAAACCTTCCATTTTACTGGCTGGCTGAGAGTCACGGTGAATTGCAGGAAGAGGTGGGAGCAGGGCCCTGACTCCCCCACTCCGTGACAGGCGCAAGCGCTGGGAGCTAGGGGGGAAAAGTGGGCATGCAGCACTCCCAGGGGAGGAGGTGGAGGTGGAGGTGGGCTGGGGTGGGGGGGCAGGCCGGAGGGCACCCACGGTGTCGGCGCCTATAAGCTGTGGTGTGTATTGAGTGGGTCTGGTAGATTCATGAGTGTTCAACGGACGAGGGGCTGGGTCCTACAGGGAATGCTTGGAGGACTCAGGGGTTGGAGTGTGCCTATTGCTAACCTGCAGAAAGGAAGAAAGGCCTGCAGAAGTCCAGAGGGGACTGCTTGTGTTGTCAGAGACTGGCGTAGTCAGGGAGATGACACAGCAGTCATAGACAAAACTTCCTCACACTAATGGCAGGTGGTGATGAGGTTCCTCACAGCCCTGGGTACCTTTGGGGGAAGTGTCACACAATGAAATAAATTGGAAGCTAGAAATTGTAGAAAATTGGTAAGGGAAGCAAAAGGACACAAGAAGTAATCTATGGCAAGTGGAGTTAAGGACAATAAGAAGGCATTTTAAAATATATGTTAGGAACAAAAGGAATTCTAACAATGGTGTCGGTCCATTACTAGATGGAAAGGGTAGACCTGTCAATAATAATGCAGACAAGGTAGAAGTGTTCTGAATATGGGAGCAGCTTACATGCCAGAGGCTGTGTGTGAACAGCCCAGGAGCGGGGATTCTCACAGCTGAGCAGGGTAAGGCTCCCAGAGTCGAGCACTGGGGTGACCTAGCAGATCACTGGTCTGGATAACACCAGAGGGGAACATCACAGTGGGGTCTCAGGGGAAGGGGCAAGGCAGGGGTTCAGAGAGAAGGGGCAGCACAGGGGCAGGGCCTCAGAGGGAAGGGGCAGTGTGGCAGCAGGACCTCAGGGGAAAAGAGGAGGTGCAGGGGTGAGGCATCAAGAAGGGGCAGCATGAGGGCAGGGCCTCAGGGAGATGAGGCATTGCAGGGGCAGGGCCATGGTTTGGGTGTCTGGGCCCCACCTTTTAGGGTGCTTCCACCGCTCCTGCCCAGAGCCAGACGTGGGAGTCCAGCATAGGAGAAAGGGGGTTTCAAGCCAGAGTCTGACCCCCTGGCCTAGATAGACTGAGCCTGGCTGCTGGCACCTGGCTGAAGGGTTACAGATAGAAAGGTGACTCTTTATTGAGGCTGCTGGACGCGACCATGTGGCCTCTCTGAATCTCTAGCTCCCAGCCCGTGCGGCTGAGGAAAGCACCCTCTGCCCTGGCCTGGAGTTAGTACTCGTGGTCTGGGGACTGCACCACAAGATCTACATTTGGGACCCTGTCGGGGGCGGGGGGGTTATTCCAAAGCACATGAAGTCAGGATAAGGTCACACATGCAGCCCACTTTGCCTCACCTTGTGCCCTGGCTAAATTCCCCCAGGGCTGAGTCCAGGCTGCTGGGGTGCAGATCCCCTGCACGATCAGTCTCAACAAAGTGTCACGTAGTGTGGGGGAGTCCAGGCCCTGCACCCCTCTTCCTGGGATTCACTGAGACTCTCAGCCAGCCAGTAAAACAGAAGGTTTATTGGACAACAGGAACACAGTCCAAAACAGAGCTTGTGGGTACACCCAGGACCCCTCAGTGAAGTCCTTCTGGGGGAGCAGGGAGCTTAGACCCCAGCCCTGGGGTTCCCTGTGTTCCTCCACCCAGCCCCAACCTGAAACTAAACCCACGGAGCAGGTTCCCTGCTGCAGCCTCCGTCCACATTCCTGGGCAGAGGTGTTACCTCCCCCTCCCCCTCCTGGCTCAGGTGGCAGGCTCTCAGGTCTCCCGTCCCCAGGGCACATCCCCAGGTCAACACTCCCCCCTCCCTGCTGTGTCACATCGTCACATCTCTCCCCCCTTCGAGACTGAACTGAGCGGGGTCACTGTGACCAGTGACCTGGGGAAGTTCGGGGCCCCCTCTCCGGGACAGCGCATCTGCTATCAGGTTGGCACTTCCCTTCACGTGGACCACGTCCATGTCGTAATCCTGCAGGAGCAGGCTCCACCTCAGGAGCTTGGCGTTGGCTCCTTTCATCTGGTGCAGCCAGGTCAGGGGAGAGTGGTCGGTGTACACGGTGAAGTGTCGCCCGAAGAGATAGGGCTCTAGTTTCTTGAGGGCCCACACCATGGCCAGGCACTCCTTCTCGATGGCCGCGTAGTGTTGCTCCCGGGGTAGCAACTTCTTGCTCAGGTACACGATGGGGTGTCTCTCCCCCTTTTCATCCTCCTGCATTAACACCGCCCCCAGTCCCGTGTCGGAGGCGTCGGTGAACACCACAAAGGGCTTGTCAAAGTCTGGGTTTGCCAGAACTGGGCCACTGACCAGAGCCTCCTTCAGCGCCCGGAAAGCCTCCTGGCACTGCTCGGTCCAGACCACCTTGTCTGGCTTCCCCTTCTTGCATAGCTCAGTGATAGGGGTGGCTATGGCGCTAAAGTGGGGCACAAATCTTCGGTAGTATCCTGCCATCCCAATAAAGGCTTGGACCTGCTTTTTGGTGTGGGGAGCGGGCCAGTCTCTGATCACCTCCACCTTGGCCGGTTCCGGCTTTAGGCGGCCGCTCCCCACCCGATGGCCCAGGTAAGATACTTCAGCCATCCCCACCTTGCACTTCTCCGCTTTGACAGTCAGCCCAGCCCCCTGGAGTCGGTCCAGCACTTGTCTAACCTGGGACACGTGGTCCTCCCAGGTCTGGCTAAAGACACAGATGTCGTCAATATACGCCACGGCAAAACTCTCCATCCCCCTCAGAAGCTGGTCCACCAGGCGCTGGAAGGTGGCCGGCGCTCCCTTGAGGCCGAAAGGCAGGGTCAGAAACTCATAGAGCCCCAGAGGGGTGATAAAGGCCGATTTCAGCCGGGCATCTGCATCCAGCGGCACTTGCCAGTAGCCCTTTGTAAGGTCCATGGTGGTAAGGTACCGAGCTCCTCCCAGCTTGTCGAGGAGCTCGTCTGGCCTGGGCATGGGGTAGGCATCCGATACAGTGATGGCATTGAGCTTCCGATAGTCCACACAGAACCGGACCGACCCATCCTTTTTGGGGACCAGCACCACCGGCGAGGCCCAAGGGCTGGCCGATGGCTGGATCACCCCCAAAGCCAGCATGTCCCGGACCTCTCTTTCCAGGTCCTGAGCAGTTTTCCCTGTGACTCGGAAGGGGGAGCATCTTATCGGCGGGTGCGACCCTGTCTGCACCCGGTGGACAGTCAGATTAGTGCGTCCAGGCTGGTTGGAAAACAGCTGTCGGTACGGATGCAGCACCCCCCTGACCTCAGCTTGCTGGGCAGGGGTGAGCTGATCCGAGAGGGGAATTGTTTCCAGGGGGGAACCAGCTCTGGTCCCAGGGAATAGATCTACTAAAGGGTCATCTCCCTGCTCCTCCCACTGACCACACACAGCTAACACCACATTCCCCCTGGCATAATATGGCTTCATCATATTCACATGGTACACCCGGCGGTGGTGGGCCCGGTTCGACAGCTCCACCACATAGTTTACCTCATTGAGCTGCTTGACGACCTTGAATGGGCCCTCCCAGGCGGCCTGTAGTTTGTTCTTTCTCACGGGGATGAGAACCATCACCTGATCCCCGGTGGCGTAGGCCCAGGCCCGCGCCGTGCGGTCATACCAGACCTTCTGCTTCCTCTGGGCTCTGGCCAGATTCTCCCTGGCCAGGCCCATGAGTTCAGCCAGTCTCTCTCGGAAGGTCAGGACATACTCCACCACTGACTCTCCATCGGGAGTGGCCTTCCCCTCCCACTCGTCTCTCATCAGGTCCAGGGGGCCCCTCACCCTCCTTCCATATAACAGTTCGAAAGGCGAAAATCCGGTAGACTCCTGGGGCACCTCCCTGTACGCGAACAGCAGGTGAGGTAAGTACTTGTCCCAATCCTGCGGGTGCTGGTTCATAAAGGTTTTTAGCATCATCTTTAGCGTCCCGTTAAACCTCTCCACCAGCCCATTGGACTGGGGGTGATACGCTGAGGCCCAGTCGTGCCGGACCCCACATTTCTCCCACAAGCACCGGAGCAGGGCCGACATGAAGTTGGAGCCTTGGTCTGTCAAGACCTCCCGGGGGAACCCCACTCGGCTGAAAATGGTCAGGAGCGCATCTGCCACGGTGTCTGCTTCAATGGAAGCTAAGGGCACTGCCTCGGGGTAGCGGGTGGCGAAATCTACCACCACCAGAATGTATTTCTTCCCCGACCGGGTCGTCTTGCTGAGAGGCCCCACGATGTCCATGGCCACCTTCTGGAAAGGCTCCTCTATGATGGGCAAAGGTCTCAAGGCCGCTTTCCCCTTGTCCCGGGCCTTCCCCACCCTCTGACAGGGGTCACAGGATCGGCAATACTGCCGGACGGTGGTAAAGACCCCGGGCCAGTAAAAGTTCTGTAGCAACCTCTGCCGGGTGCGCCGGATTCCCTGGTGCCCTGCGAGGGGGATGTCATGGGCCAGGGACAGGAGCTTGCGGCGGTACTTCTGGGGGACCACCAGCTGCCTCCTGATCCCACAGGACTCCCCTTCCCCTGGGGGAGCCCATTCTCGGTACAGGAACCCCTTCTCCCACAGGAACCTCTCCTGGCAGCCTCTCCTCATGGTCCGTCCCACACTGAGGTCGGCCAGGTCCCTGAGCTTCTGCAAGGAGGGGTCTTTCCTCAACTCGGCCTGGAACTCAGCGGCTGGGGAAGGGATGGGGCCCGGTTCCCCCTCCGTGGCCAGGTCTGAGGCCGCAGCCCCTCTGAGCCGTGCCCCTCGGCGCTCCCTCCCCACCCGAGTAGGGTCTCGCGCCTCCAGTGTGGTACCCTCCCCAGGGTCAGGTCGCAGTGCCCCTCGCCGGCTCTGGCTACGGGTCACAACCAGGGCGGTCTGGGGATCGCTTGGCCAGTCCTCTAGGTCTCCCCCCATCAAAACTTCAGTGGGCAAATGGTGGTGTACCCCCACATCCTTGGGGCCCTCCTTGGCCCCCCATTTCAGGTGTACCCTTGCCACGGGCACCTTAAATGGGGTCCCGCCCACCCCCGTCAGGGTCAGGTAGGTGTTGGGCACCACCCGATCTGGGGCCACCACCTCGGGCCGGGCCAGCGTCACCTCCGCGCCCGTATCCCAGTATCCATTGACCTTCCTCCCATCCACCTCCAGGGGAACAAGGCACTCTCTCCGGAGGGACAGCCCCGCGCCCACCCTGTAAACCGAGCACCCTGAGTCCAGAGCCTCCAGCCCTCTGGCGGGGCTGGCTGGGGGTACTCTTCCCTCCTGAGCAGGTGGTAAACTGGTAGCCCCCCTTTCCTGGGTCGTCTGCCCCTCGTCCAGCTGAGTCCTTACCCAGTTAACCCTGGGTAGGTTGGGTCTGCTCAGTTTGTCCCTGAGCCCGGGGCACTGGGCCCGTACGTGGCCTCTCTGGCCACAGTGATAGCAGCTCAGGTCACGTTGGTCCCCTCGAGCGGGTCGGAGGGGCCCGACGCCAGGCGTTCCCCTCGGGAGGGGGTTCTCCCCATTTCCCCGCTGGGAGGCCCCATGGTGACTCTCTCTCTGCATCGGGGGGGGCCTGTTCTTTTGGGACTCCTCCCGGCTACCCCCTGACCGACTGTTCACAAACTCGTCGGCCAGCTGCCCTGCATGCTGGGGGTTCGCGAGCTTTTTGTCCACCAGCCACAGCCTCAGGTGGGAAGGGCACTGCTCATACAGGTGCTCCAGTACGAACAGGTCAAGCAGGTCCTCTTTAGTTTGGGCCCCCGCTGTCCACTTGCGGGCATATCCCTGCATCCGGTTGACCAGTTGTAGGTAGGTGACCTCAGGCGTTTTACGCTGACCCCGGAACCTTCTCCGGTACATCTCGGGGGTCAGCCCAAACTCGCGGAGCAGGGCCTGTTTGAACAGTTCATAGTCCCCTGCCTCCGCCCCTGTCATCCGGCTGTACACCTCCACGGCTTTGGGGTCCAGTAAGGGGGTGAGGAACTGGAGCCTGTCTGCAGGGTCAACCCTGTGCAGCTCGCAGGCATTCTCAAAGGCCGTCAGGAAGCTATCTATGTCCTCCCCCTCCTTCCGCTGGGCCAGGAAGCACTTATCAAAGCTCCTTGCAGTCTTGGGTCCCCCCTCACTCACCGCAGCCGGGGCCCCACTGCTCCTCAGCCTGGCCAGCTCCAGTTCATGCTGTCTTTGTTTCTCCTTCTCCTGACGCTCCCTCTCCTTCTCCTGACGCTCCCTCTCCTTCTCCTGACGCTCCCTCTCCTTCTCCTCCTGCTCATGTTGACGTTGTTTCTCCTCATGTTGACGTTGTTTCTCATGATCCTCCAGCTCCCTCATTTTCATCTCCCTTTCCCATTCCAGCCGCATCCGCTCCAGGGATGGGGAGCTCCGCCGGGAGGATCCCCTGCTGGCTGCTGGGGTCAGGGTGCCCTCGGTATTCGCTGGGCTTCCCCCAACCCCTCCCCCAGGCATAGGTAGGGAGGGTCTCGGGATGTCCTGGGCAGCAGTCTGACCCCTCCCAGCCTGGTCAGGCCCCAGGGCCCACGCTGCGTCCCCCGGGTGGCTTCCCTCAGGGACAGGGATCGGGTCATCCAAGCGATCCCTCTCCTCCAGCTGGGCAATCAGCTGTTCCTTGGTGGACCTCCCGATGCGCAGCCCCCTCTGCCTGCACAGCTCCACCAGGTCGCTCTTAAGGCGTTTAGCGTACATCTCCCTGCTGGCCACTCGCAGGCCGGGCAGCTGTCCACGGTTTCCAGGAAAAGCCCCTAGTGTGCCAGTCCTTCTTGAGGTCACCACCTCTTTGCCAGGGTCGAGCTGCAGACTCCTCCGCCCCTGGGACCGCTTGCTGCAATCCCCCGGGGGACCCTGTTACTGCAAAAGTCCTTCTCTCTGGTCACACACTCCCAGGGGTTAACCGCCCCCTGAAACCGTCTCTCTCTGAATCTTCAGCACGCCTGGTCCCCGTCAATCCCCCTTCGTTTTACTGTTCCCCAGTCACTTACTGCAGGAAGCGCCGTTCACGGGGTGCAGTAGATCCCACCACTGCCACCAGTTGTCACGTAGTGTGGGGGAGTCCAGGCCCTGCACCCCTCTTCCTGGGATTCACTGAGACTCTCAGCCAGCCAGTAAAACAGAAGGTTTATTGGACAACAGGAACACAGTCCAAAACAGAGCTTGTGGGTACACCCAGGACCCCTCAGTGAAGTCCTTCTGGGGGAGCAGGGAGCTTAGACCCCAGCCCTGGGGTTCCCTGTGTTCCTCCACCCAGCCCCAACCTGAAACTAAACCCATGGAGCAGGTTCCCTGCTGCAGCCTCCGTCCACATTCCTGGGCAGAGGTGTTACCTCCCCCTCCCCCTCCTGGCTCAGGTGGCAGGCTCTCAGGTCTCCCGTCCCCAGGGCACATTCCCAGGTCAACACTCCCCCCTCCCTGCTGTGTCACATCGTCACACAAAGACACTGGATTTATGGCTCATTACAACAATCTGGAACCTACTAACCCCCCATTTTGTCCCAGGACTGCCGGGGTGTTAACGGGCCCCTTCACCCGGAATGGCCCTTACAACATGTGCTAACTACGTGCGCTAAACACTCTGTGTGACGAAGTGGGACTGTTCTTAATGTTTCCTCTGAATAATGTGGGGGTGCCTCAGTTTCCCCTAGGCAGTTCTTATGCATCTAGGTGGTGGGATAAGGGTGTATGATCACTGCAGAGCCCTAGAGGGCAAGTGTGTGCAGGGGTCTGGACACAGAGAATGGCCAACACCCTGTTTCCTGGCAACTGATGGCCTGGGCCTTCCCCCCTGCAAGGTGAGAGCTAAAGGGTTGGAGAACAAAGGAATCAGGTGACCTCCTGGCCCGGGAAAGGGACAAAGCACAGAGGAGGAGGGGCTGGAGGGAGAGGCAGTTTGGGGCTGGCTGGGGACATGGAGTGAAGTGCAGATGTGGTTGTCTGGCTCACTGCCCCCCAAAATGGACCCAGCTGAGGGGTCCTGTTCTCTGCACCTACAAGCTCTGTTTTAGACCATGTTTCTGTCATCTAATAAACCTTCTGTTTTACTGGCTGGCTGAGAGTCACGTCTGACTGCGGAGTTGGGGGGCAGGACCCTCTGGCTTCCCCAGGACCCCGCCTGGGCGGACTGGCTGTGGGAAGCGCACGGAGGGGCAGAGGAGGCTGAATGCTCTGAGGTCAGACCCAGGAAGGTGGAGCTGGGTGAGCTTTGTGTCCTGCAGACAGACTGCTCCCCAAGAGGAGACTTCCCCAGAGTCCTGACTGGCTTTATTGGGAGCAGTTCCAGAGCATCGCCCGGGGGCTCCGTGACACTCTGTGACTCTCCCAGCCCTGAGGAAGGGCTCTCTGTGGCTGGAAAGTTCATCTCTGTCCCCACCAGGAGTCGGTCCAAGAGGAGATAAATCTGCAGTCCGGGTATGCACCGTGCCAGCAGGGGGCCCATCAGCTCTGTCTAAGTCGGGTTTTATAGCCTCACCCATCGCTAGCGTATCCAAGTGCCTCTCAGGTGGCAAAGGGTGAGCAATACAACAAGGGCCAGTTGTGGGTTTGCTACAGATCCTGGCCCTGTGCATTCCTGCCTCTCCCCCTCCTTGGAGCTGATTTTGGAGGCTGATTTCTCGGTCCACAGCCAGAGTCAGGAAAGCTGATCCCCTCTCCCACGAGCCCCAGGCGGGCTGCGTGAAATCAGCGAGCTGAGGAAGAAATCGGGGCAGCCCGTCTGTTTAGCCAGTTGGCCCCCAGCTGCATGCAAAAACCCAAGTAACGCCTGGCATCTACTGCACATCAGGCTCCTGCATGCGCAGCTCGGAAGGGCCTCGATGGGTCCCCACGGGTCACTCAGGTTCCAGAGGTGCTGCGCCAGAGACGGGGACAAAGGTCTGCCCACAAGCCCTTGAACTGAGCTGCTCGATAAGAGGAGTTAATGATCAGCCCTTGCAGGGAGCTGGATGGCCCACACCTCTGTGTACAGCTGTCTGTTTAGTGCAGGGAGGGGGGCCGAGCGCACTGGAGACGTTGCCCGGGAGGAGACACAAGCCATGGTGCCTGGGCGCTGCCCTCTGCCCTGGAAGGGAGGGAGGCTGGGCTGTTGAGTAGAAGCAGGAGAGTCTTGCTATGGATTCTGCAGTCTTGCAGCAAGATTCTGGCAGGGTCCTTGGGCAGCAGCTGTACCAGAGGGGACCCAGGCTGAGTGGAGGGGCCTGGAAAGTCCCATGTGCTAGAAACACTCCAACAGGGCTCCCTGCTCCTCCCTCCCATACAGCCACGGCTCAGGGCCTGCACCGTCCAGGGAACAAACAGGGGGTGCTCCCATCCTAAGTTATTGCCAAGACAAATATCTCCAGGGCGGCGCTCGCCAGCTCCGTCCTCTCCTGGTCCCGGCTCCTCACCTCTCCTGCTCTGTGGAGAAGGTTCCTCAAGGATCCTGCGCCCTTTCCCAGTCACCCCCCGTTGGACTCTCCCGGGAGGCAAGTGCTGCTCGGGGCTTAACGAGAGTTGAGGGAAGTGTCTTTCCCTGCTCGAGAGAGAAACTTTGTCAGCAAGTCTCCTCTTCAACCACTCTGTCATCAGAAGTGCATTCAGCAGCCCCAGTTGCCTTATATAAGCCTGGGAAGACAGCAGCCATGGAGAACAGGTTCCCTTTGCCTGATACCTTGCCAATAACAGGCCTCCCGGAAGCAGGAATAACAAGACGCCAGAAGAAATCCGTGCAATCTGCAAATCCATTGAGAATACAGTTCGGCATGATGTATTTCACGGTAGTGCACGCCAGCCCCAGCTGTGACCTCCCCAGTGCCAGGCACTGCGAGAGACAGTCCCACCGGCTAACCAAAGGGTAGGAGACAGGGTACAACACACAAGCAGAAGACTGGGAATGGAGCGGTTAGGTGACTAGCCCATGGTCACGCCGGGACTCAGTGGCAGAGCAGGGACTGGGCCCAGGTCTCCCAGCTGTGTTTTAACCGTCCCAGTAGCCTTGCGAGACCATCCAGGCCACCAAGGGAGCAGAGATATTCCCCAGGGAACGCTATGACGCAGCAGGAGTCCCTGCAGTGCAGGTGGCCCAGATGCACCGCTGCGCTCTGCCACCCGCCGCCTTGGACCTCGATCCCGGGGTCACACAGCAGGACAGCAACAGACCCTTCAGGCCAGAGGCTCTGCTGGTGGGACCCCAAGGCCTCCACCAAGCTAGAATACGCCATGGCCCTGGCTGCCCTTTGCCAGGCGGGGAAGGCCCTGAGCCCAGCACCCCTGCCAGGCACCTGGCAAAGTGGGTGTCAACCCCCCACCCCGAGTGAGACCCCAGATCTGCAGGGCCATGTTTGTCCCAGCCAAGTGCTGGCGGGAGCCGCCCCCACACCGCAGGGCAGGGGGCAGAGGTTCTAATGGGGTTGGGGGGCCCCGTCTTAATTGGTCCCAATGAAGGAAAATCACTATATAAACAGGGGGCCTTGCCATGAAAGACTTCCCCAGAGCATCGTGTTGTGACCGACAGAACCCAGCTCCTACCTACCTAGTCCGACCTAGCTGGCCACTAGATTGTTCCGGACTCTGGACGGGGACTATAACATCGACTGGTGGGACTCTCCCTCTCTCTCGCTCTCTGTGTGAATGCATGTGCTAACTGTATCTTCAATAAACTCAGCGTGTTGCCTTTTCCCCTGAAAAAGATCCCATGTGCTTCTTATAAGCATAACAACAGCTGGCCTCATGGGTTGTTCAGTGGGCGATGGGTACCCTGGGCAGTAGGGCAGGCTCAGGGAGAGAGGGGGTACTCAGGTACCAGAAACCAGGTGCACATTCCCAGCAGGGGGGGTCTGGTCTTAGCAACCTGAGACCCCCATGGCCAGCTTCCTCTGTCCAGGAAGGTTGGATGCCCCCCTCCAAACCTCACCAGCACCTTCCTGCACCCTCCACCGTCTCCCTACTCACACCAACCCCCTCCTCCCGCCCCCTTCAGATCCCCTCTTGTCCCACTCCTTCCTCCCCCACCAACCTCCTCCCTGCTGCCTCCTCCAGATCCCCTCCTGCCTCACCCCTTCCTCCCGCACCAACCTCCTCCCTGCTGCCCCCTCCAGATCCCCTCCTGCCCCCCTTTCCTCCCCCACCTACTCCCTCCACTTGCCCCCTACTCCTACCAACCCCCTCCTCCTGCCCCCCTCCAGATCCCCCCTGAACAACATAAGAGCCACCAGACTGGGTCAGACCAAAGGTCCATCTAGCCCAGTGTCCTGTCTTCCGGCAGTGGCCAGGGCCAGGTGCCCCAGAGGGAATGGACAGAACAGGGAATCAGCAAGTGATCCATCCCCTGTCATCATTCCCAGCTTCTGGCAAACAGAGGCTAGGGACACCATCCCTGCCCATCCTGGCTAATAGCCACTGATGGACCTATCCTCCATGAACTTATCTAGCTCTTTTTTGAACCCTGTTATAGTCTTGGCCTTCACAACATTTTCATTTGGTGACCCCCTAGATCTTGTGTTATGAGAAGGAGTAAATAACACTTCCTTCTTTACTTTCTCCCCACCAGTCATGGTTTTATAGACCTCTATCATATCCCCCCTTAGTCATCTCTTTTCCAAGCTGAAAAGTCCCAGTTTTATTAATCTCTCCTCATACGAAAGCTGTTCCAGAACGCTCATCATTTTTGTTGCCCTTTTCCAAACCTTTTCCAAGTCCAATATCTCTTTTTTGAGATGGGGTGACCACATCTGCAGGCAGTATTCAAGATGTGGGTGTACCATGGATTTATATAGAGGCAATAGGATATTTTCTGTCCTATTATCTATCCCTTTCCTAAACATAGAATCATAGAATATCAGGGTTGGAAGGGACCTCAGCAGGTATCTAGTCCAACCCCCTGCTCAAAGCAGGACCAACCCCAACTAAATCACCCCAGCCAGGGCTTTGTCAAGCCAGACCTTACAAACCTCTAAGGAAGGAGATTTCACCACCTCCCTAGGTAACGCATTCCAGTGCTTCACCACCCTCCTAGTGAAAAAGTTTTTCCTAATATCCAACCTAAACCTCCCCCACTGCAACTTGAGACCATTACTCCTCGTTCTGTCATCAGCTACCACTGAGAACAGTCTAGAGCCATCCTCTTTGGAACCCCCTTTCAGGTAGTTGAAAGCAGCTATCAAATCCCCCCTCATTCTTCTCTTCTGCAGACTAAACAATCCCAGTTCCCTCAGCCTCTCCTCATAAGTCATGTGTTCCAGTCCCCTGATCATTTTTGTTGCCCTTCGCTGGACTCTCTCCAATTTGTCCACATCCTTTCTGTAGTGGCGCTGCCCCCTCCTGATCCCCTCCTGCCCCCCCCCACCGCTGCCCCCTCCTGATCCCCCCCTGCACCCTCCAGATCCCCTCCTGCCCCCCCCCCGGCTGCCACCTCCTGATCCCCACCTGCCCCCCCCGCTGCACCCTCCAGATCCCCACCTGCCCCCCCCGCTCCCCCCCGCGCTGCTCCCTCCTGCCCCCCAGCGCTGCTCCCTCCAGATCCCCTCCTGCCCCCCCGCGCTGCTCCCTTCTGCCGCCCGCTCCAGATTCGCTCCTCCTCCAGCCCCCGGGGTGGGACTCGCGCCTCGGCCCCCCCAGGTGCCGGCCCCGCCCCCGCCCGCCGCGGCGCGGGCAGTGGGGCCATGGCGGGGCCGGGCGTCGGGCGCGCTGCGGGGCTCCCCCTGCGCCGCTGGCTGCAGCCGCTGGCCGGGGCGCCGCGCTCGGAGCCGGCCCGGAGGGGCCGAGCCAGCGCGGCCGGAGCAGCCGCTGCGGCGCAGGGCGAGCGGCGGCTGAAGGGCCCCGAGGAGCTGCCGGGGCCGGGGCTGCTGGGCTCGCTGTACTGGATCTTCGTGCGCGGCTACCTGCTGCACACGCACCAGCTGCAGGTGCGGGCCGGGGGCACCGGGCAGGGGGCACCGGGCACCGGGCAGGCGGGGGGCTGGGGGTCCTGGTCACCGGGCAGGAGGGGGGCTGGGGGGCCTGGGCACCGGGCGGGCGGGGGGCGGGGGGGCCTGGGCACCGGGGGGCCTGGGCACCGGGTAGGCGGGGGGCTGGGGGGCCTGGGCACCGGGCAGGCGGGGGGCCTGGGCACCGGGCAGGCGGGGGGGCCGGGGGGCCTGGGCACCGGGCAGGCGGGGGGCCGGGGGGCCTGGGCACCGGGCGGGCGGGGGGCCGGGGGGCCTGGGCACCGGGCAGGCGGGCGGGCGGGGGGCCGGGGGGCCTGGGCACCGGGCAGGCGGGGGGCTGGGCGTTGGGCACCGGGCAGGCGGGGGGCTGGGGGGCCTGGGCACCGGGCAGGCGGGGGGCTGGGCGGCCTGGGCACCGGGCAGGCGGGGGGCTGGGCGGCCTGGGCACCGGGCAGGCGGGGGGCTGGGGGGCCTGGGCACCGGGCAGGCGGGGGGCTGGGGGGCCTGGGCACCGGGCAGGCGGGGGGCTGGGGGGCCTGGGCACCGGGCAGGCGGGGGGCTGGGGGGCCTGGGCACCGGGCAGGCGGGGGGCTGGGGGGCCTGGGCACCGGGCAGGCGGGGGGCCTGGGCACCGGGCAGGCGGGGGGCTGGGGGGCCTGGGCACCGGGCAGGCGGGGGGCTGGGGGGCCTGGGCACCGGGCAGGCGGGGGGCCTGGGCACCGGGCAGGCGGGGGGCTGGGGGGCCTGGGCACCGGGCAGGCGGGGGGCCTGGGCACCGGGCAGGCGGGGGGCTGGGGGGCCTGGGCACCGGGCAGGCGGGGAGCTGGGCTCCGGGCAGGCGGGGGGTTTGGGGGCCTGGGCTCCGGGCAGGCGGGGGGTTTGGGGGCCTGGGCTCCGGGCAGGCGGGGGGTTTGGGGGCCTGGGCACCGGGCAGGCGGGGGGCTGGGGGGCCTGGGAACCGGGCAGGCAGGGGGCTGGGCGTTGGGCACCAGCTGGGGGAGCTGGGTACAGGGGGTGGACAAACAGAGGGGGGTGCTGGGTACCTAGGAGTGGGGCAGCAGGGTGCACGCTATTGGGGGGCTGAGCATTGTGCCCTGTGGGGCTGGGCACTTGGCGTTGGAGTTCTAGCAATGGACGGGGACCGTGGGTGACAGCGCCGCGCCTTTGGCCCCATGGGATGTTCTGCTTTCAGGGTGAGGCTTGTCTGGGCACGAGACACAGGGTCCTCGGGGGCTGGACCCAGACTGTCAGACTAACTCCTCCAGGGCCGTCCCAAACCTCTCCATCCCCATGCCCAGTGCCTTCTCCACCCAGCCACCTCTGCCCGAAACACTAAGCAGCGAGCCTTTCGAAAGCAAAGCAAGCCAGTCCCTGCGGGCACGGCGCTCCCCGCGGGACAGGATGAGAGAGAGGAAGATCCACAGGGGCCAGTCGTGTCCCTGGATGCGGGGTTAGAAGAGGCCCAGGTATTGCAGTGATGGGGGTGGGTAGGAACCTGTCTCGGACAGACTCAAATAGCATTGAGTACTTGGCCGTGGTAACGGAGGGCTGGCAGGGCGTGCTCTGGGAGGCAGAGGGTCAGGGTCTGGGAGGTTGGACTTGTTCGGCTGGGCACAAGCAAACATACAATACAGCCAAACCTTGAGTACTGCCAAGCGGAAGGTTGTCGAGGGATAGAAGCCAGGCCAGACCGACAGACTGGGGGACTCTAGCCCGGGAAGCAGCGACGCCGAAAAAGATATCGAGGTCGTGGTGAACATGAGCCCCCAGGGGAACGCTACGGCCAAACAGGCTGATGTGATCCCGGGGTGCATCAACGGGGGAATGCCGAGGAGAAGCAGGGAGGTTATTTTATCTCTGGTTTGGGCTCTGGTGCGGCCGCTGCTGGAATCCTGTGTCCAGCTCTGGTGCCTACCATTCAGGCAGGCTGGGGATAAATTGGAGAGGGGGCAGAGAAGAGCCACGAGAAGGATTAGGAAACCTGTTTTATAGAGAGAGCTTCAATCTATTTAGCTTAACAAAGAGAAGGGTAAGAGGTGACTTGATCGCAGGGTTTAAGTACCTACATGGGGAACAAATACTCAAGAGTGGGCTTTGGGGGGTCTCCTGTCCCCCCTCCCCAGCTGAGTTTCCGGGCAGGGGGTGGCTCCCAGGAGGAGCTCTTTCTGCAGAGGAGAGGGGCTGGTGCCCCTGGGACAGGGCAGGGCAGGGCGTTGCGTTTTGTTTATAGACAGAGGCAGGGTGATTAGGTAAGAAAAGGCTCCTAATTAAATTAAGGATGTGGAAGCCATGAGATGAGCCTGGAAAACAGGAATCCCTCTGCAGGGCATGGGGGATGTTGCCGAGAGAACGCAGGAGACTCAGAAGAAATACAGCCAAGCCCTGGGAGCCAAGGGGGTGTAGGTGAAAAGAAGGGGCCAAACCCCAGGGGAGGGCGAGCTGGGTTCCCGCTCTCCCTGTGGTACTTATGTGGCCCCCTCACCGCAGTATCTGAGCACCTCACAAGGTCTAACCTATTTCTCCTCCCAGCTCCTCGGTGAGGTCAAGAAGTGCTGCCCGGTCTCCCCATTGTACAGATGGGCACTGAGGCACACACAGACTGAAGGCCAGATTTTCAAAGGTATTTAGGCACCTCGTGGGATTTTCAAATGTGCCTAGAAGGCTCGGTGCTTTGTAACCCTCACTGGATGTCCAGCTGAATCTTTGGGTGCCTAAAACCCTTTGAAGCTCTGTCGCTGAGGCACTGGTCTGGGGTCAGACAGGAAGTCCATGGGGGAGTAGAACCCAGGTCTCCCAGGGCTAGCTCCCTATCCACTGCACCAGCCGCCCTCTCTGCTGCAAGAAAGAGGACTCTGATAGACGGGAACAAAACCAAGGTGGCCAGTTCTCTGAGCCTCCGGCATTTGGTCCCGGGCAATTGAGAAGGATGCCCTGGTTGACAGCATGAAAAGCAGCACAGTGGTCAGGAAGAATGAAGAAAGAAAGGGAATGAGAGTCCGATGAGAGGGGAGCACTTAACCGCCAAGGGGGGCAGGTTCTGCCCCAGGCTGGGCTGTACAGCAATGCCTGCTGGGCAATTTTAGATTTTACCTGAAAACCATTTTGTTTTGTCATTTTTTTTGTTCTGAGCTGGAGAAAAGGAAGGAATGAGAAAGTGTCTGAGTATCAGATGTTTTTATGCCTCAAATGCTTAGGGTTTCAGCTGTATTCAGACCAATTCTAGAACAAAGAACAGAAATTGCATCCAGAGTCCATAAAGTCGACGATTATTGTCATGATTTGTGTTATTCTCTGGGCACCATGTGCGTGCTCTGCACTGTTCAGAATAGGCCAGACAATGTAGTTCCTGAGCGGATGTGTAGCCCTGGGTAAGACGGCTCAGATATTTAAGGATGAAGTGTAGAGTTATTGACCACATGTTAGGACATGCTCACTGTGACATTTATAGCTGTGAGTGGACAGAAGTTTAGTAATAGAAGTTTTACTCAGTTAAGGACTAGATTTAACCCTCCCACTTTCTTTCAAGAGGAAGAGCTGCCCAGAGCACCTGGGCCTGTTTGTTTTCCTTTCCCGCCTGCCGTGGCCCTGACATACCTCAGAAGTCTCCATTTTTTCCTCAGTTTTAAAATGTGGCATTTTCTTGGTGTTTGGTTTTAAATATTCTCCTGTGAGAACCGCGACTCAGTCGCTGGGTGTTGTGTTTTAAGAGCCTTTTGGAAAGTCACTCGCCTTTAAACAGAAGGGAAAGCTGTGTTGCCAACTCTCAGTACTTTGTCACGAGTCTCATGATAATTGTTTTCCTTAAAGTCCCAGCTGATGGAGTCAGGTGATCTGTGATGATTTCATCCATCGTTCTTAAAGAGAAACAAAGTGTCTAGCCCTGGTGGCTGTGGAGAAAGCATCAAAATGTGACCCCTAGTGCACCCTTAAGGCTCAGAAAGCAGAAGGCAAATGAAAAGATCCCCAAATCTATTATTTTATGTAATCTCATGATTTTAAAGCCCATCTCACGGTTTTTGGTGAGCCTGATTCATGAGTTTTGAACATTTGGGGTTGGCAGTCCTGTGAAAGTGACTTGACAAGGCCTGTTTCACTCCTGTTTAAATTCAGTTTCTATCTAGCCTATAATTTGTAGTGCAGTAACACCCCTCAAGTCCCAGGCAGGTGCAGTATAAACTCACGGGGCCTTACCCTCGTAGGCCGTTTCCAAAAGTTAAATGATCTATTCCAAGCTTGGTGAACTGAAAAGAAGGGATAGAAAGTCATCGAGATTTTTCTACAAGTATTTCAATTCTTGTATTCAAGAGTAAGAATAGACATTACAATTTTAAATCTAACCAGTGTCCCTTAAGTGACTTGACACAAGATGTCAGAATGTGTTCGTATTAGAGCTGAGTGGGTCTAATATTTAATTTTCTTTCTTTGTATAGGAATTAGATACAGTGCCCCTGTCAGCTCATTGCTAAGTTATCTGCAAAAAAAAACCCCTAGAGTTTTCAGATGCCAAAGTAGCCCCTGGAATCACAATTAAAGTTGCCCCCTCCCCCCTAATCTGAAATGGTGCCAGTGTCCTCAGTCTAGCAGACAAAGGTCTAATAAGACCCAATGACTGGAAGATGAAGCTCGACAAATTCAGACTGAAAATAATGAGTAACTTTTTGAGAGTGAAGGTAATTAACATTTGGAACAACATACCAAGGGGTTTGGTGGATTCTCCATCACAGGCGATTTTAAAATCAGGACTGGATGTTTCTAAAGCATCTGCTGTAATTCAAACAGGAATTAATTCAGGGAAGTTCTGGGCTCGGGTTAGGCTGCAGGTCAGATCAGCTGATCACAACGATCCCTTCTGGCCTTGGGATCTACGAAGTGTGTCCAGGATCTCCTGCTCTCAGTTCAAAGAGGAATTGGGTTCAGGTTCTGCTCTGTGTCCAGTCACCCTGGGCAACCCAAATACCCAGCTGGAGAGAAAGAGTCACCTCTCCTTCTCAGGGCACCCTGGAATATTTAGAAGCTGCTAAAGTCCTCCTCACTTAAATGCGCACCTGGGCAGGGGGCTTTTTCTCACAGAGAGGAACTGGGGGGAAGGGATGAAGGAGGAGTGTCTTATGTCTCTTTAGCCAGTCATGTCTGTGCTCTGTGCCTCGGTTTCCCTATCTGTAGCGTGAGGTGGTATACATGGCTATTAACTGACTCCCCTTCAAAATGAAATGGCCGAGCCCATGCTGTTATGAACTCTGTGCTCTGCTGAATGCCAAAGCCCTGACAGGCTGCCCCTTGTCTCTGCCTGGGTAATTGTAGCCTAGGAGCATGTGGACAAGAGCAGCTCCAGGGCCTCCTGCCCACACACACAGTCTATGCCAATCCTCGGTTTCCCCAGGGGGCATGTGATGCCGGGGACAGTGGGAGGTGCTGGGGAATCCAGGTGTTTGTTTTCCTCTTGAAACGAAAAGACCTCCTAAATCTAACAAAGGAAGCAGTCAGACTCATTTGGCGGGTACAGGCAACACTGAAAGCTAGCAGCCGGCAATGCCCTTGAAAACCGGACTGGTGTGATGAAGTTGTTGGTTATCTGAGGAGCTGATTGTCTCCTGGGTCGCAGCTGGGTGAGAGGGGACCGCAAGGGTCAGCTGGTCCAGCGGCTTTCCAGATATGGTACCCCTTTCCGGAGGCTGATTTGTCTTGTGTACCCCCAAGTTTCACCTCACGTAAAAACTACCTGCTTACTTCTGTATTTTTGTATCTGATTTTGTATCACAGCACACTATTCCGGAAAGATTGCTGAGTTGCTCATTTTTACCATATAATTATAAATCAACTGGAATATAAACATTGTACTTACGTTTCAGTGTGTAATATCTAGAGCATTAGTAACAAGTCACTGTCTGTATGAAATTTTAGTTTGTCCTGACCTCGCTAGTGCTTTTTATGTAGCCTGTTGTAAAACTAGGCAAATCTCTAGATGAGTTGATGTACTTCCTGGAAGACCTCTGCGTACCCCCAGGGGGACTCATACCCCTGGTTGAGAACCCCGCTCTAGCCTAACCCCCTGCCAAGATGCAGGATTTGGTGGTATCTTTCCAAAAGGGAGGGGGTCTGAGTGTGAGAGAGAGAGAGATCTTAAAAAGGGAATGTTCTTTTCAAACACTTTCAAAACTCATTAGTGGTTGATGTGATCAAAACCTTAACTGCAGTGTAACAAAGTTTTTTGCTTGGGAATTTCCTTAGTTGTATTTTTTTAATAAGATCATAAGAACGGCCAGACTGGGTCAAACTAATGGTCTGCCTAGCCCAGTATCCTGTCTTCCAACAGTGGTCAATACCGGGTGCTTCCTTGATCAGAACAGGGTGATTATCGGGTGATCCATCCCCCTGTCATCCAATCCCACCTTCTGCCAGTCAGAAGTTTAAGGACGCCCCGAGGGTGGGGTTGCCTCCCTGGCCACCATAGCCATTGGTGGACCTATCCTCCATGAATTTATCTAACTCTTGTGGGTTTTTTTAACCCAATTATAGTTTTGGCCTTCACAACATCCCCTGGCAAAGCCAGGAGCCCTTAAGAGGTTGGGTGCATTTCTACATGATATACAGCTGGAGGTATAAATAGAGAGCAATTAGTTACTAAGTTATAAAACTCTGGCACGAGACCTTGACATTTCTGGCCATCCCAATTGCTTTGCTGAGAATAAGCAACACAATGAGACCATGCAAACTGTCATGAGCAGACACCGGCTTTACACTGTCGGCCTCCTGTGTGGCTTTCAGCCAAGCAGATCTTCTACATGTTGTTTGTCAAAGTGAAATAATCCCTCTTCCCAGCAGGTTCCCAGCCTTGCGGCTGAATTCACTGTTGTTGCTAGGTTGCTTTTCAAGTCTGAGCTTAATGGTGAAATTCCTTTGAACAGGGCTTAGCACAGAGGGGATTCTATAGCTTAAATAGACCCTGCTCATTAAGCATCCAGTCCTGCAAGTCTTCACTCAGTCAGGGAGTCCTCCCTCATGCAAGAAATCCAATAGCCACGCTGGTGAGTAAGGACTGCTCCCCGCTGGAAATGCAGATGTACACCCCACGGGCCTCAGTGTGTTTGCCGTCCAGTCCTTGGGGAGAGGAACGTGTGATCAGCGACTAGGTTACTAAAACCAGCAAGCAAAAACCCATCTGAATGTTATCAAGGTGGGGAAGCGTAACTGATGGTGAACGGCAAATTCATATGCATGCGTCTAGGCCAATGACTGTCTTCCTTTCACTCCTGTGACTGAGCTGTAGGATTATTGTTCTGTGCATTTCCAAGGTGCCCATCCTGGCTTCTGTCACGGGGTCTCTGGGTGATGCTCTGGAACTGCTCCCCATGAAGCCAGTCAGGACTCTGGTGAAGTCTCCTCTCTGTGAGCAGCCTGTCTTCAGGACACACAGCTCACACAGCTTCCACCTTCCTGGGTCTGACCTCGGAGCATTCAGCATCCTCTGAGGTTTATTAGACGATAGGAACATGGTCTAAAACAGAGCTTGTAGGTGCAGAGAACCGGACCCCTCAGCTGGGTCCATTTTGCGGGGCAGTGAGCCAGACAACCCCGTCTGCACTTCACTCCTCCTCCCCAGCGAGCCCCAAACTGAAACTCCCTCCAGCCCCCACTCCTCTGGGCTTTCCCCTTTCCCGGGCCAGGAGGTCATCTGATTCCTTTGTTCTCCAACCCTTTAGCTCTCACCTTGCAGGGGGGAAGGGCCCAGGCCATCAGTTGCCAGGAAACAGGGTGTTGGCCATTCTCTGTGTCCAGACCCCTGCACACACCTGCCCTCTAGGGCTCTGCAACGATCATACACCCTTACCCCACCCCCTAGATACTTATGAACTGCCTAGGGGAAACTGAGGCACCCCCACACTATTCAGAGGAAACATTAAGAACAGTCCCACTTCGTCACAGCTTCTCCCTAGAAAAAGGAACCAGGGCTGGTATAGCCAGAGCCGGGGGAACCATTCTGCACTGGAGCCCTGACGAGAGAGGCTGGTTTTTGGAATATGTTGCAACTTTGGTTTGTTCTGACGAAGCAGTGATAACGGACGGTGATGCCATACCCGCTGAGGGAATGGACGTGCCCTGCTGTGCCAGCGGGGTCTCGGTCACAGCCTGCCGGTCAGGTTTCCAAATAAGGCTTTGTTGTTCTGCAAACGAATCAGCTGAGCGGGGAAATGCCCTTTATCTTTGCTTTGCACAGTGTTGTGTATTTTTATGCTTTTACTCAGCGTAGGCCTCGATCCTGTAGTAGGCTCAGGGGGCCACATGCATAGGATCGGGGCCCTAGATCCTATGTGAGATTGTCCTATGTGGGCCAGATCCTCAAAGGTATTTAGGAACCTGACTCCCAATGAAACCCATGTTTCCCTGCTTCAGTCTCCACCATAATGACCTGTAGTGTGCACACAGGCTCAGACCCCAGATCCATCTAGTTACGGGCCCCATCTCCAACAGTGTTCAGAGCAAGGTTCCAGAACCCCCTAGTGTTACCTCTGGAATAACCTGCCCGGACCCAGCTCAGCCAGAGGTTGACTCGGGGCTTGATGCAGGGGGATCTCTGTCGAATCCTGCCAGGCGTCACTGGGGACGTGCCCGTTGTCCGGAGAAGAGTCTCCGATCCATTCAGAAGTCCTGCCAAGCTCTCCGCCTCCGTGGTGGCTAACGGCAGGGAGCACACAGCCCTGTTCCGCCTGGCGTGGCAAGGGCTTTCCTAACTGACCTGAGATGGCGAGTTTTTCTTGTTCTTCTGTTCCGAGGGAGTGTCCACAGCAGCACCTGACCTGCCTCCTCGCTCCCCTTCGTTACCTCATGCGCCTCGGTCCCGTCTCCTCTCGCTCCCTCCGCCAGGTGAACTCTCCCAGCTGTTCCAGTCTCTCTCTGCAGAAATCTCTTCGTCCCACTAATCACCGTGGCTCTTTCTCTCTGTTCTCGGCTGTGGTTTTCTCTGCGATGCGATGCACACAGTGTCCAGGTGAGGCTGCCCTGCAGGTTTCGAGGATGGTACAAGAGAATTCACCGTAATTATTCCCCTCCCATTCCTTATGCAGCTGAATGGCTTGGCTGCTTCTTTGACCTCAGCTGTGCATTGAGCAGAGGTCTCCATCGCATGGTCTACAGTGATGCCCAGGTCCCTTTCATGCGTCGATGCAGTTCATTTAGACCCCAGGCGGGGTGTGAGTCATTTACTTTTCCCCCTGCGGGTGCAGGACTTTGCAATAATTTCATCTGCTGTCATCTTTCCCGGTCACCCAACTTAGCCAGCTCTCTGCTCGTGACTCCCCTGAATAGCTGTGTCATCTTCCCATTGTGCTGCCTCACTATCCCCCCCGCCCCGCCGTGCAGATTGTTAAGAAATATATTAACCCGGGACTTAGGGCAGAGCCTGATGGGTCCCACCAGGACCCTGGGGCCGTGGTGGAAATGGACCATTTCATGCTATACTTTGCTCCCTGACTCTTGGCCTGTTCCTGTGCTAGGACAATACTTGGCCTCTCACCCCAGGACGATTTCCCTTCTTTTGTAGCTACTTGTATGGGACCTTGTCAAGAGATTGGCGAGGTGCAGCTTGGCTTTGCAGGGCCGGGCCGGGCCGGGCCTCTCCCCGCAGGATCGGCCGGTGTTTTGTTGTTTTGTTTTGAATTCTCCTTTCAGCCAGTCTGCCAGATATAAATTGGAATTCCCCGAATCGCCCCCAGAGTCTTTTTAAAATATAGATACAGCGTTTGCTGCTTTCCAGTTCTCCGGGACCATGGCCGTTTTTGGTGAGAGATTGTGCCGTTTTGCTAGCAGTTTAGCCCATTCTCCTAGAGCTCCTTTAAATCCCTGGGCGTGGTGCCAGGTGACTTGTGCCAGCCCCCCTTCTCCTGTCACCTCAGGCTCTGAGAGCGCCAAGGCGTTCTTACCAGAGAAGGGCAGATTCAGGGTAGGACTCTCCCAGCATCCGCAGGGGTGGACTCTGATGTTCTCGCTGGTAACAATCAGATATGCTGCCCCGCTCCCAATACGAAATGCAACCGCTCAGGAAGGGAAGTAGCCCAGTGCCCAGGGACATTGAATTTTACCATGGGCTGCAGGGAGGTTTCTGGCTGGCCCGCTGGAGCATGGGGAGGTAAAGCCCTCTGCTCCCCGACCATCACAGTGGTGTCTGGTCACTACCGCCCTGCGGCTGGATTGGAAGTGGCAGCCCAGCAATGCCAGGCTACGTACCGCACTCCCAATCCTCCACGGGGGGCTGGCGTGCCAGTCGGGGCCAACCTGCTGTGGTGAATTGCAGGTGACGTTCCGGAAGCTTTACGGCCCCATGTGGAAATCCACCTTTGGGAAGTACAAGAACGTGAACATCGGGAGCCCGGAGATCCTGGAGCAGCTGCTGAGGCAGGAGGGGAAATACCCCATGAGGAGCGACATGGCCCTGTGGAAGGAGCATCGGGATATCAGGCAGCTGCCGTACGGCCTGTTCACCGAGTGAGTCCAATGATAAAGGCTTTAGCCGTCCTGACGGCGTTCCTGAGCGCTGCTGCAATGCAAACATCATGTGGGCTCCCAGATCAACACAGGGCTGGAGTCCCGAGCAGCTGGGTACGAGACAATGGCCTGCAACATGCAGGAGGGGAGACTACTTGGTCTAATGGTCCCTTCGGACCCTCTAGGCCTGTGTTTCTCCATGACCGGTCCGTGGACCGGTGCTAGTCCCTGAGATCTCCCTGGCACAGTTGAGGAAGGCAGCAAGCCTGGTATGAAGAAGGCTGAGAAACACCGCTCTAGGAAACTGAGCTATTCCCTTGTGTGCTAGCGAGAGTAATGTCCTTGATCGGGCGGCTGACTGGCCTTTCTGGCACCCAGGCAGCATTGCATTTGGACTCTTGCCTTCGCTCCGTCCTGAAGGCTCGCCAGGGCCTGCCAAAGCCATACAGAGAATCAAGGCAAGGTGTGCAAGAGACGGGCAGGCTTGATGGGTCAAGGCTGACCTGGTTTCCCCCACGTGTGTCATTTCTAACACATGTTGCTTCTAAATGGGTGATCAGACAGCACTGGGGTGAAGTCGAGGATTGGGCAGAAAGATTTTGGTGCCGGGGAAAGGTGGGAGCTTCTGCTGAAATTCTCATCACAGAGCATTTCCGGTGATGCAGGCCAGGTCCCGCTAGCGACCGAAGCCCTTAGCCTTGAGCCGCTGTGGGGTGCGGAGCCCGGAGCTGGGGAGGGTCAGGACCCCCGACGGGGTCAGACCGGTGTTGCGGGCAGCAGGGAGGTGGAGGGACAGAGGCACTGGGGTTTGCCCAGGACCCCATCCCCACAGTGGGCACTTCTGGAATTACCGGCCCGTGGGATGTTTTCCTCCATGCCCAAGAGTCCATGGTTGGCTCATGCCCTGGAGCAGGGGGTTTAGCGCCCTGGTACAATTGTACCCCTCTCCTGGCGCTGGGGGGGGCACCTGGCAGAGTCTCTCCGGATGCAGGGCCGGCTCTTGGGGCTAGGTGGGCCCCGTGCCACCATTTGGCTGTTGCTTGGGGCAGCTGGATGAGGAGCAGGGGGCACACAGTGGGCACAGCTGGAATTGGGGGGGGGGAGTGAACCCCGGCATTACGGGGGAGTTCCCGGCCTTCCCTTCATCTCTTGGCCTGTCCCTGCCAGTCCCCGTGTGCGCGGAGGGGGCTGCTCGGTGTCCCGCTCCCAGCTGCCCCTCGGTGTGGGCGGGCGATGAGCCGTCTTCTGCCTCCCCCGCAGGGAAGGGGAACGCTGGTACCGCCTGCGCCAGGTCCTCAACCAGCGGATGCTCAAGCCGTCGGAGGCCATGCTGTACACGGGGGCCATCAACGAGGTGGTGTCGGACCTGATGGCCCGGCTGCAGGTGGAGAGGGCCGGGAGCCCCTCGGGGGTCCTGGTGGGGGACGTGACCAGCCTGCTCTACAGATTCGCCCTGGAAGGTAGGTGGCAGGGGGGCGGCTCGGGGGGAAGGAGTGGGGCTCAGGGGGCCCTGTGGGCCATTGCATGCTGCCCCCTAGTGCATCCAGACGGATCTACTGCAGCCCTGCGCTGCTTCCCTGGAGTCCCCTTCCCCTGGGGGGGCCCTCCGATCGCCCCCGGGGGGGCCCTGTCAGTGTTCAGGGCCCCGACCAGCCCCTCTCCTCTCCTTCCCGCCAGGCATCTCCTACATCCTCTTCGAGACCCGCATCGGGTGCCTGGAGCAGGAGATCCCCCTGGAGACGCGGCACTTCATCGACGCCGTCGGCCTCATGCTGAAGAACTCCATCTTCGCCACCGTCCTGCCCCAGTGGAGCCGGGAGCTGCTGCCCTTCTGGAACCGCTACCTGGGGAACTGGGACACCATCTTCGCCTTCGGTCTGTGCCCTGGGCGGGGAGCCGGGGTCAGACTCCACCCTGGCGTCGCTGGGATGGTACCCAGGGCTGGGAGCCGCGTCGCCCTTCGCGGGGAGCAGTTTTACCTGCTGCAGCTCAGCTCCCTGAAACCAAGCCCTGGCTTCCAGATCTCCCAGCCCTCGCCCTCTGTGCGCAGGCTAGTGACAGACCCCCCCACCCCCCGAGCCCCTCGGTAATAGCCAGCCCCTGGCACGGGGGCAAGCTGTCTGTAGAGAGACAGGGTCCACGCAGCTGGATGGGCCCCAGCCAGGATCGCGCCCTTATACCAGCCCGGGCACTGAAGCATATTTATAGTGGAACAACTGGACGTTGATTAGCAAAGGCAACATGTGAGTGCAGCTAAGAAATGGAAACAGAACCGGTTCCGGGGGTAAATTGCAGGTCTGGGTCTACACTGGGTCCTGTTCCTACAGAGCAAAGCAGGTTTTGACAGAGCTGCTGGATTCCAGTCGTAGCCAGGATCCGAGTTCCCACCCCTCGCCCTACAAGGGATGTCTATGCTGCAGGGGGGCACCCGCGGCTGGCCCAGGCCAGCTCACTCGGGCTCACAGGGCTCAGGCTAAAGGGCTGTTCAGACTTCTGGGCTCCTGGACCCTGCAAAGTGGGAGGGTCCCGGAGGGCGGGCTGCAGCCCAAGCCCGGGCATCCACACTGCAATGAAACAGCCCCGCAGCCCAAGTTGGCTGGCACAGGCCAGCCGTGGGTTTTTAATTGCCGTGTGGACGTACTTCCAGGGGTTTCCTCTTTGATTGGCTAAACCAGGGGCCTTCTGCATTTCTTAGAAAGGCCCATCAGCCTCTGCAATGCACCCACAGCTACGACGAGTCCCCCCCCGTTCCTTGTTCCGCGGCTCTCCCCCATTGGGTTCACGTCTCCCCCACCACCACTGCTTTTCCCTGTTGACTTACCATGTAAATGGGGCTGCGCTTTGCAAGGATGAATTGCCCTCCGAGCCGGGGCAGTGGAGTGGACGGGCGTTGGCGTGTCCACGCTGCCATGTGCCAGACTGGGGAAGAGAATTCCCTCCTGAGCACACGGCTCCGTAGATAGCAGGAGCGTGCCCATTTTGCAGCGACGTTAGCGACCCGCGTCTCCTCGGCTTTCTTCCGCTACCTCACCGGGCGCTTGCGGGGAGAGCGGTGGGTTGGCTGGAGCGGGTTTGTCAGGCCTGGTAGGAGCTGCTGACACGGAGCCTTTGGCCTTGAGGGGTCCCAGGAAGCCAGAGCGAATTCTGCTGCTTCGGGGTCTCTGCTCACCCCTCTCCCTGGGGCCGAGGGCTGCCGGGATACCGGCCGCAGCTCAGATGTGTGGCCCAACAATTCGCACAGGGAGACTGATCTGCTCCGTGGTGCACGGCCCAGGTCCCCTGCCCCCCCACCCCCCCGTCACAGTCAGTCCTGGGGGGCAACAAGGATCCACTCGATCCCGTTGAGCTACGGCAGGGCCTGCGTCGATCCAGCCCTGGGCTTGGTGCCCTCCCTGCCTGGCTCCATCCGCAGTCAGTGAGCCCCTCGAGTACCCACTGGCAGAGGTGTGCCCGCACGGAGAGTGAAATCTCCCTTTGAGGGAGGGACTCCATGATCCCCCCACCCCCTGGTCTCTGGTGCTATAGCCCTGGGCTGGACAGGCAGTCATCCAGACCCACCCTTGACGGTGGATCACCTGGCCCTGCCTGGCAGGGAGATGCTGTGCCCATGAGTCCAGGTCTCTTGGCACGCGTGGGAGGGGGCTCTCTGGGGAGCCCCGTTCCCTTGGGGGAGAGGCGTGCCCATCAGGGGTGCTCCCATGTTACGAGTCCCTGTGGGATCCAGCCAGCGACCGCGGAGGCGGCTGGGCAGGGTCTGGGGCGAGCCCTGGCCGTGAGCTCGCTGCTGGGCATCACCTGGGCTTGTGACCCCCGTCGCTTTGTGGGCAGCCCTCGACGGTCCCCAGGCCCCTTCCCCCACCTCCGTCTCTGCACGGGATCTAGCCCAACTGGACCCGCTGTGATGCCCCCTCCCCTGTGCGACGGTCCAGCTGCCCCCCACCCCCCGCCGAGGGTCATGGCCGCTCTCGACTCTGGCTCTGCAGGCAAGAAGCTGATCGACAGGAAGATGGAGGAGCTGGAGGGGCAGCTGGAGCGGGGCGAGCAGGTGTCGGGCTACCTGAGCTACCTGCTGGCCAGCGGCAAGCTGATGCCGGCGGAGGTGTACGGCAACGTGGCGGAGCTGCTCCTGGCCGGCGTGGACACGGTAGGGCGGCGCGGCCGCCCGCAGCCCTGACACCCGGCCCAAGGGGGTCAGGCCTGGGGGCTGTTTGAATGGGGGGGGCTGTTGCACAAACCCCGTTGCATGGGGGGTTGCTGAGGAGCTGCTCTGTGTGGGGAGGGAAGGGGTGGGCACCCCAAGGGCAGATGTAGTGGGTCTAAAAGGGAGCGCGCTGGGGAGCTGTGGGGCCTAGTGGGTAGGGCAGCAGCCCAGCCTGGGTTCCATTCCTAGCTTGCCACAGCCTTGCTGGGTGAGTCACGTCCCCTCTGGGCCTCAGTTTCCCCTCTGTCTTTTTCTGGTCTATTTAAATGGTGAGCTCTTTAGGGCAGGAGTTGTCCCTGACTGTCTCTGGGCCGCGCCTGGCACAACGGGGACCCTGTCTCCATGGGGGTCTGGCAGCAGCCGGTGCAGCGGGGCCCCCATCTGCATAGGGGTCTGGGCAGCGCCTGGCACGATGGGGGGGCCCCCATCTCAGTTGGCAGCGTAACACAGCCAGCTGTGGGGGTTCTGGGCTGACAGGCTCCGCCATGCAGGGCTGGGTTTAGGCTGAGCTCGGAGCTGCCGAAGGCTTTGCTTGTGGGGAGCCGTCCACGTGGGGCAGGGTGGGGGACTCCTGGGGAGCCACGAGGGTCTGCCCTGTCCATCACAGCCTGCTCCCACATTTCCTCCCTGCGGCCTCCCTTGTCTGTGCGGAGCTGCTCCCTCACCCCGTCTCTGCTGTCGTCCCCCCCAGACGTCCAACACCTTGTCCTGGGCCCTCTACCACCTGGCCAGGAGCCCAGAGACCCAGACCTCCTTGTACCAGGAGGTGAACAGTGTCGTCCCCGGAGAGCGGATCCCCGGCGCCCAGGATCTCGCCAAGATGCCGCTGCTTCGGGCCATTATCAAGGAAACGCTCAGGTACGTCCCCGGCTCTCCCCGGGGCCTGCCCCGAGAGGGGCCCCCTTGGCAGAACCCACAGCCCTGTTGGCATCCCTGGGTGGGGCAGACTCATGAAGGGAGGGTGAGGTGGTGGCTGATGGCACCGTGCACCTCAGTAACCGGCACTTGGCAAACCTTCCCTAGCACCCCCCCCACACACACACACCCCCGGTCCCAGGGAAATGGCGCTGCGCCCAGCACTGGTGTGACTCGGAGCCCGGCACTGGACCAAACGGTCCATCGGGGCATTCGCCAGCACAGAAGGATGGGCCAGCGGCCAGTGCCCCGGCTCCAATTCAGCATCCAGTGCCCTGCTCTCACAGCTGCCCTGTGTCCCTTGGACTCTGTGCCTCAGTTTCCATCTGTGCAATGGGGATAATGGCTCTGCACGGGGGGGCGGGGGGGGCGTGCCACTTGCCCCATCCCACGCTATAGCCCCGTCTCTTCTCCCTGCCCGACAGGCTGTACCCCGTGGTCCCCACCAACGCCAGGGTCATGGTGGAGAAAGACGTCATCATTGGAGGCTATCACTTCCCGAAGAACGTGAGTGGGGGTCTCTGGTCTGCTTCCCGGCCCCTGGGCCTGAGGCTGTCGCTCCCCAGCCCTGCGGCTGCTCCAGCTGCGGGGCCCAGAGAAGGAGCTGGAGGAACTAGATGTGCCATGTGAAGGCAACACAAAGCCAGCTCCCCCTTGGGCACAGCAAACCAGCTCTGCTTGGAAAGCGACCAGCCTAAAGTTAGGGGGAGCCCAGGGCTGGGCTAGCAGGGGCTGCGGGTCGGGAGTGAGGGGCACCGGCAGAGGTGTGGGGCGAGGGGGAGCCCAGGGGTGGGCTAGCAGGGGCTGTGGGTCGGGATTGAGGGGCACTGGCAGAGCTGTGGGGGGAGCCCAGGGCCTACATGTCCCGAACAAGGGGTGCTGGTAATTAAGCACGCTCCGGGCCCAGATCTAGCCCGTGCCCCCAGCCCTTCCACCCAGGGCTTTGGTCCCTCACGTGCTCGGGGCCGCCAAGAGGGGCGGCATGTTGCCTGGCACACGGCTTGCCGTGGGTGTGGGTCTCACCTCCTCTGTGTCCGGCTCCATCAGACGCTCTTCGTCCTGGCTCACTACGCGATGGCGCACGACCAGACCAGCTTCCCGGAGCCCGAGCGCTTCCTGCCCCAGCGCTGGCTCCGGGGCCACGGCTCCGCCCACCACCCCTTCAGCTCCATCCCCTTCGGCTACGGGGTCCGCGGCTGCCTGGGCCGGCGCTTCGCGGAGCTGGAGATGCACCTGGCTCTGGCCAGGGTGAGTGGGGACCCCCGCGGTGCCAGTGGTCGGACGGGGGGATTGGCTACGGCCCGCAGGACAGGGCGCTCCGAGGGCCAGAGCTGCAGACAGCCCCCCCCGTATCGGAGACACGTGCCACCCCCCCAGGTCTCAGGGATGCTATGTGACTCTATGCCCCAAGAGGGGGGGCTCAGTGTCCCCTCACCCCGCTGCTAACTGAACTGCCCTGTAGGAGCCGACTGCCCCAGCCACGGCATGAGCCCCCAGACGGGCCCGTGTGCACAACCACTGGGGAGACAACTCCCGAGCCACCCCGGGGGGCAGAAGGGGCTGGGGCGCTGTGCTCCGGGGAGGGGGCTCTGGGGCACTGAAGAGACAAGACGTCTCCTTCTCCTTACAGATCACCCGGACGTTCGAGCTGCGGCCGGACCCCCGTGGCACGGAGGTGAAGTCGGTCTCCCGCATTGTCCTGGTGCCCAACAAGCCCATCAACCTGCAGTTCATTGCCCGCCAGCCGGCCCCCTGAGCGCCCCCACCCCGCTTTGCTCATCCCAGGACCCCATCCGAGTCCGCCCCTCGCCTGGGCCTTCCGGGCTAGACAGGTCTGCCCTGGGCCCGGCTCTCTCCCCGTTAGGCCCTGGGGATGGCAGCTGCCCACGGGTCAGGGTGTAGGTGGGATCTCGGCTGGCGTGGGCAGGGCAGCCGTGTGGTCTCAATGTAGCTGGAATCAATGGGCCAAAGGTGTTCCTGCGCCCGTCGCACTCCAGCCTTACAGGGTGTTGAACAGGGTCTGGGGTTCGTGGGCGCAGCCTGGGCCGGCCGGGCACCCTGGCAAATGCCCCGGTTGCCTTTCACTAGCGATCCCCAAACCGGGGAGAAGCGGCGCCAGCCTGGAACCGGGCAGGGCTAAGTCAGGCCTGGCTGGGAACGGGAAGGAAAAGGCACCGGGGGTGACTCTCAGCTGGCACTGAGGACGTCCTGGGGCAGAGGAGAGGTTAGTGGAGATGGGCCGGAGCTGGCTGTCCGCCCAGGGGTGGCAGGATACGGCTGGCACCAACAGAGGCAGCCCTGCCAGCTGGGTCCCTCTTTTCAGCGTGAGGAAGGCCGGGGGCAAGTGGTGCCAGTCTCCTTTGGAGGACGCAGCCAGCAGCGATGGGGAGCCTAGCCCCGCCCCCCCCATTGCTTTGTCTGCCCATTAGGCCTAACTGCCCCCTCACCCATTGTGGTTCGTTCATTTCCGGACCCCCCCACCCAGGCTGTGTTCACCAGGCCTGAGCTCCCCCGGCCCGGTGTTTTGCTGGGACCAATTTGGCCCGGCTCCCTTTGCCCAGCAAGATGTGCCCAGCTTGCACTGAGGGTACGTTGGTGGGTCTGGCTATCGCCCCAGCTCCTGGGGATGGGTCAGGGCCTCCCGCTGCTTGGGGGGGCTGGGGTCCCCTTTAACCATGAAAGCACCGAGCCGGAGGTGCCGCTGCTCTGATCCAAAGAGCAAACTCCACATCTCCCCCCTCGGTGTCACTGGAGCTCCCCGCAGCAGCGGGGACCCGAAGAGCAGCTCGCCCCCCTCGCCCTGCCCCAGGGGCTGCCCGCTCCAGGCTGGGCGGCGGGGGGGGGTTACCCCCAACATGCCCCCGCCACTCTAGCGCCACCTAGCCCCTGTCCCCCGCCCACGCAGAGGAACCTCTGCACTGGGACAGTCTGTGGTGGGCGCTGCCAGGGGGGACCCACCCAGCTGTGCCAGCCGGTGGAACGGCCAGGCCTGGCCGGAGCTGGGCTGCAGCGGGCTCCACTAACCTCCCTGCCACCGGCCTGCAACAAACGCACAGGGCTGGGCGCCAGGACTCCTGGGTTCGAACCCCAACGCTGACACCGACTCTCATGCCCGCCCTGGCCCGGAGGCCCTCTGGCTAGCAGCAAAGCAGGGACGGCGATGGTGAGCGACCTGCCGTGTGCCTGCAACCTCCCAGCTTCCCCGGGGGCGTCAGCGCTGCCCTGGGCGTGGGGGGGTCCTGTAGCCCAGCTGGGCAGCAATAAAGTAACATGCGCTTAAGCTCCTGCAGGGCTGTGTCTGAGCGTGATGTGGAGCGAGGGGGGGCGACCCCTGTTCCCGGGGGCCAGTGAGTGTCAGCAGCACCAGGCCAGGGGAAGGGGCAGGGGCCTGATCATACAATCAGAGAAGATCAGGGTTGGAAGGGACCTCAGGAGGTATCTAGTCCAACCCCCTGCTCAAAGCAGGACCAATCCCCAACTAAATCATCCCAGCCAGGGCTTTGTCAAGCCTGATCTTAAAAATATCTAAGGAAGGGGATCCCACCACCTCCCTAGGGAACCCATTCCAGGGCTTCACCACCCTCCTAGTGAAAAAGTTTTTCCTAACATCCAACCTAGACCTCCCCCACTGCAACTTGAGACCATTACTCCTTGTTCTGTCATCTGCCACCACTGAGAACAGTCTAGATCCATCCTCTTTGGAACCCCCCTTCAGGTAGTTGAAAGCAGCTATCAAATCCCCCCTCATTCTTCTCTTCCGCAGACTAAACAATCCCACTTCCCTCAGCCTCTCCTCATAAGTCATGTGTTCCAGACCCCTAATCATTTTTGTTGTCCTCCGCTGGACTCTTTCCAATTTTTCCACAGCCGTCTTGTAGTGTGGGGCCCAAAACTGGACACAGTACTCCAGATGAGGCCTCACCAGTGTCGAATAGAGGGGAACGAGCACGTCCCTCGATCTGCTCGCTATGCCCCTACTTGTACATCCCAAAATGCCACTGGCCTTCTTGGCAACAAGGGCACACCGCTGACTCATATCCAGCTTCTCGTCCACTGTAACCCCCAGGTCCTTTTCTGCAGAACTGCTGCCGAGCCATTCGGTCCCTAGTCTGTAGCGGTGCATGGGATTCTTCCGTCCTAAATGCATGACTCTGCACTTGTCCTTGTTGAACCTCATCAGATTTCTTTGGAGCATGAGGTCATGGAGGGCGGGGGAGACTAGAGGTTGGCGTGATGGGGGCAGCTTGGCATGTGGCATGCCGTTCCTGGGCTAGGCTGGGCCCCCAGCCCCTGGGAAGAGCTTTTGTCTTTGCCCCAGGCTTCCCCCACTGCAAAGCAACCTGCCCCTTGGCTCGGCCTTCTGACAGCCTGGGCTTTGCTGGCACCTCACCGGGCAGTGGTAGCCCTGAGCCAGCCAGCGGCCTGTGGGCAGTGGGGCCCTGCGTTCGCCAGGCCACGGCTCGCTCCCGAGCAGCGTTTCTCTGGCAGGAGAACGAAAGCAGACCGGGGAGAAGGAAAGGACAGAGGTGCACGCAGCAGGGGGTAGTGTGGCCTGGCCCGGAGAGGGGAGCCCCAGCCCCAGGCCAGCTGCAGCTGGGGGTTTGCCTCAGCTCTGCCGTGGGTTGAGACCCTGGATTCCTTTTCCCAGGAGCCAGGCTCGCTCTGCTGCCAGCTCGGCCCCATGTGTGCCAGCCCCGGTGCCAGCCAGGCCCCTGGTGCTCCTGGACAGAGTCACCCCAAGGGAAGCCCGGCTCCAGCTTAGCCCTGGGTCCAGGGGCTGGCCTGCCCTACTGCCCTGCTTCCCCCCGTGCCCCCGCCTCTGCCCCACGCTACACTGACAAACCCGCCCCGCCAGCAGGACGGGGCGTCTCGCTCAGGGGTGCTCCAGCTGGGGGGAGGATGAGGGGCTGTGAGTTCAACTGTACCACCAGCCCAACTGCCCCTTGGCCATCCCGGGGGGGCAGCAGGGAGGGGGGTAAAGGCCCCCACCCCCACAGGGTGAGACATCTCCTTCTCCAGAAACCATCCCTGGCCCTTGCCTGCCTTGCCCGTTTCCTCCCTGGTGCTACCCTCAGCTCGCCAGGGAGGGTGGCACAGAGCCCCCCCCCCCCCCCCCGCAGCTGGAAGGCGCCAGCCACCAGCACAGCAAGCTGCCCCCAACGGCGTGCATGGAAAAGGTTCCCCTGGGCAAGTCACGGTGCTGAAGGCGAGGCTGGCGCTGCCCACAGCACCCTCTCACCTCCGCCAGCCCCCTGGCCAGGCCGTCACCCCGCGGCTGCCCCATATCCTGGGATTCCCCAGGGCTCTGGCCCTGCCCCACGGCTGGCTGCTGGGAACTCCCGGGGAGCTCTGGGCTGGGCCACCCCCACACGGATGGTCCCCAGCGCCACCTCTTCACCCCGGGGGATTCTGCGTCCCAGGTGCTGGGCTGGGATCCCGGGGGGCTGGTTTCAGCTCAGATTAGCAGGCGATGCTGTGGGCAGGGGCAGCCCTGTCAGTGGTGGCCCATGGCTGACCCCCCTTTGGCTAGTGACCCACTGTGACGAAGTGGGACTGTTCTTAATGTTTCCTCTGAATAGTGTGGGGGTGCCTCAGTTTCCCCTAGGCAGTTCTTAAGTATCTAGGTGGTGGGGTAAGGGTGTATGATCCTTGCAGAGCCCTAGAGGGCAGGTGTGTGCAGGGGTCTGGACACAGAGAATGGCCGACACCCCGTTTCCTGGCAGTGGATGGCCTGGGCCCTTCCCCCCTGCAAGGTGAGAGCTAAAGGGTTGGAGAACAAAGGAATCCGGTGACCTCCTAGCCAGGGACAGGGACAAAGCCCGGGGGGGGGGGGGCTGGGGACGAGGAGTGAAGGGCAGACGTGGTTGTCTGGCTCCCTGCCCCCCAAAATGGACCCAGCTGAGGGGTCTGGTTCTCTGCACCTACAAGCTCTGGTTTAGACCATGTTCCTGTCGTCTAATAAACCTTCTGTTTTACTGGCTGGCTGAGAGTCACGTCTGACTGCGGAGTTGGGGGGCAGGACCCTCTGGCTTCCCCAGGACCCCGCCTGGGTGGACTCGCTGTGGGAAGCGCACAGAGGGGCAGAGGATGCTGAATGCTCCGAGGTCAGACCCAGGAAGGTGGAGCCGGGTGAGCTGTGTGTCCTGCAGACAGGCTGCTCCCCGAGAGGAGACTTCCCCAGAGTCCTGACTGGCTTCGTAGGGAGCAGTTCCAGAGCATCGCCCGGGGACGCCGGGACACCCACAGGTCTGGGCTCTCCTGGACTAGCGCGGGTTCTAAATAATCACCCAAGGCCAGGTGCCAGCCTGTTCCCAGCGTGGAGAGCTGCGGGCATGACCCTCCGGCTGCCGCGCTGTCCAGGGCAAGTCAAGGCACGGGTGCCCATTCCCCTTGACCCATGTTACGCCATCTCCACCTGGTGCCTTGGCACTGCCGAAGGGCTCAGTGGGGGCACTCACAGCCCGCTGCCAAGGGCCAACCTTGGGCACGGCGGCACCCCCAGAGGAGCCCATAACATCTGGCGATTGCTCCAGGGTTGGCCCTGGGTCAGGGTGTGGGGAGGGGTATTTGCCAGCCGTGGGGCACGATACCAGCGGGTCAGTGGGCAGGCGAGGGCAGAGGGGCAGCAATGAGGAAACGCAGCCTGATGCCCGGCGAGGGCCGATGTTCCGCAGGAGGAGCGCTGCCAGCCATGAATAAACACACATAACCCACCAGCAACCCTGCGCTAACAAAGTACCCGCCCGGCGTGGGCTGCCCGCCAACAACGAGCCCATGTGCGGAGGGCACGTCCAGAAACGCCAACAAAGCAGGCTGAGCACCCCAGGCCCCCCCGAGCAACCCCACAATAACAAGTTGGGTGGGGGCACAACCGAGTGACCCTACAATAGCAGCCCCCCCACCCTGCACTAACAAAGCAGTCTGCCCCACAGCGGAGGGGTTGAAGCCATCGGGTAAAGGGGCAGAGTTTCGTCTCGGTCCTCGGGGGGATTATTTACACCAGCGCCGGAGGGAGCAGCCGGGCAGAACCGGAGCTGAGTTGAAGGAAGCGCTTTGCCTTGCGAAGCGGCTGGGGGGCCGGGAGGTCTGAGGGGGGGGGGGACTTTGCGGGCATCCCCTGTGTCACTTGAGCTTTATACGTGACTCCTACCCTGGCCCGGTGGGGCCTGGCTGCGCTTCCCTGGGCCAGGCCCGGCCAGGTGCCAAGCCAAGCGGCTGCCCCAGCGCGTGCCAGGGGGCAGCCCTGTGTCTATGTCCGCTGGGCTGGGTGGTTGGGGTTGCCCGTGTCCTGTCGCTCAGCTCCCGGAGAGGGCGCCCCCGAGGCAAAGACAGTCCCAGAAGCAGAGTCACCAGCCAGGCTCTGCCATGGCCTGCCGCACGGCTGTCCTCCCCCGGGCAGCGCCAAGGGGCCACCCAGACAGATGTGGCAGAAGCCCTCCCTGGCACCTTCAGAGCGACTGCCGGTTGATGCCTGCAGAAAACCAGGGATGGGGGTTAGCAGGCGGCAACAGCTGCCCGCCCCCTAGCTGGCAGGGGAGCCGGCCCAGTGCCAGGACAGCCCTGCCACCCGCGTCTCCATGCACCCACTGCAGGCCTGTTCAGACTACAGGTCCTACAACATGCTGGCTAGGATGTTGCACCCTGGGACTTGTAGCTCCCATGGGCTGCCCCCCCAGCCCCCTCAGGGTGACTTCAAGCCACTGCCGGCCCATAGCCATCAGCGCAAAGGGAGCCGCGCGGACACAGTGGAGCGCACCCGCGGGCACAGCCCCAGCCGCCCCAGTGTGCTAGGCTGGGCAAACGCCCCGGCAGGCAGACGGCAGAGCTCAGCCCCACTCTGCTGCAGAGAGCAGGAGTCACTGGACTAAAGACGCCGGGGAGGCCAGAAACCATCCCGTCCCCTTGGCTACGGCTCCAAACCGGGCAGCGGGATCCGGCCATTTGCCCCAAGCCCAGGCCAGCAACGAGCCATCCGCTGGGAACGGCTCCCACTCAGATATGGGCCACCTGCAGCCAGGTTAGAACCGGGGCCCTCGGGGCGGGGGGGGCAGGCCCCATGTCCAGTGCCCCCAAGCCATCCCTCCCGCACCCGCCTGGGCCAGTACCGGCCACGTCCCTCCAGCCACAGCCCCTGGCCCCCGTCCTGGCCCCAGAGCTGAGGTGACTGGCGGGGGGGCAGGGGGCAGTAAGATGGAAGCTCAACGGGCCACAATGAACAAATGCCACCACGGCCACGAGGCCCCAGCGAGCCGCCGCCGGGCAGACAGCAAGGTGGGCGCGTGCCGGAGGAAAGGCCCCGCAGTGCCCGGGGGCGAGGGGGTGGCCTTGGGCCCCAGGTCTCTCGGAAGCTCTGCCAAGCAGCCTTCTGCAGCCCCACCGGCAAGAGCGTTCAGCCCGCGGGCGCTACCCCGACCGGTGCCCAGCCAGGCGCGAAAACAAGGCAGATACCCAGCGGGGGAGGGGGCTGCAAGGGACCCAGCCATGCCAGCCCCATGGCTGGCGCACAGCACCTCTCGGGACACGGACGGCATCGCCCGCCAGCCAAGCTCTGCACCAGCCCAGGCCAAATGTCCCACCCCGGCCATGCTGACTTCGAACCCACCCGTCTTTTGGGGGGCCCCCAGGATGCCAGCGGGAAGCCCCGTAGATGCCCCCAGCAGCCGGGCGTCCTGCCTGCTCCCTTTCCCCAGCTCTCTGCACCCACCCTGCCCTGGGGGCCCCCAGGCTATGGGTCTTGGAGGTGTCTCCTTGTGCTGCTGGCAGCTGTGGCCGTTCAGAGGGGGCACGGCCAGGGGGCCGGGGGCAGGGAGGGGAGATCCCCACCTCTGTGCCATCTGTCCCCTCCCCCAGAGTGTTACAGGAACACAGTGCTGCCCAGCTCCCCTCCCCTGGGACCCCTTCACCCCCAGCCCACTGGGGCACGATGGGGTCACAGCACCCCGCACAGCCACTGCCCCACGGGGCAAGCCGCAGGCTCCCTGGCCAAGGCGTCTCAGTCATCGGGGCCCCATCCCTACCAGAGAGGGCCCCAGTGACCAGGGATCGAGTCCTGCAGAGGGGAAGCTGCAGGCCATCAGTGGGTTCCCCTCGGAGGCCTGCGCCCGGTGAC